>NC_045767.1:77869467-78494467 GCF_008692025.1 Phocoena sinus
AGACAATAATAGCAATGTGGTGTTCAGGAGCATTGCTTTAAATAATCCTTCTCCTTAATAGCTTTGCCCCCGGCATGTGACGGGTGTTTACATTATTAAGTAAAAACATTTAAACAGCGACCTCCTTGGTATAAGGGTGAAGGAGATTAAAATCCAAGCAGTGCTCCGGCCATTTAAATCAATGAGACTTGTCAGATCTGTAACACATGAGCCACTTACAGGGCGCAGGCACCTATTGTTTCTGAGCTTCAAGTAATATCTCAATATGCTCATTCCTTCAAAGTCTGCCCAGGCCCTGGGATGCTTGCTAAAGCCCTGGTCTGGCCATGGCCTCTCTCCCTTTGGAACCAGCATTATTTAATAAACAATAGCATTATTTAATGGCAAATGTGCACCAACTAGAGCTTGCGTTGATTCCTGTTTAGATAAATAACCTTTCAAGGAATCCCAATGGTCAGCTAATCAGAAGCAGGGACCATAAATGTTGCTCTTTCCTGCATTAGGGCCTGTTAAACCAGGCAGCTTGAGTTCACTCACAGTCACCCTTTCTTGAATTGTGTCATTCTAGCCTTAGCCACAATACTGGCAACCTCATCTCCAACAGCAGCATTGAAGAACAGAGGTTTTGAGACTTAAAACTTTTTTTTTTTTAAGCTTCATGCTCCTTATTCTCTCTCCCTTAATGATCAAACCTAGATTTTCCATATGTGGCCATGGAGGGGGAAATCTCCATGGAGGGGAAATCTCCATGTAAGAATTGCAGCTGAGACTTAAAGATCCAACTCTTATTCCTTGAGATTTGTCTTTCCCTTGGAGGTCTCTAGCTAATTTCTGTAGGTACCACCAAGCTGGTTTCAGGGTGCTGATTCATTATTAATGTTCCAGTTCTAAAGGGGACATTTGACCCTCCAATTCCTAGGATTCACAGTTGAATCAGGCTGGCCACAGAAGGAACCGCATGCAGGTGGGGTTACAAGGCAGAGTTTACTTTTCTTCCACTTATGGTCCTATATGCCGGCCTGCAGTGGGGAGTGGGCAAGACCCTGATCCCTGAGGGACTGCTCGGGCCCCAGCTACAGACGTGCCCTGATCCAGCAGAGGGTGAGAAAGTTCTTCTCTGGATGGTCTGAAGGGCTCATTCCCAGGAGACTGACTTGGGTGATGGTTTTCACTTCTGAGGAAAGCCCTCCTCCTACTCACAGAGGTAAGGCGAGGCATGGCCTCTAGTGTCTACAGAACTTCTTTGTCAAAGTGCAACATCAGGGGCTTTGCACGGGAAAAGAGGTAAGTGTAAATAACACTGGCCACCTGCACGTTCGGGACCAGCAGCATGAACATCCCCTGGGGGCTTGTTAGAAATGCAGCATCTCAGACCTCCAGACCTGCTGAAAGAGGATCCACTTTTAACAAACTCTCCAGTGATTTGTGTGTTTGCGGAAGCCTGAGAAGCACTGCTACAGCACTAAGAGGGCTATTCTGCCCATACCATCTCCCGCCCCCACCCCAGGAAACAACTCCGTTTAAGCCTGGCTCAGGGAAGAAAGTTCCCTGACATCCCTGTCCCTTGAAGCTGAGGTGTCAACGTGGCCTCTGTGGGGTTTTGCTGGATTATGGCAGAATGACTGGGGACTCTTGTATTTCTGAGACTCTTTGAAGGAAGAAGGAATGTTAAGGACCTTCTGCTCAGAGCAAGGGGATAAGATAGTACATCGTGGGCAGGAGACCACTGCACAAGTTAATTTGTTTATTTCCATAAGCACGGTCAGTACCTCCAACAGCATGTGACCAATGGTGTGCTGGTCCCCAGGGGGCCTGGAGCAAGACGGGTACCGAGGCAGCAGCCTCCGAGGAGAAAGCCCTACTCAAAGCACTGGAAAGCCTCCCAGGCAATGGAACACTCATTTAGTTCAATCAATTCTGTCAAAAGCCCATGCGATGAAAACAATACCTCGTGGGTGTCCAACTGCTTAGTCAAGTTGAGTCTCCACAGCAACCTGGAAGCCATTCATAAATGCAGGCTTAAGGTATTGAAGGAATTCAGGTACTTATTCACAGAGGCAGTAGAGACCCCTTACCCTCCACTTGTGACTGGACGCAAGTGTTTAACCTCCCCAACCTTTAGTTTCTCCATTTTATTATTTTTTAAAAATTAACTAATTAATTATTTTTGGCTGCGTTGGGTCTTTGTTGCTGTGCACGGGCTTTCTCTAGTTGCGGCGAGGGGGGGCTACTCTTCGTTGTGCTGCACGGGCTTCTCATTGCGGTGGCTTCTCTTGTTGCAGAGCATGGGCTCTAGGCATGCGGGCTCAGTAGTTGTGGCACGTGGGCTTAGTTGCTCTGTGGCATGTGGGATTTCCCCGGACCAGGGATCGAACCCATGTCCCCTGCATTGGCAGGCGGATTCTTAACTACTGTGCCACCAGGGAAGTCCCTAGTTTCCCCATTTTAAAATTGCTGATCAGAATGGTACTCATCTCATGGATGTGTTCAAATACTAAGCTTAGTCCTCATCCTATATAACACTCACTCTGTGTTACTCTGACTTAAAGTCATCTCTACAGGAGGTAAGAATTTTATTTCAGTAGTGGAAGGAATCTTGAAGTCACCTGATAGAAAAGGGATGAGAAACGATAACCACAAAGATGAAAAAGCCTTCTGTTTTCATTTTCCAGAGCCCTGGGTTCCAACTCTAGGTCTGTCTTTGTGTTACTGAGATCCAAACAAACATAACCTCCCAGTGCCTATGAGGAACTCTGGGCAAAATATGAGCTAGGAGCAGAAATGGGGCTGTTGCAGGTCAGCTGGAGGCCATCAAGCTAGTTAACGGGGAAGCTAGATGAATCTATTTGTCGTGGCAAAATATCAGAAGATCTGAGGTATCAATAGTGTTGGAAAGGGCTTCCCTGGTGGTGCAGTGGTTGAGAGTCCGCCTGCCGTTGCAGGGGACACGGGTTCGTGCCCCGGCCCGGGACGATCCCACATGCCTCGGAGCAGCTGGGCCCGTGAACTATGGCTGCTGAGCCTGCGCGTCCAGCGCCTGTGCTCCGCAACAGGGGGAGGCCACAACAGTGAGAGGCCCGCGTACTGCAAAAAAAAAAAAAAAAAAAAAATAGTGTTGGAAAAGAACACAGTGTTTTATTCCTGGTGATCGATATTGCCGCGAAGGAGAAAGACACAGCCAAATACCACATCGTGGGCTTAAAAGGTGCTCCTTCAGACGAGCTCACAAGTGCCCCTGTGGGCTCTGCACCTCTCCTGCTTGCCCGTCTCCACTCCTCATGGCTGCCAGGGTGCCAGTGGGCAGGAGGAGGTCCCAGCACAGAGAGGATTTTCTAGAGCCATCAACAAGCTTGCAAAGCACATGTACTTTCTAAGGAATGTTCACTCTTGCAGTGCGATTCCTGGAGCTTGAATAGCTTGCTGCTTTTCACCAACAAATGATTTTGGGTAGGGAGATCTTGTGACCTTGTAAATATGGCACGTATATTTGAATTTTTTATTCTGGAAGCTAACTACTGTAAGTAAGTTTAAAAAAATGATCTCCCTCTGTCTTATCTCTGGCAGAAGCTAAAAATACAGAGAGGGGTTTTCATTCGGCAGTGATCTGGGTGCCTTCTCACCGCCTGTTTTCCACATGAGCTCGGCTCGCACTTTCAGGTTGCTGTCCTTTTGATCTTCTATTCTCTGTGTTCACGTACCCTTTTGTGCCTACCTGAACCATGTGAAACAAATCATCTTAATTGCTTCAGGTCTGGCTTCCTCCTCTGGTTCTCATTTTTTGAAATTCCTGCAGTGGTTACCAGATAAATTTGTGTGGGGCTCTAGCCCTTGGAAACAGCGCGGAGGCACTTGCAGCAGTGAGAGGAAATTCAAAGTTAGTTAAAAGGCACAGGAGGAGTGAGGGAATTGAATGTGAACCCCCCTGGTTTTCAGCCTGGAGATGTAAGGCTGACTGTACATCAAGTCCATGTTCATTGCAGGGCACAGCCCTCACCCCTTTGCCTGTAGAAGAGAGAATAATTAATGCTGTGTCTCCTTGGTGTGGTACCCAGAGCCCCGCCTCGGTCAGCCGTGCCCCAGATGGGGTAGGAACATACCCTCTACGAGGAAGCCCAGGCGGGCAGAGAGGAGGAAGGAGATGGTGGTGTTTCCTCACCTGCAGGGACTCCCTGTTAGTCACTAGGAGGCCCCTAGCAAGGCCGAGGGTCGTGGGAAAGTGGGCCAGCTCCTGAGACCTGTCCCTGAGCTGGAGCTGGGTTGCGTGGGGCTGCATTCTAAGTGAGCCATTCTGAATGAAGAACCACTCTGGTGGAGAGGTGCCGAGGCAGGCCAGGCTGTGATCCTGCATGCTGGGCAGTCCAAGGGGAGGTAATTAGGAGCAACGAGCTGAAACTGCGGAAAAGAAAATGTAAGCTGCGCACCATAAAAATCTTCCTGACAGCGATGTCTATGAGCCGATGGCATGCTCTCCTCAGGGAAGTTTCGAAAGACCCATTACTGGAGGCTTTAAGGGGGCCCTGGTAACATCTGGGGCGGGGGTGGGTGGGGTAGGGGCCTGCTGGGAATTGCATTGCTGCTTCTCAGCCACCAGTGCTACCAGCACCGGCTTGAGGCCAATTGCTTGGACACCTGCCCCTGCAGTGCTGTTGGAAGGGGCACTTAACAGGTTCCTCCAGCGGGATTATTTCCCTTTGGAGTGATTTCTGCCCCTGCAAAAGGGAGGTGCTACATAGGCCCGTCTATAAGTGCAGGCAGCACACTCCACTCCACAGCCCCTCAGGGGTGGGAGGGACCATTAGGTTGCATAAGAGAAATTTTGAAAACAAAATTTTCACTGGTTGGGTGATGGTTTGCAAAATATTTTTGAGGGAGTCTTTTCAGAGCTGGATAAGGTTTACTCATCAAGCATGCTTAGTTTTTTCTTTTTTTTTTTTAATTTTTCTTTCTTTTTGCGGTACGCGGGCCTCTCACTGTTCTGGCCTCTCCCGCTGCGGAGCACAGGCTCCGGACGCGCAGGCTCAGCGGCCATGGCTCACGGGCCCAGCCGCTCCACAGCATGTGGGATCTTCGCGGACCGGGGCACAAACCCGCGTCCCCTGCATCGGCAGGCGGACTCTCAACCACTGTGCCACCAGGGAAGCCCAAGCATGCTTAGTTTTTAAAACCTACTGATGAATCAGGTTAGAGTCTGCCAAATAGAAATGTCACTCCTCTACCCCCTCTCCCCGATGGCCTTAGTGTCCTGGGGGACTTTGAAGGTCACCCAGGTAACCAGGAAGTGGTTTCTCCTGAGATAACCATCACTGTCCTCTCTTTCCTTGGTTCTGTTCACAAAACAGCAGTGTGTTTGGCACCCTAGGGAGACAAAATGAATTAGATTTGGGCCCCACCAGGGTTTTGCACTCTCTTCCCTTATTCCCTTCCTTCAAAGGGGCTTTTGGTGATTACTGGCAGCCATTTAGGATGCAAAGCTGGACTAAGTCAACAGCTTGAACTTGTAGTTGCTTTGGGCTCCAGCTCACCCTTGATTTTCCTAGGCCATTAGTGCTGTAGCCCTGTTGATAGCTTTTCATAGTATTGCTCATGTTCACCATCTCCATCTCATGTTAGACGATCAAGGGCTCATTCCTGGATAATTGCATGACCTCCCTTTCTTTATATTTGTTCCTTCTAACCCATCCTTCCACCCTAGCCAGGTCCATCTCTGGAAACCACCTTTTCATCATGACTCGCACTTTTGCAAAATTTTTCAATGGCTCCCCAGGGCTTCTAGGACAGAGGACTGGGCTGGAATGAAGGTCCTTTTCTACCTATAAAATTTTGAGAGATTCAGACCTATTCATTTCAGGAATTGACTAGGATTGACATTAAGGACTGGTGATCTCCTCTTCATGACTTACGATTTTAAAATATATCTAAATATTGACATTGATAATCAAGTTACATTCTGAATCGTTTACCTTTTAAGCTCAGCCTCCTCAGTAAGATGATGAGGCTGTAATAGGACAGTGGTTCTCAGCCCTGGCTGCATGTCGGAGTCATTTGAGAAATATTTCAAATTATGGATGCCTGGATCAGAATCTTTGGAAGTGGGGTCTGGGTGTTAGAATTTTTAAAGAGTTCCCCAGGTGATTCAAATGTGCAGCCACGACTGGAATTAATATATTAGGATTAGCTCTAAGATATCATATCATTTCAGATGTTTTTTGGTTCTCATAATTCTTTTTTTTTTTTTTTTTTTTTTTGCGGTACGCGGGCCTCTCACTGTTGTGGCCTCTCCCGTTGCGGAGCACAGGCTCCGGACGCGCAGGCTCAGCGGCCACGGCTCACGGGCCCAGCCGCTCCGCGGCATGTGGGATCTTCCGGGACCGGGGCACGAACCCTTATCCCCTGCATCGGCAGGTGGACTCTCGACCACTGCGCCACCAAGGAAGCCCGGTTCTCATAATTCTTGAACTGTTCTAGTTCAGCTCAATACTTCTTAGGTAGCATGAAGTAGGATCCTTTTAGTTAGGTACAATGTTAGATCCAAATTGACAGTGCTCTTTTGTGGCCACTATAATCCCAAACAAGATTCTATTTTCCTCCTATTCAAAACACAGTCATCCCCCAGTTCATCCCCCCTGCCAATTCACCCATTCTAAAAATGTTTATTGAGCACCTACTAATTGCCAGAAACCCCATTCTAGTCATTAGGAAAAGATACAGTGGTGAGCAGGGCAGACAAGGAGCCTGTTCCCATGGAATTTATATTCTAGAATCAGGTCCAGATTAATATGAATCTCATACTGGTCTTGTTTGAATCAGTTTCCTAAGCTTTCAACCATATTCTTCTGGTTACTCATTCCTGCTTTGTCCCAGGGCATCAACATAAAGTCCACATCTATACTTGATTATTTTTCATCTACAGAAAAGCACTAAATCAGATAAGAGATAACAACTGTGAAGAACAGTATCCAAAGGGTATTATGGTGCCTCCATAGCAGGTGGGATTACTATTCTTTCATAACCAAAATGGTTAAGGAATCTAACCATGTGGATGCATATATTTTCCTCTCCATATTTAAGAGTAAACGTTTCTTTTGGTAGTGGACATCTCTTGTTGCTATCACCATCCATTCACTCTCTTGTTAAATATTGGGAGGAGACATTTACTCCCCATTCCTCCATGGTTGTGTAGCGACTTCTTCATAGTAACAATCCAAGCTTCTCTACCCCCTGTACCCCGCTTCTCCCTTTGCCCCAAGGGAGGAAGAGTGACTTGCCTGTTTGGTGAATTTTGGTGCAGTGACCAAACAGATTAAACTCAGCCCCTTTTTCTCTATTTTTCTTCATCATCCACAGTTTGCAGAGTGTCCTCTGCTTCTCTATGCCATAAAGCTGACAGGGGCAGGCCTCAGTGGGAAACTGCATGTCTGTGGTGGGGCAGGTCCATCTAATTCAGGAGTTAGTAAGCCCCCTCGGTTAACAGACCTAAAGACATGTCGTAAAGGTGACATTTTTGTATCTGTCTACCTGGCTCCCGGGTTCTTCAACTTGTTCCAAGCGTGGGGCATTGAGCCTCCTCCAATCGTATCTATACCCCAATTCCCCTCTCTAGAGCCCCCTTCTCCAACCCATAGTTTGGATTAAGTGAAACTGATTCCATACATGAGACCCACAATTAGTTCCCCCTGGCTACAATGATTAGTTTAAGGGTGAACATATGACCCAATCAGATCCAATGAGCCACAGCTATGTTTTCCTTGTTGAGGAACTCATGACCTTATCTGCTGGACCTAAAGAGGGTATGAGGGTTGCAACCATTGCTGCCATTCCATTCCAACGTGAAGCTGAGAGATGGAGAGAAACAGTCCTGATGATATTGTTGAGTTCAGGATTCAATCGTGACTGAAGCTAAGTATGCTTCTGGACTTTTCATCCTAAGGGAAACAATAAATTTTCTTTTTGCTTAAGTTAGTTTAGGTTCAATTTTATGCTACTTGCAGTGGTAAATGAGCCACTCTTAATTTTATTTTCACAGTTTTTATTTAGTTTTAATTGATTTTAGAAGCTCACAGGTCACCTCTCTAACTCACTCTAGATTCCAGGAGTAGAGATGACTTCAGAAATTATTAGTTCACTACAAGGAGTATAGTTAGGTTACAGTGTTGCAATATTAATTGTTTTAGGCACTTTTCATTGCTTTTTTTCCTCTGTCTATTCATTTATTATTTTTTGGAAAGATAATTTTTTTTCTTTTTTTTTTTTTTTTGCGCTACGCGGGCCTCTCACTGTTGTGGCCTCTCCCGTTGCGGAGCACAGGCTCCGGACGTGCAGGCTCAGCGGCCATGGCTCACGGGCCCAGCTGCTCCGCGGCATGTGGGATCTTCCCGGACCGGGGTACGAACCCGTGTCCCCTGCATCGGCAGGCGGACTTTCAACCACTGCGCCACTAGGGAAGCCCTTTTGGAAAGATAATTTGATGTGATACTTGACTCAAGTCTTTAATCAAAAACATTCAAAATGCAAACAGCTTATATTTTCCTTCTGATTAACTGGAGAAGAATGAACACTGTTCTTTAAATTTATAATGATCATAATAAATATCCTCAAGGAAAAAACAAACTCTTTGGGGAAAGTTACTTTATCTACTTACCAAGATAAAGGACTGGAATTTTTTTTACTGGGAATTCTGATGGAGGTGAAATATAACCAGAAGGGTGTTGAGGTTTGGATGGACAACAAGAAGGGGGAAGAGCCTTCTGGTAATGGGGAAGGAGGTTATCAGAAGAAGAGCAAGCCATATTCATGGCTGCTGCAGTGGAGATGTCCACAAAAAAGTGTGGTCTCCCTTCCAGTTTGTAGAATTAGGAAGTGGCTGTCCTGCCAGGGACTATATTTCCCAGCACCCTTTGCATCTAGATATGGCCATGTGATTAGTTTTCACCAATGAGATGTGAGTGGAAGTGATGTGCAACACTTCTACGCCAAAACTTTTAAAAAGTGGTTCGATTCCTGGATATCTTCCCCCTTCTATCTGCATATATGGTCCTAGTGGTTAGTAGAGATGTAAGCTCAACGTAGCTTGGGTCCCTGAATCACTGAATGAAGGAAAACTTGCTTTGGATCGTTTTATGAAAGGCAAATAAACTTCTATTGTGTTTGGCCACTATACATTTAGAGATATATTTGATACAGTGAGAACTCGGTGATGCTCCAAGTATGGTCACTAGACCAGGAGCATCTGTGTCACTGGGACTTATTAGAAATGCAGATTCTCACACACCATCCTAGACATACTGAATCAGAAACTCAGATCCATAAATCTGTTTTAACAGGCTTTCCAGGTGATTCTAATTCATGCTCAAGTTTGAGGACCACTGCCTTCTTTATCAACTTCACTGTCACCCTAACTGATCAGTAGACGTGAGTTGTTTCCTCAGTTTTTTCTTAGTTAAATGCTCTAAGCATCGTAAATTGCTGGCTTTAGTTAGAAATGGTAACTGAAAGTTAAGAATAAATTTAGAAAAACTGGTGCCGTTGGAAAGACATTTGGTGAGTTTGAAGTTCCGTTGAATTTTGAGGACAAACACATTCTCTTAGAAACAACTTTCGTTTAGTTCTAAATATTTTCATTGTTTAAAGGGCTTATATCCCGGAACAGGGGTCACAACCCTAATGCCTACCAGGTAGTCTAATCAAGGGAAGTGAGCTGAGTGGAGGGAAGCAACCTGTACTCAGCTACAGCTGATGGTTGAGAATGTGGGCCCAGTGTTTTCAAGTCTAAATGTTTTCAAAGGGAACTGGAAATTTGGATTTTCACATCAAATTTTCTGGTTTGTACATCTTGGCTTACATTAAAAACAACAACAACAACAAAAAACCCAAAACTAAACAACAACAACAAAAAAATAAAGCCAAAAAATTTTGTGTGGGCAAACATGCTGTAATGTTGAATTTGGCCCCTGGGCTGCCAGTTTTATAACATTTATCTGGAAGAACCAGGGAACCAGTCAGGCTGGCTAATGTCTCCTCTTAGTCATTAGGAGGCAAAATAACTTTTACATACATGATAAGCTTCAAAAGAGGGAGGAATAAGAGCTGTACAAAGTAGTTGCCAAGGTAACATCTTGTTGATCAGAAAGGGGCGGTGATTAGGTTTTATGTAGACTCAGTGGGAGAATGAAACATAATCTTTCTCTGTATTCTTTCCATTTAAGATCAGTGAGGAAATTGATGTGGATGCAGTGTGGTTGCCTGAGATTATCAGGAAGCAATTCTTTGGAGAGACCCCTGTGAGACCTGATCACCAACTAGCAACACAGGGAAGTCACACCTTAAATCTTCCAATTTGCTAGCAGCAAATCAATGAACTCCAAGAGCTGGTGCCCTAAGCTGGCATCCAGGGAACTATGGACAAGCTGTTTGATACCTGAATTTTAGTGAAGGAAAGTTAAAGCTTTTTCTTAAAGCAGGGGAAAAAACTTCTACTATGCAATGAGAGAAGAGTTGAAGTTTTGTGAAAGAGGGTCAGTTGTTTTAAACTATCTTAACTAAAATATATTGGAAAACTATTGGTAATTAGTGTTTTGCTGTTTATTTATACTAACAAATTAATAAAGGCTTTTATATTTTATTTAACTGATGCTTATCTTTATTTTTAATTATGGAAATAAGGCATTGTTCTAGGGCATGCCAAACTTAGGCAGTCTCTTCTCTCTGGGCAAAATCAGACTTTGGTATATTTTCAACACAATAAGATGGAAACTTTAGGACAGCAAGAGACAGATACTTGCCTGAGGAGTTTTACTTGCTCTTTAATCCTTATCAAATATCCAGATATTACCTGTACTGCCTTGACATGCTGCCTGAAGGTAGGATTCTTTGATTGTATGAAAGAGTTCTAGGCCCAAGAGGTAGTCTAACTTTGTACTGGGGGCAAATAACAGGGTGTTGCCTGTGACATAATCAAGCCTCTTTTTCACTTAACAACCTACTTTGGACATCTTTTGGTAGAGATCTGCCTCATCCCTTTTAATAGCTGTGTAGAATCTTGGACATTTGGAGGTCTCCAAATATTGGTTGTCATTTGTGGTGTATTCTGGTTTTTTTATTATAATATTGTAATAAGTATCCTAGCAACCCATTTTTACTTTCATGTAATATAGCTTTTTTTTTTTTTTTTTTTTTTCCCGGTACGCGGGCCTCTCACTGCTGTGGCCCCTCCCATTGCGGAGCACAGGCTCCGGACGCGCGGGCTCAGCGGCCATGGCTCACGGCCCAGCCGGTCCGCGGCATGTGGGATCTTCCCGGACCGGGGCATGAACCCGTGTCCCCTGAAACGGCAGGCGGACCCTCAACTACTGCGCCACCAGGGAAGCCCAAGGATAAATTCTTAAATGTGAAAATAAAGGGTTAAAGTATATATGGATTTGAAATTTCAATAGTTATTACCTAATTGCCCTACAATGGGATTATAACAATTTCCATCAATAGTTCACGAACTGCTGGCTTCCCCTCTGCCTTATTATATATTATAAAATTTCTAATATTGTCCTATCTGGTATGAAAAAAAGTGTTTCATTGTTCTAACTTATTTTTCCTTCATTATGAGAGAGTTCGAACACCCTTTCATGTTTTAAAGATACTTGCATTCCTTTTTCAGTTGAATACCTCTTCATATGTTTGCTTTTCCAAAAATTGTTGGGATTTTTTTATGAACTATAAAAGCTCTTTATATGTTAAGCAATTTAGCCTTTTAGGTAGGTTTAAAAAAAAAAGTTCTAAGTATTTATATTCTCAGCCTAAGACACCTGGGGAAAGTCTAGACAATGGCTACACCTAGCTAATTGCCCAGCGAAAATTGCATGATCTCAGAGCGGATAACCTAGAAAGACTTAACCTGCACAGGCAAATCTATAAAGGAAGACAAAGTCTTAAGACCATCTGGAGACAGTTTACTGAGTACTTAGTTCAATGTCGTGGGCACAGGTGATGGTTGGAGGTGCCGGGATGAATGCGTGGTGGAAGGGGAAGTCAAGGGCTAGGTCTGAGGTGGGATTAATAAGAATGATGTGTATGTGAGCATCTCAGAGCTAGGAGTCTCATGGCAGAGGTGCTTTTCATTCGTATTCAAGGAGAGCCATTTTGCCTCACTGTTTCTTACTTGTGCACGGAGGACATTTAGTTTCCTGTGGATCCTTTTTTGCTGTCAAATGCCTTTCCAGGCTAGGACTTTGCTCGCACTCAGCAGTATGCTTGTTTAGGCCAGCACCAGCCTCTCTTGGGGATAATAGACATATTTTCTTTTGAGTATCTTGTGTGGTTCCCACATGACACGTTCCCTCATTTTGGGTCCCAGGTTGGCCCAAATCTCTCCACTAAAGCTAGTGGAAAAACCACAATTAGAGTTAACCCAATTTTCCTTCTTTGGTATTTATAAAAAGCAGCACTTAAAAACCTTGAAATTTACTTAACTAACAAAAAAAAAAACCCATTGCTCTATTAATTCCTTCTTTAATTCCTTAATTAATTCTATTAAGGTGGGAGATGGTTCTTTCTTCTCAAATAGGCCATTTTGCAGACTAGAAATCACCCCAAATCTTCAAATAGCCCAATGTTTTTCAAGTGTGATTCCAGCAAATTGCTGTTTGCATGATGCCTTAGTGGGGACTCACTTAAGAGCTTGATTTGTTACTGTATTTACTGACATTTTAACATGACATGTTTAGCTGCCTAAATAATTGTAATATTTACCAGAAAAAAAGAAATCAAAGTAATGAAATATACTAAAATTATTCATATCTCAACATGACAAGCCTTAATTTCCTGCCTGAAGCATGGTGAATGACTCATTTTTAAAGTCATCTCTAGCTACTGGGAGTCTATGGTGAGGTATATAGATGGTTTATAGATTGGGAAAATCATTGAATGTCACAGATTGTCAAGATAGGCAGTGTAATTATAGAATAATGAGATCAGCTAAAAACACTGGATCTCAGACACCCAAATTGTAAGGAGAAAATGAGGACTAGGGAAGTAACTTGCTCAAAGTTTTGTGGGTACCAAACAATACAGCAGCATCTCCCCCCATCCCCTGCTCCGTGTTTGCCCTTACTATAGGCTTAGGTGGGCTGGGAGATGACTTTGCAGGAGCAGAAAACTGTGATCTAGGCTTTGGGGGATAGGCTCTCTGGTTTTACCATGACTATGCCCATGCTGGGAGAGACCTGTGACAGTATCTAGGTTAGCCAACCTGTGGACAGCATGGGAAGTCCTCACAATTTGAATAAACAAAAATAATGCTTACTTGATCAAAAAATACTTTTTTTCTCCTGATAGAAACTACTATCAGTAGAGTCATTCCTTAAGGGCTCATGAGTTTAAAGGTGCCTTTTAATAGGCTAAGTGCTCTTCTAACTGGGAGGGATAATGCATTCCTAGGAAAATAAACATGTAAGTGTTATATCCTCCCTTCCCTTATATCTGGTCTTATAAACCTATGTGCATCTTTATGCCTGGAAGGCTTTTCTCTTGGCCTAGAAAGATCTTCTCAGACTGGATAACTGTCATAATTTTCCAAGGCTCAGATCAAGTATCACTTCTTTCTATGGTTTTCTTGATCCTTCTTCCTAAGTATAAATAGCACCATACATAAACCTGTACAATTCATTTGTAATTAACATAAACCTCCTTGGTCTGCAGATAATTTGAGATAGCTTACCAACATACCTACGAAAGGATAAAGGAGAATTTGGGGTCAAGGGTAAGCAAAAGCAGCAAAATAAATACTTGCCACCCACTCTGGTACAGTTGCCCGAGAGGACTACAGATTTGGACCTAAGCTTCTGGCAGCTAAAGCAAAAATGGAAACACAATGAATTATAAGATTTTGCTGCATCTGTAAGACAAAAACAGATGAGAAGTTCTGAAAAAACTCTTCCTGAATCTGAGATCTAAGAAGAACTCCCCCATGGGGTCCTTAGAAAATGAGCACAGTGTGATGTAGGGGAGGACAATCTCAACATTCCTACACTGGGTGCATATTTTATTCCATTCAGCAGTTTAAAAGTGTTGTTCATTCTAGGCAGACGATGAGACATCAAAGTACAGCCAAGCAAAAGCAGTTCTATTGAGGTGTGAAAACAAGGCTGTGGCTCATGTTGTTTTAGTTCTTCACAGATTTTTTTTCAAACTGAATTATGCTTCTATGTACATAAATAGTAAATTTTAGGATATCTGAAGTAATAGATGGGCTGTTTGTCTTTTAGGTAAACCTCCATAAATTATTTATTGTAAATATATTTGATAAGGATTTTATGACTGAGAGTTCAAGGTTGCATTTTTTTTCCCCAGCAAGAACCAAGAGTGCAGATAACTTGCAGCCAGTCGAGGACAGATCTGTATGGTCTGTCAATCAATCTGTCAGAATGTACCTGTAGTGTAGCACTTATCACTTTGTTTTATAGACATCTGTGTCCCTGGCATAACTGCATACTCTTCAAGGGCAGGAACTATTTCTTTTTTGTCTTTGCATCTCTAGCCCCTAGCATGCTTGAAACATAGCATCTCTATAATAGACTTTGTTGAATTGAATCACCTTAAAAACTTCCCACTATCATCCAGTGCTACGTGGCAAAAATGAGAGTTCTGAGGAGACAAGGACAGGGAACATAGGATAGCTAAGCTTTGAGGACAGGGAAAAGACAAAGGAGGCAAGACATGACTGGAACCAACCTTTTCCTATTGTGCCAGCTATTGTCTGTTGTTGGTCCTCTTCCCAACCTTATTTCCTCTCCTCTGAGTTGCAAGCTGCTGGAAACTTTTCCAGACTCCCTTGGTAGCTGGACTCTAGGCAGGGTTTGTCAATGGAAGCACTGGTGGGAGATCGGGAAGTGGTAGGAACGGAAGACCATTCATTTGGCTGTGAAGGTGGTAGCAGAGGATGGTGGCATGGGTGACTGGAGCTCCAATAGCATTGGGGGGTGGTTCCAGCACCATCAGTAGGAGCTGGGGCTCCTGGGTTCCTCCTAAGCAGCCAGGAACAATAGCCTCCAAAATGGCCTTCGATGATCCTTGCTTCTTGATATTCATGGCCTTGTATAATCTTCTCCTCTAAAGTAACTTGCTGCTGACAAAGTATTGCATTGTTGAGGGATACCACTTCTGTGATTTGTTACAAAAGATTTTGACTACTGTCTTGCTAGAAGACTCTCTCTGTTGCCTTCTCAGCTTGCATGATTTTTTGTGGGTTTTTTTGGCCACACCACACAGCATGAGGAATTTTAGTTCCCCGATGACCAGGCATTGAACCTGTGCCCCCTTTAGTGGAAGCATGGATTCCTAACCACTGGACCACCAGGGAATTCCCTCAGCTTGCATGCTTTGATGAAGCAAGGCACCCTCTTCATGAGACCCTCATGGCAAGGAACTGAGGGTGAACTCTGGCCAACAGCCAGAAAGGAACTGAGGTCCACCAGCCTACAAGGAACTGCATCCTGCCAACATCCACATGAGCCTGAATGTGTATCCTTCCCCATTTGAGCCTTCAGGTGAGTATAGCCTAACTGACACCTTGACAGCTTCCTGAAGAGACCCTGGAGCAGAGAAAGGACTCAGTTAAGCCATGCCAGATTCCTGACCCACAGAAACTGTGAGGTAGTAAATGTGTGTTGTTTCAAGCCATTACGTTTTGAGGTAACTTGCTACACAATAGCAATAGAGAACTAATATAATGGCAGAGCCATCAGTTGCAACCTCAGCAGGGAGTATGTGCCAGTGGACTCTGGGTAACATCGCATTCTCCCCTTCACTCCTCCAGCTATGGGAGGACTGACGACTTCCTGCAGTTGCCAGTCTCTAGGTAATGCCGCCTTCCCCTTAGCCAGCATTTCTACTACTGTTGTCACTTTTTTTTTTTGTACTAAATTCCCCCTGTCTGAACTATCTAAGTGGTGACTGATAAATCTACATAACTGTTTTTCCTGGGAAGGAGATGAAGGGGAGCATCACATTATTCTAAATGCAGTCATGTCTCTTTAGACATGTGAAAAAATGTGATGCAACTTTTGGGTTGCTTTTTAAAAAGCAAATAGAGGTTTGCTTTTCTGCAGGTCTTGGCTTCTGGGGAAGGTCAACTTCAAAAGGTGGAGTCATCTGTACCTTCTTTCCTGAGTATAGTAGGTATATATCTCTGCCCACCTGCAGGCAGCAAAGGCAATGCATAAGGGATTCTGAAGCCCACACAGTGGCTTCCTCTCCATTTTCATGTGGGAGTACATGGAAATACAATCACTGCATGCTCCCTGTAACTAGAATAAAATAATATGGCATGTGTTGAGGGCAAACTCTTAACTCAGCAGGTGACCAACCATATTGACTCCATTTCCCCTGGAGACTGTGAAACTAGAAAGAAATCTATGTATCAGGCCAGAGCAGCCCTTGATGAGGCTCAAGAGAGAGGTGGCAAACTCACAACTACACAGCAAAATACCACGTCAGAGGTAGCAAAAGAACAGAGGGAGAGAAAATGACTAGTCAAAGAGGTCATATCCATCCAGCCATAGAACACCCAGTGAAGAAATTGACCTACACTTCTCCCACTAGAAGGCTTGGGGGGAGGGAGATATTAAGAAAAACCACAGGGGTAGAAAATTAGATAGTTTATCTGAAAGAGAAGAAATGAACTTAAGTATGCTTTTGATATATGGCTGAAAGTAAGGACAAAGGCAAAGCACCAACATATACTTGGCATCAGAAGAATGCCTTTTATCCAAAGATCTCAAAGCAGTTTGAGTCTATTAATTGACTTGTGAGGCATTTAAATTATTATTCATTCATTTTATGCAGCATTTTATTCTAAAATTTGCTAAACATTTTACAACCCAAGTACATTTGTTATTCCCCAAATAACTTGATAACATACAGTGTGACCATTCCTGTTTGGCATATGTAGAAATTAACCCTCAGAGAAGTTGGGTAACATATTGAGGATCAGGGCATGATAGAGGATCAGAAATGAATGTATAAACCTTGACTAAGGAGTGGGGAACTCTGCAGAGACAACTCAGTGTTTTCTATGGTTAGTCCTTCGTGGCATCTGTGGTAAGTAGAATAATGGTCCTTCACAGGTGTCCAAATCCTAATCCCTGGAACCTGTGTGTATGTTAACTTGTATGGCAAAGGGGGCTTTGTGATTAAGTTAAGGATCTTGAGTTGGGGAGATTATCCTGAATTATCTGGGTGGGCCCAATGTCATCTCAAAGGTCTTTGTAAGGGAGAGAGGAAGGTAGGAGAGCCAGGAAGGAGATGGAAGCAGAGACTGGAGTGATGCGAGGCCGTGAGTCAAGGAATGTGGGCAGCCTCTAGAAGCTGGAAAGGGCAAGAAACACATTTACCTCTAGAGCCTCCTGACAACCCATTTTAGTCTTCTGACTTCTAGAACAGAAAGATGATAACTTTGTGTTTTTCTAAGCCATTACGTTTGTGGTCATTATAGCAATAGGAGACCAATACAGCCTCTTTGAGCAGTGGAGATCTGGGTGATTCTCTGACACTACAAACCTAAAATTGTATTTTCTGTGTTATTTGGGTAGCACAATTAAATAAGATTTTGGGAGGGGGGGGCGAGGATTACTTGGGTATTTATTCATGACAACGAATTTAATGGTTTGAAGGAAACGAATAATGGCAGTACACAGTAATAGTAATGAGTAATAGTTACTGAGGCTTAATATGTGCCGAGTGCTGTGTCGGCCTCTTGATGTGCCTGCCTTCTGTCTCATATCTTACAACAGCTCTATGTGGTAATAATTATGCTCATTTTACAGAGGAGGAAACTGAGTCTGAGAGAGACATTCAGGTGGTGAGGGAGTTGGCATTTGCACACCAGTATAGCTGACTCTTAACCACTACTTGAACTAGCTTTTCTAGAGACTCCTTAACTCACTGAAGGGAAAGAACGAGTCCTGTGTGAAGGCAGGCTGTGACAGATACCCAAGGACAGGGCTCTCTGTGGCTCTGAGGAGGTGTGATGACTCTGCTTCCCCAAGAGGAGGTGAGGGACAACTTCTCCTTTCCTTCTTGTCCTTCTGGCACTCTATCCAACCACTTTATAAAGTACCCACCATCAGAGGGCAACAACTTTCCCCCACTCTTTTTTGCCAAGAGACACCTCTATTGAAAGCAAGCAAGCAATTTCGCATTGCATAGTGAATGTCTTTTCTACTAGAAGCAACTACAAGGGTGCCGAAGTCCTGGGACTTCAGCTTATGTAAGTGGCGAGGGGGTTTCAGTGCGTAGGGTCAGGAGGAGTTGAGTTAAAGGGACCACAGTCTTACTGAGATCCTGCTGGAACTAGCGTAATCAAGTTTGGTATCAGTTAGAACTGAATACTTCAAAATGTTATAGGTGCTATTGTAAAATGGACACATAATAATCCCTACTTCATAGGGTAGTTGTGTGAATTGAATTAATAAATGTAAAGTGCTTTGAATAGTCCTGTAAAAATGTAGCTGTTACTCTATGGCACTCACTCCTGCTGCTACCAATACTGCCATGGTTATTACCACTGTTACAATGACTACGACCCCATTGCTACTACCGTCACTGTGATTACTACACCATTGCTACTATTACTACCACTATCACAGTTACTTTTATTTCTATTACCATTGAATACCCCTGCTACCATCACTATTATTTCAAATACTACTATTACTACAATAATTATTACTATCACTATCACTACCACTGTCGTCAACATCCAGGCATGGCAAATGCTTCCATCATGATAAATATGCAACACAGACTTCCGTACCTCCAAAAAGGGGCGGCTAGAGAAAATCCTCAGGTCATCCTGGCTTTGCCTGCCAATACTTCCTTGTCTGGTTCATTTTTTGGGGCTGTTGTCATCCTTTTGCTACTGTTCAGGCTTGGACAAAGTGGCTGTCATT
This sequence comes from Phocoena sinus, assembly GCF_008692025.1. Lineage (NCBI taxonomy): Eukaryota > Metazoa > Chordata > Mammalia > Artiodactyla > Phocoenidae > Phocoena > Phocoena sinus. The sequence continues at coordinate 77,888,403 of NC_045767.1, forward strand.
GCCCTGAGCTCTCTGAGGTAGCAACCCTGCTTGCTTCACTAATCCTTGTCAGTGACAAATGCCCCTCAAATCCATTCCCAATGGCCTTTTGAAGTGGACAAACAACTCCACAGCCATGAAATATCATGTTTTAAATAGAATGCACTGTGTCAAATGTCATCAGCAGCTCAGCCAGAGGGCTGCTGATCTCAGACTGATTCAGATAGTTTGCAGATAATAATAAGAACTACACTATATTAAGCGCTTATCAGATTTTGTCAAGTGCTTTTTGAGGCACTAAACATAGACCGACTTAGTTAGCCCTCCACAAAACTTTATGAGGTAGTTCCTGCTATTAATCACAAATAAGAACAAATGAGAGCACCTGAGACACAGGGAAGTTGAAGCACTTGTCCAAGATAACACAGTAAGTGGGAGAGCTGGGATCTGAACTCAGGCAGTTTAACTCCAGAGAAGACAGTTGCTGGCCCCAGCAAACCAACACACTGGCTTTACATACACTGCATTCTAGTCAAAGGCGATCAAGACCTGGTAAAGACAGCTGCCCATAGTAGGTACTCAATAAGTGCTAGACCAGTGAATGAATGAATAAACAATGAGAGGAAGAATGAAAGTAACCTAACATGTCATTTGTGTGAGTGAAGAACGGAGGAGGCATTATGAGTGTTCTAAACCAAAGGGGCAACTGTTATCTGCAGGAACAAATTGGAAAGGGAGTCACAGAGGTCAAGAAGAAATTGATGCGGAGGTACTACCTTGAGATCTACCTTGCCAGAGATCTAGGGAATTTGTCACTAGGTTCTTAGCCTGTAAGGATTTTCCTGGGCTTCCTGGGTCTGCTGGTGGCTGCAAGTGGAAGGCAGTTCAGTGGTGGGAGGACTTCTGGTCAGTTGACCTTGGCTTGGACTCACAAAGTATGGTACACGATATGATTCCATCCTCTACAAGTCGGCACCTTTCTCTCATGTGGAGAGTGATTTGTTTGCTTCTCTTAGGTATTAAAATTGTGTGCCATAGAATTTGTGTTGAAAAACTCCTTGAAGGTCAACCCCTCTCATTTTCCTCATTAGACACCTGAGTCCCAAAGGCATCAAGTGACTTGATGAAGCCACAACACTAGCAAGGAGCAAGTTCCCCTGATTTTCCAGGCACTAAACCACACCTTTAATTATGGTTTATTCGTTTGTCTGCTCTGATCTGGTGACAGTCCCTTGTGCTGATTTGAACGCCTTGCTGTTTCAGATAAAATGGTTGGCTTGAGCCAGGACCTCAGGTACTCTTTGCCTTCCATGGCACTGGATACAACAAAGACCTAATTAGCTAATTAATCTATATTGCATTCCCTTGACACAAGGTCATTCAACTTTCATCTTTAAGATGGACGAACTAAGGTAGTTTGCATTTGCTTTCATTTAATATTTAAAACCTCTTTGTAAGAGGAAGCGGCCCCAAAGAATTCTATTTGCTCTTATATTAATATCACTTAATTTAAAACATTTTTCAGCATTATAACACATAGAGCAACTACCTTTGCTATATGTTCTTCCAGCAGCAAAATTTTGTCTCTTTATCTAGTTAACAAATATGACTATCATAAGACTGTAATAAATTATTTAGAGGGTATTTACTTTTAATTATTATTTCCTCCATAAATTCCAAAGAAACTAAGATGACTTAGTTACATACAAATGTTTCACACAGGACTCATTTTGGCTTTCTGGAAGTGACTACATTATTTTATGAAAAGTTTCTTTTGTCTTTAATAAGGGAGAGACCACTGTGTCATTAAATTGTTCACTCTGTCCTGCTTAGCATGTTAACTTCTCTATAATTGTGCTTTTCCATAGTTCTTCCTCCTGAATAGAAAATACTGAATCTCCTAATTATTTCTCCTACATGACATAAAAGGGTGATTAAAGTAACTCATGTCTAGAACCAATTTGATATATGATAATAAAAATTTCTTGTCAAATTCCAATGTGGTCTGGGTGATTTAGGTGTATACACATAGCCTGTTATTGATTTTCCCTGCTTTGATAATCCAGCATTACTTGTCTTTGGATTTTCTCTAGCTCAAAAGGAAAAAAAAAATTCCATTTTTATCCTTACTCTCACCAAACATTTTTATTTATAAGCGACCATCTGGTAGTAGTCACATATATTCTGCAGTATTATAATTCAGGTGAGTAATCTAGCCCTAATACCTTTCAGCTATGGATGGGCACACATTTTTCTTGGTTCAATGATGTACACTTCAACCTGAACCCAAGATATTCCCTAGTTCCCTTCCCTCTTTTATTTCTCTCTTCCATTATTCCATTATTTGAGTCTTGTGGGATTAATATGAATTAGCACAGAAAATGGAACTCAAGTGTCTGTTTTGAAGCCCCTTTCTTCCTTTGTAGAGCTCACAGCAGAGAAAAATGTAGCTCCAGGAATCTCTTCGTTTTATTTGTGACCTCGCCAAGGAGCCACTGTTACTTTTCCATTTTATAGATAGAGATATTAAGACAGAATCAGCTTGGGGACTTGCTTCAGGTTATATAGTGAATCAAGGTTGCAATCAAGAGGAATAAAACAGGAATAAAAGTCAGTTAAATAAAGAAAGTCATTGCCCCATGCACGGTATTAGCTGAAAATGCTAGTATAAAACTCAAGTAGGGTTTAAGTAAAGTTGTGGATGATAGAGCCTTAATAGGGATTTAAGGACATTTAGGAGTTGCTGCTAAGCTTGTGAGATCATGATTATGGAGGAAATTACCACTCTTTCCTACAAAATACCTCTTGGTGCTATTGTCAGACAGTTGGTTTAAGCCAGTATGGCAATTCTTATTTTGTTATGTTTCCCAAAACCCCTTTTGGTGTTTTACCTACTGGAGCGTTCACTTGAGACAAACAGCTTATGTACTCTTTCTAGCCAAGCAACAATCACAATGAATGAGAAAATCACCTAAGAAAATCTGTCCTCCTGATTTCCCACATGAAGCTGGCTGGAGAGTCACTGTTCCCATGACAGAGCATCCACAGAACTTGTCAACTCCCTGGCTTGTCGTGGGGATGGTGGCAGCTGCTGCTTCCGATTCTTCCAATAAAAACCGCAGATAAGTATATTCAAAAAGTGTGTCCATCCTAGTTCATCTTTCCAGCTGTTTTTCTGGAATTAGATTAGTGGTGTAAATGAAACCTTTTCTGAGCCTGATTGAAAGCCAGACTCACTTAGTCAGTGGCTTCATTTATTTTTATTTACCTATATTCTTATTTATATATTTTTCTTATTTTTATGATAAGGCACTGTGCAAAAAGCTTTATATACTTAGTTCAGGCTGCTATAATCAGATACCATAGATTGGGTGGCTTAAACAATGGAAATTTATTTTTCACAGTTCTGGAAGGTGGGAGGTCCAAGATCAGGGTACCAGCAGATTCAGTGTCTGGTAAGGGCTCTCTTCCTGGTTTTCAAATAGCTATCTTCTCATTACATCCTCATGTGGTGGAGAGACTGAGTTCTAGTCTTTTATCTATCTATCTATCTATTTATTTATTTATCTTTTTATTTTTGGCTGCTTTGGGTCTTCATTGCTGCATACTGGCTTTCTCTATTTGTGGTGAGCGGAGGCTGCTCTTCATTGCGGTGACTTTTCTTGTTGCAGAGCACAGGCTCTAGGCGTGCGGGCTTCAGTAGTTGTGGCACACAGGCTTAGTAGTTGTGGCTTATGGGCTTAGTTGCTCCGCGGCATGTGGCATATTCCTGGACCAGGGATTGAACCTGTGTCTCCTGCATTGGCAGGCCAATTCTTAACCATCGCACCACCAGGGAAGTCCCTCTTTCTTTTCTTAAAAGAACACTAATCTCATCATGGGAGCTCTACTTTCATGACCTCTTCTAAACCTAATTACCTCCCAAAGGCCCCATCTACTAATACCACCACATTGAGGATTAGGGTTTTGACATGAATTTTTTTGAGACACAAATGTGCAGTCTATAACACATATATCTCATTTAATCTCAAAATAGTCCTACAAAGTATCTACAAAGTATATGTTATTATCCTTAGTTTACCACGTTTAAGTGACTTGCTGAGGTCACCCAGCTGGGTGGCATACTCAGGTCTGGCTGACTCCAGGGCCTAGGTTCTTTTTTTTTTTTTTTTTTTTTTTTTTTGCGGTATGCGGGCCTCTCACTGCTGTGGCCTCTCCCATTGCGGGGCACAGGCTCCGGACGCGCAGGCCCAGCGGCCATGGCTCACGGGCCCAGCCACCCCGCGGCATGCAGGATCCTCCCGGACCGGGGCACGAACCGGTATCCCCTGCATCGGCAGGCGGACCCCCAACCACTGCGCCACCAGGGAAGCCCCAGGGCCTAGGTTCTTAATTAGAGTACTCCTAATTAAGGAGTACCCCAGCTGGGGACTTTATAGTCTTGCAGAGTTGAACCCCTTCAGATGTCCTTGTAGATGCACACCATGAAGATGTGTTCTTAATGATGCATTGACACTTCATTTTTGTATACTTCCTAGGGACTGGTGGTAATGACTCAAGCTTTCTGTGAGCTCAATTTTCATGTGCCAATTTGGCTTCAGTGAGTATTGATCTGGTCCCAGACCTTCTGGTTTGCATGTGTGCATATGTGTGTGTGTGTGTGTGTGCGCGTGTGTTTTTTCTCTGGCTTGGAGAGTCAGCAATTAGTGATGATCAGAGTTCTTAGTGTGCCTTTATTCCAAGGTCAAGTTGAGTATGGTAGTTCTCCCAGATCCTTTCCTCTTAACTCAGCAAAGACAAGTGGAATATTTTAGAAGGAAAAAAAGGGAAAAACAATCAACACCAACACCCAAATAATATACATGCAACCAAAAATATATGCAACATAGATGGAGATGCATTTTCAGAGCACAGATTGATTATCTAAAGCAAGCTGGACTGACAGTTTCTTGTTGGCATTGCCGAGACTTACTTCTGAGCCTTTAATTCTGCATATAAGCCCTATTGTTATCCCCTTTGGGGTTAGGCTCTCCTTCATCTGTATAGTCACTCAGGCAAGTCTTTCCTGAATGCAGAAGGCTATTCTCTCTGTGGTTACACAATCTCTTCCTGGAATATAGGCTATCTGGTGCTTTGATCTCACCTTCTCTTGTCCATATACCCTCCATTTGCAGTTTTCAGCGACACTTAAACTTCTTTACTCTTTGGGGGTTAGGGCAAAGAGTGGCTGGGCTTGTTTTCTCTTAAGTTTCTGGATCTCTATGGTTGAAGGATCCTTCCTGAAAATGTCTTCACTCCAGTTCAGCTTCCTGTCAAGGTAAAAAACCTACTTTTCTTCCAGTTTCAGAACTTTGCATCCCTTGTTGGATTTCTTACTGTGTTTCTACTTCAGTCCTAAGGGGTATCTCTTGAGCACATTTGCAGGGACAGGATTATTGAAAGAACTCTACCATGTTATCAATCATTTCACTTCCCTAGTTACTCTTGGGAATTCACCTAACCAGAGAGATGGGTAACAGTACAAAAGCACCTCATACATAGTGTAGCAATAATAAACATATGAGAGAAAGAGTATTCATTTTCTGTATGTGTTTCTCATATTATTAAAAAACATAAAATAGGAACCTAGAATAATAATGAGCTTTTTGGAAAGCATACTTTTTTCCCTTGGGTTGTCTCCCCATTCTGGCCCCACTCTCACATTCATGGAAATCCCATAATGATGGATACTGGTTATGATGTTTTGGGTTGCAATTAACAGAGATCAACTCTGACTCTAAAGCAAAGAAGGGACATATGGAAAGCATAGTAGAGGTTGGGAGATCATGTCTGGAAAATGAACATGAACTAGAGAGTCGAGTTGCAAGGGAATCTGGCCACGTCATTGTTGCGGTCATGTTGCTGCCATGAGGACATTTAACCAGCCCTTTATCTTTGCTTCACTTGCTCAGAATTCAGATAGTTGAGAACATCTGATAGGCTGAGCCTTGATTGTGTGCTGGCATTGCCTACCAAGGGGTGGGAGCTTCTGGGAAACCTCTAAGAGAATGCTCAAGGAGGTAGGAGGTAGGTACACCTCAAAACCAGGAAGGGGGCAGGTTGGATGCTATACTGCCATCAAAGAAAAAAAAAAAAAAAAGACACAGAAGACAAAGGACTATAATGGGAGAAAAAATGGGAGAAAAAAATCTGATGGTGAGTCCAATATATTTTCAGCACTGCTTTTTAAAAATATCAGTTAGTATTCTTAACACTGTTCTCAATTTCTATAGCCCTCCCTTTTGTTCTCTTTCTTAAACACATACTTTTTAGGTTAGCAATTGCCTTAGTACTGTCAACATTTTATACTGAGACCATACAGTATCTTGCTAAAGTGTGTAGTCAGAATTGGATTCGGAAGATTGATGTCCTCTTCAGGCTGCAGACCATCTGATTACTGGATCTCCTTTGGGCAATGAAGCTGCCTCCTTTTTCTCCTCTCTCGACCGTCAAGCTTGCACCACAGTAATAATATTTAATAAGAGCAGCAGTAAAACTATGTCATTGCTTCTCTGATGGTCAGAGTGGAATGCAGCTCCAAATAAAACAGAAGTGATAGTCATACAGATAATACAGTTGTTTTAGTTCTTTCACCTTGGGAAAGGATGAGGTAGCCTGAATGCTGATTGATGCTTGCCTCTCACAGCCTACTGGAATAATACATTAGGTGTTTGGGTGAAACTGTGAGGTGCACTTGATCATGTATTAAACATTTGCAAGCTATTTGCTGCTGTACATTCTGATTGGATCTTGAAAAACAGCTTTGCTAGTTCAGGATAAAGGAAATAAAGCCTTTGTGTTTTTGCCTGCTCTGCCTGAATCAGGTGGCTTTTTGTGAGGATGTCCAAGCACTTTGCCTCACTCATCTACCTTTTTCTCATGTCATCTCAGAATAAGTGAAGAATAATATTAAGATACAGGGGAGCCTCATTAAAAAAACCTTCTACATACAGAAATCAGAATTTATAAAACAGAAAAATTGTGGGTAGGTTATTTACATTACAGAAAATTTTCTTTTTGGTTTTATAAAAGAAGTCACATTAGGATTTTTTTAAATTGCAAAGTCCCTTGCTGGATTAAGAATATGACTGAAGTACTATCAGAAATACATCTACTATGAAAACGAGCCATGTTTTATGTCATCCAATTTTATAACTGAAGAACTGGGAACAATTCAGAAAAGAGGCATAGAAACTCTCTGTAGCTCTAGAAGGAGGATCTAGGATACCTGATTTTTCACTCCCTTACTCTCCTAGAAAGAGAATAGCTTCCATGGAAATAAAAACTGAGACCCTTCTTTCCAAAAACCTGGAAGATTCCCACCTTGTCATGATATAATCATGAGATCATTCTATTACCAGTGACATTTTCAAATGATGAGAATAAGATATCACGTTGATGGTTTGAATTTTCTGCCTTGGAAAAAAGAATTTTTGCAAGTTTGACATCTAAAAATAAAATACACTCCAAGAAAATACTGTCTTCAGGTTCCTTTGTAATTTAGGGGAAGACATTTCACTGACCTTTTTGGGACTTAGTTTCCTCACCTGCAAAATAAATTTTTAAAAAATTGAGATATAATTAACATATAATGTTATATTATATGAGCTTTAGGTGTACAACATAATGATTCGATATTTGTATATATTGCGAAATGATCACCACAGTGAGTCTAGCTAACAACCAAAATGAAGGTCTTGAACTAGATAATCTTTGAGGACTTTTATAGCTTCCAAATTTGCTACTTAGTTCTTTATAAGAGTGACATTAATCCTATAATTCTGAGATTCTATCCCCTTTCCTAAGCTTAATTCAAATCTTAAATCACTGATCTATTCTATGCATTTTCTCATCTAATAAATATACTTAGTGTTCTTAAAGCCTGTGTCCAGACTTGTAGCCAGTTAGAGATCTGAAGAACAGTGCAAAAGATTCCCTTTTTATTTTAATGAGCAACAAAATCTTAGATTGTTTCACAGTGGAGGTGCAAAAAGAATAAAAGTGTAAGGGAGGAAAACTCATAGAGCCAATGAGCAGAGATTCCCCCCCCCCCCCCCCACCGTGGAGATCTTGAGGCAGCTGTGGTGGTTCCTCATTATACTGAATGGGCCCTGGGTCTGGTGGGTTAAATTAAGATCACCTGCTTAAGTGGGATAATGAAGAGCGGACACAGACGCAACGGCCCTGAGAATAATGTTGCTCATGAAAGCCGTGTGATGGTGGGTTCTGAATCCTGAAAATAATTTTTAGCCAAGTTGAGATGAATATAGGAGTTTCCACATAGCTTTGAGCAATGACTTCTGACACTAACTACCCAGACTTAGGCCAAACTTTACAGGTTAAGGGCACGGTCCTCCACAAGATTTCCCTACTTCAGACATCAGCCACAGACGCGGGGGTTCCCAAGCTATGCTCATTTATGACCAATCAGTACAAATTTGGGGGTGCCCACCACTTTGGAATAATTTGCTAGAATGACTCACAGAACTCAGGAAAGTGCTATACTACCATTTTATTACAGCAAGGAGGATAATAATCAGAACCAGCAGAAGAGATGCATAGCATGAGGTTTCCTCCTACCCTGGAGTCAGACTCATCAGTGTGTAACAATACAGGCACAGTACTGCCAACCAGGAAAGCTCATTAGAACTGTGTCTGGAGTTTTATTGGGGCTTCATTATGCAGGCACAATTCACTGAATTACTGGCCAAAAGGTTGAATTCAATCTCTAGTCTTCCCCAGAGATCGGGCTGATATCACTACGGTTCAAAGCCTCAACCACCTAGTCAAATGGTGGTGTTTCAGGTGTGGCTGGCCCCCATCCTGAGTGCTGTCATTAGCTTAAACTACAGAGGGTTCATCTTGAATGATCTTGTTAGCATAAACTATCAGGGTCCACTAAGAATAACAAAGACACTCCTATTACTATGGAAATTCCAAGGATTCAGAGGCTTCCTTCCAGGAACTCAGGACAAAAACTACCCAAATTCTTTATAACACCTTGCCTTTGCTTTTGTCTGTTCTGTAGTCTTTGTAAGGAGTACAGATTCTAGTTCTATCTTTAACAGGAACTTCATTAGGTTAGAGACCGGGTAGCAGCATGGTTAACAGCAAGGACTGTGTTGGGTTGCTCCTGCTTTGGACCTTGGCATGCATTAGATCGGCCCTGTCGAAGACCCAACCCAGAGCCCCTGCCCTGGGCCTCCTGCAGGCCTAGAAACTTGCGATGGCGCATGCGCACTTCACTGCCCCAACCAGGCCTCAGGCGGTCCTGCCCCTGAAGCTCCATAGGGCAAGAGGATGGTTGGTCTCCCACACCCAAATTAGCCCTTGGGGCGAGCCAGCGCAGCGCTGTGACTGACTAGGGAGCACGCGGGGGGAGAGGGGGGCGCAGAATGGGGAAGTGTCCGTGATGATCGAGGTTTGCTTGAAAGGTAGCAAGGTTGCTTGAAAGGTAGCAAAAGCCAGAATCCTTACCGGGTGTTTCTCATTCTGGGGCTTTCCAGCCCACCTCTGCAGAACTCCCGCGAGATCCCGCGGGCTTCCTCTGGGAAGAGGAGGCGGCCGAGTCTTCGGCCGGGTTGCGGTATGTTTGCAGCGTTCGCTGCCGTTCTCTCCCTGCCCCAATATCTGGACTGAGCCTTACTTTCCCTGTCCTCTCCCATTCATCGCCACAAGGTGCGCCCTGAAGGCTCCAGCGTGCCTTGCTTCTCTTTGTGGGAAGCCCCATATTTCGCCTACTCAGACCAGGCCCCTGGAGCGTCTCCCGTGGTGTTCACAAGAAGAAAGCATTTCCTGATTGAGGTACTTGGTGAAGAAGCCACCTGCCCCACTACAGCGTGCTGGCACTTGGGCTGGGTCAGAAAGAGAGAACAATGCTCTGAGGCTGTTCTTCCGTGGAGAGGCGCCAGGTACTGGTAGTGACGGTCTCCTGGGAAGACTTCTGGGCCCTGGCTGCTGCCGGGAGGGACAGCTGACCCCTGCGACAAAGAAACGGCGTGTTTTGCGTTGCTGCGGCCTTGTACCTTGGCAGACGTGGGATTGACACCCTAGGAGCCTGCGCATAGCCTCTGAGAAAAAAAGGGACAGGTAGGCTGCTTGGTTTTATCTTGGTTCCACCACTCATCAGCTTGATGATCTTGGGCAAGTTGCTTAACTTTTCTAAGCTTCAGTTTACTCATCAGTAAAATGATTGCTTACCATGATGCAATAAGTTAATGCTTGTAATGTGCTTAGCATAGCACTGGGCACATAGGAGAAACTCAGGGTTTGCCATTAATGATTACTTTTGGGCTTTTGAATAGCCATTGAATGTTACCAAATGTTTATTTTTTTAAGGTGACACAACCAAAATATTGCCAGGTCAGTGGTTTTTATCAGATTTTCAGAAGTCGATCCCTTAAGGAAATCCTTCACAAAATACAAATCTATAAAAGCAGATAAAAATCTATGCAGGGACTTCCCTGGTGGCGCAGTGGTTAAGAATCCGCCTGCCAGTGCAGGGGACACGGAGCAAGTAAGCCTGAGCGCCACGACTCCAGAAGCCCGCGTGCCTAGAGCCTGTTCTCCGCCACAAGAGAAGCCACCACAACGAGTAGGTCCCGCTCGCCTCAACTAGAGAAATCCCGGACACAGCAATGAGGACCCAGTGCAGCCAAAGATAGACAGATAGATTAAAAAAAAAAAAAAATCTATGCAAAGCTGAGCTCCTCTAGTTGAAGAGGGTCTGGCTTATCTAACCACTCTTTTATCGCTAGGGTACTGAGGCATGTTTGATGAAGTCGGAACGAAAACTAGTCTACAACACTGCCAGTCTGGCTCTTTTCCAACCTTCCCTCAACTAGCTTCTGTGATAGGTTAACAGAAGCACCTCTTACAATGTCAAAGTCAGGCTATAATTTTCTTATTTCAGTTTCTCCATGAGCAAAATGGAGAAGATAACGCCAGCTTTGTTGTGACAGTGAATTAGATAATGTCTGCAAAGTATTTTGAGCTTTTGGGGATCAGCTTTAGAGACAAAGACCCTTGCTATCTCTAATTTCTAGCTTGGTTTTTAAATATGGTATTCTAAACACACTACTTAAAAATGGGTCAAACGCTTACTTCTGTGTAATTTTAGGGTAGAATGGAAGCAGTGACAACCGTCCAGGAAAAAATGTTCTCTGGTTAATTGAGAAGAGAGATTTTTGAATTAGAGTTATTCAGAAAATCTGTTGGGAGACCAGAGAAAGATATGTGTCAGCATATACAGAAAGCTGTCTATGAAGCTGGGTTATAATCTGGTCTTTCTTGTAATTTAATGTTCTTTGCTGAGGCCTGAGACAGACCTTTACTATAGGCTCCCTCTTCCAGTATGACTAGTTTCACAGCCAGGCCTGATATAATCATTTTGTGTTGCAGTAATGGGAAGTGAGAAGGCATGGCTGGTTATCAGCATGCACTCTGCTGTTAGTCTTGAGTTTGGTCCTGTTTCCATCACATTATCAGAGGAAAGTCTGTAGTTTATTTGAGCATTGGAATAATAGAAATAATAACACCTATATCAAAGGTTTGCTATAAAGGTTATATGAGGTAATACATGGAAAGCATAATGCGTGATAGCATAGTAAAAAATAGTTATGTTAGACATCGGTATTTATTATTGTTACTAAAATTTCTAAAACTCAAGTTATAATTGACATAACATATTAGTTTCATGTGCACAGTGTAATGATTCGATATTTCTATATATTGCAAAATGATCACCACAATAAGTCCAGTTAACATCCATTGCCATACATAGTTACAGTTTTTTTTCTTGTGTTGAGAACTTTCAAGATCCTCTAGCTAGCTACTTTCAAATATGAAATATAGTATAGTCACTATAGTCATTGTGCTGTATACTACGTTCCCATGAGTTACACATTTTATAACTGGAAATTTGTACTTTTTGAACCCTTTCACCCATTTCACCCACAACCCCTCCTTCCACCCCCCCACCCCCAGGTAACCATCAATCTGTTCTCTGTATCAATGAGATTTTTTTTTTGATTCCACATACAAGTGAGATTATATGGTATTTATCTTTTTCTGTCTGACTTATTTCACTTAGCCTTCCAAGTCCATCCATGTTGTCAGAAATGGCCCGATTTCATTATTTTTTATGGCTGGATAATATTCCATAATATATATACACACACAGACACACAAATACACACACACACGTTTACACATATATACTAATATACCACATTTTCCTTATCCATTCATCCATCAATGGACATTTAGGTTTTCCATGTCTTGGCATTGTAAATAATGCTACAGTGAGCATGGAGGTGCATATATCTTTTCAAATTAGTGTTTTCATTTTCTTTGGGTAAATATCCAGAAGTGGAGTTTCTGGTCATAGGATAGTTCTATTCTAATTTTTTTGAGGAACCTCCATACTGTTTTCCATATTAGTTGCATCAATTTACATTCTCACCAACAGTGCACAAGGGTTCCCTTTTCACCACATCCTCATCAGTGTTTGTTATTGCTTGCCTTTTTGGTAATAGCCATTCTAACAGGTATGAGGTGATATTGCATTGTAGGTTTTGTTTTTGTGTGTGATTAATATACTGACTTTATTTTTTTAATTCTTATTTTATATTGGCATATAGTTGATTTACAATGTTGCGTTAGTTTCAGGAAGGTAATTTAGTTACACATATACATATATCTATTCTTTTTCAGATTTTTTTGCTTATCATAGCATATTGAGTAGAGTTCCCTGTGCTATACAGTAGGTCCTTGTTGATAATCTGTTTTATACATAGTACTGTGTATATGTTAATCCCAGAGGGATTGCCCAGGAGTGGGATTGCTGGATCATATGGTAGCTCTATTTTAGTTTTTTAAGGAACCTCCATACTGTTCTCCATAGTGACTGTACCAGTTTACATGCCCACCAACAGTGTAGGAGGGTTCCCTTTTCTCCACACCATCTCCAGCACTTACTGTTTGCAGACTTTTTGATGATGGCCATTCTGACTGCTGTGAGGTGATACGTCATTGTAGTTTTGCTCATTGTGGTTTTTATTTGCATTTTCCCGATGATTAGTGATGTTGGGCATCTTGCCATGTACCTGTTGGCCATCTGAATCTCTGCCCATTTTTAGATTGGATTTGTTTGGTTTTTTGCTGTTGAGTTGTATGAGTTATTTATATATTTTGGATACTAATCCCTTATATGATTTGCATATATTTTCTCCCATTCAGTAAACTGCCTTTTCATTTTGTTGACAGTTTACTTTGCTGTGCAGAAACTTAATTTTATCTAGTCCCACTTGTTTAATTTTGCTTTTGGTGTCAGATCCAAAAAGTCATTGCCAAGACTGATGTCAAGGAGCTTATTGCCTCTGTTTTCCTCTAAGAGTTTAATGGTTTCAGATCTTACATTCAAATCTTTAAAACATTTTTTTTTTTCCTGAATGCAAGCTCAGGCTGTTTTAATTTTTTTGTTGTTTTTTTGAATTTTTCAATTTTATTTATTTTTTTATACAGCAGGTTCTTATTAGTTATCCATTTTATACATATTAGTATATATATGTCAATCCCATTTTGAGTTAATTTTTGTGTGTGGTGTAAGATAGTGGTCTAGTTTCATTCTTTTGCATGTGGCTGTCCAGTTTTCCCAACACCATTTGTTGAAGAGATGTTTTTCTCCCATTGTATGTTCTTGGCCCCTTTGTCATAAATTACTTGACCATGTATATGCATGGGTTTATTTCTGGGCTCTCTGTTTGGTTTCACTGATCTATGTCTGCCAATACCATATTATTTTGATTATGATAGCTTTGTTATATAGTTTGAAATCAGAGAATGTGCTGTCTAGTATTATTAATTATGTTTGTCATCATGGATGCTAAATGTCTATATCTATGACCCTGATCTAAAATTCCAAGTTCTGAAATCATCAAGATGTTAGAACTTGAGGAATAATGCCCTTTTATGACTGAAAAACCTGAAGCTAGGAGAGATTTTGATTTGCTCAAAGGTAATCTGTGAGTCCTTCTTATTTAAGTCTTCATTATCTGGGCCCTTGCAGTTATGAGCTTTCATGCAGGAAACAGAGCTCCTTATGTGCCCCCCCCACCGCCGCAAAATGAAGTGACCAATTATAATATTAATCCCATTTCAATATCCTTGGGTAATAATAGCTTCTATCTCTGTTCATCTTATTACATCGTTTTAAACTAGTCTCTTGTTGATTGCCTTAAGTTGTTAACTTCAGACAATACATAAAAAGAAAAGGAAAACTGGTTGCAGAGTAAAATTACAAATCTTATAAAGGATGCACGATTTCATGAAGGTAACGAAAGTGATATTGGAGAACTGTCGAATCAGCAGATATTTATTGGGCACCTTCCATGTAGCAGGTACTAGGTATTGGAGACTATTCCTGAATAAGTCAGATAAAAATCCCAGCTGTCATGGATCTGACATGACAGATTTACAGAGAACCAATGACAAATGGATCTGGCAGAGTTGAACCAGTCAACAATCAGAATAGAAAATCAACAAAGAAGACATGATAGACGCTTTTGGTAATTTAAAAACATGTTCACATATTCTTTGACACTCCTCTTAAAGAAGGTAGAGCCTAATTCTCCCCTTGAAAATGAGCTGGCTTTAGAGATTTGCTTCTAAGGCATAGAATGTGGCAGAAATGATGCTGTGTGACTTCCCAGCCTAGGTCATAAAAAGTGATATGGCTTCTGCCTTCTCTCTCAGGGGCCTTGAAGTGCCATGTATAAAATCCAGCCATCTGAGGCCACTATGCTAGAAAGACCACGTGGTTTGATCAGGGAGAGAGAGAAAAAGGCCCAAGGAACCCTTGCTGTTTTGGCCTTCAGCTGAGTCTTTCCAGCCCATGTGTCAGACATAAGAAAGAGCAGGCTGGCAGATGATCCCGGCCCCCAGACTGCCCCAGCTGATGACAAGTGGAGAGTGACAAGCTGTCCCCACTGTACCCTGCACATATTGCCCATTTGTGAGCAAGCTAGGTATTGTTATTTCAAGGCACTAAGTTTTGGGGGTAATTAATGTAGCCATAATAACTAGAACAATGCCTCAAAAGAGAATGATATGAAGATCAAAAGAAAGTAGAGACCCATGAAAAAACTGAAGAAACCTTTAATGTTTTTGCAAAAATAGCCCTTTTTATGATCATTCTTTAAAACTCAAATGGGAAGTGATGGATCTGAAATTGAATAGTCATTCAATTATTTTGGGGGAAAAAAACGGACCCCGTCCCCTCCACATTAAGACAGTGTTTAAAGATGTTTAGAGTCTACATTCTGTTAAATATAAGACATAATACACATATTCTCTTAATATATACTTTCATTTTTCTAAACAAAGTTATAATCAAACCTTCCCTGCCCACCATGACTTTACTCTTCAGATTTGTCCTCCCTGTTAAGTGAAGTCACATTAATTGGCTTTTTCTCATTTTCCTGTTTTCTCAGGACGTCCTGTAGCAGTGACAGGAAGGGAATGGGACTGATGAGGAATTTGATTTATTATGATTGTTACACAGTGGCTTTCCTCTGGTGAGCTCTGGAGAAAGTATAGAGCACTTTCTTAACATCAACCTGAAGCATAAATAATGAATCACTTAAGAGGTGGAAGTGTACGTGTAGGGTCATCATTGTATTTTAGGTGTTGTAAGGAGGTGATGGTCTTATCAGAGGGTTCTATAAACCTAACCAGTCCTTCCTAAAGGTTCCTGTAGCAAAGGCCCCCCATTTGGTTACAAAGACCTTGCCTTACATCAGACTATAACAACACAATTCATGGTTCATTAGAACAAGCTTTCACTTTGAAAACCAAGATGTATGAGTATCTCGAAGAGGTTGCCACACAGAATATGGGGTCATCCATTTAAGTTTTGGTACTGAGCAGCTTAGAGTTTTTGTTTTGCAATTGGGATCCCTTAGGATGAACCTGGCATTTTTGTATTGATTGCCTTCTGCACTAATGTAGTTAGAAGAGAGAATTTTTGTAGAATGTGGAATTTAGCAGGGGGAGAATGTATTAGACTGGTTGTGTTTCCTTGCCTCTGGGTGTGGTTTGCTCCTTGAAGGTTAGAGCCGAGGGAATTCTTTATCTTCCAACATTTTCATTTAGGGCAATCAAACACCACAATGTGCAGTATTCAGCTTTAGGGAATCTCAGATTTCAATAAAGAGGATGGTATTTTATTATCTCCTCAGGTTGTTTTCCGAACTTTGAAAAAAAATCACACAAACACTTCTACTGACTGGATGACTTATAATGGGGCAGAACAAACCACTCGAGTCTAGTTTCACTTAGGAAAGCAATTTTCATTGTTCAAGACACTTGTAGTAAGGATACTACAAGTAAGGTTTTGGATTTCTTAGAAACCTCTTCTGTAAGTAGCCAGCACTTCCATTCCCCCACCCCATAAATTTATTTATTTTAAAAATTTCTTTTTATTTATTTATTTAAACATCTTTATTGGAGTATAATTGCTTTACAATGGTGTGTTAGTTTCTGCTTTATAACAAAGTGAATCAGTTATACATATACATATATCCCCATATCTCTTCCCTCTTGCGTCTCCCTCCCTCCCATCCTCCCTATCCCACCCCTCTAGGTGGTCACAAAGCACTGAGCTGATCTCCCTGTGCTATGCAGCTGCTTCCCACTAGCTATCTATTTTACATTTGGTAGTGTATATATATATGTCCATGCCACTCTCTCACTTCATCCTAGCTTCCCCTTCCCCTTCCCTGTGTCCTCAGGTCCATTCTCTACATCTGCGTCCTTATTCCTGTCCTGCCCTAGGTTCTTCAGAACCATTTTTTTTTTTTAGATTCCATATATATGTGTTAGCATACGGTATTTGTTTTTCTCTTTCTGACTTCACTCTGTATGACAGACTCTAGGTCCATCCACTTCACTACAAATAACTCAATTTCATTTCTTTTTATGGCTGAGTAATATTCCATTGTATATATGAGCACTTCCATTTTATCGAGTGCACAGAGATGGGAAGTGGCAAATCAAAGGGATTGTTCATGGTGGACAAGTGGAGGGCTCCAGAACTTTGTTTTCCAAGCTCTAATTGGCCAGCACAAACCTGATCTACCCTCTGTGAGATTTTTTTCCCTTCAAAAGTAAATCTGCTTCTGAAGTCCTGTCGGGGTGATTGTAGGGAGATCTGTTGAGGTGCCTGAATGTGGGGTCTAAGGTTTCCATCCCAGCCATGACTCTCTGACTGCTACATGCCCGTACTCGAGCCGCTAAAAGACTTGTTGAGTCTCAGTTTCCATGTCTCTCAGCTGGGGGAAAGTGATAACTTCCTTGCAGCTAGGATCAGAGGCTTACGTGAGGTGGCTTGTGTAGTGGCCTCAGACAGTACCTGGCATATAGTAGGTGCTCCGTGAGTATTAAGTAGCAGTCTACATGCTCCCCTGAGCCTTACCGTTCCTGTCTTTATCATCACATCAGGAGGCTGTGAGGATCAGATGTCTGTGACAAGGAAACTGCCATGCAAGGGACAAGTATAAGGCAGGTGGCTATTCACTTCCATCTAGCAAGTAAGAAGGGTGTCAGTTATGGATATGAAGAGGGTGCCTGAATGAGCAGTCTTTGAGGTGATCAACAACAGCCAGGAGCTAGGTCGCTGGAAGAGTCAGTCATCGGGCTGTCAGGACTTGGGCTGAAGGACTAAATGTCTCCACCACAAGTGTGGGCCCTATCCGTTATCCTTCAGGCAGAAGAAAGCATCACTGTTATTCCTCAGAAGTGGGCTTGTCATTCTTGGGCCTGTGGCAGGTTGGTAGTCCTCACCTCACCTGAACACTGGCCAGAGTGTTTGGGTGCTCGTCCCCGATTTACCTGGAGCAGTCTAACCTCAAGCCCATCAGTGAACCCCAAGATGGCCAACACATCTTCTTTGCTCAGGGGCTGGTAACAGCAGTGAGGGTAAGATGCTGAGCAGTGAACACTGCAGGAGACCCAGATGGGAAAATGCCAAGTCACAAACCAGGTGCAAGGGCAGGTGTTGGTGTGCAGCCAAAATGGCTTCTTCACTTGACAGCATGGTTCTTCTAAACAGGACCCCCTCCCACCCCGTACGCTTCTGAGTGATTACGTAGTTGATGTGGGTGTGCTGTGATGCAGTAGAGGGACAGCTAGGAAGGAGGGAGTTAAAGGTCAACTAGTCGGGGGAAGAGAGAATTTAAGTTATTAAAATTAGGTGTATGCCCAATCTTGGTTTACTTGTGGCATCTAATGGAATAGACGTAAACCATTTTCTCTCTGGCTCCTCTCTCTGACTTTGTCTCTCTCTTGAGCCCTCTGTCCCTTTGTCTCTGATTCTCTCTCAGTCTGTGTTCCCCCCCTCCCTGTCTTACTGCCTGTGTCCCATCTCTCTGCTGCCTTTTTCTTTATCTGTCCCTCAGTCTCTCTTTTTGTCTCTCTGTTGGAGAGAAAGGAGGTTTTCTTTTTTGCTCTTTGTTATTAGATGCAAAAAAATAAGTAAATAAAGGCAATTTATCTCCATTGTCTAAATAAGAGTTGTTGGATCTTGACGCCACCTTCTTCTCGTTGGCGGAGAAAGTAACCAATCCTTTCAAGTCCAGCCCCAGCCAGTAGAACAAGACTGATCTTGGTTCAGAAGTGAAGGAAGATTTTATTCTTTGGTTAAAGAATGGAGAGACGTGAGCACGCTTTCCCTGGAAGGTGGTTGGTGAGGCTGTTTTATAGGTATCTCTTCAGTGGGCTGTGGGAGGGGGTGGAGCTCTCAAGGGGCAGGTGCAGCTGTGCTGCTTACGTGGTTCCAGATCGCAGTGCCAGGTGCAGTGGTTCTGCACGCAGCCCGCTGCTGCCATCTTAAAGGGAGGTGTGCTGCCCACAGCCCACTGCACTGAGGTGTCTTGTGCAGAATCTGACATGTTAAGGGCGAGGCCTCTGCACACGGCCCCCTATAGGCTAGTGAAACTAGACTAAGCACAAAAGAAGAGATTAGACCTTATCACCTAGATTCCCTCTTATTTTATCCTGGGGACCCCAGTGGGCTTTGCTGGTGACAAGACTACTCCATAACGTTCAAAGCACTCTTGTCTGCCCTGGCCTTAGGTAATTTTCACAGAAACTAATCCAGGAAAAATGTAGGGCAAGAATTATTCTCCTCATGCTTTAAATAGGTAGATCTCAGAGAGGTTGGAAACTTGCCTGAGGTCATCCAGGCAGTGTGCTGGTGGCCAGAGCATATACTTCTACCAGAGGGGCCTTTGCCTCCACCACGCAGATGGATTCTCAGGACGGAGGTGTTCTAACCTAGGCCTGTCTGGTCTGATCTGGAATATAAGATCTGGGTCCAGGTTTAGGGTCATTAATAAGGGTGCTGTGTACTCTGCCTTCCAGCCTTTTTACCTTGGTAAAGTTAACGATAAAGAACGCGGGTGGATGGGCTGAGGTGGGGTGAGGGTGGGGGAAGGCAGTTGTTGGGGGGTGTGTGAAGAAAAGTGAAAAATGGAACTTGTATCCTAAGGGGATGTATGGAAGGGTGTGGTTAATTTCATTCAAGCTGGAATCAAATTTCCTGGTTTCAAATCCTAGCTCATACCACTAACTGTGTGATCTTGGGCAAGTTACTTAACCCTTCTGAGCCTCCATTTCCTCATCAGTAAAATAAGGATAATTATGTTACTTACATAATAAGGTTGCTTGTAAGTGTAAAATGAGGCAGTCCAGCCGCAAAATGTCTAGTACAGTGAAGCAGTCACTCAGTGAAGGATGATGAAAACAAGCCCCATTTGGTGTTTTTTTTTTTTTTGGTTTTGTTTTGTTTTTAACACTAGCTGAGACTGGTACTAACTCTACAAGCTGCCTCCTGAGTCACCGTTGAGTGCTTATATCAGCTAGATACGGTGCCAAGTTCTACAGAAACAAAAGTGAACCTGTTTTCTGATCACAGAGCTATTATTGCCTATTGAGTGAGACATGCCATCGTGTTCCTGGGCAATGTCAGTACAGTGTGATTGATGTGCATTGAGATGGGGTAAACACAGGGTGGTATGGGAATCTAGAATGAGGCATCTAAAGGCTCCCCAGATCCGAACCCTGATGCTACTCCTTTGATTTGTAGACCCCAGGCACACTCTGTACAAGACCTCCTTCATAGCAAGTTTAGCAGACAGGAATCACTGATGAGAATTGGAAGTATGGGTCACCCCGTGGGTCGGAGCTTTGCGTTGTGGGACAGACACCACTGCTGCGGCACATTGGCCTTCCTGGAGTTTAGAACATTAATAAAAATGGAGACTAACCCTTTCCAGCCATTTTGTTTGATCTTTTGTGACTGCCTCTCTATAACATGCACTGCAGATGGAGATGTTTTAGCGGTGGGGAGAGCAAGCAGTGCTTACAGCTCAGAAGGGCCTCTTATCAGCACAGTTAGCAGTGGCAAGCACATTCACATTTTTTGGGTACAAAAGGTATTTTTTTTTTTTTTTTTTTGGCGGTACGCGGGCCTCTCACTGTTGTGGCCTCTCCCGTTGTGGAGCACAGGCTCCGGACGCGCAGGCTCAGCGGCCATGGCTCACGGGCCCAGCCGCTCTGCGGCATGTGGGATCTTCCCGGACCGGGGCACGAACCCGTGTCCCCTGCATCAGCAGGCGGACTCTCAACCACTGCGCCACCAGGGAAGCCCACAAAAGGTATTTTTAACAGGCCTGTGTCTCCCAGCTTATCTCCGTATGGGTCTCTTCTCACAATAGTGTTTACAGAAAAGAAGCGGCAGGGTATATAAAAAATGAAAGTTAGGGCTTGTTCTCCAAAGGCAGGGAGGACACAGTAGAACTGCAGTTCCAGTTCCTCATGGGCAGCATCAACAGTCGTGAGCGCTGCTACCACCCGGTAGACAGCAGAGGGCTTTGTAGTTTAGGACAGAAATGACAGGTGTTTGGGATGCAGCGTGTTCTCCTCTGCGTCTCATCATGGTCTGCAATACAACACCATGCTTCTGTTTGTATGTTTTCTCTTTTTAGGGAGCAAGAAAATTTTCTCCCAGATTAGACCAACAATTTTAAAAGGAATTATTGGCATTGAAACATAATGATGATGTGAATACTCCTCTGTGATAAGATGAGGCTTTGGAAGGAAATTCACTGCTGTTGCTTATTTCTTTTTTACCATTATTCGTCACCACACTGTTCAACATGGCCTCAGAACATCATTCTTAGGCAGGAGAGCAGAGTGGTTACAAACACACACTCCAGACACTCTGGCTCCACTACTTACTGTGTGACTCTGTGCCCTTTTCCGCTCTGCTTCACTTTCTTACCTGTAAAATGGGCATAATGTACTCTCTGCCCCAGAGGGCTGTTGTAAGGATAATTATTGTAAGCGGTTCCTGGCTCACACAGTGGGTTCTATATAAGGGTTTGCTGTTATTATTACTATAAATATACAACCAAACTTTTCATGATATTCCTTGTGGTGAACTTAAATATATTTCATGTAGCAACCAGCATGTTAGTACTGGCTCTGGGGTCAGTTGGATGGCTCTGAACTCTGGTTTAGTACTTACTAGATGTGTGATCTTGGCCAAATTATTAACCTTTTTGTGCTTCAGTTTTCTTATCTGTAAAATGGGGACAAATAATGGTGATCCCCTCAAAGCATTGTGGTGAGGATTAAATGAGATAATACATGAAAAATAAGTCACAGAACCTCTCTGGGCCTCAGTTCCCTTAAATGCAAAGTGAGGATTTTCATGGAATTTAGCTTGTGGGGGTGTTTTGAAGATTAAATGAGGATTAGATATGGATAAGGTGCTTAGGACAATGCTTTGGATGTAGTAAGAACACAATACTCTTTAGTCATTGTTTTTGTTACATGATTACTACCCGAATTGCGTCATTATACTGTCACTACTACCATTTTTTTCAGCGTGCATTGTACTTAAGATACAATGATAATAGTGACCCACTTATTCCAACTTGTCTCACTCAGTATTTCCTCATGAACTGGCAGTTTTCACCCCTCCCCCATTTTGGCCTGTTTATCCAGTCTGATTTTTTATTGACTCAATTATTACTTCCCTGAGTACTATCCACACAGGCCAAGTTAATGGCGTGTTATTTGCTGAGTGAGGCTTTTTCCCCCATCTTGCCTCAGTTTGTGAATGGTCTCTTGAGTTCCCTCCTAACATAAAGAGTTCAGGTGTAATGTTATTAAAGCTCCCAGTGGGCTCCTGGTGTACCCCGGTTTTGTGACTATCACTGCTTTTCAACAGTTTCAGAATGTTATTAGCTTGAGGCCTTTGCTCAGGCAGGAAGAGTTAGCATTAATTAATTAACGCTTCCAATCTTAGCCTATTTGGAAACTTTGTATGTTTTACATTCGGTGGTGGCTGTCAGCACCTTTAAACTCTAACTCGTATAATTAATTGCTCAACTTCCTCAGGTGCTTTCTGGACGCGGCAGAATGTAAGAAATGAATAATAGCTTAAATCTTCCTTGCATCATTCATTTATTCATTCACAATTTGAAACGTTTGTTGAGTGCCTACTGTATGCCAGGCATGTGGGAGGGAAATAGAGGTGAAAATGAGAAGGCCTGGGGGAAGAGCGAGATGTCATAGGAATGCCCAGACCCATATCTACAGTATAAAAAAGAATGAAAAATGAATAATAATGGTAATTAACCTTTATTGAGCTCTTAATATTGCCTGTGCATGCTTTATCTTATTTAGTCCTTGAGAACAACTATCATTATGCCCACTTTCTAGAGGTGGAAGCTGAGACTTGAGAGATCAAGCAACTTACTCAAGATCATGCTGCTAGAAAGTGGCAGAACCACCATTGAAATCCGGGCCTGTTCAGATCAGAGCGAGTGATCTTAAACACTACACTTTGCTGCCTCTCCAGTGGAGCTGAGGCCTCAAAATCAAGAACCTCTGTTCTCATCCCTAAGGGAAAATGAGCTGCTGAGAGGTCTTGCTAGTTCCTATGTCTCCCTAGTGAGAGGACAGCCACATCAGATGTAGAAGAATAAGATCCTGCTGCCTCTTCATTTACGTACTTGCCAGAGGCTTGTGAGTAAAACAGAGCCATCCGATGACTTTGCTGCTTGGGACTGGTGCTTCCTGGCCCAGCTGCGCTATGTAAAACAGAACGTTGATGGTAAGAATAATAACAGCCAGTAATTATTTGGCACTAACTAGACTCTATTCTAAATATTAATTTATTTAATCAGCACAGTAACAAATGCTAGTCTTAGTTTGCTTTTCTCAGAAGCATACACTGAGACTAGTATTTTAGTATCAGTAGTTTATTTGAGAGGTGAAGAAACCCCAGTAGGGAAATGGGAAGTGAGATGGGAAAGGGCAGGCATATAATAAAAGGTGGACAACTGCAGCTTCATGCCCCTGGGGGCTCTGTGAACTGGCAGAAATGTGTGCCTAAGAATTACCTCACCAGAGGGCAAAGGGTCTGGGGTACTCACACATCAACTCGTGTGTGTCTTGGACTGGTTAAGGACCTCTCCCGGGGAATATTAATTCTCTGGAACTTCTGCCTTCGTGTGGCAGAGGCAGAATGACTTTGGCTGCCAGGGAAAGCCCTTAGGCGGTTGAAGTTCTGGCTGCCTGCCCCACACTGGCACACTGGCACACTGGCAAGGCCCAAGAGCATGAGGGGAGTGCACTGATAGCTCTGCTGTAGTCCTTGCACCAACCCTGAGGAATCAGAGGTACAGAGGATAAGTGACTTGCCCAGGGTCTCATGACTTAGTTGTGTTACGGGTTGAATTGTGTCCCCACCTCTGCCACTCCAATTCATATGATGAAGAACTAACCCCCAGTACTACAGACTTTGACCTTATTTGAAAATAGAGTCATTGCACATGTAATCAGTTAAGATGAGGTCATTAGAGTAGGACTTAATCCAATATGACTGTTGTCCTTTTGAGAAGGGGAAATTTGGACACCAAAGTATGCATACAGGGAGAGTGCCAAGTGAAGAAGAAGGCAGAGATCAGGGCGGTGCTTCTACAAGCCAAGGAATGCCAAAGATCGCCAGCAGAACACCAGAGCCTGGGTGAGAGGCATGGAACAGATTCTCTCTCACAGCCCTCAGAAGGATCTAATCTTGCCCACATCTTGCTCAGACCTGCAGCTTCCAGAACTATGAGACAATAAATTTCTGTTGTTTAAGGCACCTGGTTTGTGGTACTTTGACAGGGCGGCCCTTGCAAAATAATATGTGTCAGTTGTTACTTGTTGGTTATGATTTCCAGCCCCAATCCGTGGGTGCAATGAGCATGGATGGTGTAGGGAGAGAGGGAGGAGGAGGATGGGAGCTAGCAAGCACTGTCAGGATGTTATAGTCCTTGCTGGTCTCTTCCCACTTCTCCTCCTTCTCAACCCCCAGACATTTATTAAGTGTGCTGAGCTCTTTACATGCATTGCTCCATTTAATCTCCACACAGCCTGAACCAGAAGGTAATATCGGTATCTCTGTTTTACAGACAAGGTGGCTGTAGATTCAGAGAGGTTAAGTAACTTGCCTAAGGCCACAAAGTAGGTCATTGTTGAGCCAGGATGCAAACTCAGGTTGTCTGACTCCTGCTATGCCACCCTCTACTGTTGCAGCAGCCAGACTGACTCATGTCCAAAGAACAGACATCTGTTTTAGAGCCATCTTAGGGACCAAAGTTGTTGCAGGGGAGACCTGACGTACAGGGATGGAAAGAGTCTCTCAAAGAGAAACACTGAGCGACAGAGTATTAATCGGCACCAGAGCACAAAGTCCTGTATGGATTATTTGAATATTATCTTTTATTTTAGGTACTTAAAGGTGTTCTCCTTTTTAATGTTTGTAAGGATCCATGGAGAGAGTTTTGTTCCTATCCCAAAGGTGTCCTATGAACACTTTCAGTATGGAGTTAGAGTAACTGAGGACATGATTCTGCAGAACTGCACTTGTTCCCTGCCACTGCCTGGCCCCTCTCCCTGCTTCACTGTTAATACTGCAAGGAATTTGGTTCTTCTGCTTTGTCAGTTTTTTCAGCCAGAAAAATGTTCTGCCATGTGTCTTTTGTTCTTTTTCTGAAGCAGCTGGGAAGTTATAATTTACTGGCATGTAGAGAAAAGTGGATTTTCTTGTTGCAATTCCATTTCCCCCCTCCTTTGGGATTCTTGGGAAAACCTGATTAAAATGTCAGCCAGAAGAATGGCTGGTGATTCTTTAAAAGGACTGATTAAACCAGGATGACCCACAGCACCAACAGGAAAAGAAAACCCTGTGGGGACCTGAGCGTATAACTTTTTAGTTATTCGAGTATAGCAAAAAAAGTCAGAAAGAAAATAATAAGAAGCTTTGATGGAGAGAAGGGATGATAATAAAATTGTTATTAACAATGGTAATAATAAATGTCACTTGAGTAATTTCTGTCCTTGGCCCTGTACTATGCCCTTGTCTGTATTGTCTCTAACATCCAAGTTCTTGGAGGTAGGTGGGATTGCCTCTGTTCCCTATAGAGTGTTAAGTCATGTGCCTGTGGTCATACAGCCAGGGCCTGTCTCCTGGGGCCTGACAGTCATACTGAGGGAGGGTCTAAAGACCTTTAATGGGAGATTGTCACTCCCAGGGTGGGGCTGCACCAGTGCTTGCAGAATTGATTCCTTCTACCTGGGATTTAAACACTAACTCCTTCCCTGCTTTTCTGGGACCCACGCTTTTTGCCCTGATCATGTACCTGCTTTCAGAATTTCTTGCTAATTGTTTCCAGTTTAAAATTCTCCCTTTGGAGAAAAGCTAATCACAAATACATGCATAGAATCATCTAGTTCTGTAAAAGAGGAAGAATTTGTTGACTTAACTGCAGTGTTTTAATTTTGTGTTTTCTGAGAATTGGATTCTACATGCTAAACAATCTAAAGAGGGAACATTAAAGTGGGACTGAGACCTGTGGCCTGGTTCCCTCTGAGGTTATTTGTGGCCCCCACCATACCCTATGGCTGCATTGTGGACGGGATGCCGACAGAGGGACAGAACTGTTGTCCAGTTGATTTTGGCCAGGCTTATCTAGAGCCTGACCCCACTAGCTTCTCCATTTCTTTCTCCTATTATTCAGGGCCCAGTCCAGTTAAGCCACACAGATATCGTTCCTCCAGTGCCAAAGCTGCTCATTGTTTTTATGGTACGAAAAACCATATTACGTTACTCTTTAATTATTTTATTTTATAGTAATAGTCTTGTCTGCCCAATAGATTGTGAGCTTCATGTGAGTATGAAGGGATCTCTCTTTACTGTCCTGCCTTCCCTCATTCCCCTGGCCCCCAGTCTTCACCTCTGCACTGATCATAATGCCAGGCATGTAGAAAGCACTCAGAATCTACTATTGAATGACTATTAACAATTTTTCTTTTAGAGTGTCAGTTTCTGTAATAAAGCATATGTTCTGTAGAATGAAGAACCACTCCATTATAAGGGTGCGAGTTGGTGTGGGCAGCATGAAAGGTAAAATGTCAGGAAAAGAAACAGTGATGCTATAGACCACTATTCAGCCCAGTGTTGGGGAATTCCCTTTAAAAATCCCTTGAGATATCCCTGCCCTGGCAGGGAGTGCCGAACAGTGGTAATTATTGATGCCTGTTCTTAGTTGTGGTCCATCTGGGAGCTCCTTTCCAAAATAGACTACATATTGGCAACAGGGAGGAGAATGTGTATTACTGAAAAATCACAAGCTCAAAACTTCTTTGTTTATAAAGGAGGTATTTCTATAAAAGGAGTGGGATCGATCTGCCCCTCCATCTTGGATGAAATAAAATGTTGTAATTGGATATTCCCATGGGTCCCCGATCTCTGTGCTGAGGAAAGTGTAAGCAGGGATGAAACACCTCTGCTCTGAAGAGTTTCCAGGTCAGCTTCAGAATTTTCTCTTCATGGAGCAGAGGACCACTCTTGTTGCCATCACCCAGTTACCTGTAGGACCCCTGGACTATTCACACAACTGAAGAATCACATCTTCTAGCAGAGGGCAGAGGTAGTGCAGGAAATATCTGGATCTTACTTCAGCCCACATTTAAAAGAGTCTAAAGCATGGGTCTCTACCTCTTGGATCCTGCAATTTTCTCATCTCTGTAAAAAATATAATCAGGGCTTCCCTGGTGGCGCAGTGGTTGAGAG
Organism: Phocoena sinus; assembly: GCF_008692025.1. Lineage (NCBI taxonomy): Eukaryota > Metazoa > Chordata > Mammalia > Artiodactyla > Phocoenidae > Phocoena > Phocoena sinus. Next base: position 77,915,611 of record NC_045767.1, read on the forward strand.
TCCGCCTGCCGATGCAGGGGACACGGGTTTGTGCCCTGGTCTGGGAGGATCCCACGTGCTGCGGAGCGGCTGTGCCCGTGGGCCATGGCCGCTGAGCCTGCGCGTCCGGAGCCTGTTGCTTCGCAATGGGAAAGGCCACAGCAGTGAGAGGCCTGCGTACAGCATAAAAAAAAAAAAAAAAAAAAAAAAATATATATATATATATAATCAAAGTATTTTCTTCCCTGGAGGGAAGACATCACTAAATTGTGTGGACCCTAGAACAGGCATTCTTTTTTTTTTTTGGTCTTCCCACACATGATTTCCATCTTCTTATCATACAGAAATCAAGAGACTATAGAAAAACATCTCAACTATCAGTCGACTATTTGCTTCTTCTTTTTAATCCTCCCATGTTTTTGTTTAAAAATCTACCCCAGGGGCTTTCCTGGTGGCGCAGTGGTTAAGAATCTTGCCTGCCAATGCATGGGACATGGGTTTGAGCCCTGGTCTGGGAAGATCCCACGTGCTACAGAGCAACTAAGCCCATGCGCCACGAGTACTGAGCCTGCGCTCTAGAGCCCTGAGCCACAACTATTGAAGCATGCCCTAGAGCCCATGCTCCACAGCAAGAGAAGCCACTGCAATGAGAAGCCCACACACCACAACGAAGAGTAGCCCCCGCTCTCCGCAACTAGAGAAAGCCTGCGCACAGCAACAAAGACCCAACGCAGCCCAAAAAAAAAAAAAAAAAAAAAATACCCCAAAGGGAAGAATTGAACTGATTTTAAGCAGATTTTTTTAATGCAAAAATATACATAAAGGAGCAAAGGGCAAGAATTTAAATTACATGAAATGATTAATTTTTTTCAGATAATACAGTTATTTGATAACACTATCTTATCTTGATATTTCTCATTTGCAGTTAGATGTATGCCACTTTTTTTTGTATTCAGGAGAAAATGTTACCAAACAGACTCATGGGGTTTAAAAGATTTACATTAAAAATGAAACAAAATGAAAGAAAACAAAAAACCCCAAACTACTGGTGTTTAATTCACTAGGCATAGGGGACTGGAAATATGACCCTGGTTTATTAAGCATCTTTGTGGGGATTCACAGCTCATTACCTCCTGAGGTATATCACTTCATCTACGAACAGATCTGTGGGAAGTTTTTCTTTTTTTCTTTCTTTTTTTTGGTTGAGCCATGCAGCTTGTGGGTCTTAGTTCCCCGACCAGGGATTGAACCTGGGCCATCGGCAGTGAAAGCGCGGAGTCCTAACTACTGGACCGCCAAAGAATTCCCATGTAGGAAGTTGTTTGTGTTGAACAAAAATCAATTCAGGACTTCCCTGGTGGCGCAGTGGTTAAGAATCTGCCTGCCAGTGCAGGGGACATAGTTTAAGCCCTGGTCCGGGAAGATCCCACATGCGGTGGAGCAACGAACCCCGTGTGCCACAACTGCTGAGCCCATGTGCCACAACTGCTGAAGCTTGTGCGACTAGAGCCTGTGCTCCGCAACAAGAGAAGCCACCGCAGTGGGAAGCCCGCGCACTGCAGCTAAGAGTAACTCTCGCTCACCGCAACTAGAGAAAGTCTGTGCACAGCAACGAAGACCCAACGCAGCCAAAAAATCAATTCAAATATATTTATTGAGTGCATACCATGTTCCAGATAGTAGATATTGTTTATGTTCTGTGGATACAGCAGTGAACAAAATAGACAAACCCCTGTGCTCTTGAAGCTTGCTTTCTGTGGGAGGGTGAGAGCAAATAAAAGCATGTAGAACGAAGAGTATGACAGGAGATAAGAAAGGAAGATAGTGCAACGGTGGGCACTTGCAATTTTTTTTCTTTTTTCAGCTGTGTTGGGTTTCATTGCTGTGCATGGGCTTTTTCTAGTTGCAGCGAGTGGGGGCTACTCTTCGTTGCGGTGCGTGGCCTTCTCATTGCGGTGGCTTCTCTTGTTGCGGAGCACAGCTTCACTAGTTGTTGCATGTGGGCTCAGTAGTTGTGGCTCACAGGCTCTAGAGTGCAGACTCAGTAGTTGTGGCACATGGGCTTAGTTGCTCCGTGGCATATGGGATCTTCCTGGACGAGGGCTTAAACCCGTGTCCCCTGGATTGGCAGGCAGATTCTTAACCACTGAGCCACCAGGGAAGTCCCTAGGCACTTGCAGTTTTAACTAGGTTGGTCAGGAATGGTCTCACTGACAAGTGACTTTCAGTTGAAGTTGTGAGTGAGCCATGTGAGTATCTGGGGGAAGAATATTTCAGGCAATAGAAACATAAGTGCAAAGACCCTGAGGTAGAGGTGTGCTTGGTGTGTTCATGGAGCAGTAAGGAGACCAGTGTGTTTGGAATGGGGAATACAAAGGGGAGAGTGGTGGAATATGAGAGAAAAAGAATGAGAGCCAGGTCATGTGGGGCCTTGTGAGCCATTGTAAGGACACTGGATTTTACTCTAAATAAGATGGGGAGTCATTGGAGAGGGTTGAGCTAGGGACTAATATGATCTGACTTACGTTTTAAAAGATTTGCTCTGCAAATAGACTATACAGAGAAAATGGTGGACTTAGGGAGAGCAGTTAGGAGGCTGTTGCCATAGTTCAGACCAGAGATGATGGTGTTTTGGGTGAGGGGAGGTGTGAAAGTGATTGGGTTCTGGATATATTTTGAATAGTGCTCTTCAAGTCTCACCTGCTGATCCTAGCATTATCCCCTGGAGCTTATTTAACACATGTCATCCTCCTTCATATATTCAGACTAAAATAAAATAGGACAAATCTTTCCTTTGACGCTCCCCATAGGCAAGCATTCTAATATGTGTGATGTGTATCCTTCTGCTTGTATGAGTTCTTACAAATCAGCCATTGTTCTTTTGTTATAGAGTTTTAATTTAAATAGATGGCATTGTGGTACAGATCACATTTCGTTTCTTCCTATATTTTAAAGATATATCTGTGTTGCTGAATGTACCAAGAGTTTGCTGTTTCTGGCTGAAGTGACTTCTTCAAATGAGACAACTGAACTGTGAGAAGACTATGTTAAATTAATAGCTCAATTCCCTGAGTTTTTTCCACTCCATTCCAAACCTGCCCACTTCTTCCAACTGTCCCCAGATAACATGGCTTTGAGCTTCTCATGGCTTGGCCACTCTTCTCTGAGTCTCCCATGATTTATCTCTGCTCACAGACCTGGGCTTTTGAGAGCAGCATCTATACCTGGAAACTCCATGCTGTTTGTCAGATGTGGAAGCGAGGTTTTGTAGCTGAGAAATGGGTGTAAGGACTTTGGGGCTAAGAAAATAGAAGCCACAGGACAAAGTGAGCCCCCAGATTCCACATGCGCCCAGGGCAGACCCTTGCCTCAGTTTTCATGGGCACAGTAGGGTAGCGGTTAAGAACTTAGGCTCTTGGATCATGTACATGTAGGTTTGCCTTTAGTTCTTCCTCCTACTGGTTGTGTGATGTTGGATTGATTGCCTAGCCATTCTGAGCTGCACTTTCCCCCATCTATAAAATGGTAATAATCATAACACTAATTTCAAAAGGATGTTATTAGTATTAGATATAATACTCTATATACCTTTTGGTATAAAGCCTGACACAGAGTAGGTCCTTGGTAAATATTGGCTATAATTTTAAGCATAAATTCATACAAACCCACATTATCACAGAAATTGAAATATGGGTGTTCATTTCCATTGCAAAAGATAATAAAAGAATTCTCTTTAATAGCAGTTTCTCTAGCGCGCTTGTGATGTGCTTTAAGTGACCAAAATTGGGTTTACCTATTGCTTTACAGCAGTATAGACTGTATAAAGGTTGGTTTACCTGTATGATGATAGTGAGGGAGATGTACTATATGACAGTAAGAGCCGAGTTGAATGTTTCCTGGCAAATGCAGACATGATGATGTTATTGTGGGTTCTCTCTTTCTCTGTCTGCCTGGCTGTCTGTCTCTCAGACTCTGTACAATTGTAGAACCAGCAGTGGGATATACTTTTTAAAAAATCTTGAGGATGACACTATACTTTCAGAAGTGATGTACCCTATTTTTTTCCCGGTGAAAACCTATAATAATGAAAATACAGAAGAGGATTTGAAGACACAAAGGGTTTAGTATCACTGAAATCACAAGATGAGAAGGCAGTCCAGAGGTCATCAAATATTCCCTTCTCTTTCCACAGGTGACACTGAGGATTATAGAGGTGGGGTGACTTGGTCAAGCTCACCCAGCTTATACATGGCACCGCAGGGGCTCAGTTTTCCTGTCCAGTATTCTTTCTTCTACTCATGGTTCCTCGTAAGGGTTGGATTTAAATCACTCGTTTTGAGGGTATTTTGTCTTGAAAACTCAGGGAATGGAATTTGTACCTTCCCATGGTAATTATCCCAGTAAGAAAGTTTTTCCTTAAACACAGTCCAACTGCCTCTTAGAGCAATTTAAATATCCACACTCAGGCCTGCTATAGAACTATCATGATACCATTACATTTGGATATGGTCAAGAGAAAAAACACATTGTAGGCAATACACATTTAGTGCGCTTTTTCCTCCTTTTGCCCCCAGCTCAGGCTTCTCAAAGGCTCTTCCTTACTTTCTTCCCTCCTGTATTTAATGTCTCTCCCACTGGAATATGAGCATTATGAGGAACAGGGTCTTTATCTGTTTCATTCCCTGTTGTATGAATAGTGCCTGGTACAAAATAAGTACCAAGTGGATGTTTGCTGAGGGACTAGTAAATTTATTGAGTACCTACTATGTGCCAGGCACTCTTCTTGGCACACTGGATGTATAGCCTCCCTTGGTACCAAGAGTAGGGAAGAGGAGAGAGAAAACTATCTGTCTCTGATAGAGAAGCAAGGTTTAAATTCATTTTTTTTGTCCTTGGCAAACTCAGAGGAAATCTTTTGATTAAAGAGCAAGCAGCTTCTTTCTGACCCTCACATCATGACAGCATGTCACTCCCTGCCTTACCACACTACCACAGGTCACACACGTGTCTGCATGCACACACACTTGTGGGTCAGTTTGATGTGATTTAAGTAGCACCTAAATTATCACGTATCTCCCTAATTATGTTTCTCACACCCTTGCATGGTACCTAAAATCCCCACTATTGAACGATTCTCTTGGTTAAGAAACATCTATAATAGACCCATTATTTTAAATGATAAAAATTTTATCAAGAGACACCAAACATTAACCATTAGCAATACCAATACCTTTACGTGAATTACTTTCTTAGGTTAGTTATTGAGAAGAGCAGAACCAATGGGAAATGAGCATAAATAGTTACGTTCTATTGAGGAAAGAGAAGAGGGGGCTGGGTATATTCTAGAACACTGCTACTCAAAGTGTAGTCTGGGGACTGCTCCTGGTCTACCACCATATTAGTAGCTTGCAGGATCACTAAGCACTCTTTTTTAGTTAAGCTGATTTTTTTCTTTGTCTTTTTTTTTTTTTTTTGATATCAAGACTTTTCTGATTGAAGGAAGCAAGAAATTAATTCACATTCAAGTGCAAACCTCTTATTTTGTCATTGTCTGCTAACAAGCTGATGGACCAGCTATATTGAGTAGCACTGATCTAGAAGATGGGCTACTGTCTGGGTAAGTAGCCCTAGTGAAGCATTGTGAGAAAATCCCAGGGCTTACAGGGGCAACATGAAGATTCTGTTCTCTGGAGCTGGACAGCAAGGATAGAGGAGATCAGTTTTGCTTATTACTTCACAGCTTTGCCTAAGCATCAGGTTTGACTTAAGTTTTATTTTGTTTTTTCCAGCATCTTGGCAAATATATGCTAGGGGGACATAACACATTTTGTTTGTTGAGCATCAGTATGGTGCCGTGGAAAGAACAAAGAGTCAAAATAGAAAAAAGTTCAAGTCTGTGGTTCTCCACTTATATCAGCTTGGTGACTGTGGGCAAAATTCTTAAATTTCCTGTTTTGTCTTTAATAAGAATTGGAATGACAGGAGCTACCATGTAAGTTTTATTATTATAAGCATTAAGTGTGGTAACACCCCTAAAAGCAAGAGTTTTAGGCATACGAATACTTTTTTGAATAAATGAACTGAGTGGTATTTCCCATGCTCTATCTCATTTACTCCCCTCAACAACTCTATAATGTAGGAGCTGTTATAATCCCATTTTGTAGATGAGGAAACAGAGGCTTAAAATCATAAAGCCTAAGAAAAGTTAAATAATTTACCTAAAGTTGAGACTGGAGCCAGGATGACTCATAGATCAAAAGAATGGCTCTAGATAGAGCAGCACCCACAATTTTCTTGAAGGCATCTTTGTTATATCTGATACTAATCACTTGGCTGTGTGGGCAGTGACTTGATAAAGGAAGATGAACTGAGTCATTGAGCCTCCAAGTTACTGTCTCGACTTTATAGACTATCAAAATGATTTGGGTGAGGAAATTCTACCAAATACTTTAATATGGAAAAAAAAAGAAAAATAAAAAAGGTGAGAACAGCATGAGGGAACAGCATGGGACTACTCATGTAATAGAAATGTAATGTATTTGCCCTTTTTCTCTTCCTTTGCAGCGAAATGTGTGATTACTTGAAGCAAGTTGGTAGAATAAATGATTACACCTACAAATTGTGCTCTGGAAATGGGTTGATTATCTGTGAATGTTATTTTACATTCTCAGATTCATCAAAAATCAACTCAAGGTACCTTGAAAAGAATGAGTAGGTAATGGGCAGCTAAAATTGATGGATTGGAAGCCTGGAGAAAATGTGCACTCTTGGGGACATTTGCAATTACCTCCTAAGTTCTGTATAATTTAAACAAACTATCTCTAACTCACTTTATAGGTCAAACTTCATTTTTAACCTCCTGTGAAATGAAAATTAACCTTGAGGTAAATTCGTAGAATTTCCTAAGTAGAAATGAGAGTCCTAGCAGACGTTAATAAATGTTCTCAGGAAAAAAGGTTATGTAGTTAAAAAGTTTTGAAGCCACTGGGTTCAGCAGATGTTCATAGATTTCTTTAGTGCAGGACTTAGAGCCTCTAAGTGCTAATATGGACTGTTAAGCCTCTCAGAGGGCTGCAAATAGCATAAAATTATTTGACCATGCAAACTGCACCCCCCTATGTATTTTGTTCCCCTGAACAATTTTTAACATCTTGTGGGGTTAGTGTCCCCAGGAACATACTTTGAGAAATATTGATCTTCTCTAGCCCTCCTCATTTCATAGTTCAAGAAATCACGTTTCACAGTTATGTACCTTATATTTAATGTCTTAGTTTTGTGTCTGCTTATGAGGTGTGACTATAAAGTAATGTGATTATAATTTTGTGATCACAGAAATATTGCTTGGAGATGAGTGTTATCTTCCAAATAGAACCCTTGAGTGTGTTTACCCTTGAGTGTCTTGATGATGGTGGCTTCATTCAAAACAGTTTCAGAGCTTCTCTTTTGGATATTGCTGCACTCATGTTACCAGACCTGCTCACAAGGCGATCAGCCTCAGGACTGCAGAGCAACAACTGACTGGTATTCTTGTGGTGGAAAGAGCACTGGATTAAGGCATCAACGAAATTTTGGTTCCTTTAGTCTCCACTTGACCATTAACATGTTGAATAACATTATCTCTTAAACTCTCAGAGCCGGTTTCTTCATCTGTAAATCTGGTCACTAGAATAGCTACCTCATGGGGACCTTGTCAGGATTAAATGAGATAATGCTTGCAGAGATTCTTTATAGGGTAGATATTAATTGTGTAGGCTCTGGAAGTTGACTGCTTGAGTTAGATTCTCAGCTCTACTGTTTACTAGCTTTTTGGTCTTGGGAAAATTATTTTAATTATTTAAGAATTTCTACCTTATAGGGTTGTGTGGACTAATAAAGTAATATATGTATAGTACTTAGTCCAGTGCCTGACACATAATAAATGTCCTATAAATGCTAGATGTTATTAATCTAAACTGTAAAGAATTAGGTAGATTTGAAAGTGCTTCCTTTTCAGGGGAACTCTTGATTTTGTTAGGAGTGAATTGGTGGGAAAGCAAGGTAAGGAAAAGATAATTAGAGGATAAGATTTGAGAATGATAGCTTGGGTAAGAAAAAAATTACGTATTATATTGACTAGTCCTGGCTCAGAATGACCACAGTTTGTGTATTAGTTGTCTCTTGTTGTGTAATAATATTGTCACAAGCTTAGCAGCTTAAAACAACCCACACTTATTATCTTAAAATTTCTGTGTGTCAGGAGTCTGGGCACGGCTTAGTTGGCTCCTCTGTAAGGTTGCAGACTGTTAGCCAGCGTTGGGATCTCATCTGATTGCTTGGCTGGGAAGGGTTTGCTTCCAAGCTCACATGGTGGTTGGCAGCATTCAGTTCCTTCCAGGATGTTGGCTCAGGCCTTCAATTTCTGGCTGTCTGTCGGTTTTAGGCCACTCTCAGCTCCTTGTTACATGGACTTTCTCAACGTGATGACTTGCTTCCTCAAAGCCAGCAAGGGAGAGCGTGTCTCCTCGCAGATGGGTTACAATCTTAGGTAATATTCTCATGGACATGTAGTTAGGTATATCCTGCTCCCTTTGCCATATTCTATTGCTAGGGACGAGTCACAGACCCTGCCCACGTTGAGAGGATGGGATCACACTAGGGCATGAACACCAGGAGGCAGAGGTCATGGGGCACCCTAGAATCTGCCTGTTGCAGATTGCTTCCAAAAATCAGGCCCAACTTAAAAGGATGAAGATCTTGAGAAAGTGCCCCTGAAACACAATGTTAAAAGATGACATTTTGGGAACAAAAGCAGTATGGTTGGAATATGTATAGTCTCCCAAGATGATCATTTTGAAAGGACAATACCTATTTCAACCAGAATTTACATCTGGTAATGCTGTTAGAAGCCGGTTATATTATTTCATGGTCAAACTTCATCAGTTCCAAAACTAAAAGGATTTTCCTTATAACCTGCATTTTTTCGTATACTTTATATAACCCTTTGGTATTCTACTTTGCATGGACTTTCCCCTAAAGACCTGTTCAGGCTGACAGATAGGTTGACTGAAGTTACTTTTATTATGCAGCAAATCTTAGATATGACCTGTTATTACCTACAGAGGTCTAAAAATATAAATCTGCCTTTATCAAAATTTTCTTGATTTTATGTGTTCAAGACTCAGAATTTAGCACATAACGGCACAAGTTGTTGCTTCTGTTTGGCTGTATAGGCCTGTGGGAGTTTGTGTTCAATAGCTCCAACAGTCTTTATTATAATTAGATACTATCATCAGGATTTTATTATTGAACGTCACGACATGGGAGAAGCATTGTGTAGAACTATGTCATACTCATCTATGTGATAATCACCTTAAGGGAGAATCACACACAAGCATCATAAAGAAACTGAGACTTAGTAAATACCTTTCTGAAAACACTGTTGGGGCAAAAGGTCATCTTAACTTTCCGGTATAAGGAAGCTATAAAATCAACAAATCATAGGGTATAAAAATCTCTTAATTTAGTGTGATGAAGACAGATTTTAGGTTGTGCTTGAACAAGGGAATATGAGTTTACAGCCAACCACTTGAAAAATGGAAGTGAGCAGGAAGGGCCTTGGTTAGTTTCTGCTCCACAGAAATCACAGCAAGCCAACAGTAAACACATTTGGATGCTGCGATTGCTCCCTGGAAGAAAATCTTCTGGAAGATTTTTCAAAACTCTGATCCATTTCCCAGAATTTTCCAGTCACGTTATTGATTCATTATTTTCACTTCATTTGAATCATTATTCATCAATGACTGGTTTCTGGTTGAGGTCTGCTGAGAATAAAATCAGCAGAATGTTTCTACTTGAAGTTCATTTTTCTTTGGTTGTTTTTGATAGTAACAGTAGGACATGGAGTGGTTTTGTCACAGGCCAGTATATGTACGTACTAAAATCTGATATACTCATCATTGAAACTTTGGGTCAAGGTAGAGCATGCTGGCTGTATAAGTAAATTCAAGGTTTCTTATACATATTATTATTTTGGCAAATTAATAATCTTAGGATCATACTTAAAAATCACATTCCTGGAATGAATCAGCTCACGATCCCAAAAAAGAAAAACTAACCATAATTATGACAACAGTACTGAACAACAAAAGATCTCATCCTCACATTAGATTTTAGTCTAAGGTCTGCCATATCTGTGACATTGGGCAGTTTACTTAACCCAAGACTTGGATATTATATAAAGGGCTTTTGAGATCTAGAATCCCATAATCCTAGAGAGATAGAGTGGCAGCAACCCTTTACAAAGAGAGTGTTAAACTTCTAACCTCTGATCGTCCAGTATTTTCAAGGCATAGCAGAGGTCACTTTGTGCTGACTTCTATTAGCAGGAGTGAGAGAGGAAGTACAGAGGTGATAAAAGGATGAAAAGCGAGTCCCAAACTGTCAAAGGGAAAGTGTTACTGATCAGTTCGGCCACATGTATTGAGCATTTTCAAGTACATAGCACAGTGCCAGATATTGCAGAGGGTACATAGAAGATTAAGTCATACTCACTGCTTTAAAATGCTTACAAGACAGAGGAAAACTAAATGTTGATAAGTAAATAAAATAAGTGAAGGCAAGGCAAGGTATAAGTAATGTCACAAGAAATAGACCAGGTGTCATGTCTAGTTTGGAGGGGGTGGGCCCATAAAAGCTTTCATTGAAAGATGACATTTGAAATGGACCTTAAAGGGTGGAGAGGAGTTTGCCTGATAAAAATGGAGGGAAGGAAGCTCTGGGTAGAGGGAGATGCATAAACTACAGTTTGGAGAAGGGAAGATGTGGGCTTTGGGGATAAAATTGAACAGTCCATTTTGTTGGCCAGTGGGCAGTTGTGTTGAAAGAGTAGGCAATGGGCTCATGACTTTATCAACAACAAAATTATGAAAGCCTAGATGGGTTACGTGTTTGGGCATTCTGGCTTATGCAACATGCTGGCCCTCTGCGACAGACTCATTTTTATCTTTATGTCAGTAGAATGCATTTTAAGGATACGAATGTCATTCCAGCAATATCCTGTCTTTTGCACTGACCTAGTGTAGTTACACAACATTTATCTGTGTAATGCAGTGCTTTCTATAACATCATTAGAGAAATAGCTAACATCTTCATTATTCAACAACCTCAAGCACCATCCAACATTCATTTTGTCAGGAGCTTGAAAAAATCTTTAAGGCTTCTATGTGGAGAAAACCACTCTCTATTTAGTGTGTCCTCTTGAACATGAAAATAGTCTGGTTCTTGAAGGGACCATTTCCAAACCTGGCTAAAAAATGTTGTACCTCTTTTATTTTTATCACCTGGTGGCTATCACATTCACATTGCTTTTGGATATAACTATTCTTTAAATATTTGTCTTGCCTTCTTTTGGAGCACTTAAATTTTAAAAAATGTATTTATTTATTTTTTTTAGCATTACTGAATTCCGTGCTAGCTGCTTGTGTTATCAAAGACCATGTAAAGGCATGTAAGGAATAAGCTGCTCTTGTGCAATTTGCTTGTCTTTGTCAATTGCAGGCACAGCTCTCATGAATTATTTAAACTTATGTCCTGGAATGAGCCCAATAGTGCTTCAGGTATTCATAAAGAAGTCTCTCAAAGTTTCCCTGAAGGAATCACACTCTCAGTGGTAGTGAGTGAAGTGAAGTGGCAGCAGCAGTTGTAGGACTAAAGTAAAATTGGGCCAAAGTCCTGAACTGAGATTTGGGCATTTCTGTAATCTATGTCCATTGGTATCTAACATCAAAGCACTTTTACAAATGAAACAGACTGGTTAATGAGGTACGAGTAAAGCCCAAAGTAACAATGACAGCAACGTTAGCAGCAAAAACATTTTCCATGCACATGCACATACACAATCAAAATATGTTTCAGAAACTAATCTGTGCTTTTACTATGTACAATGCACTGTGATTTCTTTACTGCCCACTTCATTCCATTCCATGCTCTTTCCAAGGAGGGACCAATCTAAATGTCTCTGGAGGCTCATTTTCTTTCTTTTTGGCTTAGTAGAGAGCTGGCTCATTAGCTCTGAGTCACTCATAGGAAGAACAGGGCAGTGCTCTGGAGTCTCCCTGTCACTTCCGGAAGCAGGAAGTCCCTGCAGTTACCTGTTGCCTCAGGATAAGTATGTGGGTCCCTCTCAACTGATTCGCTTGTGTACGCATCCAGTCTCGTCAACTCAATAGGATTATGAGAGCTTGGTGATCTTATCCACACTGCTTTTTCTTTACCTATCAGTCTTCTTCCTACAAATCCTACTTTGTATTTACTTTGCATGGTGCTAGGGATGTGTGTTGATGACCACATATCCCTAACTCCCAGAAAACTGAGAGACACATCAGAACTGGTGGGAGGGGGTGTTTTGAAAAAGCTTAATGGGTATCTCTGGCTTGTGCCCCACTCCTAGTGATGAGAGAAGCCTTGTTGTAAGCAATAGAACACTATTTGAAGTAGGAAGGAGACTTCTTCTACTCTGCAACCAGGTTGTTCTGGCCAGAGAATGTACATATGGTGTGGAATGGGAAAAACTGTGGGGGCCAGATGTAGGGGGGTGGTCAAAGTTCATAAGCAAAACTGGGGTTTTGGAAAAATTTCCCCATTTTCTCCCTCCAATTTAAGTGCTTTGGGAAGGTACCTTGAAAATATGTATGTCAACCCTGTACTACTGACATTGTGGGCTAGATAATTCTTTCTGTGGGCGGTGGGGGGGCCTGTCCTGTGGATTGTAGGATGTTTAATATCATCCCTGGCCTCTATCCACCAGATACCATTTGCTCATACCCCTGCCTCCAAGTTGTGACAATCAAAACTGTCTCCAGACATTGCCAAATATTCCCTGGGGGCCAAAGTCATCCTTAGTTGAGAATCACTGCTTTAGATGAACCCTAAACATCATTAATGCTTTCCTGTATTCATATCATGTTAATTTTTTTTGTACAAGGGTGAAAACACTTCTACCCTGAACACAATAACATTTAATAGTATTCCTACTTATTTTTGACATATGTGGATATTACATTTTCATATATAGATGTTCAACATATTTTTATAGTGGCCATTAAAAATGCTTTAGACTACTACTCAGTATAGTAGTAAGCATAACTATTCCCCCCTCCCTTTCTTTGATCTGTAGGGTCACCAGGGAGACTACAATTAGAAAAACTTACTAGGTAATGAAAAATGGAGGTTCTACTAGATATTGATTAAAGAGCAATGTGTCAACAGTAAGTCCCGTGGTTAACTCTATAACTTAATAAATAAGCGTCAATAAAATGTATTAAGAAGTCTTAGGAGTTTCCAAGGTTTATAATGAGTTCACAGTGAGCCCTTTTCAGAAATGAATTACAGAAAAGTTCATTGGTATCATTCAGGCCACACTGTTAGCTTGCCCCACTGCTTGTCCTGTTCTTGGCTAGCTCTCTGTTTCTTCCTCTCAAACTGTGTGTGCTAGGAAATGAAAAATACTTGAACCTAAACAAAACATAAGGAAGGAAAGGGAAGCAACTGGGAAAATAATAATAATCACACAACACATTCCCAACCTTTTGGGTTCTCTGGTCTTTTGAATAATCCCTTCTATGGTGCTTCTCCTGTAGCAGAGTGGTTGCGGGCTGACTGGGAGAGGGTGTTTGCCCGCCTTAGGAGAAGCCCAGAATCACTCAGAGAGAATGGAATGTCTTTTGTATCCAAGAAACAAACAGCCTTGCAGCAATTTAATATCTACAGCGAGGTGAAGGTTACCAGAGAAAGCTGAGAAAATACTGTAGGAATTGCCTGTGGAACCTCAATTATCAAGGCTGTATGGTTTACAGAAAAAGGAGCTAATTGTTTTTTGAGCAGAGCTATTTTTCTTTCTTTCATTTTTCCTTCTTCATTGTCTTTTATTTGCACTCAGTTTTTCTTGCCCCTTTGCTCTATGGAACATGTACATGCATGTGTGTCCACATACACATAGGCATACACACACAGACATATGCACACACAATGACATTTCTGCTGGACCTGTTTCCTTTCCTGAAAGCTATCAAAATGGAAGGGGGACTGAGCTTTGTACAAGTTCTCTCAGCTTGGGATGAGCGCTAACTATCAAATATCTCTTTGCCTACATTTTGCTTACTTTTGATATCTGTTACAAAAGAGAGCAGGAATTTGAAAATGTATATCAAAAAAGTTTTTTAAAAAGAAGGCTTTCTATAGGAATCACTTTCTTCCATTATGAGAATATTATGTACTTATCCTAGGAAAATTTGAATTTAAACAAAAGAGAGTGGAAAGGGGAAAATGGAAAAGGGAAGAGAGAGAGAAGACAGACAGACAGAGGCAGAGAGAAAGATAGAGACAGAAATACCTGTGTATATTCCTACCACTCAAAGGTGGCCATCAATAGGCTTCTGATCAACATTATATAAAACCCAGTACAGTGTTTTGCAGTTGCTGCTTGTAAGATCCATGAATGAGGAAGAAGGCCAGCCTGCATTTTTCTTTGTTCTCTTTTTATTCCTAGCAGAGCCTAGCACAAAGTAGGACCTCTGTAAATATTTGTTGAATGTTAATGATTTTAACTTTATTCTTCTGTTACTCAAAATACGTTGGTGAATGAAGATAACTGGCTAGGAGGAAGTGAAAACATGTGGGACCATAGAATAGTGCAAGCACTCGTTTTGGCTAAACTTCTCATTTTACACATGAGGGACATCAAGCTCAGAACACTTTAGGAACTTGCCCAAGGTCTGTCAGTGGCAGAACTAGAAGACAACCTAGTCCTGTACTTTCATAATTAATCTTTTATAATCTAAAATCCTTTCGACTGAGGTTGCTCAGAGAAGTCCAGAAATATTTGTTTATTTAAAAATTAATCTTTTTACCATAAACAAAATGAAAAGACAACCCACAGAATGGGAGAAAATATTTGTGAACGATGCGACCAACAAGGGATTAATTTCCAAAACATACAGATAGCTCATACAGCTCAATATCAAAAAAACAAACTACCCAATCAGAAAATGGACAGAAGACCTAAATAGACATTTCTCCAAAGAAGACATACAGTTGGCCACCAGACACACGAAAGGACACCCTACATCTCTAATTATTAGAGAAATGCAAATGAAAACCACAATGAGGTTTTCTCACACCTGTCAGAATGGCCATCATCAAAAAGTCTACAAATAATTTATGCTGGAGAGAGGGTGGAGAAACGGGAACCCTCCTACACTGTTGGTGGGAATGTAAATTGGTGCAGCCACTGTGGAGAACAGTATGGAGGTTCCTTAAAAAACGAAAAATAGAGTTACCATGTGATTCAGCAATCCTACTCCAGGGCATATATCCAGAGAAAACTCTAATTCGAAAAGGCACATGCACCCCAGTGTTCACTGCAGCACTGTTTACAATAGCCAGGACATGGAAGCAACCTAAATGTCCATCGACAGATGAATGGATAAGGATGTATATATATATATATGATATATATATATCATATATATATACATGTGTATATATACACATATATATGAATATATACATACATACAATGAAATACTACTCAGCCATAAAAAAGAATGAAATAATATCATTGGCAGCAACATATATGGATCTGGAGATTATCATACTAAGTGAAGTAAATCAGAGAAAGACAAATATCATATGATAGCTCTTATATGTGGAATCTAAAAAAAAAATGATACAAATGAACTTATTTACAAAACAGAAACAGACTCACTCACAGACTTAGAGAATGAATTTATGGTGACCAGGGGGGAAGGGTGTAGTGGGAGGGATAGATTGGGAGTTTGGGATTGACATGTACACACTGCTATATTTAAAATGGATAACCAACAAGGACCTACAGTATAGCACAGGGAACTCTGCTCAATATTCTGTAATAACCTAAATGGGAAAAGAGTTTGAAAAAGAATAGGTACATGTATACGTATAACTGAATCACTTTGCTGTACACCTGAAACTAACACAACATTGTTAATCAGCTATACTCCAATATGAAATAGAAATTAAAAAAAATACTAAATTCACATCTGATTAAATTTAAAAAAGAAAAAGAAAAGGTACATTCACCCCAACGTTCATTGCAGCGCTATTTATAATAACCAAGACATGGAAGCAACCTAAGTGTCCATCGATAGATGAATGGATAAAGAAGATACAATGAAATATTACACAGCCATTAAAAAGAATGAAATAATGCCATTTGCAGCAACATGGATTGACCTGGAGATTATCATACTAAGTGAAGTAAGAAAGAGAAAGACAAATACCCTGTGATATCACTTATATGTGGAATCTAAAAAAATGATACAAATGAATTTATTTATGAGACAGAAATAGACTCACAGACATAGAAAACAAACTTAGATTACCAAAGGGGAAAGAGGGGGATAAATTTAGAATTTGGGATTAACAGATACACACAATAATATATAAAATAGATAAACAACAAGGACCTACTGTATAGCACAGGGAAGTACATTCAATATCTTGTAATAACCTATTATGGGAAAGAATCTGAAAAAAATATATATAACTGAATCATTTTGCTGTACACCTGAAACATTGTAAATCAACTATACTTTGATAAAAAAAATTAGTCTTTTCAATTGAATCTTTTAGATGACTTTAACATTTAACTTTGAATTTCTCTTTATCGTTGGTCTTGGCCCCGAGAGTGCATCCTATTCACTCCTGTGGACTTAAAAAATTTAGATGCCCAGGCCCCTATCCAGATTCAGAATGTCTAGGACTTGGGCACTGATATTTAAAAATAATTTGCACAGATGATCCTGACATTCAGTGACCTCGATCACAGGTGATTCTGTGACATTCAGTGATGTTGGGAACAACTGCTCTGGATAGTATACTTTTCTTCCTTGACAGTATTTCTAGAGTCCATTTCTCACAGAGCTGAATTTGAGGCTCTTATTCTTTATGAAGTGTCATTATTCTTTATGAAGTGTCATATCATTGTAAACATTCCTATGATTTTCTCCCAGGCTGGTAAATTATTAGTATCAAAAGTTTGAATTTATAAATGGGAACTTATATTGGCTTTTGTTTGGAAGTTAGTGTGCTGACTTCCATTATCTATTTCATTTTCCTCCTCTTTTTCATCATAATAGAAATTTCTGCTGCTTCACAGAGCTGCTTGGCAAAAGATCACAATTTCCAGCCTTTTTTATAGCTAGGTTTGGCCATGTGAATCGGTCTGGCCAGTGGGATGTGAGAGGAAGTAATTGTATGAATTAGGATCATGCCTTTAGAAGGAAAGAAGTTTGTCCTACCCTTTCTTTTTTCCCTTCCTGCTGGAGAGCAACCATACCAACTCTGATACAGACTATTATGTGACAGAGAAATAAAGCTCTATCTTGTTTAAGCCCCTGTATTTTTGTTCTTTGTTACAGCAACTCACTAGTGCAACAAGGCTGTTAAAAATCTAAATTATAAGTGATAAAAATATAAGTTATAATACTAGCTTCCCTAGATCTCATTTCCTTTGTTTATTATCCGTGGCACAGCACAGTCTTTCCACAGTGAGGTCCTTTTGAACTGGGATCAAGTCTTATGCATTCTTTCTAATTCTGAAAGTCTGGTAATGCTGGCTACACCTATTTACTCCATAGCTATATGTTGATGAATGCCAGTCTTTCCACACTCTAAAATAGAAAAAAAATGGGATAGACAGTTTCATTCTGAGACAACTGCATTAGCAAAGTGATGGAATCACAGAGGAACATAGTGACTGAGGATGACATTTGTTCGTGAAAATCCATATTCTCTTCTTCTGAGAACACAGTTGGCTTACATCTCTTAGCTTTCCCAGGAGTTAGGCGTGGTCACATGACTGAATTCTTTATTGTTCTGTTAGCTCATTCTGTCTTTGAATCTCCTTATATGCCTTCACATTGTTTGCCACTCTAACTTCTATTCCTGTTTTCTGTTTCCCTACTCATCTAACTTCCCTTGGAATCTAATAAAATCTGTGTTCTCAAAATCTACCTCATGCTTCCTCTGAATTGAGAAACACTTTTTCCCTTGCTTCTTCTTACCCTCTCACAATTTCCGACCGTGTCCAACATTTATCTTTTAGGTTGCGTATAGAGAGAAACTGTTGATTCAGAAAAGTAAGGTCGCACTAAGTGCTTGCTTTCTGCTTCAGATTAATTTCTTTATTGTTCCTTCCAGCAGTATTGCTTTTATATACTTCTTATTTCCAGACTTTCTTGGGCTGTGTGCCACGTTTCTGGCCTGGGGAAAAGTATGCCTGAAAGAGCATAGAAATACCTTTTATAACATTCCATTTTCTCTGAGAGCATAATGCCAGCTGCAATCTTTGTTTTTCTGTTTGTTCTTCAGTTTTCCTTAGAGTAGGAGCATTTCTGTATTTCTAACTTGGCTGTCCCTTCCATTGTCTTGGGCTAATTATAGAATTTGTCAGTGGAACTGAAACTAAAACACATTAACAAATCAGTGAGTGCTCATTAATGGAATGGCAAGTGTAAAACTTGAAGCATGGAGATCATTTCAAGAGGCTTACTTCTTTGCACAATAAAAGAGTGATGGTGTAAGAAGATACATTAATGCTCAAAGTTCAGTTTTGAATGTCCAATGCTCATATAGGTAGTCTTCAAAATACATTTTACCTGCATACAGTTTAGCTTTGTCAGAGTGTGGATTTACTTTGACTTGTGGCTAGCAGAAGAAACCTCATCTCTTTAATGTGACCTACCTCAATCTAGCCACCATTTAGGTTTCCAGTTAACTCCCAGCCTGAATGCTTCTCTATTTATCTTTGCTACCTATATTCAGGTAATGCAAGCTCCTGTAACAAGTAGACCCAAAATGCATAATGAATTCAAACACAATAGAAGTTTATGTTTCTCATTCACTGAACTGTCCAAGGTGGGTGCTCCTGGTGAGCAGGAGGGCTCTCCTCCATGAGGCCATTCATAGTTTTGAACTGTATAAAAAGAGGTATCCATCATTTTAACATCATACAGAATAATTTCACTGGTGGTCCACCTATTCATCCCTCCCCCACCATCCCACCCCGAGGAATGATTAATCTTTTATTGTCACCATGGTGTTGCCTTTTCCAGAATGTCATATAATTGGAATCATGCAGTGTGTAGCCTTTTCAGATTGGCTTCTTTCACTTAGTAATATACATTTGAGTTTCCTCTCTGTCTTTTCATGGCTTGATAACTCAGTTATTCTTAGTGCTGAGTAATATTCTGTTGTCTGGATATACCACAGCTTATTTATCCATTCACCTACTGAAGGCCATCTTGGTTGCT
Organism: Phocoena sinus; assembly: GCF_008692025.1. Classification (NCBI taxonomy): domain Eukaryota; kingdom Metazoa; phylum Chordata; class Mammalia; order Artiodactyla; family Phocoenidae; genus Phocoena; species Phocoena sinus. The sequence goes on from NC_045767.1 coordinate 77,934,918, forward strand.
TCCAAGTTTTGGCAACTCTGAATAAAGCTGCTATAAATGTCTGTGTACAGGTTTTTATGTGGACATAAGTTTTCAACTCCTTTGGGTAAATATCAAGAAGCACAACTGCTGGATCATAGAGTAAGAGTATATTTATATTTAAATTTTCTTATTTTAACAAACTTAATTTTAGAATAGTTTTAGATTTATAGAAAGTTGCAAAGATATGCAGAGTATTCTAGCATATTCTATACCCAGTTTCCGCTATGGCATTTTTTTTTTTTGGTAACAATGTGTTTAATTTTGTAAGAAACTGCCAAACTGTCTTCCAAAGTGGCTGTACCATTTTGCATTCCCACTAGCAGTGCATGAGTGCTCCTGTTGCTCCATATCCTCGCCAGCATTTGGTGTTGTCAGTGTTCTGGATTTTGGCCATTCTAATAGGTGTGTAATGGTATCCCACTGTTGTTTTAATTTGCTTTTCCCCATGGGAAATGATGTGGAGTATCTTTTCATATGCTTATTTACTATCTGTATATCTTCTTTAGTGAGGTGTCCGTTAAGGTCTTTCTCCCATTTTTAAACTCAGGATGTTTATTTTCTTAATGTTGAGTTTTAAGAGTTCTTTGTATATTTTGGATAAGAGCCCTTTATTAGATGTGTCTTTTGTAAATATTTTTTCTCACTCTGTGACTTGTCTTCTCATTTCTCTCTCTCTTTTGATCATTCATGTTTATTACCTATGATGGATATAAAAATGGACAGACTTAGGTGGAAAAATATATATAAATCCTATGCTAAACATGACACAGACGTTCTTCCTTTATATAATGCACCTGGATACTGCTGTGCTCTATAAGACCTTACCTGAATTGATCATGATTATTTCTCTGACTCATATGCATTGCTCTCCCTCTCTCTCACCGTACTCTAGCTACTGGTCTTCTGGTTGTCCTTTAGGCACACTGGGCTCACTCATTTCTAGGGCTTCTACACTTATACTTCCCCCAGGACTCTTCTTGGTCTCATTCTCTTGCTACTGTCTTTCACAGAGTAGAAGTTTTAATTTCAGTGAAGCCCAGCTTATCAATTATTTCCTTCACGGATTGGGCCTTTGTTGCCTAAAAGGGCCTTTGTATCTAAAAGCCTTCTTCCATACCCAAGGTCATCTAGGTTTTTTCCTATGTGAGACCTTAATTATGTCACTTTCCTCTCTTCTCATTTTCTCACCTTAAAAACAGTGGTAATACTGCATAATGTTATAAGGTTAACTGAGATAACATATTTAGAATTTCCTGTCAGGACCTTGTATATAATAGATGCTCAATAAATGTTAATGCTGCTGCCTTTTGTCTCTTCCACAGTGATATTCCCTTAGTCAATAAAAAAAAAATTTGCTGAATTGAACTGTAAGTCTTCACAGCATTACAGTAATAGAAGTTCAAGTTAATAGTGTGAACTCCTGGCATACATATCATGGGTTACAGAGACCAGGACTGAAGGAACCACTTGGAATAGTGTCAATATGTTGGCTGTGCAGGTAGTCCCTAAGCTCTAGAGGACTCATTTCCTGCTTAACAAATTTTGTTAACTCTAGCCAAGCTTGCAGCTGCCTCAGACGACCTCTGAGAATTGTGTCACACCAAGCAAAGGCTGCTTCATCACAGATAAGACCAGAGGCAGCAGGCAGGGCTCAGGCCAGGGCTGTGTCCCTACCTGACCCACTTAAGCCTCCCCAAGGACTGCTGGGGCACTGGAGTGAGAAAGAGAGGGCTAAAGGGAAATCAGATATCAAGAGAATGGCCTAAAATATGTTATATATGATTCAACCAGTATAGATTTATTCTGGTACCCACAGCTTTTCAGGTACTTGGGGAAGTAAAATTTTTAGCCTTGGCCATTTACCTGTGTGAAATGGAGAAAAGGAAACCAAGGAATGTAGACTTTTCACTTGATTATTGTCCTTACATATTCACTTCTCCCCCAGTGTAATATTATCACTGTCATACTAGAGTGGGGAACCAGCCTGGCCTGAGGGGCTGTGTGGCATAGTGGTTAAGAACAAGGCCTTGGACCAGTCCCCTGCCCTCCAAAGCCTGCCCCGCCCCCCAGCCACATTGGTCCTGGGGGCATAGGACAGACATCTGGGAGATCAGGAGAGGCAGGAGGGAGCAGCCCTCAGGGAGGAGCAGGAGAGGAGTGGAGGGCAACTGCTCTGCCCAGTTGGGCACAGGGAGACTGCTGAGCTTCCAGGCCGATCCCTCACCCTCCAAACCCCCTCCAGGCCATGTGGGTCCTTGAGGGCATAGGAGGGAGGCCAGGGATATCTGGAGAGGCAGGTGGGAAGGGCCCTCTGGGAGGAGCAGGAGAGGAGAGGAGGGTGTTTGCCCTGCCCACTTGAGCCCAGGAAGCCTGCTGGGCTTCCAGGTGAGGTCCCCTGCCCTCTGAAACCAGGGGTTGGGGGCACGCCTGGGCCCCTTCTGTTCCTTGAGCCTAAGCCCCACACCCCACGGCCCCCAGGGCCTTTTCCAGCCCTGTGGGTTCTGAGCATCAGCCCCACCTACCTGCCAAACCCACCCTGGCTTAGGCCCCCCGCTCTCCACAGCCAAGGCCTTTCCCTGCCCTGGCCTCCTGCCCCCTACCCTTTTTTTTTTTCTTTTCCCTCCTCCTCTTTTTTTACTATTGTGGTACTGATGTACCTTCCGGTTGTTGATTCATCTATATTTTTATTTTTACATTCTTTCTAACATACCTGTTAGTTTCCTAGTCTAATTTTATTTTTTACTTTGTTATTGTTCTGGTTTTTCTTTTGCTGCCCCACGTGGCTTGTGGGATCTTGGTTTGCAAGCCCAGGGTTGGCTGGAAGCTCCTGCGGTGGGAGCTCCGAGTTGGAAGGACTGGACTAACAGAGAACCTCAGACCCCAGTGAATATTCATTGGAGTGAGGTCTCACAGAGGTCCTCATCTCAGCATCAAGACCCAGCTCTACCCAATAGCCTACAAACTCCAGTGTTGGAAGCCTCAGGCCAAACAACCAGTAAAACAGGAACACAATCCTGCTCATAAAAAAAAAAAAATGAGATGGCAAAAAAATATGTCACAGATGAAGGAGCAAGGTAAAAACCTGCAAGACCAAATAAATGAAGAGGAAATAGGCAATCTACCTGAAAAAGAATTCAGAATAATAGTAAGGATGATCCAGAATGGAAGCATGGATTGAGAAAATAGAAGAAATGTTTACCAACGATCTAGAAGAAGTAAAGAATGAACAAACAGAGATGAACAACACAATAACCGAAATGAAAAATACAATAGAAGCAATCAATAAAAGAATAATGGAGGCAGAAGAACAAAAGTGAGCTGGAAGACAAAATGGTGGAAATAATTGCTGAGGAGCAGAATAAAGAAGAAAGAATGAAAAGAATTGAAGACGATCTCAGAGACCTCTGGGACAACACTGAACGCACCAACATTCGAATTATAGGGGTCCCAGAAGAAGAGAAAAAGAAAGGGTCTGAGAAAATATTTGAAGAGATTATAGTGGAAAACTTCCCTAACATGGGAAAGGAAATAGTCACCCAAGTCCAGGAAGCACAGAGAGTCCCATATAGGATAAACCCTAGGAAAAATACACAAAGACACATATTAACCAAACTAACAAGAATTAAATTCAAAGAAAAAATATTAAAAGCAGCAAGGGAAAAACAGAAAATAACATACAAAGGAATCCCTATAAGGTTATCAGCTGCTTTTTCAGTGGAAACTCTGCAGGCCAGAAGGGAGTGGCAGGATATACTTAAAGTGATGAAAGAGAAAAACGTACAACCAAGATTACTCTACCCAGCAAGGATCTCACTCATTTGATGGAGAAGTCAAAAGCTTTTCAGACAAGTAAAAGCTAAGAGAATTCAGCACCACCAAACCAGCTTTACAACAAATGTGAAAGAAATTTCTCTAAGTGGGAAACAAAAGAGAAGAAAAAGACCCACAAAAACCAACCCAAAACAATTAAGAAAATGGTAATAGGAACATACATATCAATAATAACCTTGAATGTAAATGGATTAAATGCCCCAACCAAGACACAGACTGGCTGAATGGATACAAGAACAAGACCCATATATATGCTGTCTACAAGAGACCCACTTCAGACCTAGGAACACATGCAGACTGAAAGTGAAGGGATGGAAAAAGATATTCCATGCAAATGGAAATCAGAAGAAAGCTGGAGTAGCAATTCTCATATCATACAAAATAGACTTTAAAATAAAGACTGTTACAAGAGACAAGGACACTACATAATGATCAAGGGATCAATCCAAGAAGAAGATAGAACAATTTTAAATGTTTATGCACCCAACATAGGAGCACCTCAATATATAAGGCAAATGCGAACAAGCATGAAAGGAGAAAGCGACAGTACCACAATAATAGTAGGGGACTTTAACACCCCACTTTCACCAGTGGACAGATCATCCAAACAGGAAATAAATAAGGAAACACAAGCTTTAAATGACACAATAGACCAGATTGATCTAATTGATATTTATAGAACATTCCACCCAAAAGCGGCAGAATACACTTTCTTCTCAAGTGCACATGGAACCTTGTCCAGGATAGACCACATCTTGGGTCACACATCAAGCCTTGGAAAATTTAAGAAAATTGAAATTGTATCAAGGATATTTTCTGACCACAACGCTACGAGATTGGAAATCAATTACAGGAATAAAAATTGTAAAAAACACAAATACATGAAGGCTAAATAGTAAATAACCAAGAGATCACTGAAGAAATCAAAGAAGAAATAAAAAAATACATAGAAGAAAATGACAATGAAAACACAACCCAAAACCTATGGGATGCAGCAAAAGCAGTTCTAAGAAGGAAGTTTATAGCAATTCAGTCTTACCTCAAGAAACAAGAAAAATCTCAAATAAACAATCTAACCCTACACTTAAAACTAGAAAAAGAAGAACAAAGAAAATCCAGTCAGTAGAAGGAAAGAAATCATAAAGATTAGAGCAGAAATAAATGAAATAGAAATGAAGAAAACAACAGCAAAGATCAATAAAACTAAAAGCTGGTTATTTGAGAAGATAAACAAAATTGATAAACCTTTAGCCATACTCATCAAGAAAAAAAGGGAGAGGATGCAAATCAATAAAATTAGAAATGAAAAAGGAGAAGTCACAACTGACACTGCAGAAATACAAAAGATTATAAGAGACTACTACAAACAACTATATGCCAATAAAATGGACAACCATGAAGAAATAGACAAATTCTTGGAAAGGTACAATTTTCCAAGACTGAACCAGGAAGAATTAGAAAATATAAATAGACCTATCACAAGTAATGAAATTGAAACCATAATTAAAAATCTTCCAACAAGTCCAGGACTAGATGGCTTCACAGGTGAATTCTATCAAACATTTAGAGAAGAGCTAACACTGATCCTTCTCAAGCTCTTACAAAAATTTGCAGAGGGAGAAACACTCCCAAATTAATTCTATGAAGCCACCATCACCCTGATATCAAAACCAGAAAAAGATATCACAAAAAAAGAAAATTATAGACCAATGTCACTGATGAACATAGATGCAAAAATTCTGAACAAAATACCAGCAGACAGAATCCAACAGCATGTTAAAAGGATCATACACCATGATCAAGTGGGATTTATCCCAGGGATACAAGGATTCTTCAGTATATGCAAATCCATCAGTGTGATACACCACATTAACAAATTAAAGAATAAAAACCATATGATCATATCAGTAGATGCAGAAAAAGCTTTTGATAAAATTCACCACCCATTTATGATAAAAGCTCTCCAGAAAATGGGCATAGAGGGAACCTACCTCAATATAATAAAGGCAAATGGATTGAAGACTTAAATGTAAGACCAGACACTATAAGACTTTTAGAGGAAAACATAGGAAAGACACTCCTTGACATAAACCACAGCAAGATCTTTTTTGATCCACCTCCTAGAGTAACAGAAATAAAAACAAAAATAAACAAATGGGACTTAATGAAACTTAAAAGCTTTTGCACAGCAAAGGGAGACCATAAACAAGACAAAAAGACGACCCTCAGAATGGGAGAAAATATTTGCAAATGAAACAACAGACAAAGGATTAATCTCCAAAATATACAAACAGCTTATGAAGCTCAATATCAAAAAAACAATCTAGTTAAAAAATAGGCAGAAGAGCTAAATAGACATTTCACCAAGGAAGACATACACATGGCCAAGAGGCGCATGAAAAGATGCTCAACATCACTAATTATTAGAGAAATGCAAATCAAAACTACAATGAGGCATCACCTCATGCTGGTCAGAATGACCATTATCAAAAAAACTAGAAACAATAAATGCTGGGAACCCTCCTACACTGTTGGTGGGAATGTAAATTGATACAACCACTATGGAAAACAGTATGGCGGTTCCTTAAAAAATGAAAAATAGAACTACCATATGACCCAGCAATCCCACTACTGGGCATATACCCTGAGAAAACCATAATTCAAAAAGAGACATGCATCGCAATGTTCATTGCACCTCTATTTACAATAGCCCGGACATGGAAGCAACCTAAGTGGCCATCACCAGATGAATGGGTAAAGAAGATGTGGCACATATATACAATGGAATATTACTCAGCCATAAAAAGAAACGAAATTGAGTTATTTGTAGTGAGGTGGATGGACTTATAGTCTGTCATACAGAGTGAAGTAAGTCAGAAAGAGAAAAACAAACACTGTATGCTAATGCATATATATTGAATCTAAAAAAAAAAATGGTACTGATGAACCTAGTTGCAGTGTAGGAATAAAGAGGTAGACATAGAGAATGGAGTTGATGACATGGGGCTGGAGGGCAAAGCTCGGACAACGTGAGAGTAGCATCGAAGTATATACACTACTGAATGTAAACTAGTTCGCTGGTGAGAAGCAGCAGCGTAGCACAGGGAGATTGGCTCGGTGCTTTGCCATGACCTAGAGGGGTGGCGTAGGGAGGATGGGAGGGAGGCTCAAGAGGGAGGGGATATGTGGACATGTGTATTGCATATGGCTTATTTGCTTTGTTGTGCAACAGAAACTACCACGCTGTTGTGAAGCAATTATACTCCAATAAAGATGTATTAAAAGAAACCCAAAAAACAAGGCCTTGGAGCCAGAGCATCCTCAGAACTTACTTGCTGTGTAATCTCAAGTCACCAAATCTCTACGTGCGTCAGTTTTCTCATGTGTAAGGTGGGCCTAATTACCTAATAGAGCTCTTTTAGGATTGCATGAGTTAATGTACATAAAAGCCTAAGAATAGTGCCAATGGTAATTTCCATGTAAGTGTTAAATGAATATTCATATATGTATAGAGCTGGAAAACCACTTTCCTCCATTCCTCACCAGGCTCCACAGCAGTATTTATTATACTTACTGTAGATGAGGAGGCTCCAAACCCTTTATCATTTACCAGAGTTTGGTTCAGACCCATTTGGTACGTTAAATGTACTTATGTGTGTATAAACTAAAGCCACATCTCAAGAAGGGTATTGTGGGAATGAAGTTGAGAGAGAATTTACCATAAAGAAAAAGTCTGGCTTGTCTAGGAAGACAGATTTCTGAGGTTTAGAGAGGAGTAGATTCCAGGTACTGGATGGTAGCTGGCAACCAAACATATACTGCCTGACTATTGTGGCAGTGTCTTCTTGCCTTCGGGAGAAACAAACTGTGTCTGAAACCTGAGAGTCACATCACCCCTTAATGGAGCATAATGCAGAGGAAGAGAGGTCCTTTCTTTATCACAGGGGACTGTGGAGCACTCACAGGGCATTGAGGACTGAGGGAGTGATTTCTGGGTTGACCACAAGAGATGTGGATCTCAGCAGGGGTAGAGGAAGAAAATCATGCTAAGCAGTTCAGACCCCCTGGGCCATGTCAGGTGCTGTAGGCAGCCAGGATGACTTCATGTCACAGGTTGGGTTCTCTGGAAGCCGATGCTGAGGTGGAATTTGGTATGCAGGATATTTATTAGGAACCAGCACCTGTGGAGGGAAGGGACAGGAAGCAGGATTGGGCAGATGGAGAAGTTAAATTGTTGCAGGCCAAACAAAGCCTTGGTCAGCCCCATTGGGAGCTCTGGGTCACACGTGGCCTATCAGAGTTGTCCTGAGTGGGCTGACATGGTTGAGCCTTTACCTCCCTTCTCCATCTGCCACTGGGTGTGGGCTGCCCTGGGAAGGGTGTGCCCTTGGGTGATATGGCTCCTTTGCAGCTGAGGCCAAGGGAGACGTTTGCTGGGACAAACCCTCCCCTGAAGGGGAATCTGGATGGTGCATCTCTGTGTCCACCAGAGTTCATACAGCCAGAGAAGGGGATTCTCAGAGATCCTGGAGGAGGAGGGGTGGGAGCTCTGCCAGGGACTGGTGTTCCTGTATTAGCAAGTAGGGCTTTGAAGCTGATGAAATATGTGCTATTCATATTAATGTGACCTCGTGCATACCCATGACGTCGTGAGACCTGGGACATTCAAGTTACATGTGTTCATTGAGCACTTTTATAATAAAAATGATCGAAATAATGAAAAAAAAATGACCTAAAACTCCACCACTCCCTCTAGTCACTTGCTCCCTTCTGGTCTTTCTCAGATATATCTGTAGATTTTATAGAGTCCAGTTTTATCTTGTTTTTATGCTAATTTGAGGACTTAGGTCTAAAAGTCTAAACACTGTGTGGGAAAAGTGGTCTAGGTGGTAATGAAAGAGGTGTAACCTGGACAGCGTGAGTGAGGAGATGTGGCATACATCAGTGCTCAGCCCAGGCATCAGGTAAAGAATCGGCCTGAGGAAATAAACTCTTATAGCTCTGACTACGAACTCCACCCCGCCCCCCTTTTAGAAAAATTAATCATTATGATTAAGTGGTGGTGTTGATATCAAGAGCAATGTTCTTAATATCTTATACCAGCCTGTTTCTTCTGAGTCATCAGTACAATTTCCCTGAGCTTGTTAGTTTTTGCGTGTTGGCTTCATAACAGGCTGCTGCATTTTGGGTTGATTATTTGCATTTAAAAAAATAGGCTGCTCGCATTGCATTAAATTTTTATAGCTACTCTGTTCATTGATCAGATCACTCTGATAGCAGTTACTACTCCAGCTGTATGTTTTAATTACGCTTGAACAATCAGCCTTTCTTAGTCCTTGAGTAATTTGCTGAGCTTAATTTGTCCTTTTGTCTAATTCCAACTTAAATTATTTCATTAATGTTGGCAGTCCTATATTACACATCCTTCCTGGTCTTTTTAAGTCAATTTCTTGGGGTTTTAATTATGTAGAATAGTCAATAAAAGTTGATGCCAACCAAAGAACTATCAAGGCAAATGATCACGAAGAATATATGTGCACAAGATACATTTCATTAATGAACATCCGTAGAATTTATGCCAAAACATTAACTAATGAATTTATACCACATCCCATAAGAATGGTCAGCAATTTTATTTTTCTTTTAGTTAATGACAATCTGTGTCACAGAGAAACTATACAAACTATTGAAAGCTGCACAGCAAGCTAGAGAAAAATGATTAGGTATTTCTGGATCATGGAAGTATTAAAATAAGTGATTTATTTGAAGATAGTAATAATATATTAGACGCTGATCAAAACACTGACTTTTGATAACTATTTTATTTTCATACCTAAGAGATTATATAAGGAAGGGACCTAAGCTTGCAGTTCAGAGGTTTTAAATTGCCTGACTATGGGCTATATTTGACCCACAGACTGTCTTCTGGAGTCTACACAATTTTATTTTTTTTAATTTGGATTTGAATGCCTTTAAAAGGGACATGAACTCTGCAGCTCCCCACCTCTGCCTTGTAACCTTGTATTTGGCCTGCTTTATACATATTTAAGTAACCGTCCTGATCCTGTGAGGTGCTTGAGCTTGCTACTCCTGATTCTAGTTCAGTGCCCTCTCTTTCAACTAGAGAGCTAAGACCCAGAGGGCTGAAGTTTGAAAGCACCCAAACAATTACTAGTAGAGCTCAGCCTAGATCCCTTATTTCATGGATCCACTCCAGTATTTTTTCCATTACGTTGAGCAGCCTCTATAAATTTCCTTCAGAGAATTAAAGCAAGACACGTATTTCATTACATCTTTTTGGATTATGGAAATAAGGCCTTAAAGCTATAATCTAGAGGTAGTTATTAGTAAATATGCACATTAACACTTAGAAGATCTCTAGAAAAAACTAAATGGATAATTCGGAGGGCTTGAGCCTCTCTGATCCCTTCGAGGAGGGTGTTGCCAAGCCACTGACTGTCATGTCAGCTAGATCATGAGCTCCTTGAGGACAAGGGCTCTCTTTCATTCCCTAGTTTGCCCAGTCATTCATTCCATGAATATGTATTGAGTGTCTCTTATGTACAGGAAGATTCTAGGATACAGTAGTGAATCAAATAGATATAGTCCCTGTACCAGGAAGCCTGCCATTTCAACTGGAGCATGATTACTGACTGGGATACACTATGTGTGAAAGCTGTCTACTCCACCAATGACCAGTTCTCAGCCCTAACAACCTTATTTTGGAAATGAAACTCCTTCTCTGATGATACCATCCTCAGGTCTCTCTGAGAGTTTCTCCGTGTGTCCCAGCACATTGCTCTAGGAGCTCCAGTATTCCTGAGGTTGTCTGCATTTTTGCCATCTATCTGTCACCCAGCCTTCACCTTTGGCTCAGTTTCAGCCACCATTTAACATCTCTTAAACCACCATCATGTGGGAACTTCCCTGTGCCAATGGCCACATTCACCTTCAGAATAACTGGGCTCATGCTTGGTCCTGGGAGTGGGGGCAGGAAAAGAAACTCTAGTCTACTCTTTTCTCTTTTCCTGGCTGGGCAGGAAAAGCAGTAGTGACAGTCATGTTAGGAAACACTGCCTTATAGCTCAGTCTCATGGAGAGTTTTCTCTTCAGACAGAGGCCATTCAATCCTTTCTCTAAAGTCTCAGCGAATAGCTGGTTGAAAACTTATCTTTTTGGAGTTGGTATTAAGGAAAATCTGAAATGAGTATGGATAGGGAATAATATGGCTGAGGGGCAGCCTGGGCCTGAACACAAAGTCATGAAACATGTCCCATTTCAGGAACACAGTGTTCAAAGTCGTCAGCCGCCACCTGCATCCTCCACAGTTGATTGTTCAATCAAATCTAAGCTCTTTAGCATGGCATCCCAGCTCTCCATGGTTTGTTCATAGGCTAACTTTCTACCTTCATCTCCCATGAGTTGCTCTGTAGTCTTTGCTTTGGTTAAACAGAACCTCTCAGTATTTGCTTCATCATCCCTATATTTTCTTCCTCCTGTTCTTAGCTTAGGCTTTTCTCTCAGTTTGGAACCCCTTCCCTCTGCTTAGAAGACCCACCCTTCCCTCCTATCTCTGCATGCCCAAAGCCTAACTATCATTTGAGGCCCATCTACGATGCTACCTCCACCATGAAGCTTTCTGTAATTCATGATGGTTCTCCTTTTCCCACGACTTGTTCCCCAGCTGGAAGTCCTCTCTCCCTGTTTTGAGCTTCTACAGAGCCTTCTCTTCCCGTGAATATCTGCTTTTAAATAGAATATAATTATCATAGTCATTCAGTGGTAATTATACCAGGTTAAGCTCCTTGGAAACAGGGCCCTTGTCTGATATCTTTAAAATTTCTACAGGCCAGTTTGAGTGTTTTGCACTCACCAAATACAAAATACATTGAATACATTACTCTCAGAAAATGCCAAACACATATAAATATCTAAACATAACTGTGTAAGATGAAGTCGCTATATGGACCAGTCTCAATACAGTCTTTAAAAAAAAAGACCCCTGTCTGAAATTCCAAAAATACTTGAAAAAGCAATTTTATCTTTAAACAAGCAATCTCGCAAAAATACAACAAAAACTAACGAAGAGCAAACACAAAACTAAACAAAAAGGATTTACCTTTACAGAGTATAGCATAACTTCTTAAAATCATCTTTTCCCATCTTCCTCTTTAACAATGTCCTGAAGGCTTTCACCCCCACCCCCAGCAGCACCCTCGCTCTCCCACCCGCAGCTTTAGCAAGCCCTCCAGGCTCCCTAGTTTTTCTATGCTCTTGCCAATATAAATCCAACTAGTCTCCCTGAGTTTTGCCAGTTCTCCCCTCTCCTTGACCCTAGCAGGCTCACAAGGGTTGATGGGGCTGAGCAAACCATGATACTTGTGGGTGGATGTGAGTTGGGGAGTTTATCAGTACCCCCTCCCTCCCTTACAGAACATTTACCTGTTCCATAACATTTACACCCACCCAATGGGTGTTTTTGCTAAGGATTTCTGAGACAGGGAATTGCTATCACTTCCTAACTGAAAAAGAACACATGAGAATGTACTTTGGGATTAGTGCCTTAGAGCCTCTTTCTGAACTGGGTCTTTGGACCGAACAACCTCACATAAAGGTAGTGCAACCACGGACAGTTAGGTGAAAGTGAGTCTTGCTGGTTGGCAGCCATCAGCTCCCAAGCTACAAGCAAAAAAGTGAAGAGCCAGAGCCTTCTGAGCCATTTGTTACCTGTGATGGCAGGCCTCCCCCTCCCCCTTATATGAGGTGACAGTAAGCATTTTTCAGCTTGTGCTTTCAGAATGTAACTAGTGTAGTATTTTTTATTCTGGTGCTGCTTGGCTTGCTTCATTTGCTTTTATGACAGTGCTTGGGTACGATTAAATGACAATTTAATGTGTATAATAACTCATTTAAAGTTTTAGCGAGGGCTTGAATGAAGGTGATGGGGTTTGAGCACATATTCAAGCAAACTGTACAGTTTAAACCTAAGCTAGGGGCAACTTAGAACGATTTCTTATCTTGGCAGAAAAACAGCTCCATTTTCTACATCTTTCCCTTCTCAGTGTGCTCTCTCTCTCTCTCTCTCTCTCTCTCTCTCTCTCTCTCGTTTCTTACGTGTAGTTTCTACTTTTTGATTTTATAGGGGACAGTGCTGGGGAATCTGGGCTTAGTCCCCATCCTGTGTACTTTAATTTCTTCCTGGGATTCATAAGCTATTTGAAAAATACCTTGAGTCACGGAAACTCCTCTTAGCCCAAGGTTTTGTAAACCATGTCGGGTCGGGGGTTCAGAATGTTCGGGACTTAGGCAAAGGCTCCAGACTCTTTTTCTCTTCCTGTCAGAACATGAGAAGAATGTAACTTGTCATCTGTTTGCCTCATATGTGTCTTCTGAGGATAGTCAGATGATGTTTGATGACTTACTTTGTCACCATTCAATTCAATGTACAGTAGGTGGAGGAGAGAGGGGGAATAGGAGTTGAGTTCACCATCCTCTCCAGGAGATCCTGGCTGAACCCAACGGCTTGGATGCGGGGAACAGGCACCAGTACCATAGATCGGATGGCATATGCCTTCTTCAGCTGACCACTATGGTCATGGCCCAGGAGGAGTGGAGGGCAAGGGGAATCCTGACCCAACACATTTTTCCAGCTTTTTTTTTTGCGGTACGCGGGCCTCTCACTGTTGTGGCCTCTCCCGTTGCGGAGCAAAGGCTCCAGACGCGCAGGCTCAGCGGCCATGGCTCACAGGGCCCAGCCGCTCCGCGACATGTGGGATCCTCCTGGACTGGGGCACGAACGCTCGTCCCTTGCATCGGCAGGCGGACTCTCAACCACTGTGCCGCCAGGGAAGCCCCATTTTTCCAGCTTTAAATGCTCCCTGCAAATGGAAGTGCCAAAAAATCCCTCCTGAATGGATTGGAGGGTAGCTTTTTTCTAGGGCTCGAGCTTCTGGGTCTTAAGCTCTTAACAGTCTGCTGATGACCTGGTGTCTGCACTAAGTTCAGCAAGAATACGGCGACCTCCGAGGGGCCAGGGACCACCAATTTGCCTAAGGAGGGATGAACTGGCCCAGGTCAGAAATGGAGCAGTTCAGAACTCCCATGCTGATCAGGTATTGGTTTGAGAATAAAAGGTTCCTTTTTGTTCATTTGTTTTACTTCTTCAAACTTTGAAATGGCAAATCACAGAGTACACCAGATTTATAATAGTTGATACATAACTACTAGCAGGTCTCCTTAGGTCCAGAGCTCAGTTCACTAGGAATCTGCCACTTCAAGGGGGAGAACTGCTGGATGTTAGCACAGGTTGAAGCAAAACTGCAGAGATTTCAGAGCCATTGCTTTTCAATCTAGATGTTTTTTAAGCCTGATTCCAGGAACTCTGAGTTGTCTGCTCCTAGGAGACATTTTTGAATTTCTTATCTCCTCTCAGCTGCTTTGTAACAAAGAGGGTCTAATGTGTGCCAGGCTGGTATGGAGAGAAATGACCCAGTTTCTAGAAATGTGACCCATCATGGCAGGGTTTTATTTCCTTTTAAATTATTAGTTTTTTTTTTTTTTGTGATAAGAACACAGCATGAGATCTACCTTCTTAACAAATTTTTAACTGTATAGTATGGTATTGTTAATTCTAGGCACTATGTTGTAGACAGATTTCTATAAAGTATTCATCTTGCATTCATCTTACTCACTATAAATTGAAATTTTATACGTGTTGAATAGCAGCTCCCCATTTCCCTCTACTCCCAGTGCTTGGAGTAGAAAGTAGCATCATGCTACTTTCTGTTTCCATGAGTGTGACTATTATAGGTACCTCATATAAGTGGAATCATGCAGTATTTGTAACTGGCTTATTTCACTTAGCATAATGTCCTCCAGGTTTATCCATGTTGTTGCATATTATAGGATTTCCTTCTTTTGAAAGGATGAATAATATTCCATTACATGTATATACCACATTCTCTCTCTTTCTTCCTTCCTTTCTCCCTCCCTTCCTCCCATCTTTCTTTTCCTTCTTTTTCTTTCTTTCTCTCTCTCCACCCCACCCCCCTTCTTTCTTTCTCTCTGTGCGTTGGGTCTTCATTGTTGCATGTGCGCTTTCTCTAGTTGTGGCGAGTGGGGGCTACTCTTCATTGTGGTGCACAGGCTTCTCATTGTGGTGGCTTCTCTTGTTGTGGAGCACAGGCTCCAGGCACGTGGGCTTCAGTAGTTGTAGCACGTGGGCTCAGTAGTTGTGGCATGTGGGCCCCAGAGCACACGGGCTTCAGTAGTTGTGGCATGTGGGCTCAGTAGTTGTGGTGCATGGGCTTAGTTACTCTGTGGCATGTGGAATCTTCCTGGCCCAGGGATCGAACCTGTGTCACCTGCATTGGCAGGTGTATTCTTAACCACTGTGCCACCAGGGAAGTCCCTACACTTTCTTTATCCATTCATCTGTTGATGGACATTTGGTTTATTTCCATATCTTGGCTATTGAGAATAACGCTGCAGTGAACATGGGGGTGCAAATATGTCTTCAGCATGGCGTTTTTGATTCTTTCTGTTATATTCCCATAGGTGTAAATGCTGGATCATATGGTATTT
Source organism: Phocoena sinus (assembly GCF_008692025.1). Classification (NCBI taxonomy): domain Eukaryota; kingdom Metazoa; phylum Chordata; class Mammalia; order Artiodactyla; family Phocoenidae; genus Phocoena; species Phocoena sinus. The sequence continues at coordinate 77,950,353 of NC_045767.1, forward strand.
CTTTTAAAATTTTTTGAGAAACCTCCGTACTGCTTTCCATGATGGCTGTAACAATTTGCATTTGTATCAGCAGTGTACAAGGAATTCCTTTTCTCTACAGCCTCACCAGCACTCATTATCTCTAGTTGTTTTGATAAAAGTCATTCTAACTGGTAAGAGGTGATATCTCATTCTGGTTTTGATTTGCATTTCCATGGTGATTAGTGATGTTGAGTTCTTTTTCATGTAACTGTTGGCAATTTGGATGTCTTTGGGAAAATGTCTATTCAGGTCCTTTGCCCATTTTAAAATTACATTATTTGTGAGTTTTTTGCTATTGAATTTTGTAAGTTCATGTATATTTTGGATATTAATCCCTTATCAACTGTATGGATTGTATATATTTTCTCCCATTCCTTAGGTTGCCTTTAGATTTTGTTGATTTTTGTTCCTTTGCTGTGCGGAAGCTTTTTAGTTTGACGTTAATGACTACATATTAAAGTTGTGTTTTAATTCTTAAGTTAGTCCTGGGGAAAATAGCTTTTTATTTTTTTCCTTTCATAACTGTCTGTTGGCTCTAGGCCAATTAATAACTCCAATTTAATGATTTTAGCTTTATTAACAGTCTGTGCTTTACTGCCAATCAGAAGATTCTTGCAAAAGGTAGAGGAAATCAGGTTTCAGTGGCTCATTTCCTTCCTCTTTAGGTGTCTGAATACCAGTGCCAGTGCTTTGGCACAGCTGACCTTGAAGGGTGCTGTTGAGAGAGCTCATGAGGGGAGCCAAGATAACGAGGGAGGCTGAGAGTCTCCTTTTTGTAGAAGCCTTTTAGATCCAACTGGAAATCGGTGTCTTAATTACATATGCTTTTTTCTGTTTTGTTTGTCTTGTTTTTTTTTCCTACACGAGGAGGCAATTACTTTCCACAAAGCGCAACAACTGTATTTTGGAGTGTCAAGTTTTAAAGTCATTTTGTTTGCATCTCAATGGCCATATTCAAAATAGGGGCGAGGAGGGTGGTTTGAACATTCCAAGAATAACAGAGTATCCAGAACATCAGTGGGGATGCCACCTTATAGGGCAATCAGAAGGAGAAGCTGAAATCACCACCTCTCATTTATCCACTAGTAATAATGCAGAGTGCATTACACAGTGTTTTTCTGGCAGGAGCATTTGTTTCTATAGAACAAGACTAGATTTGAAAATGCATTTTGGTTTAGCAACCCCATTTCCCCCTGACTGAGGGATAAGGGACTTGAATACCACTTTTGTGCTCAGTGGTTAATTATGTGTGTGTGTGTGTGTGTGTGTGTGTGTGTGTGTGCGCGCGCGTGCGCGTGCGCTCACATGTGGTGTGAGGGCAGGGAGGGATGGGAGAGGGCTATGCAGGAGGACTGTGAGAAATAGATAGGAGCATACATATACTCTCAGTCACTTGGCTTTTGTTCCTGTGTCTTTTCCTTGGTGCCAAATCTGAGCAGTAGGTGTTAGGAAAGAGAAATGGGCACATGGTGGGAGAGTGATGACAAAGATGGGGGGTGACAAGGGGGCCATCTGCTCTCTGTCTTTATCACTGGGGCCTAATACTTGACTCTGAATGCTAAATTTCAATTCTTAAAAAAATATATTCAACTTAATTTTAATTTCTATCTTGCAGGATTTAGCTGAATGCTGAACATTTAATCTAATCAAGATTACACTCAGCACTGCTTTCAGTCTTTGCTGAGAGTTCTGTTGAGTCATTTATTAACTCAATGGTTTAAACAGAATTAACAGGACAGCCACAAATCTAAGAGAGAGAGGCTAGGCCCAGTCAGGCAAGGGGAAGATAGTTGGCCTGTTTTGTCTTGGGGCTAGAAAGCCCTGGACAATGTTACAGTGACCTCTAGACTGAGGGATGTTTTCAATGAGAAGGATGGAGACTACTGTTTGCCATCAGCATAGCATGGACAATAGTTCATTAGCTCTAGCAACAGTGTAAAAGCTATTCCTGGTTAGTGAGGACTTGGCACTCGGGGGGATGTGTCCCTTTGGAACAGTGGAGACCTCTGAATAGAGTGTTCCCTTCACTACTTGCCCCCATAGCAAAACATTACCTGCTTACTGATGGCTGCCTCAAATGCCCAATCTAGCCTTTCCTGAGATATGTGTCCCAGGAAGCCTGGTCCAGGTAGCCTCAGACATGAAAGTGATATGAGGAGGTCCAGCTCTTGGCATGTGAAGAGAAGATCTCTGATTCATATAAGGAGAGTACTTAAGGTGATTTCTACAGGTCTTACTTTCCTGATAATTCTTTTCTGAGGCTGTTACTTCTAACTAGAGGTTTTCATTTCTGGTATCTTCCTTTAGTTTTAATGCTGTCTACTGTGGTGAAGAAACAAATAGCAAATGCTCCCTTCTCTGTAATAGTCTATGGCTCTATCATTACCAATATCTCTGTGAAGGTGTAGCCATAGTGGCTTGTCTGGGGTGAGACGTGATAAACTGGATATGATAGCTTCTGAGTCCCCCAATCAAATACTCTTGCCCATATAGGTATTTGATTATGGCAGTTAAAATCTCAGCATATCCTTGTGTCCTGTGTCCCCAGAAATAGGAACTGAGGTACTAGATGTTTATACATTAAGTCTGTGACACCAAACATGTTCCAGAGTGGAGGGATGCCTGGGCTTATATCATACCTGGTCTATTATGCTTTAGTCTGAGCTAATCAACCCCTCTTCCAGCAAAGTAGGCTGGGTAGTTATTTTCATTTTCAGAATGAAATGAGGGATTTACAGACCAGTCCCTAAGCTTGACAGCTGCTCCCTCAATCCCCTCAACAAAGCTCTTGAGCAGGTGTAGGTGAGAAGACACTGGGTGAAGGATGGCAGAGGGTTGTTATCTTCTGTGCTTGAGAACAGAACCATAGGGAAGAGTGCGGACTGAAATCCAGCCTGTGCTTCAGGACACTGTCAGTCTTGATGAAGGGGGGCTTTTTAAAAAAATATGTAAGAAGACACTGCTTGCCAAACTCTTCACCATCAGAGGAATGACTTTCTTTTCTGCACAAAGATCCTATATATACTGTGACCCTTATGCATCCAGATGCCACGAGTCTCATTGCACATTGCACAGCCAGCATAGGGGCTGAAGGAGAATCTAATGACAATCCATTTTGTCAAGTTATTCCCTTAACATTAAAGTCTGAACCTCGCAGATTATGATGGATTGTAATCATGTTATGGGAAGCTTACTGGAAGCAGGACAAGTAGAGGTAGGATGGGGGACTCTTTACTTTCCCCTTTTCTTTTGTACGCTGCTCTCATGGTTGTCTAGTAAAGGCAGGGAAGCTGAGTTACAAAGAAAAGCACAGTAAATTTCGGGGAATTGATATACTCTCACAAAAAGAAATGCTATAAAAAATGTTCCCCAAATGTAAATGCAAAGCGTGGCGTTTGTCTTTGGGCTGTCTTCAAGAAACGGACTTAAATTCAATTGCTAGGGCTATACGAGACTCATCTGATCAGCAGGTATTCTGTTCCACAGGGGCTAAAACTGTTTTGTTTTCAAAGGGGAAAACACATCTGTGTTTGCCCTCCTTTGCTTTGTAAAATTGAACTGCAGCGAACTCATGAATAATAGAAAGAACACTAAGGACTGTGAAATTAACACTGGCATGAAACAAAATTTCTAAAAGGGGAAACTCTACTGGAAGAAGACTCACTTCAACCTCCCCCAGACAGGGGTTTGGAAACTGGGACATCTTAGCATTGGAGGGTGAAATAAGAAGTCCAACTTGGTTGCTGCTTTCAGGAAGGTGACAATTTTCAAATCCTTTGGGTCAGATATTTCTTATTTTATGAAGATCTTTAAGGGTGGGAACTATGGTGGATTATGGCTCCAATGAGGAGCATATGTCCAATTGTGACATTTGTCCATGGGAACTACCATCTTACTCTTTAGTAATGAAGATAGCTAACTTTTATCGAGCACTTACTATGTGCCAGACACTGCTTTTACACATAGTTTCTCACATAATTTCATAACTAGTAAGGTAGGTACAATTATTTCCATTTTACAGATGCAGACACTGAGGTGCAGAAGGGTCAAGTCACACAGCTATTAGGAAATGAGGCTGGCTCTCAACCCAAGCCTGAATGACTTTGGAGCCTCTCCTTTAACCACCACAGCACCCCTTTATCTTCATGTGTCCTCTTAGCCCTTTGCAAAGCTCTCGTACAACTTACTGTGATGGCCTAGTGGCCCCTCTTCCTTCATCTTTCTGCTCCCCACAAGGTAACACCCTGCCTTGTGTACTCCTCATGTTCCAGATTTTCTCCAGGTTGTCTTGGGGTCATATAGAATAAGCTGGGGCAAGAGGAAGTATCCTACAAGAAGTGCTTTATTGAGAGAAGTAGTACTCTGCTGTTTCTACCCCAGAGTCACCACAGCGTACTTAAAAGTACTTAAAAACCGTAAAGCACTGAATAAATAAAGAGTCTGAGTTTTGGAATCAGAGAGATCTGGGTTTCGTTCATTCATTCATTTGTGGATTTTTTTACTGAACCCCTACTATGTGCTAAGCACTGTGTTAAATGCTAGATTTGAATTCCAGATTCATTACTTATAGCTATGGACCTTGGGAAATTTATTCAACCTCTTTAATGAGAATAATAATAGTTACCTCTGAGCTGTTCTAAGATTAGAAGCTAGCACATAGGAAGAGTTCAGTAAATAGTATTAATAAAAGGAAAAAAAGTGCTGTTTTTGGGCCAATGCCTGCTTATATTACTCTCCCTTAAGGCTTTGCTTGCCAAGGTTTCAGCTAGCTAGAGTGCATCACCAAGGCCTGGGAAGTTAATGTGCTAAACTAAGCTATTATCCTTTGCAAAGGCCTTTTAGCAAGATAATGACTTAGCCCAAAGGAATACCTAATTCTGGGCACAATGGCAGACTCAAATGGAGGTCATTTCAGCAAGGGACTTGCACATCAAACCATCAAATATCTGCCTGCCTTTTTACTTTAGTAACTGCCTTCTGACAGATAAGAAGTTTTCTTCCTGTATGATCAAATGAATAGGTAGTTGCGTAGAAGTATGGATAAATTTATTTTAAATAATGAGGGAATTTCCGTTTATCCTTCTAGGTATTAATATCTCACCTCTATTTAATGCATAGTCCACTGACGTAAGCATTTGAGGTTTTTCAGATGCCCTCAGTAACACTACTTGGCTAATCTAATGTGATTCAGCTAATAGGTTTTCTATCAGCGTTTATGGACCATCTCATCCATCTACCCTTATGCCTAATAGAAGTGTTTGTATCCAGTAGGTCTGAGCTATCGTCTTTCCCAAAGCAGTTAATTCTGTTTGAAAATCAATACGTAGAATTTGTGCTTCCATGGTATAGTCTCTGAGACAGAATGGAAGCTAATTTCTCTCTTTCCAATGAGTTCATAAAAGAGTAAAGAATGAGTCTTGAAACAATCCTGTTCTTAGAATAAGGCTTTTTAAAATTACTTTTTTAAAAATCTACAAAGCCTAAGGGTTAGGAATAGTAACTACTTGAAGATGATTTAAGTTATTATCAGGAAATAGTGTTCCCTCTCTCTCTGGATCAGTAGCCTCCAGTGGCTTCCATCTCACTCTGAGTTTCATCCAGACAGAGCCAGACTGTGGTTTGCAAAGCCCAGTCCTATCTGGCCTCTTCTCTCTTACTTCATTTCCTAGCAGGTTCTCCTCACCCACTTGGGTCCAGTCGCATTAGCTTTTCCACTATTGCTAGGCTCAGTCATGTTGAGGATGCTTCCAGCATAGGGTCACCTCCTTCAGGTCTCTGCTTGCAGGTAAGTTTATCAGTGATGCTGTCTCTACTCTCTTACTCTTTCTGCCCTTTACTGGCATTCATTAACTCCTTTCCTGCCTTTATTTTAATTCTTAGCCCTTGTGCTCCTCTCACATACTACTTACTTTTTTGTTTAATCATTTATTATATCTCTCTCCAGCACAATGTAAGCTCCTTGAGCGAGAATTCTTCCCTCTCTTGTTCACTGCTGAATCCCCAGGGCCTGGAAAGCTGCCTGGCAGGTAGTAAGTACTTAGTATATACATGCTGAATTCAAGTATGATTGTGGATGAATTATTTAGTTTGTTAAATTTCACTCTTGGTGTTTAGATACGACAACAACAATGTTACTGTTGTATAGAAACGTAGAGGTTCTCAGACACTTTTCAATCCAGGCTGTTGAAAAGCCTGTATTCAAAATGCCCAGAGAGCAGCAAAAGTCTATCTGGAATTCCAAATAACTCAAAATACAGGGGTTGTGGTAAAACCAACTGGAAGTATTAGAAATCTACATGCTAAAAGAAATCTACATACAAATGAAAAACACATTAAAGACCCAAATCACAGGACTAAAGGAGGCCCAGGAAGAGAAAGCAACTGGTTTGCGATCTTAGTTTCCATCCTAAGTCACTTTCTGATCCATAGAATTTTTTCTAACCTCTGGGACTTAAAATTTTTTTTTCCTAGTGGGGGATGACTTTTCCCCCTTTCTTTACTTTATTATCTTGTATTGTTTCAGTCATTTACTTTGAGATCTTTAAGCTGTGGCATGTTATTTGTAACAAGGTAAGGAAGGCACATTGGCTCCTTTGAAACTTTCATTATTATTAAAACTAATGCAGTGAAGTTGAGTCCTCTTCTGAGGCTTTCCTACAGCCGTTGCTTGCTGCTGGTAAATATTCATAAATGTGCTATCATGGAAATGAGATAGAATGCCTCAAAATTACTTTGGAGGCGTAAGGAAGGCCCTGAAGAGTGAACGGGGAGGATGCATTTCATTTTCAGATTTGTAATGAAGAAAGTATTCTTTCTGTCAGTGGATGATGTGCCTTGCCCTGGAGAAGGATTCCAAGGACCTGAGCAGATAGTGTTCAAGGCAGCAGTCACACAGTGATGGCAGCAGGTTCTATCCATACCTGAGTGGGGTACCTCTGAGGTGGCTGGTAGCAATTTCTTAGGAGTTCCCATCAGTAAAAAGGGACTCTTGGCACTGACCGTGTTTTGGAATACACCTTAAAACTCCTTGATGCCTTCTCATGCTCATTAGAGGATTTTCTGATGAGCCTCTGATGTCGGTCATACTGTTAGGGCATCTTTAACTGTAAGTGTTGAATCCTCCTCTCCTCTCCCCCTTTCATTATCTACCTGTGGGCAAATCTAGGCTCCAGGGTTAAGGGCAGAATGATTCAAAGATTTTGGTGAGTTGATGAAAGTGATATATTTAATCAGAGGCTGTTTCCAGAGAGAGACATCTGTTCTTTGGAATCACTTAAAGGAGAACTATAATCTAGAAAATTAAAGGCATCAGCAATATTTGCAGTTGTGGAACGTCAAGGTCAGGAGAAAAAAAAAAAAAGCCCAAGAGGGCACTCTTGTCACTGATTTCAAAGGAGCTAATTCTTAGGGTTATTAGCTGCCTCAATTTACAACGCTACATACCCTTGAACACCAAATGCTCATTATCAAAAATTAAAGAAGCGTGGAGCTGAGATTTGAATTATATTTCAGATAATAGATTTTGGAACATGCTTCATATTGTTAAGATTGACCTGACTTACAACTAATAAAGGTTTCCAGTAGGCACAGAATCTCAGTTATAATACCTTGTTTCCACAAGTATGAGAAAAGCAAGGAAAAACTCCTTTGTTTTTACTTCCATCATGGTGCCCCGAAGTAGGCAAAATTGTTAGGTGGGTAGAGCCTGGCTTTGGAATCTACAGCCTTGACTCTCCTTGGGTTCTCCATGTCTGAAAGATCTTAACCACTTACTCTCTCTCTCTCTCTTTCTTTTTAACGTCTTTATTGGAGTGTAATTGCTTTACATTGTTGTGATAGTTTCTGCTGTATAACAAAGTGAATCAGCTGTACGTATACTTATATCCCCATATCCCCTCCCTCTTGCTTCTCCCTCCCACCCTCCCTATCCGACACCTCTAGGTGGTCACAAAGCACCGAGCTGATCTCCCTGTGCTATGCGGCTGCTTCCCACTAGCTATCTATTTTACATTTGGTAGTGTACATATGTCATTGCCACTGAGGATGCTTCTGTTTCCTTCCTAAAAAATGATTAAGATAGAGTAGGTGCAAAGAAGAGAAAGCACCTACTCTATCTTAATCACTTTTTAGGAAGGAAACAGAAGCATCCTCAGTGTTAAAACATGGACAGTAGCTTAGTGGGTTTATATGAAGCCAGAGAAAAATGTTCTAAATGTTCTAAATGGTGGATTTTCTAAATGGTGGATTTTCAGGCTTCTGTGAGGGGGTCTGGGAGGTAGATGGTTATATACTGAGTTCATGGTAAGGCTGGCTCATTGCAGTGACTCTAGCTGGTCTCCCTAACCCTGCTCTTTGCTTATTCCAAGCCAACCTGCACATAAGTGCTAGGAAAAGTTTCATTAAATGTGGTTTTTGTCACATGTGACTGCCTATTATATACTGTCACCATCAGAGACACATCTCTCTGGCTTCCATAATCTTTTACTGACTGTTGAATTCTCCTTCACTCTGTTAACAAAATTCTGGTTCTTCCATTTTTAACCCTAACAAACACATTTCTCATGATCTTCTGGACTTTATTCTTCAACTGAACAAATTATTATCATGTCTCAGACTTGCTAAAAAATGACTTCTGTGCCTCAGCCCTTGACTTTTCACCTTCAAAGTGTTTTTTTGTCCCCCATTCCACCACATATCCTTGTCTAAAAGCCTGCTTCCCAGCCTAGCGTATTCTGATCACATCTCTGGAGAAGGAGACTGACCAACCATTCATAATAATTATCTCTGGGTAGAAAAAATTCTTTTGATTTGTCTGAATCAAAGCCCTTACTTTATGGTTTAAGTCCATGTGCTTTCATTTTTTTTCTTTTGTATTCTTAGAATATGATAAAAAAGCTAGTTACCCTCTTTCATTTAAGCTTGTTATTTCATTTAAGCTTCATAAATTTAAGCTTGTTAAATTGCCTTTTATCCTATTCTTCCAGCTAAGTACTTCCAGGTTTCTTCATCCCTTTCTTACTGGGCACGTTTTCCAAACTTCTGATTATTATCTGCAACTTTCTCTTTATATCAAGTCCAGACAGAAATGTCATATTTCATCAATTCTAAGAGGCACTTTTTCTCTCACATTTTAAACGTATCAAATTTCAGCATTTAGCAAGACTCATAATTCATGACATTTTGCAATTACAAATGGCAGAACTTTTTTTTGATTTTAAAAATGAAGGTATTATGTACATTGAATGATTAAAAAAGGCAGGGGGAACTAGTTTGTATTAAAGGAGGATGAAGAGAAATGACAACCAAATGCAATGTATAATTTCTTGATGAGATCTTAGATTGAAAACAAAATTAAAGAGCAATAAAAGTTTTACTATTTTTAAAATTACTTTTTCAACTTTATTGAGGTATAATTAACAACTAAAATTATATATTTAAGTGTACAACATGATGTTATGATATACATATACATTATGAAAGGATTCCCACCGTTGAGTTAGGTATCCATCCCCCACATATTAACTTTTTTTTTTTTTTCTGGGGAGAACACTTAAGTTCTACTTTCTTAGCAGATTTTAATTGTATACTTACAGTATTATCAGTCATAGTTACCCTGATATGTATTAGATCCTCCCAACCTTATTCATCTTATAACTGATAGTTTTTACCAGCCTTCCCCCCACCCCGAAGGTCCCTGGTAACCACCATTCTACTCTCTCTATGTGTTTAATTTTTTTTTTTAATTCCACATATAAGGATACCGTGCAGTATTTGACTTTGACTTATTTCATTCACTTTAACATAATACCCTCTAGTTTCATCTGTTGTCACAAATGGCAGAATTTCCATCTAAGTCTGGATAATATTCTATTTTATATATATGCCACATTTTCTTTCTCCATTCTTCCACTGACAGACACTTAGGTTGTTTCCATATGTTGGCTATTGTGAAAAATGCTGCTGTGAACATAGGTACAGATATCTCTTTGAGATAGTGATTTATTTCCCTTTGGGTATATACTCAGAAGTGGGATTGCTGGATCATATGGTAGTTCTATTTTTAATCTCGTGAGGAGCCTCCATACTGTTTTCTCTGGAGTCTGTATTAGTTTACATTTAGTTTTATTAGTTTACATTTACATTATATTAAATGTAATACATTATATTAGTTTACATATTAGTTTACAATTCCACCAACAGTGTACAACGGTTCCCCCATCTCCACATCCTTGCCAGAATTTGTTTTCTCTTGTCTTTTTGGTAATAGACATCCTATCAGGTGTGAGATGATACCTCATTGTGGTTTTGTTTTGCATTTCCCTGATGATCAGTGATGCTGAGCACCTTTTCATGTACTTGTTGGTCATCTGTATATCTCCTTTGGAAAACTGTCTAGCCGGGTCCTTTGTTCATTTTTTAATTGGGATATTTGCTTTTTGCTATTGAGTGGTGTATGTTCCTTATGTATTTTGGTTATTAATCTCTGATCAGACATGTGGTTTGCACATATTTTCTCCCATTCAGTAGGTTGTTTTCATTTCGTTGATGGTTTCCTTTGCTGTTCATAAGCTTTTTAGTATGATGTAGTCCTACATGTTTATTTTTGCTTTTGTTGCTTTTACTTTGGTGTCACCATGAAAAATCATCACCAAGACCAATGTCAGGGAGCTTACCCCTATGTTTTCTTCTAGGAGTTTTATAATTTCAGATCTTACATTTAAGTCTTTAATTTATTTTGAGTTGATTTTCATCTATGATGTAAGACAGTGGTCCAGTTTCATTCTTTTGCATTTGGCTATTCAGTTTTCCCAACACAGTTGTTGAAGAGACCGTCTTTTCCCCATTGTATATTCCTGGCTCCTATGTTGAAACCTAATTGACAGCATGGGTTAATCCTGGGCTCTCTATTCCATTGATCTATTCTGTTCTAAAGTTACCTGTTTTTATGTCTACACCATAATGTTTTGATTACTATATCTTTGTATTATAGTTTGAAATCAGGAAATGCAATGCCTCCAGCTTTGTTCTTCTTTCTCAAGATTGCTTTGGTGATTCAGGGTCTTTTGTGTTCCATACAAATTTTAGGATTGCTTTTTCTATTTCTATGAATGCTATTGGAATTTTGATAGGAATTGCATTGATTTGGAGATTTCTTTGGGTAGTATGTACATTCAAACAATATTAATTCTAATGCACGAACACAAAATATCTTTTCATTTATTCGTGTCTTCGTTGCTTTCATCTATGTTTTATAGCTTATAGTGACAGATCTTTCTGCTCTTTGGTCAAATTTATTCCTAAGAATTTTATTCTTTTTGATGCTATTGTAGATTGGATTATTTTCCTAATTTCTCTTTCTGATAGCTCATTGTTAGTATATAGAGATGCAACTGATTTTTGTATATTGATTTTGTATCTTGAAACTTTACTGATTCATTTATTACTTCTAACAGTTTTTTGGTGGAATCTTTTCAGTTTTCTATATATAATGTCATGTCATCTGCAAATAGTGACAGTTTTATTTCTTCCTTTCCAATTTGTATGCCTTTTATTTCTTTTTCTTGGTAATTGCTAATGGCTAGGAGTTCCAGTACTATGTCAAAAGCAGTGGCAAGAGTGGGCATCTGTGTTCCTACCTTAGAGGGAAAGCTTTCAGCTTTCACCATTGAGTATGAAGTTAACCGTGGGCTTTGCCTACATGGCTTTTATTATGTTTAGGTGTGTTCCTTGTATACCTGATTTGTTGAGAGTTTTTATCATGAAAGGATTTTGAATTTTTTCAAATGCTTTTTCTGCATCAGTTGAGATGATCATATGATTTTTATCCTTCAGTTTGTTAATGTGGTGTATCACATTTCTTGATTTGTGTATATTGAACCATTTTTGCATCCCAGGAATAAACCCCACTTGATCACAGTGTATAATCTTTTTAACCTACTGTTGAATTCAATTTGCTAATATTTTGCTGAGGATTTTGGCATCAACAAAAGTGTTCATCGGAGATATTGGTCTGTAATTTTCTTTTCTTGTAGTGTCTTTGTTTGGCTTTGCTATCGGGGTAATTAATACTCATCTCATAAAAATGTGTTTGGAAGTATTCCCTTCTCTTCAGTTTCTGGGAAAAATTTGAGAAGGATTGGTATTCTCTAAATGTTTAATGAAATTCATCAGTGAAGCCATCTGGCCTGGACTTTTCTTTGTTGGGGAGTTTTTGATTTCTGGTTCAATCTCCTTACTAGTAATAGATCTGTTCAGATTTTCTATTTCTTTATTATTCAGTCTTGGTAGGTTGTATGTTTCTAGGAATTTATCCATTTCTTCTATGTTAATTTGTTGGCATATAAATATTCACAGTGGTCTCTTATGACCCGTCGTATTTCTGAATTAGAAGTTGTAATGTTTCCTCTTTCATTTCTAATTATATTTGTTCAAGTCTTCTCTCTCTCTCTTTTTTTGTAGTCTAGCTAAAAGTTTGTCAATTTTGTTTATGTTTTCGAAAAAGCAACTCTTACTTTCATTGATTTTTTTCTATTGTCTTTATAGTATCTATTTATTTTCACTCTTTGTTATTTTCTTCCTTCTGCTAATTTTGAGCTTAGTTCTTTTTCTAGTTTCTTGAGATATAAAGTTAGGTTGCTTATTTGAAATCTTTCTTTTTTCTTGATGTAGGCATTTATTGTTACAAACTTCGCTCTTGGAACTGCTTTTCCTGCATCCCATAAGTTTTGGTATGTTGTTGTATTTCCATCTTTGCTTGTCTCAAGGTTTTTTTTCTGGCTTTTTCAAGGTATAAATAACCAATGACATTTAATGAAGTATACAGTATCGTGATTTGATATATGTATGCATTGTGAGAAGATTCCTCCCATCTATCCATCCATCACCTCATATTTATCTTTCTTTTTTGTGAGAACATTTAAGTTTTACTGTCTTAGCAAATTTTAATTATATGATACAATGTTATCAACTATAGTTACCATGTTATACATTAGGTCCTCACACCGTGTTCATCCTATTAGCTGAGAGTTTGTACTCTTTTACCAACCTTTTCCTATTTCCCCCACTCCCCACCCCCTGGCAACCACTTTTCTTTGCTTTGTTTCTATGAGTTTGACTGTTTTTAGATTTCATATATGTTATACCATGCAGTATTTATCTTTCTCTGTCTAGCTTATTTTATTTAGTATAATACCATCCAGCTCCATCCATCTTGTTGCAAATGGCAGGATTTCCTTCTTTCTCATGGCTGAATTCCACTGTGTGTGTGTATGTGTATATATGTGTGTATGTATAGATATGGATAGATGTAGATATATTCACCTCATAGCTTCTTTTTTTTTTTTTAGATGTTGGAGGTAGGAGTTTATTAATTAATTTATTTATTTTTGCTGTGTTGGGTCTTCGTTTCTGTGAGAGGGCATTCTCTAGTTGTGGCAAGCGGGGGCTACTCTTCATCACGGTGCGCGGGCCTCTCACTATCGCGGCTTCTCTTGTTGTGGAGCACAGGCTCCAGACGCGCAGGCTCAGTAGTTGTGGCTCATGGGCCCAGTTGCTCCGTGGCATGTGGGATCCTCCCAGACCAGGGCTCGAACCCGTGTCCCCTGCATTAGCAGGCAGATTCTCAACCACTGCGCCACCAGGGAAGCCCACCTCATAGCTTCTTTATCCATTCATCTGTTATCGTACACTTAGGTTGTTTCCATATCTGGGCTATTGTGAATAATGCTTCAGTGAACTTGGGAGTTCAGATATATCTTCAATATTCTGTTTTAATTTCCTTTGCATATACCCAGAAGTGGAATTGCTAGATCACATGGTAGTTTTACTTTTAATTTTGTGAGGAACCTCCATACGTCTTCCACAGGGGCTACACCAATTTACGTTCCCACCAGCATTGCAGGAGGGTTCCCTTTTCTCCACATCCTCCCCAACGTTTGTTATCTACTGTCTTTTTGATGATAGCCATTCTATCAGGTGTGATATTGTTCAAGATATTTTTTGATTTCCCTTTTGATTTCTTTTGGATTTATTAACTCATTTGTTGTTCAATAGCATAGGGAGTGGAACTGAATGTTCTAACCCTTTAATCATAGGATTGGCTTTTTTTGGTCACCAGCTCCTATCCTAAAGCTATCTAGGGACTCTTCCACCAAGTATTGTCTTGTAAGCATACAAAAGACATTCAGGAGATTCCAAAGTTTTTATGAACTCTGTGCCAGAAACTGGGGACAAAGACCAAATATTTATTTTGTTATTATACCACAGGCCCGTAATGTGCGTGGACTTAAGAAGTTCTCAAAGAGTGGGTATGATATGGCCTGAATAGACATTCCAATAGTCATTCCTACGTGACCTCAGGATGACAGCAGAGGAGAATGAAGGAACTTATTTGCTGGAAGGATGACTCTATCTTCAAACATATCTCTTTTATCTGTTTGTGTATTGCTGAGGGAGTGCTCCCCTCAAACTGTTCTACAGGATGCTTCTCCTTGCCTTTTTATCTCCTGTCTTAATTAACTCAGGCTGTCATAACAAAATACCACAAACTATGGCTTAACAGAAATTTATTCCTTTTAGTCCTGGAGGTGGGGAAGTCCAAGATCAGGGTGCCAGCAGGGTGGATTTCATTGTGAGGCCTCTTCTCTTCACATGTAGGCATCTGCCATCTTGCTGTCTGCTCACGTGATCTCTTCGTTGTGCTTGTGAGGAAAGAGAAGTTTGGGGGAGAGAGAGAGAGGGAGAGAGAGAAAGAGAAAGGGAGGGAGGGGGGAGAGTGCCTGCCCTCTCTGGTGTCTTTTCTTATAAGGGCACTAATCCTATGGGATCAGGGACCCACCCTTATGACATCATTTAACTTTAATCACCTCCTTATAGTCACTAGCTCCAAATCCAATCACATTAGGAGTTAGGGCTTCAACATATGAATTTTGTGGAGGCACACCATTCAATCTGTAAAATGCCCTGGTTTCAATACCACCAAACCCCCCCAAGAGTCCAGTACCTTGTTCCTAGAGAATTTGCTTTAAAAAAAGACCACCAAAGGAGGAATAACTTAAAGGAATTGATTACTAATGGTGATGTTTTAGCAATCAGTAGGAAAGAGATTTGTGGGATGAGGTTGGAAATAGAGATTTGGGAGGTGAAGTGAAAGGATCTATTAAGCTTCAAATGATGCTTTCTGGACAACCTTATATTTAACTACAATCAAGGCTAAGTCTTCCTCTTTCACACAAACTTTATAACTAACTCCTGGAATCTGGAATCAGTGTTCATTAAAATTCATTTTAAGTTGTTGACTTTCTTCTTCCTATTTGACTAGCTCTTGGCCACTTTTTGGAATTATTTTTCTTTTCCTTGAATAATGCTCTCATTAGAACTGTTTCTGAGCTCAGCCCTTTGGGACACATCATAGATAGGAAATCCCCACTCTCTATGTTTGGATATTTTTGTGTTGGCCCTATTCTCTGGCTTCTCACTCCATGGGGCTGATTCAAGCACAGAGCTCCCACTGACTTCAAAGTCTTCTGAGGTAAAGTGAGAAATAGTCTTACAGAAATTTCCCAAAGATATTTTAGATTTATAAAAAAGCATTGGTAATATTTTAAAATATGAATATTTGTCCTGTAAAATGAATGGATATTATGAGTACCAGCTAGACAAAGTCACGAAAATTCTCCTTTGATAGTAGGAAAAAAGCTCTTGTAAATTCATAATACTTGGTAAATGCACTCATCCTTCTGGGGAGAAATTTTGGTTCTGTTGTGGTTTAAAAAGCATAAAGATGGAATCCTTAAAATCAAATTCCTACTTTATAGATGTCAAATATCTACTACATTATTTTCATAATATGAGTATAAAAATTATGAACTATTTGAAAAAGATATATGGTATATACAATTTAAAGAAGATACTTTCTTAATTTCCCTAAGCTTTCCAGATTTCTCAGAAACAATTGTTTTAAATTTCATGTAGGATCTAGACAGTGACTAGTTATGTTTATAATGTTGTTTCACAGATTGGAGATCTGTATGAGACTCATTCAGGCACCTTCAGAAAAAAGGAAACTTATTGTAAGATATAAGGGTCTATGCAGACAGGAACCAGAAATAGGGTCAGTGATGCTCTGGGGACTCTTTGCAATCATGTTTTTTGTGTGTTTTCTCCATTGTACTTTCCCTTCCAACTGGCCAATTGTAGATACTGTGCCTTACATGTCTAGTTCAATAGTCTTTTTTTCCTGTTTTCCAGAATTTTCTGTTTCCTCCACTGGAGCAGCTCCTCTGGCAGAACAGGGCAGAAATGATGGGTGTCCTGGACATTTCTCTCAATGCAGAGACAAATACAACAGATGAGATTGAAAGTAGAAATAAAGAGAAAAGCCCAGGATTCCAGGCTATAGAAAGAATGCTGTGAGGATGATAAAGAGACATGACAGAACTCAAAGAAAGAAAGAAATAGGATTCTCTGATTAGGAAGTGAACAGGTATCTTTCTTTGCTCATAGAGGTCTATCATTTCTGTTCTGCTGCAAGTTTGGCATTCTCTTTATTGTTTATATAATCATTCACACTAAGTGATCACTGCTACCACCACCCCACTGTGAGGGAAAAGGACCAAGGTGGTTTTATGATAAACTAGTCATTAATGCCTTTTATTTTCAGGAACATATGGCTAGAGGTTCATTGGCAAAGTAAATATCTAAACTTGAGCTCCTGAATTTGTATGTAGATACTTAGCATTCTTATTGCCAGATATGTAGCTTCATTGAAATATTAAGAAACAATATTTCATTGGGAAGATATACCAACTTTTAAAGGAAAGAAGGAATAACTTCTTCCCTAAGTTTAATGGAGAGCATGATCTTCATGCTTTGTGTTGATCTATTCACTAACTCTCCTTCTTATCAGGTATAATATATTCCTGTTGACAGCTTGATTTAATTGGACTTGTGGTAACTGATTCAATTGAGCACTTTAATTAGGTAATTATTTTGTTATAAGAACTGCTTTTCAGCTTGCTAGAGAGAGTGAATTTTCCATTTTTCTCAAGCTAAAAATGGAACCTGGATTCTTTTCTTTTAGAACAAAGTGGAATAAAAATGGTCAGTTATAGAATTAGGCTGAGATTGAGCTGTAGAACGAAGAAAAATAAGCTTGACTTATATATTGATAAGACACAAGTGGGCTTTTGAGAAATGAAGACAGAATTAGTTTCTCAGATCGTGAATACTGCCAGTGGGTAGTCATGAATTTGAACAGTGATTGTTCCCTGCCTCAGTTTCCTTCCAGAAGTGGGACCCTGTGCAAGAAAATAAGTGCTGGAAAAAAAAAAACACAAGGAAATACTCCTATCTCATGATTTTGAACAAATGTTCCTGGCTCTAGGGAGTTTTTTTTTCTCCAGGCAAATTAATTATTGCCTTCTTTGAAAATATATTGTGAAAGTTATTCATTCACTAACTTCAGAGGGAGACTTTGTCTTGAAGAAAAGGCTCAGGTTCTGAAAATATTGCCTCAGACTGAGCATCTAGGAAAAAAGCTATCCTCGAATTCCCCACATACTTGGTGCGATTCAAGCTTATCTTTTGTTGGTTGGCAGGACTGATTGTAAATAATCTGAGGATACCTCAGATCAGACAAACAAATAATTAGAGTTGACACTATTAAAGCCAACAAGACCCTGATTAATTGATTTGCTAATAGCTATACTCCACTTGCTGACGTTAGCCCTGATTGGGTTTTAAGCTGTGACAGGGCCACAAGATAAACATTTTCTTTCTCGAATTACTGATTACCTACCAGCTTCCCAGTCTTGCCATCGACTAGTCTTTGGAGGTTTTTGTTCATTAAAGGATTGAGGCTAATTCCAAATAGCTTTCATCTGAAACATAATATTCATACATAAGCTTTTTGTGGAATGGTCAGTCAACATAGTAATTACGTTTTGCTTTAGAATTCTTTAGTTTTACATTTTCAGCAAGGAAAATAAACAAAGGAAACATTTCTCACTTAAACAAAGGATGTTGCAAGTGTAGCCTTCCCTAATAGATGACAAGAATAATGACAATTCTGTTCCAGACACCCAGGGGCCAGAGAGGGGCTGTGTTCCAGCCACCACGGTGCAACAAACCATTCTAAAATCTAACGGTGCAAAATAGCAAGCATTTTATTATCAGTAGCAACTTTGTGGGTTGGCAGGGCTCAGCTAGGGCTATTCTTCTGTTTCACATGATGTTATCAGGGCTGCAGTCATCTGGGAACTCAGCTGGGCTGGAACATCCAAGTTGGTGCACTTACATGGCTGGCAGGAGGTGCTAGCTATCTGCTGGGAGTTCAGAAGTTGACAGGAGCACCTCAGTTTTCTCCGTGTGGGCTTCTTAAAGCATGGTGGTTGGGCTGCAAGAGAAAATGTTCCAAGAGAAGAGAGAGGAAGGTGCAAGTCCCTCAAGGCCAAGCCTTGAAATTACAGTGTCACACCTGTCACATTCTATTAGAGTGGTTTACAGGGTCAGTCCAGGTTCATTGTGGTTATGCTAATAAGTAAGGTATGGTCAGTAGGACCATCTTTGGAGACTAGATATCACAAACATCTAGAGTGGAAACAAAGGCAATGTTTCATTGAAGTGTTCTTAAAAAAGCTGTGTCTTGCCCTTTCTCTATGACCGTCTTCACTGGTTATTACTTCATGGTTATCATTTGTTATTATTCATTGGTGACTTCAGTTGGAGTCAGGAGTGGGTATTTAGGTCTCTCTTTGTAAGAGGAATGGTTTTGAGTTAAAAGCTCTTCCAAGATGAAGTAATACTACCACTCTCCTAAATTTTCTTGCTTATTAAATAGAGTCAGCAGGTGAAAACCTGCACTCTTTTTGTCTGAGAAGGTTTTTCCAGATATTTCTCCTTTCTCCAATCTGCTGTGGTTGGGATGGCGGAGTGCAGGCTTAGGAGTCAAGTTTTTCAGTTTAGCTCCTTCAGTTACTGTGTGCCTAGCTGTGTGAATCTGGGCAAGAGATTGGTACTTGCAAGCCTCAGTTTTCTCATCTTTATAATGGGGTATTCTTTCTACTGCTTAGATTGTGAAAATTGAGATACTTCATGAAGTGTTTACCCGAGTGCCTGGAAGTGAGTACTCAGGAAGTTGTAGGTACTGTTATTATGTAATAATGGGTGTATAGGAGAACCTAAGCACCAAGGAATTGAGCATAAAGTCACAGGATGCTGAGAGTTTACAATAAGATAGGAGGAGATCTCTTAAGCCAAACATCTTTAAGAGTAAATGTCACTGTACCAAATAGATCTCCTGTTTCTTCTTCTTATACTTATGCCACATTTTATGCCTTCTGTCACAGAGTCAGGTGAAGAGGGTTGTTTTGGTGTTGAAAGGGGGCTGGAACTGGGAGGGGACTGGAAAGCAGTGAGTGGAAGGAGGCCAGGAACACAAATGTCTAGTTCCCATGGTCTCCACCTGGACATTATGATATCAGAAAGTCTTGAATTGTGTTAACCTGTGGTCTTTGTGGTCTGTTCTTTTAAATTATTCCACAGCTCCTGCAAAGGAAAAGTATAGCTATCACATACTTATAAAAAATGAAGGGTGGTAATTTGCATGAATTACACCACCTGGAAAAGCAAACTTATTTATTTCATTTTCTCCCATCTCCCACATTCATTTGCCACATATGTGCTGGGACCTAGTGGTTGGAAAAGAAATACTTACCAAGGGTTTGCCTTTCATGGGTGGCAGTGTGGTTTTTCCTTTCCTCCAGCCTCATTGTTTCCATGTATAGGGACTTAGAGTAACCGTTTTGGTTTCTTGTCCCACGCATTATTTCTTGTGAGTTTCCTGAGCTACCTGAATAATATCCATTGGTCCATGATTCTCAAGGCCCCAAATTCTGGGGATATGTTCTTTTTGTATTACCCTAGATACAATGAGGAAACACTTGCTGTATGTATGTGTGTCCTGCAGAGCCAACCATTCCTTTAGATGGGATTTCCCAAGGACAAGTATGGGTGAGGGAGAAGAAACGTTCATAAATTATTTGGGTTACATATAATTATCAGTGCATCACCTTTATTTATCCATTGGCCCTAAACTAGGAAAAGGAAGAAATGGATGTTGTTTATTGGTTCCTTAAAACCCCAACAGTGACATTTTCCAACTGCAAATTAGCTGGGGTTGTCTGTATGATTGAGACTGATCTGATGGAACTGAACTCATATCCAATTTTTCTTGAAAGAAATATTTATTTCTTTAGTGTCTATATATGAGCAGTAAAAACTTTTCTTTTTAAAAGCAAACAGTTACGGAATTCTTAAAAAGAATTTTTTCTTGCATACCCACAGTATCTCTGCTAGTGAGACAGGTGTGTTTCTCTTTACTTATTCAACAAATATTTTTTTTTTTTTTAAACATCTTTATTGGGGTATAATTGCTTTACAATGGTGTGTTAGTTTCTGCTTTATAACAAAGTGAATCAGCTATACATATACATATGTTCCCATATGTCTTCCCTCTTGCGTCTCCCTCCCTCCCACTCTCCCCATCCCACACTTCCAGGCTGTCACAAAGCACCGAGCTAATATCCCTGTGCCTTGCGGCTGCTTCCCCCCAGCTATCTACCTTACTACGTTTGTTAGTGTGTATATGTCCATGACTCTCTCTCGCCCTGTCAAAACTCACCCTTCCCCCTCCCCATATCCTCAAGTCCGTTCTCCAGTAGGTCTGCGTCTTTATTCCTATCTTACCCCTAGGTTCTTCATGACATTTTTTTCCCTTAAATTCCATATATATGTGTTAGCATACGGTATTTGTCTTTTTCTTTCTGACTTACTTCACTCTGTATGACAGACTCTAGGTCTATCCATCTCATTACAAATAGCTCAACCTCATTTCTTTTTAAGGCTGAGTAATATTCCATTGTGTATATGTGCCACATCTTCTTTATCCATTCATCCGATGATGGGCGCTTAGGTTGTTTCCATGTCCTGGCTATTGTAAATAGAGCTGCAATGAACATTTTGGTACATGACTCTTTTTGAATTTTGGTTTTCTCAGGGTATATGCCAAGTAGTGGGATTGCTGGGTCATATGGTAATTCTATTTGTAGTTTTTTAAGGAACCTCCATACTGTTCTCCACAGTGGCTGAACCAATTCACATTCCCACCAGCAGTGCAAGAGTGTCCCCTTTTCTCCACACCCTCTCCAGCATTTATTGTTTCTAGATTTTTTGATGATGGCCATTCTGACTGGTGTGAGATGATATCTCATTGTAGTTTTGATTTGCATTTCTCTAATGATTAATGATGTTGAGCATTCTTTCATGTGTTTGTTGGCATTCTGTATATCTTCTTTGGAGAAATGTCTATTTAGGTCTTCTGCCCATTTTTGGATGGGGTTGTTTGTTTTTTTGTTATTGAGCTGCATGAGCTGCTTGTAAATTTTGGAGATTAATCCTTTGTCAGTTGCTTCATTTGCAAATGTTTTCTCCCATTCTGAGGGTTGTCTTTTGGTCTTGGTTATGGTTTCCTTTGCTGTGCAAAAGCTTTGTAGTTTCATTAGGTCCCATTTGTTTATTTTTGTTTTTATTTCCATTACTCTAGGAGGTGGGTCAGAAAGGATCTTGCTGTGATTTATGTCATAGAGTGTTCTTCCTATGTTTTCTTCTAAGAGTTTGATAGTTTCTGGCCTTACATTTAGGTCTTTAATCCATTTTGAGCTTATTTTTGTGTATGGTGTTAGGGAGTGATCTAATCTCATACTTTTACATGTACCTGTCCAGTTTTCCCAGCACCATTTATTGAAGAGGCTGTCCTTTCTCCACTGTACATTCCTGCCTCCTTTATCAAAGATAAGGTGTCCATATGTGCGTGGGTTTATCTCTGGGCTTTCTATCCTGTTCCACTGATCTATATTTCTGTTTTTGTGCCAGTACCATACTGTCTTGATTACTGTTGCTTTGTAATATAGTCTAAAGTCAGGGAGCCTTATTCCTCCAGCTCCTTTTTTCGTTCTCAAGATTGCTTTGGCTATTCGGGGTCTTTTGTGTTTCCATACAAATTGCGAAATTTTTTGTTCTAGTTCTGTGAAAAATGCCAGTGGTGGTTTGATAGGGATTGCATTGAATCTGTAGATTGCTTTGGGTAGTAGAGTCATTTTCACAATGTTGATTCTTCCCATCCAAGAACATGGTATATCTCTCCATCTATTTGTATCATCTTTAATTTCTTTCATCAGTGTCTTATAATTTTCTGCATACAGGTCTTTCGTATCCTTAGGTAGGTTTATTCCTAGATATTTTATTCTTTTTGTTGCAATGGTAAATGGGAGTGTTTTCTTGATTTCACTTTCAGATTTTTCATCATTAGTATATAGGAATGCCAGAGATTTCTGTGCATTAATTTTGTATCCTGCTACTTTACCAAATTCATTGATTAGCTCTAGTAGTTTTCTGGTAGCATCTTTAGGATTCTCTATGTATAGTATCATGTCATCTGCAAACAGTGACAGCTTTACTTCTTCTTTTCCGATTTGGATTCCTTTTATTTCCTTTTCTTCTCTGATTGCTGTGGCTAAAACTTCCAAAACTATGTTGAATAAGAGTGGTGAGAGTGGGCAACCTTGTCTTGTTCCTGATCTTAGTGGAAATGCTTTCAGTTTTTCACCATTGAGGATGATGTTTGCTGTGGGCTTGTCATATATGGCTTTTATTATGTTTAGGAAAGTTCCCTCTATGCCTACTTTCTGGAGGGTTTTTATCATAAATGGGTGTTGAATTTTGTCGAAAGCTTTCTCTGCATCTATTGAGATGATCATATGGTTTTTCTCCTTCAATTTGTTAATATGGTTTATCACATTGATAGATTTGCGTATATTGAAGAATCCTTGCATTCCTGGAATAAACCCCACTTGATCATGGTGTATGATCCTTTTAATGTGCTTTTGGATTCTGTTTGCTAGTATTTTGTTGAGGATTTTTGCATCTATGTTCATCAGTGATATTGGCCTGTAGTTTTCTTTCTTTGTGACATCCTTGTCTGGTTTTGGTATCAAGGTGATGGTGGCTTCGTAGAAGGAATTTGGGAGTGTTCCTCCCTCTGCTATATTTTGGAAGAGTTTGAGAAGGATAGGTGTTAGCTCTTCTCTAAACGTTTGATAGAATTCACCTGTGAAGCCATCTGGTCCTGGGCCTTTGTTTGTTGGAAGGTTTTTAATCACAGTTTCAATTTCAGTGCTTGTGATTGGTCTGTTCATATTTTCTATTTCTTCCTGATTCAGTCTTGGCAGGTTGTGCATTTCTAAGAATTTGTCCATTTCTTCCAGATTGTCCATTTTATTGGCATAGAGTTGCTTGTAGTAATCTCTCATGATTTTTTTTATTTCTGCAGTGTCAGTTGTTACTTCTCCTTTTTCATTTCTAATTCTATTGATTTGAGTCTTCTCCCTTTTTTTTCTTGATGAGTCTGGCTAGTGGTTTATCTATTTTGTTTATCTTCTCAAAGAACCAGCTTTTAGTTTTATTGATCTTTGCTATTGTTTCCTTCATTTCTTTTTCATTTATTTCTGATCTGATTTTTATGATTTCTTTCCTTCTGCTAGCTTTGGGGTTTTTTTGTTCTTTCTCTAATTGCTTGAGGTGCAAGGTTAGGCTGTTTATTCGAGATGTTTCCTGCTTCTTAAGGTGGGCTCGTATTGCTATAAACTTCCCCCTTAGAACTGCTTTTGCTGCATCCCATAGGTTTTGGGTCGTTGTGTCTCCATTGTCCTTTGTTTCTAGGTATTTTTTTATTTCCTCTTTGATTTCTTCAGTGATCACTTCATTATTAAGTAGTGTATTGTTTAGCCTCCATGTGTTTGTATTTTTTACAGATCTTTTCCTGTAATTGACATCTAGTCTCATGGCGTTGTGGTCGGAAAAGATACTTGATACAATTTCAGTTTTCTTAAATTTACCAAGGCTTGATTTGTGACCCAAGATATGATCTATCCTGGAGAATGTTCCATGAGCACTTGAGAAAAATGTGTATTCTGTTGTTTTTGGATGGAGTGTCCTATAAATGTCAATTAAGTCCATCTTGTTTAATGTATCATTTAGAGCTTGTGTTTCCTTATTTATTTTCATTTTGGATGATCTGTCCATGGGTGAAAGTGGGGTGTTAAAGTCCCCTACTATGAATGTGTTACTTTTGATCTCCCCTTTTATGGTTGTTAGTATTTGCCTTATGTATTGAGGTGCTCCTATGTTGGGTGCATAAATATTTACAATTGTTATATCTTCTTCTTGGATCGATCCCTTGATCATTATGTAGTGTCCTTCTTTGTCCCTTTTAATAGTCCTTATTTTAAAGTCTATTTTGTCTGATATGAGAATTGCTACTCCAGCTTTCTTTTGGTTTCCATTTGCATGGAATATCTTTTTCCATCCCCTTACTTTCAGTCTGTATGTGTCTCTAGTTCTGAAGTGGGTCTCTTGTAGACAGCATATATAAGGGTCTTGTTTTTGTATCCATTCAGCCAATCTGTGTCTTTTGGTGGGAGCATTTAGTCCATTTACATTTAAGGTAATTATCGATATGTATGTTCCTATTTCCATTTTATATATTGTTTTGGGTTCGCTACTATAGGTCATTTCCTTCTCTTGTGTTTCGTGTCTAGAGAAGTTCCTTTAGCATTTGTTGTAAAGCTGGTTTGGTGGTGCTGAACTCTCTCAGCTTTTGCTTGTCTGTAAAGGTTTTAATTTCTCCATCAAATCTGAATGAGATCCTTGCTGGGTAGAGTAGTCTTGGTTGCAGGCTATTCTCCTTCATCACTTTCAGTATGTCCTGCCACTCCCTTCTGGCTTGTAGGGTTTCTGCTGAGAGATCAGCTGTTAACCTTATGGGGATTCCCTTGTGTGTTATTTGTTGTTTTTCCCTTGCTGCTTTTAATATGCTTTCTTTGTATTTAATTTTTGACAGTTTGATTAATATGTGTCTTGGCGTGTTTCTCCTTGTATTTATCCTGTATGGGACCCTCTGTGCTTCCTGGACTTGATTAACTATTTCCTTTCCCATATTAGGGAAGTTTTCAACTATAATCTCTTCAAATATTTTCTCAGTCCCTTTCTTTCTTTCTTCTTCTTCTGGAACCCCTATAATTCGAATGTTGGTGCGTTTCATGTTGTCCCAGAGGTCTCTGAGACTGTCCTCAGTTCTTTTCATTCTTTTTTCTTTATTCTGCTCTGCAGTAGTTATTTCCACTACTTTATCTTCCAGGTCACTTATCCGTTCTTCTGCCTCAGTTATTCTGCTATTGATCCTATCTAGAGTGATTTTAATTTCATTTATTGCATTGTTCATCGTTGCTTGTTTCATCTTTAGTTCTTGTAGGTCCTTGTTAACTGTTTCTTGCATTTTGTCCATTCTACTTCCAAGATTTCGGATCATCCTTACTATCATTATTCTGAATTCTTTTTCAGGTAGATTGCCTATTTCCTCTTCATTTGTTAGGTCTGGTGGGTTTTTATCTTGCTCCTTCATCTGCTGTGTGTTTTTCTGTCTTCTCATTTTGCTTATCTTACTGTGTTTGGGGTCTCCTTTTTGCAGGCTGCACTTTCGTAGTTCCCGTTGTTTTTGATGTCTGTCTTCAGTGGCTAAGGTTGTTTCAGTGGGTTGTGTAGGCTTCCTGGTGGAGGGGACTAGTGCCTGTGTTGTGCTGGATGAGGCTGGATCTTGTCTCTCTAGTGGGCAGGTTCACGTCTGGTGGTGTGTTTTGGGGTGTCTGTGGCCTTATTATGATTTTAGGCAGCCTCTCTGCTAATGGGTGGGGTTGTGTTCCTGTTTTGCTAGTTGTTTGGCATAGGTTGTCCAGCACTGTGGCTTGCTGGTCGTTGAGTGAAGCTGGGTGCTGGTGTTAAGATGGAGGTCTCTGGGATATTTCCACCGTTTAATATTATGTGGAGCTGGGAGGTCTCTTGTTGACCAGTGTCCTGAAGTTGGCTCTCCTACCTCAGAGGCAGAGCCCTGACTCCTGGCTGGAGCACCAAGAGCCTTTCATCCACACAGCTCAGAATAAAAGGGAGAAAAAGTAGGGAGAATTAGTAGAAGTATGAGTAAAGAAAGAAGGAAAGGAGGAAAGGAAGGAAGGAAGAAAGAAGCAAAGAAGGAAAGAAAGGAGGGAGGGAGGGAGGGAGGAAGGAAGGAAGGAGGGAAAGAAGGAAAAAAGACAGAAAGAAAGATGATACAGTAAAAATAAAATTAAGTATAATATAGTTATTGAATTAAAAAATATTTAGAAAAAAAAGGGACGGATAGAACCTTAGGACAAATGTTGGAAGCAAAGCTATACAGAGAAAATCTTACACAGAAGCATACACATACACCTTCACAAAAAGAGGTAAAGGGGGAAAAATCATAAATCCTGCTCCCTGAGACCACCTCCTCAATTTGGGGTGATTCGTTGTCTAAAGGAGGGAAGGAAGGAAGGAAAGAAAGAAAGAACGAAGGTAAAGTATAATAAAGTTATTACAATTAAACTTAATTATTACGAAAAAGAATTTTTAAAAAAAAGTCATGGACGGATAGAGCCCTAGGACAAATGGTGGAAGCAAGAGTATACAGACAAGATCTCACACAGAAGCATACACGTACACATTCACAAAAAGAGGAAAAGGGAAAAAAATCATAGATCTCGCTCCTAAATTCCACCTCTTCAATTTGGGATCATTCCTTGTCTATTCAGGTATTCCACAGATGCAGGGTATATCAAGTTGATTGTGGAGCTTTAATCCGCTGCTTCTGTGGCTGCTGGGAGAGATTTCCCTTTCTCTTCTTTGTTCTCACAGCTCACAGGAGCTCAGCTTTGGATTTGGCCCTGCCTCTGCGTGTAGGTCGCTGGAGGGCGTCTGTTTTTTCGCTCAGACAGGACGGGGTTAAAGGAGCCGCTGATTCGGGGCCTCCGGCTCACTCAGGCCGGGGGTTGGGGGATGGGGGAAGGAGGGGCACTGCGTGCGGGGCGGGCCTGCGGCGGCAGAGGCAGCGTGACGTTGCGGCAGAGGCCGGCGTGACGTTGCACCAGCCTGAGGCACGCAGTGCGTTGTCCCGGGGAAGTTGTCCCTGGATCCCGGGAACCTGGCAGTGGCGGGCTGCACAGGCTCCGCGGAAGAGGGGTGTGGAGAGTGACCTGTGCTCGCACACAGGCCCCTTGGTGGCGGCAGCAGCAGCCTTAGCGTCTCCCGCCCGGCTCTTGGGTCCGCGGTTTTAGCCGCGGCTCGCGCCCGTCTCTGGGGTTTGCGCTTTCAGCCGCGGCTCGCGCCCGTCTCGGGGGCTCGCGCCCTCAGCCGCGGCTCGCGCCCGTCTCTGGGGTTCGCGCTTTTAGCCGCGGCTCGCGCCCGTCTCTGGAGTTCCTTTAAGCAGCGCTCTTAAACCCCTCTCCTCGCGCACCAGGAAACAAAGAGGGAAGAAAAAGTCTCTTGCCTCTTCGGCCGGTGCAGGCTTTTCCCCGAACTCCCTCCCGGCTAGTCGTGGTGCACTAACCCCTTCAGGCTATGTTCAAGCCGCCAACCCCAGTCCTCTCCCTGAGCTCCGTCCAAAACCAAAACCCGAGCCTCAGCTCGCAGCCCCGCCCGCCCCGGCGGGTGAGCAGACAAGCCTCTCGGGTTGGTGAGTGCTGGTCGGCACCGATCGTCTGTGCAGGAATCTCCCCGCTTTGCCCTCCGCACCCGTCGCTGTGCACTACTCCGCGGTCCCGAAACTCCCCCCTCTGCCTCCCGCAGTCTCCGCCCGCGGAGGGGCTTCCTAGTGTGTGGAAACTTTTCCTCCTTCACAGCTCCCTCCCACTGGTGCAGGTGCCGTCCTTATTCTTTTGTCTCTGTTTTTTCTTTTGCCCTACCCAGTTACGTGGGGAGTTTCTTGCCTTTTGGGAGGTCTGAGGTCTTCTGCCAGCCTTCAGTAGGAGTTCTGTAGGAGTTGTTCCACGTGTGGATGTATTTCTGGTGTATCCGTGGGGAGGAAGGCGATCTCCGCGTCTTACTCTTCCGCCATCTTCAAGGTCCCCCTCAACAAATATTTATTTAGCACCTTCTACATGCCAAGCTCTGTCTTAGGTGTTGGAGCTATTGCTGGAAAGCAAAAATAGATATGCCTCCTACTCTTCCTGTTGATCTTATATTCTACTTGGGGAGATAGGCATGAATCTAAAAATAAATCATACAAATTGTTGTATATATAAGAACAACCTGAAGTAACAGTCCACAGTTCTGTGAAAGTGTTTAACAGACACCCTGACCTGGACTGTTTGTGGGATTTGGGATCTGGAAAGTTTATCTCTGAAGAAATGATGCTTGAGGTAAAGATGAGCACAAATAAATAAACAATTAAGATGAAGTTAACTGAGTCTGTGTACCCACAGAGAAACAATTAACTGACCCTCTAATTTTATATTTCACCATGTGTAGTAGTTTTTCCAGCCTTTCTGAGTATTCAGGTATGGCAATGATTTTCTCTCATACTTTCCAACTACTTGACAGCTTTCCCTGGTCACATGGGAAAATGAGAACACATGACCTATCAACAGATTTTTTCCCCTAAGTTGTCAATTTATTTTTCACTCACTCTCTCTCACTCACTCACTCACTCTTCCAATCCACCCAGCCATCTATCCATCTAAACACCTTTTATCAATTGTCTGTATGTGCCTAGTACCATGCTAGGAAATGGGGTGTAGCAAGCCATAAAAACAAAATCATAGTTAACTGACATTAATTGTACCTTTCACTGGGTTCCTACACTACTGTGTTTCTCTCTCTGCCCTTTCAAGTTGTGTTTATTAACTTTCATGTTAGTCTCCTTCATGAGATTCAGCTCTGCGGCAGGCACCACGTCTTAAGCATTTTTGGGTTCCTTGTGCTTAATATGGTGATTGGCACACAGTTGGTATTTAAGAAATACTTGTTAAGTGAATGAACTTAATGTTACTGTTATTGAGGAGCAGAACATTAAATATCAGATGAATGATCACTGTTATTTTGTAGGCTAAAACTGGAATAGTCAACTTGATGCTCTGGTATGTTAAAAGATGAGCTGAGGCAATTTAAAATTTTCAAGAGTTTTTAGGAGTATAACTTTGATTTGAATTGGGCACTGCCAAACCTTTTTTTTTTTTTAAACATCTTTATTGGAGTATAGTTGCTTTACAATGGTGTGTTAGTTTCTGCTTTATATCAAAGTGAATCAGCTATACATATACATATATCCCCATATCACCTTCCTCTTGCATCTCCCTACCACCCTCCCTATCCCACCCCTCTAGGTGGTCACAAAGCATCGAGCTCATCTCCCTGTGCTATGTGGCTGCTTCCCACTAGCTATCTACTTTATATTTGGCAGTGTATATATGTCCATGCCACTCTCTCACTTTGTCCCAGCTTACCCTTCCCCCTCCCGTGTCCTCAAGTCCATTCTCTACATCTGGGTCTTTTTTTTTTTTTAACATCTTTATTGGAGTACAATTGCTTTACAGTGGTGTGTTAGTTTCTGCTTTATAACAAAGTGAATCAGCTGTACATATACATATATCCCCATACCTCCTCCCTCTTGCGTCTCCCTCCCACCCTCCCTATCCCACCCCTCTAGGTGGTCACAAAGCATCGAGCTCATCTCCCTGTGCTATGCGCCTGCTTCCCACTAGCTATCTATTTTACATTTGGTAGTGTATATATGTCCATGCCACTCTCTCACTTCGTCCCAGCTTGCCCCTCCCCCTCCCCATGTCCTCAAGTCCATTCTCTACATCTGCATCTTGCTTCCTGTCCTGCCCCTAGGTTCTTCAAAAACATTTTTTTTATATTCCATATATATGTGTTACATATGGTATTTACTTTTCTCTTTCTAACTTACTTCACTCTGTATGACAGTCTCTAGATCCATCCACCTCACTACAAATAACTCAATTTTGTTTCTTTTTATGGCTGAGTAATATTCCACTGTATATATGTGCCACATTTTCTTTATCCATTCATGTGTCAGTGGACACTTAGGTTGCTTCCATGTCCTTGCTATTGTAAATAGAGCTGCAATGAACATGGTGGTACATGACTCTCTTTGAGTTATGGTTTTCTCAGGGTATATGCCCAGTATTGGGATTGTAGGGTCATATGGTAGTTCTATTTTTTGTTTTTTAAGGAACCTCTATACTGTTCTCCACAGTGGCTGTATCAATTTACATTCCCACCAACAGTGTGAGAGGGTTCCCTTTTCTCAACACCCTCTCGGGCATTTCTTGTTTGTAGATTTTTTGATGATGGCCATTCTGACTGGTGTGAGGAGGTACATCATTGTGGTTTTGATTTGCATTTCTCTAATGATTAGTGATGTTGAGCATCCTTTCATATGTTTGTTGGCAATATGTATATCTTCTTTGGAGAAATGTCTACTATGTAGGTCAACTGCCCATTTTTGGATTGGGTTGTTTATTTTTTGATATTGAGCTTCATGAGCTGCTTGTGTATTTTGGAGATTAATCCTTTGTCAGTTGCTTCATTTACAAATATTTTCTCCCATTCTGAGGGTTGTCTTTTCGTCTTGTTTATGGTTTTCCTTTTATTTATTTTTGTGGTACGTGGGCCTCTCACTGTTGTGGTCTCTCCTGTTGTGGAACACATGCTCTGGACGCGCAGGCCCAGTGGGCATGGCTCACGGGCCCAGCCGCTCCGTGGCATGTGGAAGCTTCCCAGACCGGGGCACAAACCCATGTCCCCTGCATCGGCAGGCGGACTCTCAACCACTGCGCCACCAGGGAAGCCCCTGTTTATGGTTTTCTTTGGTGTGCAAAAGCTTTTAAGTTTCATTAGGTCCCGTTTGTTTATTTTTGTTTTTAATTCCATTTCTCTAGGAGGTGGGTCAAAAAGGATCTGGCAGTGATTTATGTCATAGAGTGTTCTGCCTATGTTTTCCTGTAAGAGTTTTATAATATCTGCCCTTACATTTAGGTCTTTAATCCGTTTTGAGTTTATTTTTGTGTATGGTGTTAGGGAGTGTTCTAATTTCATTATTTTACATGTAGCTGTCCAGTTTTCCCAGCACCACTTATTGAAGAGGCTGTCTTTTCTCCACTGTATATTCTTGCCTCCTTTATCAAAAATAAGGTGACCAGTTGTGCGTGGGTTTATCTCTGAGCTTTCTATCCTGTTCCATTGATCTATATTTCTGTTATTGGGCCAGTACCCTACTATATTGAGTACTGTAGCTTTGTATTATAGTCTGAAGTCCGGGAGCCTGATTCCTCCATCTCCGTTTTTCTTTCTCAAGATTGCTTTGGCTATTCGGGGTCTTTTGTATTTCCATACAAATTGTGAAATTTTTTGTTCTAGTTCTGTGAAAAATGCCAGTGGTTGTTTGATAGGGATTGCATTGAATCTGTAGATTGCTTTGGGTAGTAGATTCATTTTCACAATGTTGATTCTTCCATTCCAAGAATATGGTGTATCTCTCCATCTCTTTGTATCATCTTTAATTTCTTTCATCAGTATCTTATAATTTTCTGCATATAGGTCTTTTGTCTCCTTAGGTAGGTGTATTCCTAGGTATTTTATTCTTTTTGTTGCAATGGTAAATGAGAGTGTGTTCTTAATTTCACGTTCAGATTTTTCATTATTAGTGTATAGGAATGCAAGAGATTTCTGTGCATTAATTTTGTATCCTGCTACTTTACCAGATTCATTGATTTGTAGTTTTCTGGTAGCATCTTCAGGATTCTCTATGTATAGTATGATGTCATCTGCAGACAGTGACAGCTTTACTTCTTCTTTTCCGATTTGGATTCCTTTTATTTCTTTTTCTTCTCTCATTGCTGTGGCTAAAACTTTCAAAACTATGTTGAATAATTGTGGTGAGAGTGGGCAACCTTGTCTTGTTCCTGATCTTAGTGGAAATGGTTTCAGTTTTTCAACCTTGAGGACAATGGTGACTGTCGGTTTGTCATATATGGCCGTTATTATTTTTAGGTAAGTTCCCTCTATGCCTACTTTCTGGAGAGTTTTTATCATAAATGGATGCTGAGCTTTGTCAAAAGATTTCTCTGCTTCTATTGTGATGACCATATGGTTTTTATTCTTCAGTTTGTTAATATGGTGTATCACATTGATTGATTTGTGTATACTGAAGAATCCTTGCATTCCTGGGATACACCCCACTTGATCATGGTGTATGATCCTTTTAATGTGCTGTTGGATTTTGTTTGCTAGTACTTTGTTGAGGCTTTCTGCATCTGTGTTCATCAGTGATACTGGCCTGTAGTTTTCTTTCTTTGTGACATCTTTGGTTTTGGTATCAGGGTGATGGTGACCTCCTAGAATGAGTTTGGAGTGTTCCTCCCTCTGCTATATTTTGGAAGAGTTTGAGAAGGATGGGTGTGAGCTCTTCTCTAAATGTGTGATAGAATTCGCCTGTGTAGCCATCTGGTCCTGGGCTTTTGTTTGTTGGAAGATTATTAATCACAGTCTCAACTTCAGTGCTTGTGATTGGTCTGTTTATATTTTCTGTTTCTTCCTGGTTCAGTCTCAGAAGGTTGTGCTTCTCTAAGAATGTGTCCATTTCTTCCAGGTTGTCCATTTTATTGGCATATAGTTGCTTGTAGTAATCTCTCATGATCCTTTGTATTTCTGCAGTGTCAGTTGTTACTTCTCCTTTTTCATTTCTAATTCTATTGATTTGAGTCTTCTCCCTTTTTTCTTGATGAGTCTGGCTAATGGTTTATCAATTTTGTTTATCTTCTCAAAGAACGAGCTTTTAGTTTTATTGATCTTTGCTATTGTTTCCGTCATTTCTTTTTCATTTGTTTCTGATCTGGTGTTTATGATTTCTTTCCTTCTGCTAACTTTGGGTTTTTTTTTTTTTCTTCTTTCTCTCATTGCTTTAGGTATAAGTTCAGGTTGTTTATTTGAGATTGTTCTTGTTTCCTGAGGTAGGATTGTATTGCTATCAACTTCCCTCTTAGAACTGCTTTTGCTGCATCCCTTAGGTTTTGGGTTGTTGTGTTTCCATTGTCATTTGTTTCTAGGTGTTTTTTGACTTCCTCTTTGATTTCTTCAGTGATCTCTTGGTTATTTAGTAGCACACTGTTTAGCCTTCATGTATTTGTGTTTTACACCTTTTTTTCCTGTAATTGATTTCCAATCTCATAGCGTTGTGGTCAGAAAAGATGCTTATATGATTTCAGTTTTCTTAAATTTACCAAGGCTTGATTTGTGACCCAAGATATGACCTATCCTGGAGAACGTTCCATGAGCACTTGAGAAGAAACTGTATTCTGTTGTTTTTGGATGGAATGTCCTATAAGTTTCATTTAAGTCTATGTTGTTTAATGTATCATTTAAAGCTTGTGTTTCCTTATTTATTTTCACTTTGGATGATCTGTCCATTGGTGAAAGTGGGGTGTTAAAGTCCCCTACTGTGATTGTGTTACTGTCGATTCCCCCTTTTATGGATGTTAGCATTTGCCTTATGTATTGAGGTGCTCCTTTATTGGGTGCATAAATATTTACAGTTGTTACATCTTGTTTCTGGATTGATCCCTTGATCTTTATGTAGTGTCCTCCTTGTCTCTTGTAATAGTCTTTATTTTAACGTCTATTTTGTCTGATGTGAGAATTGCTACTCCAGCTTTCTTTTGATTTCCATTTGCATTGAGTATCTTTTTCCATCCCCTCACTTTCAGTCTGTATGTGTCCCTAGATCTGAAGTGGGTGTCTTGTAGACAGCATATATACAGGTCTTGTTTCTGTATCCATTCAGCCAGTCTGTGTCTTTTGGTTGGAGCATTTAATTCCTTTACATTTAAGGTAGTTATTGATATGTATGTTCCTATTACCATTTTCCTAATTGTTTTGGGTTTGTTATTGTAGGTCTTTTATTTCTCTTGTGTTTTCCTGCTTAGAGTAGTTCCTTTAGCATTTGTTGTAAAGCTGGTTTGGTGGTGCTGAATTCTCTTAGCTTTTGCTTGTCTGTAAAGTTTTTAATTTCTGTTCCGAATCTGAATGAGATCCTTGCTGGGTAGAGTAATCTTGGTTGTAGTTTTTTCCCTTTCATCACTTTAAATATGTCCTGCCTCTCTCTTCTGGCTTGCAGAGGTTCTGCTGAAAGATCTGCTGTTAACCTTATGGGGATTCCCTTGTATGTTATTTGTTGTTTTTCCCTTGCTGCTTTTAATATTTTTTCTTTGTATTTGATTTTTGATAGTTTGATTAACATGTGTCTTAGTGTGTTTCTCCTTGGATTTATTCTGTTTGGGACTCTGTGTGCTTCCTGCACTTGGTTGACTATTTCCTTTGCCATATTAGGGAAGTTTTCAACTATAATCGCTTCAAATATTTTCTCAGTACCTTTCTTTTTCTCTTCTTCTGGGACCCCTATAATTCGAATGTTGGTACGTTTAATGTTGTTCCAGACGTCTCTGAGACTCTCCTCTGTTCTGCAGTAGTTATTTCCATTATTTTATCTTCCAGGTCACTTATCCATTCTTCTGCCTCTGTTATTCTGCTATTGATTCCTTCTAGAGAATTTTTAATTTCATTTATCGTGTTGTTCATCATTGTTTGCTTGTTAGTTCTTCTAGGTCTGTTTTAAATGTTTCTTATATTTTCTTCATTCTATTTCCAAGATTTTGGATCATCTTTACTGTCATTATTCTGAATTCTTTTTCCGGTATACTGCCTGTTTCCTCTTCATTTGTTAGGTCTGGTGGGTTCTTGCCTTGCTCCTTCATCTGCCCTTTGTTCCTCTGTCTTCTTATTTTGCTTAGCTAACTGTGTTTGGGGTCTCCTTTTCGCAGGCTGCAGGTTCGTAGTTCCTGTTGGTTTTGGTGTCTGTCCCCAGTGGCTAAGGTTGGTTCAGTGGGTTATGTAGGCTTCCTGGTGGAGGGGACTGGTGCCTGTGTTCTGGTGGATGGGGCTGGCTCTTGTATTTCTGGTGGGCGGGACTGCATCCAGTTGTATGTTTTGGGGTGTCTGTGACCTTATTATGCTTTTAGGGAGCCTCTCTGCTAATGGGTGGTGTTGTGTTCCTGTGTTGCTAGTTGTTTGGCATAGGGTGTCCAGAATTGTAGCTTGCTGATCATTGAGTGGAGCTGTGTCTTAGTGTTGAGATGGAGCTCTGTGGGAGAGCTTTCTCTGTTCGGTATTACGTGGAGCTGGGACATCTCTGGTGGACCAGTGTCCTGAACTTGGCTCTCCCACCTTGGAGGCACAGGCGTGAAATCCGGCTGGAGCACCAAGATGCTTTGACCAGTTATGGTAGCTGTTCTGATTCATTCTGATTCTTTGCAAGCACCAAGCTGCATTTGTCAGCCCTCCTCTTAGCTGGTGGGGACCCCACAATGGAGTCCTCACCAGGTCAGATGAGCAGAAGTGATATGACTTCCTTGGAGGCTTGTCTTGAGCAGCCACGAGACATGTAATTCTCTTAACATGCCAGCCCCAGTCTCCATAGTTTATAGAGAGGCCTTAACGGGGTTCAATCACATGTAACCATCCAGATGGTCCCAACTACTCAGCAGTGCCAGATATAAAGTGGTTAGGAGTACTCTGCTCGCAGGAGCTAGTGGAGAGGTTTTATATAGAGAAGATGCTGCAGCAATGCAAATAAATTATTTAATTGGTTATATTTTAAGTGGTTGCCTTATTTGGGAAAGTCTAGTTGGCTGTTTGTGATTGGTTGTTCTTAAGTTTCAGTTTCTTGGTTTAAGTGCATTGATCAGTGAACTTAGGTTGTGGCTTGCTTAGGTTTTGGTTTGCTTATATAGGCTACTAAGACATTAGAGCCACCTCAATCTAATAGTCTCCTTGTTTAAATACTTTAACAGGTATAAGCTAATAATGCCTCACCTTAAATGAAGCAGATGGCTTCTGGTGAGACCTCAACAGGCATGACCAAGAGCCATTAGTACTAGTCCCTCTGCCATCGTCCTAACTGCATCCCTCAGCCAAGCACTTGGCTGCTTACTGTCTGAAATATTAGAAACACCTAGCAAGCAAGAGCAATAACAGATTGCCCCACTCCTTGGGAAGATGAATGAAATGAGATTGATAAAGGGATCCTTTTCCTTGGACACAGGTGCTGTATGACCAAGGTTCTAATTGTTATGGCAACCTATGAATTGGCGTATCTTAATCATCCCACACCACACTGTTTCTCTAGATTCTAGAGGAGTTTAGTGAAATAGTCAAAAGCTAAAGAATTTGAACTTTTTTTTTAGCTTCAGAAAAAATTTGTATAAATTTCACAGCTGAGTTCTCTTAAAGTAAAGCCTGTTTTAGAAGATTGAATGAGGTACCTCACACTGATCTCAACTCTCAAAATAGAACTGTGAGATTTCAGATGCAAAAAGGGGCCATAATTTCTTCTCTCACAGGTGCAGTAGAAATCAAATGGTTTTCATTGGTTTTTCTTGTCATTTTAGCCACCACTATAGCTTTATTATATCTTTGTGTTTCTCTCCTGTTTGCCCTACCAGTGCCTCCTAAGATTTTCCACAGTTCTTGGCTGAGAAGTAAACTTATAAATTACCTGACAGTAAAGTCAGAGGATAAGTAAATCACCATCCAGTCTGATCACAAAATCAAAACATTTGTGATATCTCAAACCTTTAACAAGACAATTGCTTCTTTTGAAAAATGTGTCTGTTCTCCTTCATGCTGAGAACAACCAAGTCATTCCATGAATTTTGCTCTAAGACCAAAGGTGCAGTATCTTCAGACTACATATTATGCCAAACATCTAACAAAATGGTTAGACAGCTTTAATGTCTTTTTATTTTTAAGAATCTTATTTTTTAGTTTAATTCCTAATAAAACAGAGTTGAACTCTGGGTCTTTGGTAACTCAAAATTTGTCCTGAAGTTTAGAGAGTAAAAGTTTAGTCTACATGCCCTGATTCATTTATGCTTTCCTGTTAATTTCACCAGATATCTTCCTTCTAAGTTATTTTCAAAATTACACTATATATGTGCGTATATACATTTATATGTATATATAAAACTCTCTCCTCTCTAAGAGTTGTTCATCAGGTCCCAGTTTGTTAATGACTGTTGTTCCTGCTTCACTTCAAATAATCTTGCTCCAGATGACAAATTGGGGAACTTTGGAGCACATTTATTAAATCCAAGTTCTTTTATGAAGCCAGAAGTGTAGATCTTAAAAAAAGATTTTGTAGAAGTGTTTGGACATTAGAGTTGTGCAAGCATTTCCAACTCTGCTGAGAGTGATAATCATTGCAAACAATGGGCTTATTGAGCCTTGAGGAATTCAAGCAGGGCTACCAGTTTCCAGGTGAAACATTTAATACTAGAGGAATGTGTTGGCTTATTAAATACAGAAACCCATTTCTGAGAATGGTCAATAACTGGAGCCTTCGAAAAAAGGCAGTATCTCAGAGGACCTTTCAAGAATGGTTAAAGAAGACATTCCCGAGCCTTTCCAAATGCTGTAAACGGTGATCTGAGATGAAACAAGAATACTCTGTGTTGAACTGGCAAGAAGAAAATATATTTTCCCTCTTACCTCTCTCTCCCCCCCACCCACAAAGTTACACATGTACATGTAATGCTCTTTAAAGCTTAGGTATGAATTTCCCTGGATTAGAGTTTCAGAACAAAACTATTTTATCTGGCTGTTGAAAGAACTCTAAGATCTTTTATTCTCACACGTCATCTTCTCTCATCTTGCTTCCTATCTCAAACAACTTTTGCCCAGTTTACAAATAAGCCTCCAATAGAACATCAATATTTTTGGGTTGTCCAACTTACTAGTAATCATATATTTTTCTTGCCCACAAGTATTGTTAGACAGGGTTGGCTAATTCTCTCAAAGATTAGGGTCCATCTTGACATTTTTATTTCAGCTCTAAACACAAGATGAGGGGCCAATAAGACTTTGGTGGATGTAGTTGGGAGATAAGCAGTCTTTCAATGCCCTCCGTTTATAGCCTCCATTATCATCTTTCTCATACATGAATCAGATCATCCTCTTTCTCATTTGCCAGCCCTCCTAGTGGCATGGTCTTCTTCAAATGGATTGCTAGCTGCACATCACACATGCTCAAATATCTCATCAATTCCACAAAATTCCCCTAATTAGGTAACTTGTACTTTCATTACATTTTCAGAAAGCAGTTTCCTAATGAAAATTAGGAAATATTAGTGGCATTAAAAGAGTGCCA
This sequence comes from Phocoena sinus, assembly GCF_008692025.1. Taxonomy (NCBI): domain Eukaryota; kingdom Metazoa; phylum Chordata; class Mammalia; order Artiodactyla; family Phocoenidae; genus Phocoena; species Phocoena sinus. Next base: position 77,988,559 of record NC_045767.1, read on the forward strand.
CTTTGCAGCCTTTAGAAAAGTCCCTCTTTTTCATGGTGTCATGCTATAATTAGTAATACAGCATTGGTGATTAAGCTGAATACCACTATGAGGCATTTACACAGCCTTGACAGAGTTCAGTCACTAATGGGATATGACACTTTGATTGTTCCTTGAAACCTGAACACTGTGGTAATATCTAGATCTTTGGGTTACCTTGAAATGTTGATTTCAGACTCTTGAAACCATGGCAACAGTTGATTCGAATGAATCCCAGAGTTTTAAAAACCAAAATTTTGTTGTTGAGTTTCTTTGCTTTTTTTTTTTTAACCCCTTGGTTCACACAATTCATGAGAAAATAGTTGCAGCCAGACTTTGTATAAATGCAGTATCCATTCACCTTTCTTATAGAAAAGAACACAGATGTGATTATCTTTCCATCAGGGAGAGAATGGAAAACCAATGTATGGGTCCCATAACTGGTGTCCAAATGTTGCATGATAATATGGTAGGAAAATAGTAAAGAAAACTGTACTATTTTAAAATCCACCCAGTTGTCCAAGCTTAGGAATCACCCCTCCCATATGATACCAAAAACATAAAATTCTATTGAAAAAAATATTTTTTGTATTTCTTTCCTCCTCCTCATTTTCATTACCACGTCCCTAATTTATCTCTCATCTTGCACCTTTCCAATCCATCCTCATATCTAGTTGATGCTTGAGTGATCTTGCTACCTGAAAACCTGTTCTGGATCTCCATCACCTTCAGAATAAAATATAAAATTTTGACATGAATTCAAGGCTCTCTACAAACTGGCTCAGCTTAACTTTTTAGTCTTTTCTCTATTCACTTCTCCTAATGCACCCCAAATTCTAGACATGCCAGATTATTGATATTCCCTGAAATGAGCCTGTAATTTCTTTTCTTTCCAGCTTTGTTTTTACTGTCCTCTCTGTCTAGACTCTCTCTCTGTTCTGATGCCTCATAGCAAATACGTAAGTTAATATGATCTCTTGAGAACAACAGTAGGTAGTCATGGTCTATTACCAGTTATCTGATCTTCAGTAGCACCTGAAAATAGAAGAAATTAAATTCTAGGGCCACATTTTTTTCCCCCTTGAGAAGCTGCCTCTATACTCTTATTAAAGAACCTCAGTCATTTCATTTTGAAATCCCCAGTGCTATATTGTCTCATCCCAGGGGTCAGAAAGTTGTCCAGCAGAAGCAAAAACTTCATCTCAGACTATTCTCTGTTTACTATTTTTGTTTTAGAGCTGTTTGACAAAAGGAGGCTAGAGAACAACAGGCAAAGTGAATTATGTTTCTGACTTGGGCAGGGGCAGAAGTAGTAGGGGTGCTTCACACAATCTGTGTTTTTCTATCCTCTGTCTTGTCTCTAGGCTTCTTTATCTCTCAAAGCCATGTAGTCTTAGTTTAGCCTTTCCTGCTCTTGGATTCTATCATTTATTTAAATATTTCTCAGTTAATTTTTGAGTCATTCATTCAGTCATTTATTTCAACAAAACTTTATTGAACACAAGCTATATTAGTCAGGGTATGTAATGCTAACTATTGTAACAAAAATCTCCATAGCTTAGCACAGTGCTTTATTTCTTGCTCACCTAAGGTCCAGTGTGAATGTTCCTGCTGAGATAGCTCACCTTGTAACGGTAATCCAGAGATTTGATCTCTTTTATCTTGCAGCACTGCCACATGAAGGGATATAAGAGTTCTTTGCCTCCAGCCTCATGAATAGAGAAAGAACCTTTGCAAAATTGCTTGGGATGTATTATGGTTAGGTTTGGTAGTGCTGTATATTACATGCACTCATGTTCCATTGGCTAGGACTCAGTCACATGTTTACATGTTCCAGGCTGGCAAGATGGTATGGGAAATGTACTTTAATGTACTTTAATTGCATATACAGGAAGGAGAAGATAATTGATGAACACAGTGCTGGACATTTTGCTTAGTATTGGGAACTTTAAAACATGAATAAGGAACAATGCTTAGTATTAGGAGCTCATAGTCCAGGGGGCCAGACACACATAAATAGAAAATTAATGTAATATGTTGTTAACAGTTATTGAGTGTATACCTTCCTCCGTGCACTAGATTAAGCCCTTAATATAGTGGCTTTATATTAATGTATTCTTTACAACAGTCCCATAAGGTAGGTACTTTTGTTATCCTCATTTCATAGATAAGGAAACTGAAGCACAATAGTTTAAGAAATTTGCCCAGGGTCACACTACAAATAAGTGGCTGAGTCAGGATTCAAACCTAGGTAGTCTATTTCCAAAGGTTGAACACTGAATCATTACATTATACGACAATGATGAAGAGATGCACAGGATGTTAGTGGACTACAAAGGAGACCCAGCTGGTTGTGGGATTCTGCAGCAGGCGATCCCTGAATTTAGCTATAATGGCCGAGTTGAAGTTTGTCCAGTTTTGGGGGCAGGAAGAATTCCAACAGAGGAAATAGGGTGGATAAGGGTAGGACAGTGACAGATATCTTAGCGTATTCCTGGATCTGTAAGTAGTTTGATGCCATGGGTCAAGTTCCAGGCTTGGAGTCAGGAGAGACTAGCTGTAGAGGTAGATGAGGCCGGGTCATGGAAGGCATTTTATGCAGTGCTAAGGAGCTCAGCACTTATTCTAAGTGATGGAAGCCTTAGAAAAGTTTCAATTAGGGGATTTAAATAATCAAATTTACATTTTAACTACACTCTGCTGGTAGCTGCATGAAGGATGGATTAGAGTGGCTGAAAGATCAGTTAAGAGGCTTTTAAGATAGTCCAGGATGGCCAAATTTTAAAATATCTTGTTTTATTTCTTATTACACAGGGAATATAAAATGATAGCAAATGACTATCACTTATCATAGCACTCATTTGTTTTCACAGCCATGCGAAAGAGGTACTATTATTATCCCCATTTTACAGATGAGAAACTGAGGCACTGATTGTGTATATTAAAGGCTAGTAATCAATGGCACCAAGACAGCCTCTGCAGTCTGGCTCCAGAGAGTGTAAATTAACCCCTAGTGTATGTATACAGTCTCCCCATAAGCGGTACTGTTACACATTATCAAAGATAACAAAAAGCTGGATGGGTTATCTGGGTGAAGGGGAGGAGGAGGGATTGGGCAGCAGGATCTGTAAGAGGTGAGCCAGTCAGGGGGTACAGGAACCTCCTCCTGAGGGGCCAGAAAATGGGGAGTCTTGGAGGCAAAGTCAGATGGTCAGGTGTGCCTCATTTTACAGAAGAAAAAACTGAGGCACAGAAAGATTAAGTGACTCACCCAAGATCCTATAACTAGTAAGACACAGAGAGGGATATGAATCCAGGTAATTATTTCTGGAGTCTATATCATCATGCATCGTTACCTCTGTTTGTGCCACATCCAATCAGTTATTTAGAGTGAAAAGCATTTTCCTGGAGTATGAGAAGGTCTTGGATCAATGTAAAATTTAACGTCTCTCAAATCTATTTTTACCCCTATTAGTAAATACTTTCTATCAATAATAAAACAAGAGTGGCTGTAGAATATACTTATTCTTGGTAAGAATGGGAGCCATTTTTTGGTGGTTTGCTAATGAATTACTCCCTACAGATACCATAAGCTATTTAAAAATATACAATTTATGTCAAATCTGGTGGTATAAAAGTATCCTCTCTCAGACCTCTCTTGGGGTTTCCTTGCTTTTTCTACTATCCTGGGGTTTGCAGCCCCCAATCCAGAGCCACCATAAACAGTGCTGAATACATAATCTGTGGGGCCCAGGGCAATATGAAAATGGGACCCCCTGTTCAGAAATCAGGAAGGATTTCAAGACGGTGACAACAGAGAATTAAACCAAGCTTAGGGCTCTTCTGAGTGTGGAACCCTGTGACTGCCTAGATCATACAGCTGTGAAGTAGGCCCTGGTAGTGTCCCTGTCTAACACTTAGCTCAGTAGTTTCAGCAGGCATTGTCTGGTGTGTGTACCTCTGTTGATCCCTAAATATATGGTATTTGTGTCTCCAAAATGCTTAATTTGCTCACTAGGGGGTTCATCTTTAGGGCTTTCTCAGTTTCCCTCATTGTCCAGGGATGTAGTGGTGAATGACCCTGAGAGGACCCTGTTCCTTCTCCCAGAAGGCAGGCTGCCCCTTTCAGTCAGATCCTGTCTCTCTGCCTCATGGCATCTTGGTGAACAGGTAAGACTATGGACAAAAGGAAAGAATTGGAATTCAATGGCCTTTTTGGTTTTAAGAATATGACAAAGAGTGAGAAGAAATATATTTTTAATACACATAACTGTCGCAGGGTAATTGTCCAGAATATATACAGAGCTCCCATAAATCAATAAGAAAAAGACAACGCAATAGAAAATAGGTAAAGACCTGATTAAGCATTTCACTCAAGAGAAATTACGAACAGCCAACAATCTTATGAAAATGTGCTCTATCCCATGAGTAATTAGGAAAATGCAAATTAGGACTACGAAGAGATACCCTTTTGTATTTGTCAGATTGACAAGTTAAGTTTATTAATACCAATTTTTGGTGAAAATATGGATCAGTGGGAACTTGAAAATTGGTCCAGAAACTTTGGGAAACAACTTGGCTTTATCTCATAAAGATATGTACGTCCTACGAACAAGCATACATCTCTTAGCCTCATGCCTTATGGCTTAAGGGGTAGTTCCTCAACCAGCAGCATCTGGAGTTGGATACCTGGATGTTTGTTAAAAATGCAATATTTCAGGCCCCATCCCAGACCATGGAATCAGAATTCACAGGTGATTGGTGTTCACATTACAGGTTGAGAAGCTTTGCTCTAGGGCACTGTTTCTTAGACATTTTTGACATAGACTTCTGCTAAGAAAGTCTTAAGAGTAAGAAATACATTTTACAGGGTACCACAGTGTACATACACACACACACCCACACATACACACACACACACACATGGGGAAACAAAATTTCCTAAAGCAGTTCTTACCAGATCACTTGCATTGCACTCTGATATTTTTTATTTCTGTTGCCTTGGGAGACTGACCTAAGGAAACATTGATACTGTAACCGCAAGTGGGGTCTGGCTGCTTGCTGCTCAAAAGCCAATAAAGAGGCAAGGTTGGTGGAAAGGAAAGTTTGCTTTATTTTGGATGCCGGCAACTGAGAGAGGGGAGGGGGGAGAGGGGGCGAGGGTGGACTCCTGTCCAAAGAATCAGTAGGCTAGAGCTTTTATAGATGGAGAGAGGGGTCTACATGCAGAAACAGCCCAGTCAGCTCTGACAGTCATCTTGAAATTGGTTATGCGGTGGTCTGACCAGCGTCATCTTGATTGTTTTAAGTACAGTTAATCTTCAGTTCCAGGGTTGGTTTTTTCCCATTTCCTTGAGGCCAGTTTTCAGAATTGTGGCAGCTTATGTCATGGCTACAGGCTGATCATCATGTAGTTAACTTCTTCCACCTGGTGGGGGTTTCAGTATATATAAGACAGCTCACAGGCTACGGCTCAGAATATTATCTATAGCCCTTGAGGAGGAACTGATACCGAGCAGGGCCCTATGGGGCTCCTGGGCACAAAGCCTTTCTGTGTCCCTCATTTCTTTGATTAGAGGGAAAACGCCTTCATTCAGCCTCCATGACCTTCCCTGAGTTCCAACAGGCAGATTCAAGCAGTTGTTAATTAGGGAAGGGAGGGGATGCCAGAACAGGGAGAAACATACAGCCAAGAGAAACAACAGTTGCAGGCTTGGGGCAAGGTCCTGGTTCCCCATCAACAGATAAACACAACAATATCTTTGAGCTGTTTTGCAGATACTGAAACCCCCTCCAGGTGGGAGAAGTTAATGATTAACGATGGTATGCTGCCCACAAGCATGTAGACCCCAGACCAGTTAGAACCTGAAGGTTGATGGTGCTGACTTCTGCTTACCTCACCACCAACCCATCAGCAGAATGTCCACGAGCTGATCATGCCCTCTTTGAACCGTACTATGAAACCTCTCACTATCCTCTCCAAGGGGGACATAGTTTTTCGAGGCAGGAGCCCGCTGTGTCTCCCTTTGCCTGGCAAAGTAATAAAGCTATCCTTTTCTGCTTCATCCAAAGTGCTGTCTCCGAGATTTGATTCGGCACTGATTTACAGAGAAGCTGAGCTTTCGGCATCAGAACAGAAGGTCCTTGACTTTGCTTAATGACTAAACCAGTTATTTAGTCTTGTTGGACTGCTTTTCTTTGCTTCTGCAGTTTTCTCACTTCTCTGATTAAACTTTGGCTAAAGTTTTTCCACGGACAAAAGGCAGGCGAAGGACATGGTGGGGCAAGGACCATAGGGTCCTGCTCTGTTTCAGGATAATTTATGTCAGAGAACGTTTTGCTTATGTTCTCTTCTAGGAGTTTTATAGTGTCTTGTCTTATATTTAAGTCTTTAAGCCATTTTGAGTTTATGATATTTTTTATTCTAATCTAAACTGTTAGTTGAGACTCACTAAACTTACCCACTGATGGGTGGAGTCTTATCTAGAAAGCTCTTTTCTGGAGAAACTCTCATACATGTTCTCTGGGAGACACAGAAAAGAATGTTCATACCAGCAAAGTCCATAATACCAAATACTCACACTTCAATACAGCAGTACTATATAGCAGTGAAAATGAATGAACCACTGCTATTTGTGTCAACGGGATGCATCTTATGGATTTAATGTCAAATGGAAAAAAAACACGAACAACCAACAGATTGCAGAGGAATACATGCTTTGTATTCCTTTTGTATAAGGTCCAAAAACACGGAAAATTATATAACATTTCTTAGGGATACACACATATATATGAAGCTATAATGACAAGAAATTGATTAATACATAATGTAGAATAGTGGTTCGGGGGTTGAGTTTAAGGAGAAGTACACAGGAAGCATGAAGCTGATGCTGTATTTCTTTAAGCTGGGTGGCGGTTACATGGTTGGTCATTTCCTTGTTATCCTTTATTCCTTGAACATTATAAATATTCATTTGTATATATTTAATATTAACAACAATGACAACAACAGCGAAGATAAAGGAAAGACAACCTCAAAGCTATTATGAACATGGCTTCCAAAAAACACTTTTTTTAATAAGGTTTTTGTAAAAAAGTAAGTTTGTATATAAAAAAATACTGCACTTCCCCCATATGACTTGCATAATAAGATGAAAGCACACAAAATTGATTTAGAAACCACCCCTGCAGCATAAATATCCCTTTAATCACTGTGTTGGTAAAAATATTTAATTGTGGTACTTCATTCTTCCATTTCATCGTAAGAAAAACATGGTTTTACTGATGACAGTTATGCTCTCATATTACAATGGGGGCAGATGTCTGCACTTAATCCGAGAAATTATCTGCATTTCAACATTGCAAATATCCTTCACGGTAATTAGTAACAGACTGTGTAAGCAGACCCTTTCACCTCTCTGACAAATGCAACCAAATTGGTGATACATAACCATCTACAAACCGAGGTACCATATGCTCCATGTGGTATACCATTTGGGGCTGGACACTAACTAATCAGGATTCATTAGGCCCTCAGTTTTTACTGAGTTTACCATGTCTTTATTATTCATTCTTTACCAGCCCTGAAGAATAGGGTTGGATTGCTGCCCCCATTTTGCAGGGAAGGCAGCGAGATGTGAGGTAACTTTCCAAAGGTGGAAGAGGGAGATGGTGACAGGCCTGAGATTAAAGCCCACAGTCCCAGGGGGGTAATTTGGAGTCTACTGCCTCTGTGAGTGGATGCTGGCTATGTGTTGATCACACGCTTTTATCGGAGATTGCTGAAGCATTTCATGAGCAGAAATCTTTTTCTCTCTGGTCTCTCTGGCCCTTACTGGATGTATTACACCACTTAGCACATATATTGCTCTTATATATTTCTATTTTCTCCTTTAAATGCCCATTTGTGTAAAGGACTTGAGTCCCTAATAAAGTTGTGAGCTCTTTAACAGCAGGAAACATGTTTTTCTATCTCTTTTGGTATCCTCTCTCTTTATCAGTACAATGCTAGGCAAGTAGGCCAACCCCCAATAAATGGTTATTCCTCTCTGATCCCTTATGATGACCCTTTGTAAATTAGGTGACCAAAACACAGGATTCCAGTTTGCTTTATAAAATTACATTTTGCTTTTTACCAGGAAGGATTTGTGTTTGGACTACTTTTGAAACATGGCTAGATTTAACAAAATTCAATTTTGATGTAATTTCATGTGTACACATTCAGCAGGGGTGGTATCTGGAGTAATCACCTTAGGGAATCATTTGCTCATGTAAAAAATTATAGAAAACGTGCTCTATGCTCCCTGTGAATATTTGCTTGGGAAACTGGAACTATGTAAGGCACCATCATCCCTTGTCAACTCTAATGTTAAATTTCTTATTTAATTAGATGTGTCTGGCCTTTATGATTTCCAGATTTGAAAGGAAAATGAAGGAAAGGATAAGAGAATTGAATTGCTTACCAGTGGATGGTAGGAATAAATGACTGTGAAAAATACTAATCTTGAATTTGAATTATTTTAAGTATTTTAAAAAGAATTAGTTGTATAAGATTATCTGTGTCCTTCCCCCCTTTGCTTTCTCCTTTCCTTCTTTAAGCTTTTAAAATGTTCCTTTTTGTTTGGTTTGGAGACTCCTAAGTATCAAATCCATCAACCCCAGCCTGACAAATTGCACAGTGTCAGTTAGGCAGGACTGATACGTGCCAGTTCCCAGTGATAGACATAACAGCTGGCATTCATTCTGAGTTGTCAGTCCCTGTACCATACTGGTTGTTAAAGGTTTGACTATCACCCATCTCTTGCCATGCGTGTTATGGACTGGCTGCATATTTGGGTTCTCTTCTTTCACAGTGTCCTTGTTGAACCTTTCTCTTCAGTTCCACTTTGGGTTTCCAAAGTTGAAGATGAGCAAGGTGTAGTGGGTTTTTGTTATTTTTACCTGTCCAGCATGTATTGGCCCTGTTTTGGTAACAGCCCCCAGATTTTGTTTGGGCTCATCCCTTCCCATCTCAGTCCACAAGTTTCCAGAACTGCCTCCATTCCCAATACATGTTCCAGACCTGGCCACATTGATTCAGGATGGGTAATGTCATCTCATCGTGCTTTTTATACTGGCCTAGAAACAGATCTTCATTTCCACTGGTAGGGATGGAGAGTCTGAGGCAGCCATCATCGTAACAAGTGGGGTCTGAGAATGGAGTCAGCACAGAGGCAGTAGAACAAGGAGTTGGAGAGTGAGAGAAACCTGGTCGTAGGACATCGGTTGAAACTTTGTAATCAGCTATTCCTAAAGCCAGTTATACTCCTGGAGGTTTAAAAAATCAGAGAAAGACAAATATCATATGATATCTTTTATGGGTGGAATCTAAAAAAAAAGATACAAATGAACTTATTTACAAAACAGAAACAGACTCACAGACTTAGAGAATGAACTTATGGTTACTGGGGGGAAGGGATAGTCAGGGAGTTTGGGATGGACATGTACACACTGCTATGTTTAAAATGGATAACCAACAAGGACTTACTGTATAGCACAGGGACCTCTGCTCAATGTTATGTAGCAGCCTGGTTGGAGGGGACTTTGGGGGAGAATGGATACATGTATATGTATGGCTGAGTCCGTTTGCTGTGCACCTGAAGCTATCACAACATTGTTAATTGGCTATACTCCAATATAAAATAAAAAGTTAAAAAAATAAAAAATTATCTAAGAAACGAATAACCCGGTCAAAAAATGGGGGTAAGATCTAGATAGACATTTTTCCAAAGAAGACATACAGATGGTCAACAAACACATGAAAAGATGTTCAACATCACTAATTATTAGAGAAATGCAAATCAAAACTACAATGAGGTATCACCTCACACTGGTCAGAATGGCCATCATCAAAAAATCTACAAACAGTAAATGCTGGAGAGAGTATAGAGAAAAGGGAACCCTCCTACACTGTTGGTGGGAATGTAAATTGGTACAGCCACTATAGAGAGCAGTATGGACGTTCCTTAAAAAACTAAAAATAGAGCTACCATATGAGTCAACAATTCTACTCCTAGGCATATATCTGGAGAAAACCATAATTTGAAAGTTTGAGTGCACCCTGATGTTCATTGCAGCACTGTTTACAATAGCCAGGATATGGAAGCAACCTAAATGTCCATCAACAGAGGAATGGATAAAGAAGATGTGGTACATATATACAATGCAATATTACTCACCCAGAAAAAGGAACAAAATAGTGCCATTTGCAGAGATGTGGATGGACCTAGAGATTGTCATTTAAAGTGAAATAAATCAGGAGAAAAACAAATACCATATAATATCACTTATATGTGGAATCCAGAAAAATGGTACAGATGAACTTATTGGCAAAGCAGAAATATAGTCACAGATGTAGAGATCAAATTTATGGTTTCCCAGGGGGGAAGGGTAGGGTGGGACGAATTGGGAGATTGGGATTGACATATATACACTGCTATGTATAAAGTAGATAACTAATGAGAACCTACTGTATAGCCCAGGAAACACTACTCAGTGATCTGTGGTGACCTAAATGGAAAGGAAATCTAAAAAAGAGTGGACATATGTATACCTGATTCACTTTGCTCTACCGCAGAAACTAACACAACATTGTAAAGCCACTATACTCCAAAATTAATAAAAAAATTAATACACAATATTTTTAGAGCACTGTTAGGTTCACAGCAAAATTGAGCAGAAAGTATAGAGAGTTCTGTGTATCTCCTTTCCCTACACATGCACAACCTCTCCCATCATCATGTACCTAGAGTGGTACATTTGTTATAATGGATCAACCTACACTGACACATCATTATCACCCCAAATCCATAGTTTACACTAGGGTTCATTCTTTGTATTGTACATTCTATAGGTTTTGACAAATGTATAATGACATGTATCTACCATTATAGTATTATACAGAATAGTTTTACTGCCTCCCAAATCCCCTGTGCTCCGCTTATTTATCCTTCCCTCTCGCCTAACTCCTGAAAATGACTTATTTTTTTTGTTTTTTTTTTTTTTACTGTCTCCAAAGTTTTGCCTTTTTCAGGATATCATATAGTGAAACCATAGAGACTGTAGACTTTTCAGGTTCATGTTGGCTTCTTTTATTTAGTAATATGCATTTGAGATTCCTCCATGTCTTTTTGTGGCTTAACAGTTAATTTCTTTTTAGCTTTGAATAATATTCCATTGTCCAGATGTATCACAGTTTATCCATTCACATACTGAAGGACATCTTGGTGGCTTCCAAGTTTTGGAAATTATGAATAAAGTTACTATAAATATTCATGTGCAGTTGAACAGGAATCACTCATGATTAAATATACTGCTTTCTGCATTTCAAAGATTTTATTTTACATCACTCCAATACTTTCTGAATTATTGCTTTGTTCTATAATGGTAGCAGTGCCTGGCCTATTTTAGGATTGTTGGCAGTTGTCAGCTGCTCTCCAGAGCTTGCTGGACAGTTTGTTGTGTCTGTACTATATCAGAGACATGGCATGTTGAGATGACCAGTTTCTTCTATTGTTGCAATTGTTATTTTGTATTTGTACAATCATAGAGGTATTTCATATAAAAACAAATTACCAAGAAGAAAGAGGAAATCAGAAATGCTTTACATTCAGGATTTTGTTTACCCATTTGAGGCACATTCTTAGATAAAATGGAAATGTACTCAACTGAGCTGGCTACATTAGGGAGGATATTTCTGTGTTCAACAATTTTTATGGTGAGTAAAGTCTTTCCTGTTTTTAAGATTTTTGCTGCTACTCTCTCCAAAATTTTTTTCCAACACTTTGCTTAATAAGAGCTGGTTAGCAGTTACTTACAAACCTTCAATCAGCAGCCCTTAAAAGCTTTTCTTAGTTTTAAATAATGTTCTTTTTACCTTTTCTAAAGTCTTAGTTTCCTTGATAAAAATTATTTTAATTATTATGGGAAAATGAGAATGCTCTCAAACCTGGGTAAGTTAATTCTGCTTACAACAGGAATCAGCTGAAAATGCTCTTGGTCCAAGGATAAATCAGTTGTGGAAAAATCAGGAAGGTTGAATTACCAAGCAACACATAGCTTTCTCCATATTCTCCCAGGGGCCACTCCCTCATTTCTCCAAGAGAGGTTCAAGTAGAGATTAGGACATGGCAGTAAAGTAATAAATTCATAAAAAACAAATATACAAAATAATGAAAAAATAGTTTCTCTACCTCTAAATTTAAAACATCCATGCTTATGGCACACAAGCACAAATGTATGTGAGAAACCAGCAGTGGTTGGATCTTATAAGAGGAACACCGTGTTTCTTGAGAGAACCTTGCCATCAACATCAGTTTGCTCCCTCCAATTAGTACTTAACTCTGTAATGTTTTTAGCTTTTTCCCTTCACAAAAGCTTATTGATTTTGTGGCAAACATTCCAGTATTTCAGAAAAAAAGAATATCAGATATTGAACTGGCATGAACATTCATACAACTAGATGCTTGGCTCTTCTAGTCCTAATTCTCTGGCTATTGGGCTTTGACTGCAATTGTTAGAAACTGAATATAAAGGCAGAGGAGACATCAATACCTATTGCAGGAGCAGTTTCTTGCAATCTCATCATTACCAAATTGAAGGGAAAAATAAAAGTGAAAGACCATTCCTACTTTCTCTAATAAGGATGTGGATGTTGAACTTAAATTCATCCTTTGGAGGAGGGATAGTTGGCTTGAGAGGGTATGGAGAGTGAGTTGGAAAGACATTCTTCAGTTCAGGGAGAGGGAAAAATGAGGAGCAAATAAGAGGTAGTGTGTTCCTGAACAGACAGGAGGCAGGTCAGCCATTTATGCACATATTCATAAATATTTCTTTGCTCTTTGACTTTGGGATATAATTCCAGTTCACATCTTAGCTCTAGATGTCCCCCTACTTTGGGATTAGGCAAGGCTTTTATGATGAACTATTTTATGAGACTTCAGAACTGCCCAGTTGTACAGGGATCACTTACATTAAATCTGGTCAAAATCTGTCTTTCTCTCTCTGATCACCTCTGTATTTTAGACACACTGTTCTACCTGAGTGTCTATAAACATGTCGTATTGTTTCATCCTTTTATGCTTTGCACATATGATTTGTTGTCTTTACTTGCCCGTCTCCAAGTTACGCTTGAAGGTTTGGTTGAGATGTCACTCCTCTATAAAGTCTTTTCGGATGCTTTCAGGCAGAAATAACTAATCTGTGATTCCACTGCAATTTAAAAATTCTTTTTCAATTTATAAATTCTTTTTATATTATAGCTAGGTATTTGTGTCTATCTTTTCTACTAGATGATGAGCTCCTTGAGAACATGCTAATGTGTTAATCACCTCTGTTTCATAAAGCACTGGGTAAAAAGTAGGCAACTAACTTCCTTATCTTCCACTTCTTTTCTGTCTGTTTGAGGCAGGATGGAATTTTTCTACCCCTTCTTCTTGGTGGAAAGAAGGTCTTTGTTAATCACAGTAAAGAAAGAGTGACTGTATAACATGCATCCAAGACGAGCCAGGACAAGAGGCAGTCAAAACTAGCATGATAAATATTTATCTTGTTCAACTGTAAAAAAATGTTAAAGATCTAAGGTTTTTCCTTTGGTGAACTGTTAAGTTCTTCCTCTTCTCAACAAGGACAGAGCCTTGATTGATATTCATGATTTCAAGGACATTGCAGAGTATATCCAAATGAACATGAGATGAAAGTGGACCTTAAAGAGTTGAGGGAAACGGAAGGAATCTAGGGAGAGCATGATTTTCTGGAATTCCTTCTGATGAGATCCCCACATGGAGGGAAGGATCACTGAGAGGAAAGATCAAATAGTAGAAGATGGTAAAAAGGATGGTACAGATCCTTTGTACCATCTTCAGGATTTTGTGTGTTCATGGCCATCTAAAGGCGAGATTGTTTTTGTGGACTGTGCTTTAGATGGGAGCCTGGGAGTCTCTCTGGTGTTCTTTCCTCTTCTTTCCCCTCCCTCCACCATACCCATGTCCCTGCCTTGTTTTTTTCATTCCCCTCCCCATCCCTAGAATCTCAACCGCATCTTCAAGGCTCAACCCTGACTTGTTGGAGGGAGATCACTACTGTGCTGTAAGAAATAAACATAGGTCCAGCTGGTGTGGACTGGTGTCCCCTCACTTCCTTCATTTCCCTGGCACCAGGGGAAGGGTTGAGGTTAAAATTTCTACCTGTCCAGTGAAAAGGGACTGTAGAGTCAGAATGTAAGTTGAGTTATAGAAAATAAATATTAAATAAATATTTCTTGTATATTTATGTTTGTGTACTATGATTCATACTTGCCAGCTTTGTAAACATTTATTTCTTTTTTGCATTATGAAGCTAACAGATGTCCGTTATATACATGTTAAGAATATAGAAAAACATAGAAAACCCCATCGATAGTTCTACCATTATTTTACCCAATTTTTGAAGTGTAAAAGGTAAGTAAGTGGCAGTTTCCCTCCTCCATCATGCCCTCAGTCCATAACACCTATTTATTGCTGTCCAACCTATATTTCTTTTAATATAGTTAAATATATAAATTATTTAATATATTTATTTCTATAATCGAATAATTGGAAAATATTAATTGAGTACCCTGAGGGTGGAACGCTGTAGTGGGTTCTATGAAGCTGTGTGTGTGTGTATGTGAGTGTGTGTGCGTGCATGCATGTGTATAAAAGTAAGCTTGATTCTTACCCTTGAGGAATCAATTAACTGCATGTCAGAAAGATAGATGTGAAAAAGATGAAAATATTTTACATAGAAATATGTAACTACACACAGCTTCGGCCTAAACAGATTGAATTATTTCTTAGGAATAGGATAAGATTTTGGGGAAAAGAAGTTATCTTTTTTTGGGGACCCTTCAGTGACATTTAGTACTTTACCTGTTATATCTTTGAAGTTACTGCATTGAGCCATGCACTCAGAAATATAATCAACTCAAATACTATATGGCTTTATAAAGAAAACAAAAAAACCCTCTTTTTTCTAGGCCAGATACAGGAAAAACCACTATCTTTTTGCCCCATTCTGCCTTCGAAGCAGCACTGTGTGAGACCAGGCATGAAAAATGATTAGGAAAAGAAGCCCCTCTGTGGTACTGACAGGAAGGGAGTAAATTCCGCAGTTTTTAATCTTATAAAAATAAATAACATTTCCTCATTCCCTCACCTTGGTTTAGGCTTGATTGAGCATGAAAGGGGAATTTTCTTCCTCCTTTCAGAGTGGCATTTATGAACCTCTAAATGGAAGTCTCTCTATCTCCTCCTTTGCTCAGACGAGGGGCCTTGCTTCCATATCCTCAGGGTGTAATACGTGGACCACAGACTGCCAAGCAGGAGAGGCAGATCCTATTTCTGTCACTGCCCCCTGGCTTGCTGTGTGACCTGGTATAAATCACTTAACACCTCTCCGTTTCCCTGAAGGCAAGACAGCTGCTGAAACATTCACCACTGTCTCCAGTGTCACAGCCAGTCTCTTGCTACAGGCTTGAGAACAGGACAGAGTTGTGTCAGTTGTCAGAAGAATCAGGCAGTCAGTTACTCATTTTTTCTAATATGATTTCATTGCCTTGGATAAATTTTCCAGAGAGCCAGAAGCAGATGGTGTGATTTTTCACTTTACCCAATGAAAAAAAAGAAAAAATACCCCACCTCAAAACCTACAAAACATCCTCAAAATGCTCAGGTAAAGTTCTGTTTCAGTTTTGGGAAGCTTTAAGACTTAATCTGTTTGGTCCTCCTGGGAATATATACATACATATATACATACACACACACACACACACATATATATGTGTATATATATGTATATATTTATGTGTATATATATATATTTGCTTTGAAATGAGAGAATTTGGGAAATCTTGGAATCCTAAAACTTGAGGATTAGAGAAAATTTTGGAAGTAGTCAAGATCTGACTACTGATTGGAATCAACCAAGGAACTTTAACAAGAATATAGATCCCCATATCCCAAATGAAATATGTTAATTCAAGGGACTCAAGCATCGGTATTCTAAGGAAACTCCATGGAAAAGTCTGATGCTCAGTTAGTTTTGGGAACCATGGAACAAGTCCAGTGTGTTCGAATACTTCTAGATTTGGGTAAATCACCACTTATAGAAAAAGTAAATTATATTTTGGAGTTGTTTGAGAAATTAGCTATTACTATCTCCTTTGATTAGGAACTAAAACACTACTTCTACCTCAATTACTGCTACCACTGGTTAGTGTTAATATTTATTGAGCACTTTCTTTGTACTAGATACTCTTTTATAGGGTAATCAACCAACCAGTTTGCCCGGTACTGTCCCAGTTTTAGCATTATCCCTTTTAATTCTCAAAATTGGTCTATGAGATAGATCCTGTTATTGACCTCACTTAATAAAATTTGAGGAAATCAAGGTACAAATATAATAATAAGCAGTTTGCTTAAGGTTACTCAGAATGTAAGCGGAGAGCTGGGATTAGAACCCAGATGGTCCAACTCAAGAGCCCTTTTTCTTCATCATTACTCATTCACCAAGAGTCATTCTTTCATCTTCATTGCTTCTCAGGTTCATCATGGTTTATGCAATTGGGTCCTTTCAAGCAGTCCTATTTAGTGCTCTGTGATTGGACCTGTTTAACACCAGTCTTTCTGGGTGACAAAATCTAAGCCTTGCTATAGTGCTGCGGGAGTTAATATGGGGTCTTCTCCTCAGTTTTTTATACAGGTCAGATTGCTTGTAAAATAAGTATCATATGCAGTGGCCTCAAAGGAGAAGATAAGCCATGGCAGAATAAACTTCAGTTGAGGGGTTGAGGGCATGTGCAGAAGGAGGCAGGAGGTGGTGTTGCCTGGCTGCTGACTGTAGGCTGTTTGTTGGCTTAGGGAACGTTTATGCTGTGATCGTCTCCGAGTCTCAAGGTTGGTTGTTTTATTTTACTATTACTATTATTATTCTTTAGCATTAATTGGTAGTGCTCTCAGCTTGTCCTCTATTGCCTGACCTTATTTATCTAAAACATGCCCCAAAGAAGTTTGAACACTGACTGAATTTTATGATTAAGGAGTTAAATGTTATGTTTTGAGGTATGATAGTGATATTGTGGTTATATTAAGAAATATAGAAGTCTTTTAGAGATACATGCCAAAATACCCTGGGTTGAAACAATTTGCTGTGTGTATTTGATTTAAAATAATCCAGTAGAGGAAAGGGGGATATGGGGAGGTATGCAGATAAAACAGGATTAGATATATATATTGATAATTATGGAAGTAGGATGGTGGTTACATGAAGGCTCGTTTTCCTATTCTTTGTACTTTTGGCTTGCTTAAAATTTTCCATAATAAAAAGTAAAAGACAAATCCCCAAAGTAGGATCAGGGAGGAATCGCACTATATTTCAGGGTGATCATATTGCATAATACCAGTCAAAGTTTCTTTTGGTTTGATGTTCCACTTGAGATGCCTTCTTTACTTAATTTGACCTGACTCATGCTGAAGAGACTTTAGAAGGCACTACATTATATATGACTTTATTTTTAAATGTCTTTATCACATGGGCATTTCCTCTGTGTGCACACAGGGCAAAGCCCTAGGGAGGGGGCCAGGGGTAGACTCACAGCTAGGTCACTGGCTTCTGGGGTAGGACATAGTTCAGCCAGAAATGAGCCAGGGGGGGATGTAGTAGGGTCCACAATGAGGCAGGGGATCTTGCTTATAGCATGATTTGATTAGGCTTTCTGTCAGTCTCAGGACTCCCTTATCAGGTTTCCCATCCCTACCTCCAGCTCATCTCATTTTGCTTAGTAATTTCCCCATTCTCTCCATTCCTTAAAAAATTCCTTTGCTTCCAGACACCTTATTAAATCTACTCTCTTCTGGCTGTTAAGAGTTAAGAATCTGCCGGCATCTTCCATTATACACCTCTCTCAGCTGACACTCTATTCTTTTTTATTTTTTTAAATTTATTTTTATTTATTTTTTTAACATCTTTATTGGAGTATAATTGCCTTACAATGCTGTGTTAGTTTCTGCTTTATAACAAAGTGAATCAGCTATACATATCTGTCATACAGAGTGAAGTAAGTCAGAAAGAGAAAAACAAATACCGTATGCTAACACATATATATGGAATCTGACACTCTATTCTTAATTGGCACTGTTGTAGTGGGGAAAAAAAGACAAAAAGCTTTACTTAATGCTGGGTACCAGGGCAGGTTTTCAATCTTTACTCTGCATTTCCTGGATTCGTGTGTTTAAGTTAGTTCTTTCATTTACTTGAATATGTTTTATTTCCAGGTGACCTCTCTGTTATTTGCTGGGTTGTATTGACAGCCAAAGGGAAGTTCCCTTGCCAGGAAGATCAGGTTCTTTACTTAAATTTAACCCCAGTCTCAGTTGTTTTCCAAAGGGGAAAGGGGAATAATAACACCATAGAATATACCAATTAGAGGCATCCTTAGAAATTATCTTTTCTACTCCCTTCACTTTGTGGATTTTAAAAATTGC
The DNA here is from genome assembly GCF_008692025.1 of Phocoena sinus. Taxonomy (NCBI): domain Eukaryota; kingdom Metazoa; phylum Chordata; class Mammalia; order Artiodactyla; family Phocoenidae; genus Phocoena; species Phocoena sinus. The sequence continues at coordinate 78,007,113 of NC_045767.1, forward strand.
CCAAAATATTTGAATGACTTTTCCTAGTCAGAAATCAGTTTAGTACAATATAGTCTTATGACCTCTTATGACCTCCATTTAAAAATAGATTCAGCCATAGGTATTTTTATTTTATTTTATTAAAATATTTTTTCTTCTGGTTTTATTGAGATATAATTGACATACAGCACTATATAAGTTTAAGGTGTACAGCATAATGATTTGACTTATATACATCATGAAATGATCACCACAGTAAGTGTAGTAAACATCCGACATCTCATATAGATACAACGTGAAAGAAATAGGAGAAAATTTTTGTGATGCGAACTCTTAGGATTTACTCTAACAACCAGCTTTCATGTATAATGCGCAGCAGTGTTGATTACATTTATCATGTTGTGTATCCCTATTACTTATTTATCTTATAACTGGAAGTTTGTAGTACATTTTGGCTGCCTTCATCCAATTCCCCCTCTCCCTACTCCCCGCCTCTGGTAACCACAAGTCTGATCTCTTTCTATGAGTTTGTTTGTTTATTTGTTTTGAAGTATAATTGACCTACAATTCTATGTTAGTTCCTGTTCAAAACATAGTGTTTTTTCCTGTATATTTCAAAATGATTACCAATGTCTGGTTACAATATGTCTCCACAAAGATATTGCTTAGTTATGACTATATTCCCCACACTGTGTATTTCATATACGTGACTCATTTGTTTTGCAAGTGGAAATTTGTGCCTCTTCATCTCCCTTGCCTATTTATTTCCTCCCCCCATGTCCCTCTCTTCTGGTAACTGCCTGTTTTTGTTCTCTGTATCTCTAACTCTGTTTCTGTCTTGTTATGTTTGTTCATTTGTTTTTTAGATTCCACTGTAAGTAAAATCACACACTGTTTGTCTTTCTCTGACTTATTTCACTTAGCCTAATATTCTCTAGGTCCATCTGTGTTGTTACGAATGGCAAGAGTTCTTTCTTTTTTTTTTTTTTTGCGGTACGCGGGCCTCTCACTGTTGTGGCCTCTCCCACAACAGTGCTCCCACATTGCGGAGCACAGGCTCCGGACGTGCAGGCTCAGCGGCCATGGCTCACGGACCCAGCCGCTCTGCGGCATGTGGGATCTTCCCGGACCAGGCACGAACCCGTGTCCCCTGCATCGGCAGGCGGACTCTCAACCACTACGCCACCAGGGAAGCCCAAGAGTTCATTCTTTTTTATGGCTGGGGTATATTCCATTGTGTATATATATGCTACATCTTCTTTATCTGTGCATCTATTGATGGGCACTTGGGTTGCTTCCATATCTTGGATATTGTAAGTAATGCAATGGTGAACATAAGGGTGAATATATCTTTCTGAATTAGCGTTTTTGTCTTCTTTGGATAAATACCCAGGAGTGGAATTGCTGGATCATATAGCAGTTCTATTTTTAATTTTTTGAGGAATCTCCATACTGTTTTCCATTGTGGCTGCATCAATTTACCATCCCACAAACAGTGCATGAGGGCTCCCTTTTCTCCACATCCTCACCAACACTTGTTCTTTGTTGTCTTCTTGATAGTAGCGATTCTGACAGATGTGAAGTATATCTCATTGTTTTGATTTGCATTTCCCTGATGATTAGTGATGTTGAGCATCTTTTCACGTGCCTGTTGACCATCTGTATGTCTTCTTTGGAAAGATGTCTGTTTAGATCCTCTGGCTATGAGTACTTAAAAAAAATATTTTTAAAATAAGGATTTCCATCATGTGTTAAAGTAGAGAATTAAAAAAAATAAACATTTAAATATTTATTTTACCTTAAAACGTGGCAAATATACTTTAATTTGCCAGGTATTGATTTCTCTGACATCCATAATGTATCATCTTTGATTCTACTTTCTTTAAAGGACTTGTAGTAGAGTGAAGCTTAAAAATAGTGGTTTAGCAATCTTATAGCAGAATTCTTCTAAATTTTTAAGACTCCCTGATGGTCTTACAGTTTTGTAATTATAGCTAATTTGATAGCAATATTTTTAGCAACTCACCTTTGTTGAAATTTCCAAAGAATTCAAGCTGTTTCTATAGAAACAATAAGTCCCTCTCTTATATACTCACATTACATCAGTTACCTTAATATTTAATTAAATTATGGAGTTAAAGTTACAAGTACTCGGGCAGTGACAGGCTTAGGAACCAGTGCTATTTACCCTTTGTAGGCATAGCAACCAATGAAAGCAGAAGCATATGGGTGTAGCAGGGAATTACTTACTAGCCAAGACAGGGGCATTAGTCAGTAGGTTTGCAAAGGTAATGAAGAACTTTGGTTTATCTGGCCAGATGGTTAAGTGGTGGCCATTTAAGAGATAATTTTTAATATATATTTTTTCCTATCGATGTGCTTTGAAGCTTGTGGACTAATGCAGGGGCCCAGTTGCAGCTTCTCTGCCTTTTGGGACCCTTGCCACATCCTACCCCTGGACCTAAGACCCACACCCAGGAGCACAGCTCTGCTGGAAGGTTCTGAGATTAGCTCACACTTCGTGCTCTGTGAAATCTCCTTTTGTTTTTGATCACCTGGATATTTTTATTCCTATATTTCAAACTCAGTTATGCATCATTTTTTGGGTCATATTTTATCCAGAATTTCTACCTTTTTTTAGAGGAAGGGACCCGTCCACATCAGCTTAGTTCATTTGTCAGAAGTGAAGTAAGTTAGAAAGAGAAAAACAAATATCGTATATTAACACATGTATGTGGAACCTAGAAAAATGGTACAGATGAACTGGTTTGCAGGGCAGAAGTTGAGACACAGATGTAGAGAACAAATGTATGGACACCAACGGGGGAAAGCCGCGGGGGGGTGGGGATGGTGGTGTGATGAATTGAGTGATTGGGATTGACACGTATACACTGATGTGTATAAAATTGATGACTAATAAGAACCTGCTTTATAAAAAAAATAAATAAAATTGAAAAATTCAAAAAAAAAAGTCCTTTAGAAGACCTTTCTATTCTAAGTAATTTGTTCAAGAAAGAAGAGCTGGGATTCTTCCAGTGAAATGTTGCAGATCTTTGTTTTCAAGAAGGCAGACACAGGTCTTCTACTGGGGGAATCTCTGTTGCTTATATCCACCCAATATGGGAGCTGCCTTTGCTCTAGCTTGCTCCTCACCCCGACACATTACTCCCACGTTACCTTGGAAGTGCTCCAAGTTATCATTGCTTTTTATCTTCCTGGAAGCCAGGTTTTAATTCCACTTCCTATTTTCCCATCACTCTGTCTCTTGGACCTTCTTCTTTTGATATAGATCTGTCAGGCCCCTTTGTCAAAATGTAAACCTATTGCATTCCCTTTATTCACCCTGGCACTAATGTCCTGACTTCAAATAAATGTCCTGAAGCTCTGTTGGCTGGCCTTTACAGAGCAGCACATTTTAAAGTTACCTTCCATCTATTGTCCTTTTTTACTTTGTTTAAGATGTAAAATGAGGGCAAAGAATCACTGGCCTTAACTAATGGTCTGCAATTTCCTGCTGTCTCTATACCTTTTTTATGACATTAATTCATTGCCACTTCTCTGACCTGTGGAATCTCTTCTGGATAGAAATGACTAGGAGTTAAAGTTAAAAAAAAAATGCCAGTTTGATTCAGTAGTCTTGTCAGAGTTCTTGTCATTGCCTCTTTGGGACAGCATGCACTATTTTAATCATTTAAACAACTGCTCTCTGTGTTAAAACACCCATCTTAATTACTTATCTCTTTTACCTGAAGGTTAGGGTTTTGATTTAGTTTCCTTTGATTAGAAAAGAAGTGTTATCCACTTAAAGTGCTTCAAGTCATCTAAATATCCCTCCTCTACTTTCTCTATTTTGTCAGTTTTCTCCAAACAGATCTTTATGGTATAAGTACTAAGAAAAACATCCAGTTTAAGTTTTATGTTCTCAGTATTATTATTTGGTATTCTACTCTGAGTTTCTCAAAGTTGTATGGTTAGTAAATATCAGATAGGTTGTTTGGATTGCAATTAATAAAAACTGATTCTAATTCATTTAAGCACAATAGGAATTTATTGGAGATGCCTAGTGGCTCAGAAAATCAAGGGAAGGCTTCAGAAAATGAGCCATGAGTTAATCAGCTATTTCCACAATAATGTTGCATAATAAACCACCCCAAAGCTCAGGGGCTTAAAACAATGAGCATTTATTCCCACTCTCATGGGTCTACAGATTGACTGTGGTTTGGTGGGTCCATGATGGACTCAGCTGGTGTGGCAGGCTGAGTCATGGCCCTCTCAAGATATCCAGGTCCTAATCCTTGTAGCCTGTGAATGTTACCTTATGTGGAAAAAGAGACTTTGCAGATGTGATTAAGTTAAGGCTCTTGATATGGGAGATGATTCTGAATTATCCTAGTGGGCCCTTAATGCAATCATAAATGTCCTTATAAGAGGGAGGCAGAGGGGGCTTTGACACAGAAGGCAGAAGGTGGTGTGTAGTGGCAACAGAGAAGATTTGAAGGTGCTGTGCAACTGGCTTTGAGGATGAGAGAAGGGAGCCAAGGAATGCAGCTCTAGAAGCTGGAAATGGTGGGAATATATTCTCCCCTAAGGCTTCTGAATAGAGCACGGCTCTGCTGATACCTTGATTTTGGCCCAGTGAAACTTACTAGGGCCTCCAGAACAGTAAGAGAATAATTTTTTTTTTGTTTTTTGCGGTACGCGGGCCTCTCACTGTTGTGGCCTCTCCCGTTGCGGAGCACAGGCTCCGGACGCAGAGGCTCAGCGGCCATGGCTCACGTGCCCAGCCGCTCTGCGGCATGTGGGATCTTCCCGGACCGGGGTACGAACCCGTGTCCCCTGCATCGGCAGGCGGACTCTCAACCACTGCGCCACTAGGGAAGCCCGAGAATAAATTTTTGTTGTTTTAAGATACCAACTTTGTGCTAGAGCAGCCACAGGAAACTAGTACAACTGGGTAGTTCCGCTTTGAAGTGCAGGTTGGCTGGGCTCCTTAGCTCCAGACTCTGAGGTGGATACTGTATACTGCATGTATGTCTTTCCCCAGGCTCAGGGAAAGGGAAGAGGCTTCCTGGGGCATAATCTTTTTGTGAAGTTTATGCCCTGGAGCATAAGCCTCAAGCCAAACTACACAAGCACATGTTTGTCTTTGTGCATCACGTTGGCTAATGTTCCTTTGTAACCAAAGCAAGTCACATGGCCAAGGAAAACAACAGTGAGGTGGGGAGGTAGGTATTCTTGACCTACAGTGGGAAGACAGGAGGTGGGTGGAGTAAATATTTGCTGAGCTATAATCCAGACCATCACAGGCAGGGATCAAGTGAATCTGTGGGCCTGAACCACAGATGATCCACACATAACAGGAACAGCTGGTAGTAGTTACTAGAAATCAAGTGTTTCTTCTGGCCACTAGGCACAGGATGCTGCCATTACCACTTAATGAACTCTAAACTGCCTCCTGATTCTTTTTTAAATCATTTGATCTAGAGTCAGTGTCCCAGGTACAAACATTTGATTGGCCAAGTCTAGGTTATGCATTCAGGGAGAGCAATTGTCTGGTCTTTTCAATTTTCATACTGGGAGTGGGGGGCCCCTGCCTATAGCCAAATCTCACACAATGGCAGGACTCCCTCAATTCAAAGGGATTTTAATGCTGGGCAGCAAAAAACAATAATAAAAATCTTCCAAGGGGCATTGTGATACAGTGGTAAGAGAAAGGATTTGTTAAATGTTCTGAAACTTAGTTTCCTCATCTCTAACAGAGGGATAAAAATAACATAAGGCTTTTCGTGAATAATAGAATTCAAGTACTTGACGCCTTTGATGCTTAATAAATGGCAGCCCTTATCTTTCTTTTTTTTTTTTTAGGAGACAACCCATTTTTTTCTGACTTTATTTTTCATGAGGCAATTTCCATTTCATTGCCCAAGAAGGACCTACGTTATGACTCCGTGTGTGTTTGTTAGCCATCTAAAGCCAGATCCCCTTTTCAATCTTCATTCTCCATCTTTTACTTAGTTTTCCAGAACTGGTTTACCTTTTCACTGAGGTGGCAAGAATTGGACACCCACAGTTTGCATTCTTCTGGATGAGGTCCTGGTGATGCGTGTTGCCCTTCTTCATTCTCTTGGCCTGTGCTTCATACATTTGTGTTTTCCTTCTTTACCTGTATGTGTTAAGTTTGTTCCTAGTGAAACTCAGTGTTATAAAGGATAGATGGGTTTGCTCTGTAAGGAAAGTGTTAGGAAAACCATACAGGGTCAGGTCCAGGTATAGTTTCAAATCTGGCATTCCCAGCAATTAAGTGGTACTTTGATATCCAGTCACCCACTCTGTTTCTCAACTGATTCCAAATCCACAGTATGAAGGTATGTAATTGGCAACCTCAATCTTTCCAACATTATTTTTACTTATTTTTCCTAGTTGAAGATTTTTTTTGTTTTTAATTTTTTTTATGCAGCAGGTTCTTATTAGTTATCTATTTTATACATATTATACATGTCAACGTATACATGTCAATCCCTATCTCCCAATTCATCCCACTGCCTCCACCCACCCCCAACATTATTTTTAAGTGAGACAAAGAATAAAGCTTAGAGTGGAGAATTGTTATCTGGAACTCTTAGCTCTAGTCTCATCTTACTGGGATGGTTTCATGTCCTATAAAATGATTTATTTTTGTGTACGTAAATGGCTGAACTCCAAATGTCAAAAATAAACTTGAGAAGGCAAATGACAAAGAGTTGAGCAGTAACCGCAGTGAAGAGCAACCTATAGTGTTCATAGTCATCTGAGCTGGCTCAGATAAAGCAGACCATGGAAGTAGCATATGATTGGGAGCCAGAACAGACGTACTGCTGACTCTGCCACCAGCTTGTTTCAGTTTCTTTATTTTTGGACCACATGGACCGCATGTTCTCTGGTAATTGCCCAGGATGCTAAGTGGACCTCATCATAGCTCTTGCCACCTGGGTGTAAGTATGCTCACAGAAAGTAGTCCTGGGTGGGTAGTCATCATGGTCCTTTTAAAGTGATAATAGTTATTTCTTTCCAGAGGAGTAGACATGTGGATAGAAGAATCATCAATGCAAAGTCATCCTTTTCTTCACCTTCCCAATCTTCAACCAGCTCACATCACTTTTCAGGTCTGACTAGCCTAGCTAAGTGTAAGATGAAGCTCCACTTTCCTATCTGGAGAACATGAAAGATGTGAAAGCTTATTTTAAGTATACTTCCTCTGTAATTCAGAGAAATTATACTTGAAAGTAGTTGCTCAGCTATATATATGTTGTGCAGACTTGTCTTTACTGGAACTTTTCCAGAGTGAATCCTTATAAATCAAAGCAAAGATTAGACCCAAGAATAAAGGTATCAAATGAAAGTTAATGAAATCTTGATACAAATGGCAGACATATGTAGTTAGTGCTGTTTAAGAGTGGCATGGATGTTGATTTTTTTGCCTGCCCAGCATCCACTTTCCAGTCTTCTGATATCAGCATCCTGAACTTCCTTGGGTAGAACCATTCCTCCTCCACCTTCATTCTATGTGGTTTGGGTTAGGATGACTCTACGTTTTAGATATTGAGAATTGCCACATGACCCATATTGATCCATTAAAATAAAATTCCAGGAATTTTGATAGAACAGCTGGAGTCTGATGTGTGACTATGAGGGGATTACCAGCCTGAGAATGGAGCTACAGAGATTGAAGAGTAATAACCAAGTAAACAGTATAAATCAAGTCCCTGGATTTAGCCATGCCTGAATCCCTGTTGCCCCTGGACTTTTTACTTTACTTTAGACAATAAATCTCTTTCTACCGAAGCTTGCGTTGGAATTTTGTTACAATTGAAGAAATTCTCACTCAAAAAAATTGCTGACAGCAGATAAGAAAAATAGAGGTACCATGAAATTGCAAGTAGAAAATACGCAGGCCCAGGTTATTAATCTCAGTTCAATCACTGAACATTTCTGGGCCGCTTTCTTTACCTGTAAAATGAAACTGAAGTTTTATATATGTTATTTATTTTATTGAGAATCTACAGATTGCATGCCATGCAGCTAGTTACTAGCACAGTCCTGTAGTGGGCAGCTGACCAATGTTCTCATTTCAGGGCTCTGTTCACAAGATATTTTTCTGAGACTAGTAGTCTTTTATCTTATTGGATTGACATTCTCCACCATGTTTGGAAATTCACATGGATAAAATGGTATAGATTATGGACCATGAATGAATGTTTCTCCTATGGCAGAAAAATATTTAGTATTAGATGTGAGGGGGCATTGGAAAACTGACCCACATTTTTTATACATTAAACCAAAGATTGGTGCATTAGAGACTTTTCTCTCCTATTAGATTCTTTGAGAAATGTTTGAGAAGGATTTAAGTAAGTTATTTATTAGATCCCCAGTGCCTTAGTAGTGTATTGGTACATAATGAATACTTAATAAATATTTAGTAAATTGTTGATTATTTGGTGTTATTTCTGCTTATATTACAAAGTATTTCATTTTAATTCAATAACACTTCCAAAAGAAGGAGATTTCCAGAAGTCTATTCCTTTTGTTATTTCTAAAACATATTTATTAATTTATTTTCAATAATTTTTTTAACATCTTTATTGGAATATAATTGCTTTACAATAGTGTGTTAGTTTCTGCTTTATAACAAAGTGAATCAGCTATACATACACATATATCCCCATATCTCCTACCTCTTGTGTCTCCCTCCCACCCTCCCTATCCCACCCCTGCAGGTGGTCACAAAGCACTGAGCTGATATCCCTGTGCTATGCAGCTGCTTCCCACTAGCTATCTATTTTACATTTGGTAGTATATCTAAGTCCATGCCACTCTCTCACTTTGTCCCAGCTTACCCTTCCCCCTCCCCATGTCCTCAAGTCTGTTCTCTATGTCTGTGTCTTCATTCCTGTCCTGCCCCTAGCTTCTTCATAACCATTTTTTTTTTAAGATTCCATATATATGTGTTAGCATATGGTATTTGTTTTTCTCTTTCTGACTTACTCCACTCTGTATGACAGACTCTAGGTCCATCCACCTCACTACACATAACTCAATTTTGTTTCTTTTTATGGCTGAGTAATATTCCATTATACATATGTGCCACATCTTTATCAATTCATCTGTCAGTAGACACTTAGGTTGCTTCCATGTCCTGGCTGTTGTAAATAGTGCTGCAATGAACATTGTGGTACATGACTCTTTCTGAATTACGCTTTTCTCAGGGTATATGCCCAGTAGTGGGATTGCTGGGTTGTATGGTAATTCTATTTTTAGTTTTTTTGTTTGTTTGTTTTTTTGCGGTACACGGGCCTCTCACTGTTGTGGACTCTCCCGTTGCAGAGCACAGGCTCTGGACATGCAGGCTCAGTGGCCATGGCTCACGGCCCTAGCCACTCCACGGCATGTGGGATCTTCCTGGACCGGGGCACGAACCTGTGTCCCCTGCATCGGCAGGTGGACTCTCAGCCACTGCGCCACCAGGGAAGCCCCTATTTTTAGTTTTTAAAGGAACCTCCATACTGTTCTCCATAGTGGCTGTATCAATTTACATTCTCACCAACAATGCAATAGTGTTCCCTTTTCTCCACACACTCTCCAGCATTTATTGTTTGTGGATTTTTTGATGATGGCTATTCTGACTGGTGTGAGATGATATCTCATTGTAGTTTTGATTTGCATTTCTCTAATAATTAGTGATGTTGAGCAGCTTTTCATGTGCTTCTTGGCCATCTGTATGTCTTCTTTGGAGAAATGTCTATTTAGGTCTTCTGCCCATTTTTGGATTGGGTTGTTTGTTTTTTTGATATTGAACTGCATGAGCTGCTTGTAAATTTTGGAGATTAATCCTTTGTCAGTTGCTTCATTTGCAAATATTTTCTCCCATTCTGAGGTTGTCTTTTCATCTTATTTATGGTTTCCTTTGCTGTGCAAAAGCTCTTAAGTTTCATTAGGTCCCATTTGTTTATTTTTGTTTTTATTTCCATTTCTCTAGGAGGTGGGTCAAGAAGGATCTGGCTGTGATTTATGTCACAGAGTGTTCTGCCTATGTTTTCCTCTAAGAGTTTTATAGTGTTTGGCCTTACATTTAGGTCTATAACCCATTTTGAGTTTATTTTTGTGTACGGTTTTAGGGAGTGTTCTAATTTCATTCTTTTACATGTAGCTGTCCAGTTTCCCCAGCACCACTTATTGAAGAGTCTTTTCTCCTTGTGTATTCTTGCCTCCTTTATCAAAAATAAGGTGACCATATGTGTGTGGGTTTATCTCTGGGCTTTCTATCCTGTTCCATTGATCTGTATTTCTGTTTTTGTGCCAGTACCATACAGTCTTGATTACTGTAGCTTTGTAGTATGGTCAGAAGTCTGGGAGCCTGATTCCTCCAGCTCCGTTTTTCTTTCTCAAGATTGCTTTGGCTATTTGGGGTCCTAAAGAATATTTAAAAGTGGTATTTTCTTACACGCATGAACAATTTAAAAAATGGACATTTATGTATGATGACTCTTGCATTATTTTTTTAAAATATAGCTTCCTTAAGGACTTAATATTTTGTTCTGTAGAATTCTGCATTCTGCCTCTTATTAGTTTTCTAAAATTTGTTTGACTTACTTTTCATGTTACTTTAAAAGATTAACTTCCTCCTTCCTAAATAAATCAATATTATACATGTTGAAATTATATTTTCTTAAATGTTAACACATTCCACTCCCTTCCATCTTACTTGCCTTGCTAGTGCATTTTCCTTCACTGCACAGAGTATCAGAAGTACATTTAGGTATAATTGGGTCACAGATTATTAAATAACCAGCTTTTCAACTTAGTCCTGTAAAATTTCCAGGTGCACACACACATTTCCTTTTCTGGCCACCACTGCAGAGTATTTCTCCCCACTAAAACTAACTGAATGGAAATTTGTTCATGATCTGAATTTATATAATGGCAGCTATCTCTTATTTGTATCCCCTCTTTGAAGTCTTTTTTTAAGCCCCGAAACTGGATTTATAATTTATTTCATATTTTCAGCTATTTATTTTTTCATTTTTCCTTCCTCCTTCACAGGCAGTGGCCTCAAATCTCTTCAACTATTCTGTTATTACTAAAGTCGTTGCCTTCCGTGTTCCTTCCTTTTTCCCTCCTTACCCCCTTCTTCCCTCTTTCTCTCCTTCTTTCCTTACTTCTTCTTATTTTTTAAGTTTATTTAAATAAATATTTTGAAACTGACTTACCAATAGATTCCCTCATTTTGGAAATTCTTGGTCATTCATGTGGGTCCGTGCACAAGGGCTCCATCTCCACCTTTTGATTGTATTATTATCTTTGTTCTTCTTTAATTTATATGGCTTTAGGCCTCGGATTTAGACCGTGGATTTTTTGGTCTTTTTCACAAAAAATAGTAGTAAAATAGCAACATGATCTAGCCTTCATGAAGCAGAACTGTGAGATTATTGGCCTGTGTCCACAGCTAGCTCTGATATGTGTATTTCCTGGCAGGTTAGCCTTTCTTTATGTCAAGCAGAAAGAGGGGAAGAGAGGGAATTTAGTTCAGTGGCTTAAAGCAGAGGTTCTGGCTGCACACTGCCTGGGTTGAATCCTGGATTTGCCATTTACCAGTTAGGTAAATTACTTAATTTCTCTTGCTCAACTTAATTACTTTAAAATGAGAAGATACTAATGGTACCTAATGAATCAAAATATTGGGAGGTTTAAAACTCAAGCAGAGATGGAAAACTCTTGAAAATATTCTATATATGCTAGCTTTTATTATTAAGTGGGAATTATATTGAAGTGGCTGGAAGAGGAAGATTAATATTTTTATGGATCATCAAAATGCCTAACTTAGAAACAAATGTTAAAATGATCCAGTCATTCAATGACTCATTCAGACAGTGAATAAAGAACTGTATAATTTCAAAGGTACTAGAAGCAAGTGCAACACTCTTGAAAAATTTCTTTCTATATTAAGAAAAATCTTATTGACTGTTTTCTTTCTTCCAGTTTTATTGACATATGATTGACATACAGCACTGGTGTATGTCAAGGTGTACAGCTTAAACTTATATATATCATGAAATGATTAGTGAACATGCATCATCTCATATGGGTAAAACATTAAAGAAATAGAAAACATTTTTTTTCCCTGTGATGAGAACTCAGGATTTCCTCTCTTAACAACCAACTTTCATGTATAGCAAAGAGCAGTGTTAATTTTTGCTTTTATTTTCCTTGCCCGCGGAGACATCCAGAAAACCATATTGCTAAGACTGATGTCAAAGAGCATACTGCCTGTGTTTTCTTCTAGAAGTTTTATGGTTTCAGGTCTTACATTTAAATTTTTTTTTTTTTTTTTTTTTTTTTTTTTGCGGTACGCGGGCCTCTCACCGTTGTGGCCTCTCCCGTCGCGGAGCACAGGCTCCGGACGCGCAGGCTCAGCGGCCATGGCTCACGGGTCCAGCCGCTCCGCGGCATGTGGGATCCTCCCGGACCGGGGCACGAACCCGCGTCCCCTGCATCGGCAGGCGGACTCTCAACCACTGCGCCACCAGGGAAGCCCACATTTAACTTTTTAATCCACTTTGAGGTTTTTTTTGTATATGGTTTGAGAAAGTAGTCCAGTTTGATTCTTTTGTATGTAGCTGTCCAGTTTCCCCAGTATCATTTATTGAAGAGGCTGCCTTTTCCCCACTGTATATTTTTGCCTCCTTTGTTGTAGATTAATTGCCCATATAAATGTGGGTTCATTTGGGCTCTCTATTCTGTTCCATTGATCTATATGTTTTTGTGCCAGTACCATACTGTTTTGATTACTGTTGCTTTCTAGTATAGTTTGAAATCAGGGCACATGATAATTCCAGTTTTGTTCATTAATCTTAAGATTGTTATGGCTATTTGGGGTCTTTTGTGTTCCATACAAATTTTAAAATTATTTGTTCTAGTTCTGTGAAATATGCCACTAGTTTTTTGATAGGGATTGATTGCATTGAATCTGTAGATTGTTTATTAAAAGATCATATGTATGTTTGTACACCAGGAGAAGGTATGTTTCACTTATCTATTGCTGCATAAAAATCACTCCAAAATATATAGGAATAAAACAATACTATTTTACCTGTACATGGTTTCTGTGGGTCAGGAATTTGGACGGAGCACAGACTGTCTTGTCTTGGCTCCACAATGTCTGGGGTCTCACTTGGGAAGACTCAACTGTCTGGGGATTTGAATCATGTGGAGGCTTCCTCACTTACATGTCTGGCACTGGATAAATGGATTGGGCTGAGATAAATGGAAGGCTTGGCTCACCCGGGATGGTTGACTGGTCTATGTACCTGTCAGCCATGTGGTTTGGACCTCTTCACAACATGGTGGCCTCAGAGTAGTCAGATTTCATACTTGGCAGTTCAAGCCTCCAAGTGTAAGTGTTCCAGAAAAGAAAGAAAGAGCTGCATGACCTTTTATGAAATGTTGTATCAGTTTACACACCTGGTATCTGCAAAACTTTGGAGTTGAGATCAGGCTAAAATGTTGCTATAAAATGTTATGTTTGGTTCAAAATAATTTCCTATAGTTAAGGTTAATAATACCTTGTAAAAAAGGGCCAGAATTTGGCCAGAAAATGATAAACAATTTTCCAGTGATTCACTGAGTACTCAAAATTCCATAGAATTTCTATGAAGAATGTCCTCTGTTGTCCCTTGGCAGTCACCTTCCTATTGCTACAACAATAAGGAAATCTGGATATATCTTAGTGGGGTCAGGTCACTTGCCTTGGTATGGGTCTATTGTAAATGAATATGAAATAGAAAATTCACAGTTCTGGAAATATGCTGTTTCTCTTGAGAAAAACAACTTTAGGAATGATTCCCCAACAAAACTGTCTCCATGTTTGCAACTGGATTGTAAAACTTTTCAAGCTATATTTTATTACTTCATAATTTTTCTTGTTCTTCGGATTAAAATAATATCCTGAGGCAAACGGCTTTTGGATCTTTTGAGAGAAATGTTTTCAGTTCAGGATATAAATAAATATAGGACTGGATTTCTAGACCACCTTAAATCTTGACTTCTCTTTCCTTTTATGTTGAAGATCACTCCTTGTTATTTAGTCCCCATTGCTATGGATGGCTAATTTTATTTGGTTAAGGTGTGTATTTGTGTTTAATTTCACAATTAGGTTCTCAGCTCCGTGAACACAAGAAGCATTCCTTGCATATCTTTGTATCCCCAGATGGTGCTAAAAAAGTACCTTGACCAGTGGGTTCTTCATTTGTTTATTTGTCCAATGTGCATTCTTCATTGGATTCTTCATTTGTTTATTTGTCCAGTGTATAAAGAGGCACACATTCTGTACCATACACTGTGCTAGTTCTGAAGGTTCATTGAATATTCATAATTCCCTATATTTTCCAGCTTCACTTGCAGTTGGATTGGGACCATATGACTAGTTCTGACCAACAGACTGTGAACATTTAACTGGGCTGAGACACTTCGAGTTGATGTGCCGTCACCATCTCTCCCTTATCCTGTTACGACAAACTTGGAAGTCAAATACTTAATCCCTCGGTCAGTGGAAGTGAGATGGAAGTCCCCACCATGTACACTAGACACTGTGAGTGAAAAATAAACTTTTGTTGCCTTAAACTATTACAATTTTCAGGTTTACTTGTTTCTACAGCAAAACTTATTCTATCTTGAGACACTAAACTTAAGCATCTCATAGTCTAGGCGAAGTAAGGACAGGTATGATTCACTTTTGTGTACGTGGCTGTTAAATAAAGTGACCTGTGGACTTTGAGGTTCTCAGTAGAATAAGAGTTCAATATGATTGGTATCTCTGGGTTTTGGACTTGAACAATCTGCAAGTTTGAGGGAAAACACAGCTTCCTAGGGATGTAATTTCCTCATTTGTAAAATGAGAGGGCTGGCTGTTTTTCCTGCTTTAATTCCATCTTTGTTTTGTAACAGCTGTGAGAGGAGAAGAAACAGAGACTATAAAGACATTCTATCTTTATAAAAATAGGTACTTTTCTGTGATTTACTGGTTAGGCCCTCACAAGACTACACTGAAGTAGCAGATGGAGGCAGGAAGGTCCATTATCTTCCAACTCACACATAGATCTTTCAGTCTATCTTCAGGGAAGCACAAAAATTTGTTGCAACACATTCATTGCTATCAAAAGGATACCTTTTTCTTTAGAAAGAGAACTCCTACTCAAAGTTCCATGTTGGATATTGCATCTTAGGGCAATCTTTTCTGGAATATCTTTCCATTCTCTTACACAAAGAAAGTTATCCACAATTGCCTACATGCTATCTCTACATTCCAGACACACTTCCATTATTTTACTTAATACATGGTCTTTTATTATTGTTTTTTAAACAACTATTTCTGCTCTACATATTGTATACTTTACAAGGAAAGGGCTTTTCTTCATTATATCCCCAGGGTCTAATCCAATGCCCAGCACACTATAGCCATTTAATAAATAGTTCTTAAGTAACTGAATGACAAGCAAGTGAATCCTTCGCTGTTACCCAACATTTCCTGGTAAACTGGACTTGGAAATGGATGAGACAGGGCTAGTACTCTAATCATTTTGCTGTTACCATAATCCCTTCCCCACTACCTTTTTTTTAAAAAAATTAATTAATTTATTTATATTTTATTTTTGGCTGTGTTGGGTCTTCGTTGCTGCACTCCGGCTTTCTCTAATTGCGGTGAGCGGGGTCTACTCTTTGTTGCGGTGCGTGGGCTTATTGCGGTGGCTTCTCTTGTTGAGGATCACGGGCTCTAGGCACTCCGGCTTCAGTAGTTGTGGCTCGTGGGCTCTAGAGTGCAGTCTGAGTAGTTGTGGCGCATGGGCTTAGTTGCTGCGCAACATGCGGGATCTTCCTGGACCAGGGCTCGAACCTCTGTCCCTTGCATTGGCAGGCAGATTCTTAACCTCTGCACCACCAGGGAAGACCCTACCTTTTTTCTTTTAAGAGAGGGGTCATTTCCGGGTAACCTGCCACGAAGTTGCATTATAAAATCATGTTTTAGCTCAGGCTTCCTGGCTTGTTTTTCAAGGGAATTAGGAGGTTTAATGCATTTGTGTTGCTAAAGAGCTTGAGATCTGCTCAGGAAAGTCACTTTAGAATGCCTAAGTGCTAGAATCATAATATTTATTGGGAACTGATGAATAGAGTTCTTAAAATAGTCTTGCCCATTGTATCATTGAAAGCATGCTATATTAATCCCTTTTGTCTTAGGTGTATGATTTCTGGAAGATGAATGGAAAGAGGAAATTAGTGGATTTTGGAGTGGATTGTATAAGAATGAACAATTTTTATAAAGGTCTCTTTTCTTAAAGTGACAAATGCTAGAAAAATACCTTTAGCTGCACCAACATGGGCCTGGTAATTACAAGTCTAATAAATGGGCAAATCCCATATGCTGCTAGATGGAGATTGTGAGAGGCACCTCCACATGGAAGTCTGTTCTGAGATGGGGCAGAGTAACTGCAGAGGGTCACTCTTATCTAGAGTTCCCAATGTTGGGTATGTCATTTATTGTCACATTCATTCTCTGGGAGAAGGGAGGGCTTCATTCTTGTTTTTTGTGGGTTTGATAGCCTTTGGTATTTATATCAGGAATGGATTTAACAAATGAACATGTCTTCAATTCTGAGGAAGGATTTGGTGGTCAGAGCAATTGCTTCCTGAGGTGGGACAGTCACCTTCATTTGGGAGAGTTTGGGGAGAGGCTCAGGGAGACAGCTGGAGGGGAAGCAAATTACTCCACCTGGTGGTGCTAACTATTCTCTGAAGTGTTTGAAACATCTAGTCTAAAACGTGCCCTTCTCTCCTCTCTATAGCTAATGAAAAGGCCAAGGCTGAGTTTCTCTTCTCATACCCATTTTTTGCTTCTGGTTACTCAGTTTTCTGTACAAAGGTTCTCTTGCTATTCAGTCAAATCTCATTTTACTTCTATAAAAGTATATAGTCTCTTGCCCAGTGTTCCCCAAAGACCTACCCTCTCCTAATTTTCAGGAGTGAATACTCCAAAACAGAGAAGCTAGCCCAGTTTTTGCTCTAGGAGAGTACTTGCCATCATCATCCACAAACTTCTTTAGGTTACCCATTCTGCATAATAATAATAGTTAAAATAATTGCGATTCTGACACAGGGGGGTATGCATGCGACTTTTGTCGTCACCATGTGGGAGAGGCAAGAACAGCATCTGTCGTACAAATTCAGTGTAGAACTATATCAAAATGATTGCTTGATAATCATCCATGTTTAGCTCTTCTCTCAGAAAGACAGGTTTTGATGACCATCAGTTCCTCTGATCAGAGGAAGGGAAATTTTTTCACCAAAAGTGACAGTAGGAGGTATGACTGGGTGCGGATATGGGTACATTTGTCATGGTTGCATGTAAGGCGTGTGTGGGAGATGGCAAATAGAAAATAACTTTAGCTAAATGACATTGACATTATTATCTCTAAAATAGAAGTTGAAGTTTTCTACTGAGAGTGAGCGAAAGAGGAGGCTTAAAGAGTGTGGTTATATTACTCAGACTGGTCTGTAGGTTATCAGATGTGTCTTCAAATTACAATTGTAAATTTCAGCAAATTACAGAACTTAATTTTTTTCTCCATCATTATAAATCCTCTAGGTCTGTGATTTCATCAGACAGCATATATGCTTATAGAATGTCGGAGAACTGGCTGAATTGAGATGTCATTTTGAAAGCAACCTTTAATGTAGCACTGGGATACATGGGCTCTAGTATTACCTGCAGTTGGAAAGTTGTGGACAAAGACCTCCTGAGTTTTAGTAAATTCTCATTAACTCAGAAGTCAGATGGAAGACAGGAGAGGTTGACACCTCCTACTGTACCTCTGTGAGTGTCACACATCACTCTTCTTTTTCCAATTGCCCCGTAAGAATTGGGCAGGGCACCTATTTCTACCCACTTCTTAGAACTTTAGGGGTGATTGCATCAGAATGAAACATTTTTTTTAACTTTTTAATTTTGTTGCATTTTCTCTCTTGGAAAGATTTACATTGAAAGAACTCTTTGTACATAGCTTATCTGTTCACAATTTTAGCAATTTGTCTGCATTTCTATTCTGAATTCAACTATTACCCTTTTGAAGATTTTCATGTCATGTTCTGTAAAATCTTTTTTTTACAGCCATAAAAAGAGCAGAAGTAGATATTGCTATTCAGTAAGGAGTGGGTATCATTAGCTCAGTACATCAGAAATCCTCTGAATATAGAAGGATTTCTTCTAAAATGATACAAAAATTAGAGTATTTAGCAAAGAATAAAGCATTTCACTTCCTAAAAGAATTCTAACCTTCAATTTCTCACTTCTCTTTTCTGAAGTGCTAAGCAGGGGAAGTTTAGTGTCAATACTTATAAAAGCACATTTTCCTTACTAAAGCAGTAGCATGGTCTTCTGGGTAAGTGAGGCAAATTAAAATTTAGGTGGACTGGGTTCTTTCAAACTCAACTGCTACCTGACCTTGGTAATGCTGTTTACCCTCTCTGAGCCTCAAGTTACCCATCTGTAAAGTTGGACTCATAATGATCTTGCATTTACACACTCCTTTGAGGATTATAAAGGGAAGGTACTATATAAACCAGGAACTTTTTATTCTTTATAGTTTTCAACTGAGAGTATTACTTACCTAGTGTTCAGAACAGATCAATGAGGAGCTAGGAAGTAGGATTTTTAAAGAAAGGTTAAACTAAAAGTTGTGCAGAGAGCAAATATTTATATATTAACTTATGTAATCCCATTGGCTTCCAATATATGTTTGGAAATGTTTCTATAGGAAAAACCAAATAGCTCCAACTCAAGGAGAAATTTCACTTGAGAATCCTCATACTCAACTTCAGGAAATGTTTAGCCTTTGTCAAAAATATAGTTTGATTATATTTAATTTTCCTACTCACTCTGGTAGGATGTTAGATGACCATTCTGTATGACCAGGCATAAAATTTAAAAATATATTGGACACTAATTATTATCTCACTGCATGTCCTCACTGTCTCAACTGAAGTTGGACTGTCTGGGCTGTGAGATAGCTGTAGTTGATTAGTAGATGTCTTTAGTAGCAGGAAGCTTAGGGAGGTGTATTTTCAGAACAGATGTTAATTGTCTTCATTTAGCATAATAACAAACCTCTATGGATCTTGATTCCCAGAACTAGACCAAAAGAATATTCTACAATGGCAGTGTTGATGAACCCCGCAGGAGTCCTGTTATCTTTGGAGGCAACTGTGACTTCAAATCTAAAATAGATCATTGTTTACGTTAGCAAAATGAACTTAAACCAAATGTGATCAAGTTGAGAAGAATTGTTGTTTGGAGAACACATAAACCTAAGTAAAAAGAATTTAATAAGGCCTTCTGGCTTATGTAATGGTGAATTGCAAACAGATGGTCCAACTGTCTATCTACTTAGCATTTATGGGTAAGGAACAGTGCTAGAAACTGGGATATGGTAAGTAAAAAATTTCTATATACAAAGAAGTCCCTTAATCAAAGAGGAGGATAAATAAAAGAAGAACAACAATAGCATCATAATTCAGGAATTAAAGATCTTGATGGTAGTAGAACTAATCAGCCCTTTAAATGGGTAAAATATATTAGAAGTACTAGCTTAGAAGGATAAAGAAAATTACTGAAAAGAGGAAGTGGGAGATAATGGAAAACATGTTGGAGTTTATCATTTATGAAATACTGAGAGCACCATATTGTGAGCTTCTGTAATATCTTTGTGTTATTTGGTGATGGAAAAATGACTTTAAATATGTATTTTATGCTGTCACATTTTATAATAGAAAGTTGTGGAATCTCCTTTCTAATATTTTGAAGGAGAGAATGTAGAGTGATTTTCTGTCATCAGTGGCTCCAAATATAAATTATGACTTGACTTGAGGTGTTAGGGAGTGGTGGAGACTATGGTGAAGTGTCAGCTGCCAGTTATGTTTAGAGGAAAGAAGATGAACTTTCTGACCCCTTCAGTTCTAAGTATTTGGCTATAAGTAAATTTCTTTACACTAATTTTAGGACAAAATTAAATGTGGCTTCCTTGACCAACAGATCATGTAAGAGAAGCTGGTCTTATGTGAACAAAGCTATTTCAGAGCCTAAAAAAGTACAGCTCATTTCCACAACAGCACTTTCTCTATGAGCATTTGGTGTCCTGTCGCTGATTCCAAGCAGCATAAACTTTGTGCAGCTGACATTTTCTGACTCAACTCCTGCTATAATTGAAATTACTTTATTAAACAAGTTGAATCATTTCAATTACTTCGTGGGCTGGAGTGCTGGAGGCATACATGATGACTACATGCTGATTAAATTAGAGCTTGTACACCCCAGAAAGATGTGCATACCAGAAAAAGGCTTTCTCTTTCTTCAGTATAAAAAAGTCCTCTCTAATTCATATTCACTGGATAGATCCCTTTGGGTTGTATATTAATATTCATAAGATAAACCACATAGGTAAAGCAGAAGATTAAAATCAAGTCTCTTAATAAAGAAGCAAGAGTAATGACTACAGTAAAATCTCCAGAAATGCCATTATCCGCCTGAAGAGTGAACAGTACTGCTGTACATGTGTTGAAGCTGAGCTAGAGAACAATAAAAAATGAATTACTGCAGTGATTTGGATTTTAAAATCTGCTGGAGAGGAATGCGCAAACACAGTCACAGACCAATAGAAGAGAATATCAGGATCAGATGGTTGTACAAAGCAACATCTTAAGAGTAGAGTTTACAGTTCACCTTATTTTGATATGAGAATAGATTTGTGCTATAGGAGATAGCACTAAAAATTATTTCTCTTAAATAGACGATATTCTCTTGGATTCAGTACTGAATTCTGAGGATTGGGGATAAATAAAGCACTGCCCAGTTAGTTTATTCTTGCTAGTTTACCTACTGTATTTCTGCTTTCCTTTGGCCATTTGTATTGAACTCTTCTTGAAGAGACAAGGAAATTACATTTGCATATCCTTCCATAGATATTTACTGAGTGCCCATTTTGAGCTGGATACTTTCTTAGGAACTAGGAATCCCACAATTAACAGACAAAACTTCTGCTCTCATGAAGCTTATATTCTAGTGGGGAGCAAAAAAACATCTAAACCAGTTATAATGATAATTTCAGAGAATGAGAAGTGCTGTGAGAGAACAAAGCTGATAAGGGTATTGGGGTGACTTGTTTGTTTTTGCTGGGAGTTGTGCCATGTTAAATAGGGACATCAGGGAAGGCCTGTCTCTAAGGAGGGGGCATTTGAGAAGAGAATAGTTGCATATTAGTGCCATTATACTAATAACTTATTGTTGTATCATGCTTTAGCATTTACAGGGCACTTTCAAATAAAATATATCATTTAGTTCTCATATCAGTCTTGTGAGATCAGAATTATGATCTCAATTTTCTAAATGAAGCTAAGAAAGCTTAAGTGACTTGCCCCAAATTATATAGCCAGTGTGTGGCAAGACTTAGGTCCATGTCTTATATTGCAAAGATAATTTTACTTTACAAAGAAAACTAGGGGATTTAAATAAACTACTGCCACTTCAAAAATATTATTTTTGCATAACTTCCTTTCAGTCCTTGTGTGTGTATTTGTGTTTGCATGTGAGCATGAGTGTATGTGTATTCGTTCAAAAAGAATTGAACTCTTGCAAAAATGTATTACTCAGTAACTAAGAGGTACATTAACATTTGGTCAAAACCAATTTATAAAGGAACTGTGATGTTCATTTCTATAATTTACAAATATTCAAGATGTACCCCTCATGTCAGAAGGCATACATTAATCCTGTAGTCTATCTCATTCCAAATACTCTAATATATCACAGTTAGAGGGTAAAATGACAGCTTCAGTGCAGTCTTTATTTCCTCATGGCTAATGAGGAAGAAGACTACAAAGTGAGGTTCTTGACATAACTTACATGCAAACCACATGTTTCTATAATCTGGTTGATGAGTAATGTAATTTTAAAAGACTTCATTTTGAATCACCCTATATTTTGCATAGTGGTAATCAGTTTCTACCTTTGTGCATTTTTAATTAACTCTACATGCCGCAATTTGCTAAACGGTTCAATTGTCAAATGCAGGTTTTCTCACTCCGAACTGTTAGTACAATTTCTACTTACCTAAAAAAATTCATCTTGTTTCTGCCAGAGCTTGAAGCAGTTGCATCTTCATTTTCATTTTTTTCAAGAAAGCTTTTCTAAGAAGCCATGTCCCAGGCAGAATGAACAGCATACACGAATGCCTGGAGGTTGGTACTTAGAGAGTGAAGGACAGAGTGACATAAGACAAAGATTGAACAGCACGTAGTGAGGCCTGATCTGGAGGGCATTGATGCCATGCAAGGGGGTGTGAGCTTTCTCCTTAGGATGATAGGAGCCATGAAAGGCTTTAAGCAGGGTATGGGCAAATTTACTTAGTTCCTTTGATTATATTTCAAGTGTCATTTTCTTTTTAAACTTCTTGTCATATAAATTTCATGAGAAACAGGCTGTTTACTATATGGGAGGGCATTTTATACTCAACCCTGAAGCATATTAACAGACATAACCAAAGTAATTCTTTCCTTTTCTTCTGAGCACAGTTTTTATCATTACTGGAAGAATTTGATGAGTCTTGAAAAATATATATTCATGTGTTCAAACGTGTATTTCAGGAACTTAGTGCATCCACGTTCATGTGTTTGAGGGTGTTCATTCCATCATCATAGCAGGCTGTATTTTCTCCTCCTTTCATTCTCTCATCTCCTTAGAAATCAGCAATTAAAGCCAGTGCTGTACCAAAATTAGAAAGCAGCAGAAATATTCTCGGTATTATCATTTGGGTTCACACTGTTTTAAACTAGAGTCTTGAAGAAGATTGAAAAATTGGATTTTGGGATTGAATACTGACTCAACAGTAGGTACCTTCCTGTGGAGATTAATATTTTGTTCTGTTTGAGGAAAAGACTGATTTATGAGATATATTTGACTGTTAGAGGACTTGAGCTCTTATAATAGCTGTACATAATAATAGCTGTAATTTATTGTGCTAGGTTTTATATATATATATATATATATATGCATATATATATATATATGTATATCATAATTTGCAAAACAACTCTATGAAGTCTTTTTCTCCCCCATTCCAAAGTGAGGAAACCACGGGCTAGAGAGGTTAAGAATCTTGCCCCCAGGTCACACACAAGAGGTAAAACCTGGCTTTGAACCAGCTTATCTGAATTGTAATATGCTGCTTCTAACCATGTCACTCAACCCCTCCCACTTCAGCAAGCCAACTTTAGACAAATTAACCTCTGTGGATCTCAGTTTTCTATAAAATATACAAATTGGACTAGGTCAAGAAGTTAGACTAAATTATCTCTAAACTTTCTAGCTTGGGCATTCTGTAAGTGGTCTTCCTCTTAGACATGGCCAGTTGTGAGCAATTGAATTATTTGATAAAGTCATTATGTGATTCTTGGTTTATATTGCATTTTCTTTATAGGAAGAAAAAAGGAATCAAAGTTTTTAGATAGGCAAATAGTGAATGATAAGGATAAGGATTTTAAAAAGTGCAGACCTTGGAGCCTGAGGTAGCTGGATGCCAGTCCTAGCTCTGACACTCACTAGATGGGTCGCATAACATTTCTGAGCTCCAATTTGTTTATCTGGAAAACTGGGATGATGATATACAACTTGCAGAGTTGCATGAAATTTAGAGATAATGTTTAAGTTTTAGATTTTCCTTGATACAAGTAAATATTATCATTAATATCATTATCATTATCATTGACAGTGTGATTACACATCACTGTCATTATCAGAACCCACAACATTAATGATAGAAAAATGGAAACTTGCTGTGGTTTCCTTTGATATCTACTTAAAAAAATGGTCTGAATCAGAGAATTGATTCACACTCAAAACAATAGATTAATAAAAAGAAATGAAATTGAATTATTTGTAGTGAGGTGGATGGACCTAGAGTCTGTCATACAGAGTGAAGTCAGTCAGAAAGAGAAAAACAAATACTGGACGCTAACACATATATATGGAACCTTAAAAAAAGAAAAAGTGGTTCTAAAGAACCTAGGGGCAGGACAGGAATAAAGATGCAGATGTAAAGAATGGACTTGAGGACACGGGGAGGGGGAAGGGTAAACTGGGACAAAATGAGAGAGTGGCATGGACATATATACACTACCAAATGGAAAATAGATAGCTAGTGGGAAGCAGCCACGTAGCACAGGGAGATCAGCTCGGTGCTTTGTGACCACCTACAGGGGTGGGATAGGGAAGGTGGGAGGGAGACACAAGAGGGAGGAGATATGGGGATATATGTACATGTATAGCTGCTTCACTTTGTTATAAAGCAGAAACTAACACACCATTGTAAAGCAATTATACTTCAATAAAAATGTGAAAAAAATAAAAAAGATAGATCAAAAGATCTATATTGGAGAAGTGAAGATTAATAAAAAAAATCTTATAAGTGAAAAAAAAAGCGATGGGTTAGACCTGAGTGGATAGACCATAAGTAGTTGAATATAATAATATTTACTCATTCATGCAATAAATATTAATTGAACACCTACTCATAGCTATGTTACTATTTTAAACCATGGATTTAACAGTAAACAAAACAAAGTTCCTGTGGTCACAGAATAACATTTTATTGGGAATGACAGAAATAAACATAAATTATGTCAGTAGAGATTAGGGCAATGATGAAGTATAGAGCAGGGTAAGTGGAGAGAGTGTGAGTTTCTGTGGAAGAAACTTTTTTATTTATACAGTGGTTGGAGTAAATGCTCCCAGTGATGACATTTTAAAAAAGACCAAAAGGAGTGAAGGAACAATGTGGACATCTGAGGAACATTCCAGGCAAAGGGAACAGCATGTGCTAAGACTATGAGGTGGAAATGTGCTTCAGTGCTTAAAGAAGAGCAAGGAAGCCAATGTATCTGGAGCAGAGTGAGCCTGAGAAGAGCAAGAAGAGGTGATGCCAGAAAGATAGCAAGAGTCTATCATATTGGGTCATATATGCTATTATAAAGTTTCTTGTCTTTTCCTCTGAGTGAGATCAGAAGCCATCAGAAAGATTTAAGCAGAGAAGTGACATACTCTGACATATATAAAAAGATTACTTTGGCAGAAGTGTTGTGAATAGACAGTAGGTAGGCAAGAGTGGAAGCAAGGAGACAAGTTAGGGGACTATAGAAATGAATGTGATAATTTTACAATAATGCTGTAATAATTCAGATGGTTTTAACAAGATAGTAGCAGCAGAAGTGCTAAGAAGTTGTTGGAGCTTGGATAAATTTCCATGATGCAGCCGAGATGATTGGCTGATAAATTAGTAGCAGTACATGAGAGAGGATGAGGGGTCAAGGATGACACTAAGGTTTTTGGGCTGAGCAACTAGAAGGATGGAACTGATATTTATTGAGAAGGAGAACACAATGGGAGGAGTAATTTTGGTGGTGGTGGTGAGTTAAAAATCAGTAATTCAGTTTTGAATATGGTAAGCTTGAGAAACTGATTAGGTAATCCAAAGGGAGACACCAGTAAGAAGTGGAATAAATGATCTAAAGTTCAGGGGGAAAAGATGGTGTAGAGAGAAAAATTTGGGAGACATCAGCATATAGATGGTATTTAGAGAAAAGGAACTGAATGAGATCACCCAGAAAGTGAGTGTCAATAGGGAAGTTTGGAGACTAAGCCCTGGGACTTGCCAATGTTTGGTTGTTGGGAAGATGAGAAGGAACAGACAGAGGAGACTGAGAAGGAGCAACCAGTAAAGTAGGAGGAGACAGAGAGGGTGACTTGGAAGCTAAGCAAAGAAAGTGTTTCAGGAAGGAGAAGATGTATTGAATAACATGAGGATTGGGAAGTGACCTCTGGATTTTATATCCCAGTGGTTGATAACTTTGGCTGCAGTGGAGTGTTAGGGTTTAAATCCTGACTGGAGCATATTCAAGAAAGAATGACAGAAAACAGAATGTTTAAAAGTTTTTTGAATAGTTTTGTTGTTACAAGGAATAGACATTGGGGGCAGGGTAGTTGGAGGGGGGACATATGATATCACAAGAAGATATTTAAACACGGGAGATGTTACAGTCTGTTGTATGGTGATGGAATGATAGGATTGAGAGTGAAAAATTGGTGCTGCTGAGAGAGAGAGAGAGAGAGAGAGAGAGAGAGAGAGAGAAACAATTGCATGATGTCCCTGACTAGGTGAAAGGGGATGGCCTGAGATATGCACACAGGCAGCTTAGGTAGCTAATCAGATTGCAGAAATCAGGGATCTATTAAAAGTCATGCGAATAAAGATAGAGACACAACTACAGAGCCAGAATCAAGAGACTACAGTAGGTGGGGCAGCTTTCTGCCTTTGATGCAGAAGCTTGCATGGCATACAGCAAATTGGGAGGTCCACGAGACAAGGCCACGTGGAATATTTGATTATAATCAGAAATCCATGGGCAAGAAGTTAGGCGCTTTCTGGATTATTGCTGCCATAATGATAATGCAGCAACACCCTCCTGGTCAGGTGGCATCGTTTTTCAGTCTTAGAGTTCATTACCTATTTGTAAGCTTACTGAGAGCAGGGACAATACCTTATATCTCTTTATATCCTCCTTTAGCTCCTACAGTGCCTTGTACACAGTGGCTGCCAAATAAATATAAAATTGAATTGAAGATACTCCTCAGTACTAAAAGTATTTATATGGGGCCAAAGTAACAAATTGAAACGTGGATAATTGAGCCTCTCAGTCATCAACAACCTATATGACTGATTACTTCTCAATTAACTAAATTTGACTATATTGACTAGTTTATCTAGAGATGGAGATGAGACTTCATGGGCAGCTGTGCATTGAATGACCTCTTCCAGGTTTCCCAACCATTTACCAAAGAATATTTGGAGGCTGTCTTCCCAGCTTGTTTCCGTGGAAATAATGCCCTTTTACTACTAAGTGACAGAATATTTCTATTTTATTCTAGCAAAGCAGGTCAATCACTGCTATTTCTATTATGATTATTTACAACACCCTAAATGGTAGAGAGAAGGGAGAGGAGTGAAATGTAAAGCAAAGAGTTTGCAGATGGAGCAGAGCTGCAGATATGAGCTCCCTCTTTTTGTCACTAGCTCTGTGATTTGGGGCAAGACCCTTATGTTTCTGAGCTTCGAAGTCCTCTGCTATAAATTATAATCATACCCATCTTGTTGATTTTGCAGATCACTGTGAAGAGCAGGTGAAAATGGTTGGAGAAAGATAAAATATTGCTCCTTTACTGGGGTCCATGGACAGGCTTCATGTGTATTTAGGAACCTCCTGAAATTGAATGAAGATTTGCCTTTATGCATTTCTGCATTTTCTCTCTAGATTCTCAAAGGTTTGTCTTCAGATTCTCAAAGGGTTTTGTGACAACATTGCTGAAAAGCAATAATAACAGACAGAGTTGAAATTGTTTACTCTGGCCAGGTGTGATAACCTTAAATTACAATAATGTTTTCTGTGCCCAGGTGAGGGTTAAAAATAACACTGCATGCAGTAGTGGTTCTCCATCTTTAGTATGCATCACAATCACCTGGAAGACTTGTTAGATTTCTGGGCCCCACCGCCAGGATTTTTAATTCAGTAGGTTTGAGGTACAAATCTACGTTTCTAATAAGTTCCCAGGTGCTGCTGCTGCTACTGGTCTCGATTCCACATTTTGAGAATCACTGGCATAAAGTATAGGTAAGCTCTGTAAGTATTTAGTAGGCAGGTTATTGGAGAAGCTTTGATTTTCAGGAAGTGGGTAATGTCCTTGAATAGATAGTGGTAATGGTCTCTACTTTGGACTTTGTTGAAAGAAAAATAAGGTTTTTTTTGCATTTTTGGTAGTGTTACTAAAGCTGACTTCTTTCTTGAGCAGTATGTCACAGCTCAACAGCTCTTAACATCTCTCTTGGGGGCCAAAATGGTGTAGTATTCTATCTGACAATATGCCTGCTATTTCCCTGCTGATCTCACAGAGAGGCAGAATTAGAGCCTTGTGTCTCAAGTCCAGGAACTGCCGATGGCTGCCATGTGGGCTGAATGGACCCTTTAACTGAGGAAGTCAAAGGGTTCTCTGTAAAGCCTTTACAAGGATATGAAAATACATTTTCTTTTGAACGAGAAGGAAAGAGGCTTTTGGAAGTAAGTACCTTTTGAAGATGTTTCCATTCGTGGTGAACAGGGAGTGAGGAATTGAAATATAAAATACTGTTTGTCATTTTGATTCTGTATTTCTTGCTGTGGAACATGGTCCAACATTACTTGTCCCGTTCCTTCCTTAGGAGGAGGATGTATACACATTTTCATGGCTGTCCTGGACAGCAACAAAGAACACTGGCAAATAGCATAGAAATAAAAGTGCTAACTAGCAGCACCCAGGATGAGAAACATTTGGGCAAAGCTTGTTATTGCGAAGCAGGAGAACATATTTTAAACACTGCCAACAGTGTGCTCTATAATTTCATTCGTCCTCATAAATGCCATTTTTCAAAATCTCACTTCATTGCTATTTTAGTTTTCTCAGGCCTGCCCTCATCTTCATTTTCTGTTTGCCCTTAGTCCTTTAATACTTTCTTATCTTTACCAGACTGTTTCGAATACTTAATCTTTGGAGAAACTCTTTTTCAGTCAGATCTGGTACCTGTCAAGGAACAGTAAATAAGCATAATATTATAGATTAGAGTTTAAAAAGGCTATTTAGGTTGCATCAGTGCAAGCCATATTAATATCTGAGATGCCAAGGAGCTTTCACAGTTATGGAACTCAGAGGTGACTAAAATGTCTTAATCCTTCAAATGTGGAAGAGGAAGAAGGAGAGATCATTTTCACTTTTACATAAGCAAAACTTGTCTGTCCAAGGGCATGCAGTCTTAGAAACAGAGCAGAAGGAGCTGAGCTGGCAGACAGTTTGCTGGGTGGGGGCAGTCTTGTCTATTTGCCTGTACATGTTTCTTCAGTGCCCCCAACACTTATTCACTTCAAAATCAGTTGGGACTTACAAGAACTTGCAAACTATTTTTAAACAGGTCAGAGCTGGAGCATTAAAAATGGTGAATAGCTGTAAATCCCAGAGAAATAGCATATAGGTAAAACTACAGATATTTATGCAGTAGTTTTGGTTCCAAACATCCCCATTTCTCAAGGCATTTGAATATTTTTGGTTTACAAAATACTTCCACTTGCTTTTTTAATGTTAGAAGTGTCTACATTTTTATAACTCTCACTGAGGTATCTTATGCTCATTACTGTCTCCATAAAAGCTAGTGATTTGGTGGTAGTGGTGCACTTTATGAGCTGTCATGGGATATACTACATATTATGTTAAGGCGAGGAGGGGGAAGATGACAAACAAATCATAAAGTTGTCCGTTTTCCTAGACAATTTTACATCTGTTTTCCTCATTTTTTAACGTTTTAAATGATCTATATATTGGCAAAGTAAAATGTTTGTGTTGCTTTTTCATGCTTGGTGCAATTAAGGACCATGTTCTTATCAAAACATACATTTCACATTTTTTTTCAAACCAAATAATGAAGAAGAGACTTGGTTGCTTATTCTAGTTATGCTATTAAAGAAGTGAGTCATTTGTCAGTCTCTTTCTGTGTTATAAAGCCATAATAATACTAAGTTCTGCAGGTCTGGTTATAATGTAGACTCCAAGACCTAAGAGAATGGGGCAAAGTGATTTGATTTGTACATTGTGTGGTATTTGGGTTACTGCTGGGGTGTAGTCCTCATTGTAAATTAATACATTGGTATTTTAGTTTATCAATACATTTATGAAACTTTGGGTAATGCAACGTAATCCCACTTAGACCTGACCACTCTTGAGAAAATTTGGTACAAAGATAAAGGAACTCTGTATGTAAAGCTAAATGTAAAGATTTAGATTTGTTTTTAACATCTTTATTGGAGTATAATTGCTTTACAATGGTGTGTCAGTTTCTGATTTATAACAAAGTGAATCAGCTGTACATATACGTATATCCCCATATCTCTTCCCTCTTACATCTCCCTCCCTCCCACCCTCCTTATCCCACCCCTCTAGGTGGTCACAAAGCACCAAGCTGATCTCCCTGTGCTATGCGGCTGCTTCCCACTAGCTTTCTGTTTTACATTTGGTAGTGTATATATGTCCATGGCACTCTCTCACTTTGTCCCAGCTTACCCTTCCCCCTCCCTGTATCTTCAAGTCCATTCTCTAGTAGGTCTGCGTCTTTCTTCCCGTTGTGTCCCTAGGTTCTTCATGACCATTTTTTTTTTTTTTTTAGAATCCATATACATGTGTTAGCATCTGGTATTTGTTTTTCTCTTTCTGACTTACTTCACTCTGTATGACAGACTCTAGGTCCATCCACCTCACCACAAATAACTCAATTTCGTTTCTTTTTATGGCTGAGTAATATTCCATTGTATATATGTGCCACATTTTCTTTATCCATTCATCTGTCGATGAACACTTAGGTTGCTTCCATGTCCTGGCTATTGTAAATAGAGCTGCAATGAACATTGTGGTACATGACTCTTTTTGAATTATGGTTTTTCTCATGGTATATGCCCAGTAGTGGGATTGCTGGGTCGTATGGTAGTTCTATTTTTAGTTTTTTAAGGAACCTCTGTACTGTTCTCCATAGTGGCTGTATCAACTTACATTCCCACCAGCAGTGCAAGAGGGTATGCTTTTCTCCACACCCTCTCCAGCATTTATTGTTTGTAGATTTTTTTGATGATGGCCATTTGACCAGTGTGAGATGATATCTCATTGTAGTTTTGATTTGCATTTCTCTAATGATTAGTGATGTTGAGCATCCTTTCATCTGTTTGTTGGCAATCTGTATATCGTCTTTGGAGAAATGTCTATTTAGGTCTTCTGCCCATTTCTGGATTGGGTTGTTTGTTTTTTTTGATATTGAGCTGCATGAGCTGCCTATAAATTTTGGAGATTAATCCTTTGTCAGTTGCTTCATTTGCAAATATTTTCTCCCATTCTGAGGGCTGTCTTTTCATCTTGTTTATGGTTTCCTTTGCTGTGCAAAAGCTTTTAATTTTCATTGGGTCCCATTTGTTTACTTTTGTCTTTATTTCTATTTCTCTAGGATGTTGGGTCAAAAAGGATCTGGCTGTGATTTATGTCATAGAGTGTTCTGCCTGTGTTTTTCTCCAAGGGTTTGATAGTGTCTGGCCTTACATTTAGGTTTTTAATCGATTTTGAATTTATTTTTGTGTATGGTGTTAGGGAGTGTTCTAAGTTCATTCTTTTACATGTAGCTGTCCAGTTTTCCCAGCACTACTTATACAAGAGCCTGTCTTTTCACTGTATATTCTTCCCTCCTTTATCAAAGATAAGGTGACCATATGTGCGTGGGTTTATCTCTGGGCTTTCTATCCTGTTCCATTGATCTATCTTTCTGTTTTTGTGCCAGTACCATACTGTCTTGATTACCGTAGCTTTGTAGTATAGTCTGAAGTCCGGGAGCCTGATTCCTCCATCTCCGTTTTTCTTTCTCAAGATTGCTTTGGCTATTTGGGGTCTTTTGTATTTCCATACAAATGGTGAAATTTTTTGTTCTAGTTCTGTGAAAAATGCCAGTGGTTGTTTGATAGGGATTTCATTGAATCTGTAGATTGCTTTGGGTAGTAGATTCATTTTCACAATGTTGATTCTTCCAATCCAAGAACATGGTGTATCTCTCCATCTATTTGTATCATCTTTAATTTCTTTCATCAGTGTCTTATAATTTTCTGCATATAGGTCTTTTGTCTCCTTAGGTAGGTTTATTCCTAGGCATTTTATTCTTTTTGTTGCAATGGTAAATGAGAGTGTGTTCTTAATTTCACTTTCAGATTTTTCATCATTAGTGTATAGGAGTGCAAGAGATTTCCGTGCATTAATTTTGTATCCTACTACTTTACCAAATTCCTTGATTAGCTCTAGTAGTTTTCTGGTAGCATCTTTAGGATTCTCTATGTATAGTGTCATGTCATCTGCAAACAGTGACAACTTTACTTCTTCTTTTCCGATTTGGATTCCTTTTATTTCTTTTTCTTCTCTGATTGATGTGGCTAAAACTTCCAAAACTATGTTGAATAATTGTGGTGAGAGTGGGCAACCTTGTCTTGTTCCTGATCTTAGTGGAAATGGTTTCAGTTCTTCACCTTTGAGGACGATGGTGACTGTGGGTTTGTCATATATGGCCTTTATTATTTTTAGGTAAGTTCCCTCTGTGCCTACTTTCTGCAGAGTTTTTATCATAAATGGGTGTTGAATTTTGTCAAAAGCTTTCTCTGCATCTATTGAGATGATCATACGGTTTTTCTCCCTCAATTTCTTAATATGGCGTATCACATTGATTTGCATATACTGAAGAATCCTTGCATTCCTGGGATAAACTCCACTTGATCATGGTGTATGATCCTTTTAGTGTGGATTCTGTTTGCTAGTATTTTGTTGAGAATTTCTGCATCTATGTTCATCAGTGATATTGGCCTGTAGTTTTCTTTCTTTGTGACATCTTTGTCTGGTTTTGGTATCAGGGTGATGGTGGCCTCGTAGAACGAGTTTGGGAGTGTTCCTCCCTCTGCTATATTCTGGAACAGTTTGAGAAGGATAGGTGTTAGCGCTTGTGTAAATGTTTGATAGAATTCACCTGTGATGCCATCTGGTCCTGGACTTTTGTGTGTTGAAAGATTATTAATGACAGTCTCAACTTCAGTGCTTGTGATTGGTTTGTTTATATTTTCTATTTCCTCCTGGTTCAGTCTCAGAAGGTTGTGCTTCTCTAAGAATGTGTCCATTTCTTCCAGGTTGCCTATTTTATTGCCATATAGTTGCTTGTAGTAATCTCTCATGATCCTTTGTATTTTTGCAGTCTCAGTTGTTACTTCTCCTTTTTCATTTCTAATTCTATTGATTTGAGTCTTCTCCCTTTTTGTCTTGTTGAGTCTGGCTAATGCTTTATCAATTTTATTTATCTTCTCAAAGAACCAGCTTTTAGTTTTATTGATCTCTGCTATTGTTTCCTTCATTTCTTTTTCATTTATTTCTGATCTGATGTTTATGATTTCTTTCCTTCTGCTAACTTTAGGTTGTTCTTTTTTTCCTTCTTTCTCTAATTGCTTTAGGTGTAAGTTCAGGTTGTTTATTTGAGATTGTTCTTGTGTCTTGAGGTAGGATTGTATTGCTATCAACTGCCATCGTAGAACTTCTTTTGCTACATTCATAGGTTTTGCGTTGTCGTGTTTTCATTGTCATTTGTTTCTAGGTATTTTCTGATTTCCTCTTTGATTTCTTCAGGGGTCTCTTGGTTATTTAGTAGTTTAGCCTACATATGTTTGTATTTTTTTTTGCAGAGTTTTTCCTGTAATTGATATCTAGTCTCATAGTGTTGTGGTCAGAAAAGATACTTGATATGAGTTCAATTTTCTTAAATTTACCGAGGCTTGATTTGTGACCCAAGATATGATCTATCCTGGAGAATGTTCCATGAGCACTTGAAAAGAGAGTGTATTCTATTGTTTTTGGATGGAATGTCCTATAAATATCAATTAAGTCCATCTTGTTTAATGTATCATTTAAAGCTTGTGTTTCCTTATTTATTTTCATTTTGGGTGATCTGTCCATTTGTGAAAGTGAGGTGTCAAAGTCCCCTACTGTGATTGTGTTACTGTCGATTTCCCCTTTTATGGCTGTTAGGATTTGCCTTATGTATTGAGGTGCTCCTATGTTGGGTGCATAAATATTTACAATTATTATATCTTCTTCTTGGATTGATCGCTTGATCATTATGTAGTGTCCTTCTTTGTCTCTTGTAATAATCTTTGTTTTAAAGTCTATTTTGTATGATGTGAGAATTGCTACTCCAGCTTTCTTTTGATTTCCATTTGCATGGAATATCTTTTGCCATCCCCTCACTTTCAGTCTGTGTGTGTCTGTAGGTCTGAAGTGGGTCTTTTGTAGCCAGCATATATACAGGCCTTATTTTTGTATCCATTCAGCCAGTCTATGTGTTTTGGTTGGAGCATTTAATCCATTTACATTTAAGGTAATTATCAATATGTACATTCCTATTAACATTTTCTTAATTGTTTTGGGTTTGTTATCATAGGTCTTTTCCTTCTCTTGTGTTTCCTGCCTAGAGAAGTTCCTTTAGCATTTGTTGTTAAGCTGGTTTGGTGGTGCTGAATTCTCTTAGCTTTTGCTTGTCTGTAAAGGTTTTAATTTCTCTGCCAAATCTGAATGAGATCCTTGCTGGGTAGAGTAATCTTGTTGTATGTTTTTCCCTTTCATCACTTCAACTATGTCCTGCCACTCCCTTCTGGCTTGCAGAGTTTCTGCTGAAAGATCAGCTGTTAACCTTATGGGGATTCCGTTGTATGTTATCTTTTGTTTTTCCCTTGCTGCTTTTAATAGTTTTTCTTTGTATTTAATTTTTGATAGTTTGATTAATATGTGTCTTAGCGTGTTTCTCCTTGGATTAATCCTGTATGGGACTCTCTGTGCTTCCTGCACTTGATTAACTATTTCCTTTCCCATATTAGGGACATTTTCAACTATAATGTATTCAAATATTTTCTCAGTACCTTTCTTTTTCTCTTCTTTTTCTGGGACTCCTATAATTCGAATGTTGGTGCGTTTAATGCTGTCTCAGAGGTCTCTGAGACCGTCCTCAATTCTTTTTAGTCTTTTTTCTTTATTCTGCTCTGCAGTAGTTATTTCCACTATTTTATCTTCCAGGTCACTTATCCGTTCTTCTGCCTCAGTTATTCTGCTGTTGCTTCCTTCTAGAGAATTTTTAATTTCATGTATTGTGTTGTTTATCTTTGTTTGTTTGCTCTTTAGTTCTTCTAGGTCCTTGTTAAACGTTTCTTGTATTTTCTCCATTCTATTTCCAAGACTTCAGATCATCTTTACTATCATTATTCTGCATACTTTTTCAGGTAGCCTGCCTATTTCCTCTTCATTTGTTACATCTGGTGGATTTTTACGTTGCTGCTTCATCTGCTGTGTGTTTCTCTGTCTTCTCATTTTGCTTAACTTACTGTGTTTGGGGTCTCCTTTTTACAGGCTGCCCGTTCGTAGTTCCCGTTGTTTTTGGTGTCTGCCCCCAGTGGCTAAGGTTGGTTCAGTGGGTTGTGTAGGCTTCCAGGTGGAGGGGACTAGTGCCTGTGTTCTGGTGGATGAGGCTGGATCTTGTCTTTCTGGTGAGCAGGTCCACGTCTGGTGGTGTGTTTTGCGGTGTCTGTGACCTCATTATGATTTTAGGCAGTCTCTCTGCTGATGGGTAGGGTTGTATTCCTGTCTTGCTAGTTGTTTGGCATAGGGTGTCCAGCACTGTTGCTTGCTGGTCATTGAGTGGAGCTGGGTCTTGTTGTTGAGATGGAGATCTCTGGGAGATTTTCGCTGTTTGATATTACATGGAGGTGGGAGGTCTCTGGTGGACCAATGTCCTGAACTTGGCTCTCCCACCTCAGAGGCACCGCCCTGACGACTTGCTGGAGCACCAAGAGCCTGTCCTCCACAGGGCAAATTGCTGTGAGTCATAATTAGCTTGAGGGGAAGAGTTTTCTTAAATCAGAGCAGAGACTCCGTAATGGAAATCACTGGCGGAACCAGACCTGGGCCAGGAAAACCTACACTGTAATTGACCAAGTGCTGGAAGCTCCGTGCAGACAACTCTGAGAGTTAAAATCTTCCGGGGGACCCAATCATGGCGGCCCTACAAATTTGTGAGATTTACCTACGGGAGCTCCACCAGGTTCTCACAGTAAATATTGGAGAAAAAAATCTCCGTGTACTTCCAGCAAGAAGAGGGGACAAGGAATCATTTTTGTAAAGGTTTAGAGTAAATTGTACAAGTATTGTGAAATTTGTACCTAAATGATCACCAAAATCAAAATTAAAAGGAAAATGATAAATTGGGATAAAATGTTTATGGCGAATACAGTGGTTAAATGATTAATGGCCTTAAAGATACAGAGGTCTTAAAAATCAATAAGAAAAACTTTCAGATCACAATAGGAAAAGAACAAAGGATATGAATAGGCAATTCATAAAAAGAAGAAAATTAATTGCTGATTGGAATGAAAAAAAGCCCCTCAAATTTCATCAGTAATCAAAAGATAAGAGCTAAAATCATACACCATTCCTCTAGATCAAATTGGCAAAGATTTAAGAAGATGATATTTAGGCCTTAATCATTTATTCAGTATAAATGGCTGCCGTTGCACCTTCAAGGGTGGCCCTGAGATTTTAGAATGTATACCATTGTAACATGCTACCGTTTTCATCCTGGGCTATGCAACAATGGGCAATGAGACTAAGCTTTGAAATCAGGCACGGCAGGTTAGATTCCCAGCACTCCTATCTACAGTTGGCGGTAAAGCGGCTGCCAGTTTCTTAAAACTTCTGAGCTTCCAATTTCTCTTCTGTAAGATGGGGATTTTGCCTACTTTGCAGAGTTATTGTGAAGAGGCAGTGAAACTAGTAATGCTTCTAGAAAAAGGTAGCTGCTTAATAAATGGTTGGTATGCTGTTGTTTGTAGACTATTTTCTATAGTTTCAAACACAAAATTTCAGAGTTTGTATTTTGTAATGCAAAAGACTCAACCATTCTGAATATGTGTCAGGTAGTAATGTGGGACAGGAACTGGCCCATCAGTAAATCCCAGGCTGCTTTGTGCTATGAGACATTTGACAGTGTGACTCCGGATGTCACTTGCTTCTATATAGCAGGGATCTTTTTTTTTTTTTTTTTTTAGGTAATAGGCATTGTGGAACTTTGTTTTTTCCCCACCAGACATCTATACTGGATTTTGCAGCATGAAACATAAAATTCACACAGAACAGTGAGACAGACTAAGCAGGAGACAGAAGGAGGCATCATACAAAAAGACAAAATCTATTCCCTGGGTAACAGGCCTAGTCCCCTAGGGAGAATTTTGTAGATACACACAGGAGGAGAGCCTAATCTATTACATAGATATCTGCAGTAGCAAGTCAAGAATGAGCCTCTCTAGAGTTAGAGAACTGCATTTGATGAAGCTGCTGCACTTAAAATGTGAACACTGGGCAATTGAGGACAGAGAGACTGAGGCAAAGGGTCTGATACCAATAAACAGCCTATGTGTGTGGTAGTGGAAGAGCTTGGAGCACAGAACAAGGAGCCTCAGGCAAGACCGAGTCAGAAAAGCAACAGGCAGCCTCTGCCAGGAAGAGTTTTTCTACTTGTGCAGTGATGAACAATTGGAATTAA
Source organism: Phocoena sinus (assembly GCF_008692025.1). Classification (NCBI taxonomy): domain Eukaryota; kingdom Metazoa; phylum Chordata; class Mammalia; order Artiodactyla; family Phocoenidae; genus Phocoena; species Phocoena sinus. The sequence goes on from NC_045767.1 coordinate 78,044,438, forward strand.
CAGTACACCAAAATGCTTATAGTTTAGTTTGTATATGTGTAGCCCCCATTTCTACTAGCTCAGTATTATCCTACCTGAGAAAGAATAAGACTTTAGGACCTCCATATCCAAAACCCATCTTCTCTCTTATTTATGGGAGTTTTTGCTGAATGGTAGTCAGTTGACTGAAGTCAGTAGCATTAACATCTATGCATCAGCTTCTTCCTGTCTAGTACTGGCTCCCACCTGTCCACACCTGCTGCCTGCAGACCCTTTGGAGAGACACTTTTTTTGCTGGCACTGACATCATGAGAATCCAGTGTCCACATGGAAGGTGACATCTCTGGGGCACCAGAACTGAGCTGGATCCCAGTAGAGGCTGGACAAAGGGCCTCCTCATCTCAGCCACACACTTTCAGCTTCCTGAAGTAGATCTACTTGTGACCAGTGAACCCAAAACTTGTCCTAGGGACCCCAATGGACAATAGCCCAGCTCTGATCAGTGTGTCTTCTATGTCTTCCTTTATAGTTTCCTCACCTCATCAAAATGTCCTCTCTTCTCTCCTAAGTATAACCATTCCCCTCCCCGCATGTCATCCCAAAGTGGCCCTGCAGGAGACTTATGATACTGCATGTGAGCAGGGGTGTCATCTGCAGCCCAGATGCTTACCTACCTAAGTCTAAGACTGCTTAAGTTAACTCTTAGAGAAGGGCTCCTTCACTCCACTGTCAGTTTCATTGTCATAAATTTTTCAAAATAAGAATATGCATTGTAATGGAACAAACAGTAAACCCCAACTAGAAATTAAAAGGAACATTCTGCTTCCTGAAGCTGGAAGACCAGTTTGACAGGTCCCCACCTCTTCCAGAAGGGGCTCAGCAAAACTTGCTTTGGGCTGGGTGTGCCACACATTTCTATGCTTCTGAATAGGTTACACTTCTTGATGCTCCATTTTATCAGCTTATAATTTTCCTCGGGTAACAGCAAGCAATTTCTCATTTCCTTCCTCCTTTGATGTATGATCTTTCAATATTCATAGATGTTTGTCCCTGCCTTTTTTTGCTGTGAACCTGGGGTATTTATCTTTAATCCCTCAATCACATTGGTTTTGCTATTCTGAGTTCTTTCCTAAATGTATGACAGCTGGATGTTTCTAGAGTCTGGTTCCCAGAGTGGAATAAAAAAGTAAAAACCTTTGGGTAGGGCTTCCCTGGTGGCGCAGTGATTGAGAGTCCGCCTGCTGATGCAGGGGACGCGGGTTCGTGCCCCGGTCTGGCAGGATACACATGCCGCGGAGCGGCTGGGCACGTGAGCCATGGCCGCTGAGCCTGCGCTGCTGAGCCTGCGCATACCGGAGCCTGTGCTCCGCAGCGGGAGAGGCCACGGCAGTGAGAGGCCTGTGTACCACAAAAAAAAAAAAAAAAAAAAAAGCCTTTGGGTACATGGCTTTGGGGCTTGCAGCCATAGGCAATAATGGTGTCCTCCTGGCTGAATCCAACCCTGTGTCACTTCTCTGGGTCTGAACCTCAGTTCAGGTTTTCCTGTTCTTCCCACTCCAGAAATAGCAAAGCTGTGGCACCTAAAGAAAGGGAAGTATGTTTTTGTTTTTTCTTGGGCAGCATGAAAACATTAAATTTAGGAATCTCTGTTCTGTTCTGGAGTAGAGTGGGGTTCAGGCGTGGGCATCATAGGAGCAAGAGCACAGAGTTGTACAGAGCTGGCTCGGTAGCCTTGGGTAAGTGACTTCAGGTCTCTGAGCTCAGTTCTCTTATCTGTAGAATGTCAATAATTTCTGAGGCTGAATTGGGATGTTTGAACATGGCTCTGACTGTTTGGAAGTGTACAGTAGGCTCAAAATAATTAGGAGATATTGCCACGATGATTACGCATTTTGGAAACAGAAACCTAGTTTTATATTCCACCTCTGCCACTCACTAGCCATTTGACCTTCTGTTAGGGGTCAGCAAGTTTTCTGTAAAGGACCAGATAGTCAATATTTAGGCCTTGCAGGACCTAGACTCTGTTGCAAACTATTTGAGTCTGTCACTGTAATGAAAGCAGCTATAGTCTATGCGGAAACAAATGGGCATGATTGTGTTCTAATAAAACTATTTATAGACTTGAAATTTGAATTGCATATAATTTTTACATGTCACAAAATATTACGCTTTTCACTTTTTTCAATCATTTAAAAATATAGAAATCGTTCTTAGCTTGCAGGCCAGACAAAAACAGGTGATGAGCTAGAGTTTGGCCTGTGGGCCATAGTTTGCCAGTTCTCACCTTAGGTCAATGCTTCATCTCTCTAACTCTCAGTTCCTTTTCCTGTGAGTTGGTTTGGTGTCTGTTTCAGTGAGGCAAAGTGCTTTGCATATATTGTGTTCAATAAATTGTAGTTGTTATTATTATAATTATTATTAACATTAGAAAGTGGAGACCTGTATGTCTGCAATGGTATATAATTTTTTGGTTTAATATGATTACAGCTAGGAAAGAGGGTTTCAGTTAGTTCCTTTTTGAGTTGTCTAATCAAAAGGGGTAGATGAATGAAATCCAATTTTATAAGCTTCCATCCATTGTATAATAAAGAATTCATTCTGGTCTTCGTCCTGTGTTCTTGAGAGGGAGTTTCTAAACCCTTGGAATTTTCCAGGTGATAGGAGTGTCTTTATTATTTCATTGTGGGCTCCAGGGATCACACCTGAGTTTATGCTAATGAAGTAACTATAATGGGCTGCTAGACAGTGTCAGCATGGGAACAGGTTTCAACATGAGAATATTGGGGGACACATATTCAGTCTGTAGCCATATAGATATATATTATTTTAATCCTCACAATAACCACTTATGATAGATACTATATTATTTTATTCCCTCTTCTATAGGTTAAATAACATAAAGGCACAGGGGAGTTAATAATTGTCTTAAATCACACAACTGAAAAGTGGTGGAGTCGGAATGTGAACCCAAGCAGGCTGGCTGTGGCGTCATGTTCTTAGTCACTAAGCTATATTGCATCTTAGAAGAATAGTGACAGCAACTAACATATTTGAGACGATCGCTATATGCCAAGCATAACACTTGCCTATGTTAACTAGGGACCATTATTAATCCATTTTATAGATGATGAAACCAAAGTACAGAGAGATTAAATACTTGCCTAAGGCTGCTAGGTTAGTAAGTGGCAGAACCAGTGCCCAGTACTTTGTAAAAGAATCACCCCAGTTCTCTAACTTGCTTGAGGAAGAATATTTAGGTGAGAAGGCTGGCAATGGGAAAGTAGATTAAATTCTGTGGTTCTAGGGGGACATTGCTAAACCTTGTGGAAAGAAAAGAAGAGATGCTGAAAAGAAGGATACTGCAAAGAGTCGCTCACACACCCCCCTAAGAGATACCACCAATAATGTGTAGATTGGGAGACAGTCCCTGAGTTACCTGTGGTCAACATTAGAGTAGTAAATCCCCCATCCACATGGGAAAATGTGTCAAGGAGCCCCTTTCCAGCTTACACTCTGAGAGGATTGTAAAGTGCTCTGGCGCTCCCCTTGTTTCTGCCTCTCCTGGTAGCTGAGAGGCAGATCAGGCTGCAATTTTGCTAAAGCTGGCCATTCTGAAGGTTGTTCAGACATGTGATGATGCATTTGTCCTCAGGTCATTATGTTTGTGGATGGGAATTACTGACTTACACCCTCTCTGCCAATCTTTTCCACGTTTCACGGCCTCTGTATACAGATCCTAGGGGATCAAACTTTACTTTTACAAAACTGCCACTTTTTTTAACAAGATTTTACTGTGAAAGGCAGAGACAAAACTCTTTAAAAATATGCTTTTTAATGGTTTTCCTTTTGGGAGAGAAAGAATAAACTATAATTTTTACATGGGTTTGTGCACAGATAATTATTTCCTTAAAAAGAGTAATAGAGAAAACAAGTATGCCCGGTGGGGTGCACAGCAGTTTGCTGGCAGTATTGATCTGGGACTGGAAGCTGTTATCAGATAAGAAATTAAAGAGAAGAACTGCACAGTTCACTCTTGCTCTGTGTGAGCATGCGGCATCTGTGCTCTGGATTCCGCACTGGCTTCCCATCTGCTTGGTGACGCAATCAAGGAGTCAGGGTGGAGATGAGATCTATGGGCTCATGGTGATTAGATCCTCACTCCTAAACTGTGCCCCTCTCTTTCTTGACAGGGGCTGGTGACAGCTGAAATGCTGAAGTCCTCTTGGGAAGAATTCTATATTGGGAATCTTCAGGCAGGGAGTTCCTAGGAGAGGGCCATCAGAGGTAGAACAGATGTCCTGTTATCCTGTAGCAGCCTAAATCTGTCGACTTTAACTGGCCCCTGGCAGAGCTGTTCGAGCACTAATGTTGGCTTAATTTAGTGGTGATGACTCCTGGGCGAGGGGGAGGAAGGTAAAAGCCAAATACTAGAGGATGGGCTCAGTGTCCTTTCTTCTTTCCTCTTTCCCGCCCCTGCTCCTCACGTTGTGTTCCCTTTCTTTGTTTAAATTGGTTAATTTGCCCGAGCACCATCTATGCTGTTGCCTCAGCTGGGAACCCTGAAATCATTTTCCAGTTCTTTTTCCTTATTTCCCATGTCCAATTAGCCATCTCAGCCTCACATTTGACCGTTGCAACAATTTGTTTCAGAAGAGACCATCCTTCCATTATTGAGATCTGCCCTAGACCAGATTATCATCATGAGCTGCTTGTATTAGGAGATCTTAGTATTAGTAACTAGTTTATTACTAGTTATTAGTAACTAGTTTCTCTGCCATCAGCATGGCCCTCTCCCAATTTAACAAAAACACAGATTCCAGAATGATTTTTCTTCAGTGTGGGTTCTCAAACTTTGCTACACATCTGAATCATCCGGGAGCTTTTTTAAACTGATGTTCAGACCATACACCATACCAATTAAATTACAATCCCTTGTGGTTGGATCCTGGCATCCTCATTTTGTACAACTTCCTAAGTGAATCCAGTGTGTAGTCATGTCTGGAATCTTGATCATATCTAATTGTTTTTCCTCTTGCTTAGAAAGTTTTCAATTTCTAAGGCTCCCCATTGCCTGTAGAATTGAAAGCTTGTAGTCCTTAACTTAGAATTTCTAGCCCTTTATGGTCTGGCCATAAGCACTATTTTTAGTCCTATCTCTGCATCATCTTGTTCTAGTTCTGACATACTGTCTTGCGTTATTCATCACTCCTTATTTGTGCCACACCTTTTTTTGCCTCATGGATCTTGCTTCATGTTTTTTTGTTTCTTCTAGAAACCAGACTAATTCAGAGATGATGAAGTAAAGGTCCCCAAATGAGGTTTATTATCCCAGGGAGGCCCTTGGAGTAAGCAGCTGTGATTCCAAACTAATGGCTAAAGATATACAGTTAGACTCCCTCTGCATTTACCCCACTTAAAAAAAAAGTCGATGTCATGACCCTACTAAGAAAGGTCTCCAGCAGTTTGATGCTGCATTTAATTATAGATGCCTCATTCATCATGCCCATAGGCTGCTTTCTAACTGAACCCCTCTGAGGAGCTATTTTCACCCATGGTCTAGATGAAGTGAATAATGTAAGAGTTAGACATGTCCCACTTTCCTCCTTCCATTGTAGTTCCCTGCCCCACATCCATCTTCATATTGCAGAGTCCAAACAGAATATTTTATTTCTTTCTTCAGTTATCACATCTTTTAAGGGAACAAATGAATCTTTTACTTTTTAATCACAAAATTACCACTTGTGCCTTCTGGTGCAAGATGTTCTATCTTCCCTGTAGCATTGCCTTCCGGCAAAGTGCTATGGCTCTCTTTTGTCCAAAGTCAAAGTGTAAATCCAGTTACTTTATAACAATATTGAATGAAATGAAAATCTCTGAAGTTTCTCTTCCCTGACTCAACATTTGTTTGACAAAAATGAAGTTGCCATTGTTTGAGCTGATGAAGATTAAATGGACTGCCTCTGAATTTAATTGAGTCACTGTTTGAATAATATCCATGGTGGGTCCCACTGCAATATTTGGTGATTAATGGTGAGAATGAACAACAGTAACATCTGGACCCAAAGCTGTTCTTGGCTTAGAAGGTGTTCATTCCTTTGAGAAAAAGGATTCTCTGCATCATTGTCCAAATAATCATTAGCAGATAGATCAGCTGAGACATTTTAAAGTATCAACATGTAGGGAGAAGAAAAGTTTTTTAACGCTCTTATTTTATGTAACCAAGTTAAAATCAAAATTTATTATTAAAGAAGGAGATGTTTCTGTTTTTTCTGAGGAAGAGAAGGAAAAGTGGATTATGAAGTAGAATTTGCTTATTATGAATAGATATACAGAAAGAACTCGGGCCTAGGATATGCTGCAGTCAGTTGTTTTAACTATCATTGTAGGCAATATTTAAGATAACTTTGAGGAGTCATAAGATTGAAAATAGTTTTGCCTGGTTTTTATTATATAAATTTGTATAAACTAAACATAACAAAATAATAGTTATAAATATTATTAATCATGAATAATTAAGATGATATAAGAAATAAAAGCACAAGAATGTTTTGGGCTTCCCTGGTGGCGCAGTGGTTGAGAGTCCTGCGCGTCCGGAGCCTGTGCTCCGCAACGGGAGAGGCCACGACAGTGAGAGGCCCTCATACCGAAAAAAAAAAAAAAAGAATGTTTTAGAAGCTTTTGTTTCTAAATGTTGACAAACTATACTGGAATTATTACAAAATGTTAGGGTATATAAAATGACTCCTACATCTGTGCTTGTTATCATAGGAGTTCTATGGGAGGAGGGGGAGACAGCTAATCAAACACATTAACAAATTGCTTGGAAACGGTATCTTAACTAATGATATTTTAGTCTAATGATCAAGTAAAAATACAAGGAATACATTTTAAAGAGCCAACTGTTTAGAAGAGATATAACCCCAAGGAGTTTTGGGATATATCAACATTATAAAACAATAAACACAAGCAGACTAGGGAATAGAGATGCTGTGTTTATCTGTAAGCTACATTCATGTTTAGAAGTTTCATTTCACAATGTGAAGAGATACTATTAGTCAAAACAAGAATAGCCACTAGAGAAAAATGAACCCATAAATGTGAAACAATTGTTTTAATCCAGGTCATCATTTGATATTGTTCTCATTTTGGCTAGCCAGCTTATTCTGTGTCAAAATGAGTGTACATTACCATAATCACAAGAAGCTGGATTGGGTTTAGGCCTTTCACTAATATTGGAATATAATTTGCATGATAGGGAGTCAGTGTGTCTGCTCTCCTTACCTACATGATAAAGATTTGTTTTTTTTCTTAGCTTTATCCTATTATAATTGGAAAACCCACATACTTTCTGCCCAAGATGAAAATATTTTGTTTGTACGGAATGCCAAGTTCAGTGATTATCTTACATACAGATAATAGTTTAATAATAGCAGACTAGTAATTTGTAGTATATGAAAATATATCTAATTACTTTATAACGTTGGAATCTCTTGTAAATACATTTAGTTTTTCAACAGATAGTACTGAGCTTCTGCTGTCTATAAGAGCTATATCTTATGAAGGATATAAAAGTGAATTAGGGGCTTCCCTGGTAGCGCAGTGGTTGAGAGTCCGCCTGCCGATGCAGGGGACACGGGTTCGTGCCCCTGTCTGGGAAGATCCTACGTGCCGTGGAGTGGCTGGGCCCGTGAGCCATGGCCGCTGAGCCTGCGTGTCCGGAGCCTGTGCTCTGCAACGGGAGAGGCCACAACAGTGAGAGGCCCGCGTACCGCAAAAAAAAAAAAAAAAAAAAAAAAAGGGAATTAGATTTGGTGATTGTCCTCAGAGAGCTTAGAGTTTAGAATGGGAGACTAAAAAAATTAGGGTTCAAACAAGAATATGATAAGCATCACTGGGTTGGCAAAGAGCTTATACACATCAGAGTTATGGAGTCACACAATGACCCAGGGTGACAGAGCTTCTGCCATCTCAGAAGCTGCTGTTTACTGTGCTGAGGGAAAGACTACCCAAGTATTTCTCATCACACTGGCAATTAAATGTGCAGCCTAGAATTGGCACATGTAACTTCTGCTGTAACTTAAGGTCCAAAGAGAGTCACAGGGCCTCATTCGCTCATGAAGTACCAATCTACCATGTGAAATGTTATTGGGAACTGGAAGTAAGAGTAATGACTATTCCAGAGTTACTGCTCTTAGGTTGGAATATCCAGTTGCCCTTGACTCTGTGGGAGGAGATTCAGTGAGAAGAAAATTTGACAGGGATTGATAATTTGGCTTAAGATTCACTATTGCAAATGAAGGAGACAATAGCAAAGATCAATAAAACTAAAAGCTGGTTCTTCGAAAAGATAAACAAAATTGATAAACCATTAGCCAGACTCATGAGGGAAAAAAAGGAGAAAAATCAACAGAATTAGAAATGAAAAAGAAGTAACAACTGACACTACAGAAGTACAAAGGATCATGAGAGACTACTACAAGCAACTGTGCCAATAAAATGGACAACCTGGAAGAAATGGACAAATTCTTAGAAAAGTACAACCTCTCAAGACTGAATCAGGAAGAAATAGAAAACATGAACAGACCAATCACAAGCACTGAAATTGAAACTATGATTAAAAATCTTCCAACAAAAACCCAGAGCCAGGGCTTCCCTGGTGGTGCAGTGGTTGAGAGTCCGCCTGCCGATGCAGGGGACACGGGTTCGTGCCCCGGTTCAGGAAGATCCCACGTGCCGCAGAGTGGCTGGGCCCGTGAGCCATGGCTGGTGAGCCTGCGCGTCCGGAGCCTGTGCTCCGCAACGGGAGAGGCCACAACAGCGAGAGGCCCGCGTACAGAAAAAAAAAAAAAAAAACCCAGAGCCAGGTGGCTTCACAGGTGAATTCTATCAAACATTTAGAGAAGAGCTAACACCTATACTTCTCAAACCCTTCCAAAGTATAGCAGATGGAGGAACTCTCCCAAACTCATTCTGCAAGGCCATCAGCACCCTGATAGCAAAACCAGACAAAGATGTCACAAAAAAGAAAACTACAGCCAATATGACTGATGAACATAGATGCAAAAATCCTCAGCAAAATACTAGCAAACAGAATCCAACAGCACATTAAAAGGATCATGCACCATGATCAAGTGGGGTTTATCCCAGGAATGCAAGGATTGTTCAGTATATACAAATCAATCAATGTGATACACCATATTAAGAAATTGAAGGATAAAAACCATATGATCATCTCAATAGATGCACCAAAATCTTTTGACAAAATTCAACACCGATTTATGACAAAAACTCTCCAGAAAGTGGCCGTAGAGGAAACCTACCTCAACATAATAAGAGCCATATATGAAAACCCACAGCCAACATCATTTTCAATGGTGAGAAACTGAAACCATTTCCTCTAAGATCAGGAACAAAACAAGGTTGTCCACTCTCACCACTCTTATTCAACATAGTTTTGTAAGTGTTAGCCATGGCAATCAGAGAAGAAGAAGAAATAAAAGGAATCCAAATTGGAAAAGAAGAAGTAAAACTCACTGTTTGCAGATGACATGACACTATGTATAGAAAATCCTAAAGATGCTACCAGAAAACTACTAGAGCTAGTCAATGAATTTGGTAAAGTAGCAGAATACAAGATTAATGCACAGAAATCTCTTGCTTTTCTACATACTAAACTGAAAATCAGAAGAGAAATTAAGAAAACACTCCCATTTACCACTGCAACAAAAAGAATAAAATACCTAGGAATAAACCTACCTAAGGAGGCAAAAACCTGTATGCAGAAAACTATAAGACACTGATGAAAGAAATCAAAGATAATACAAAGACATGGAAAGATATACCATGTTCTTGGAATGGAGGAATCAACATTGTGAACATGACTATACTACCCAAAGCAATCTACAGATTCAGTGCAATCCCTATCAAATTACCAATGGCATTTTTCACAGAACTAGAACAAAAAATTTTGCAATTTGTATGGAAACACAAAATACCCCAAATAGCCAAAGCAATCTTGAGAAAGAAACACAGAGCTGGAGGAATCAGGCTCCCGGACTTCAGACTATACTACAAAGCTACAGTAATCAAGACTGTATGGTACTGGCCCCAAAACAAATATAGATCAGTGGAACAGGATAGAAAGGCCAGAGATAAACCCATGCACATATAGTCACCTTATCTTTGACAAAGGAGGCAAGAATATACACTGGAGAAAAGACAGCCTCTTCAATAAGTGGAGCTGGGAAAACTGGACAGCTACATGTAAAAGAATGAAATTAGAACACTTCCTAACACCATACACAAAAATGAACTCAAAATAGATTAAAGACCTAAATGTAAGGCCAAAACTCTTAGAGGAAAACATAGGCAGAACACTCTTTGACATAAATCACAACAAGATCCTTTTTGACCCACCTCCCAGAGTAATGGAAATAAAATAAACAAATGGAACCTAATGAAACTTAAAAGCTTTGGACAGCAAAGGAAACCAGAAACGACGAAAAGACAAGAGAAAATATTTTCAAACGAAGGAACTGACAAAGGATTAATCTCCAAAACATACAAGAAGCTCATGCAGCTCAATATCAAAAAACAAACAACCCAATCCAAAAATGGGCAGAAGACCTAAATTGACATTTCTCCAAAGAAGACACACAGATTGCAAACACATGAAAGGATTCTCAACATCACTAATCATTAGAGAGATGCAAATCAAAACCACAATGAGGTATCACCTCACACTGGTCAGGATGCCCATCATCAAGAAATCTACAAACAATAAATGCTGGAAAGGGTGTGGGAAAAAACCCTCTTACACTGTTGGTGGGAATATGAATTGATATAGGCACTATGGAGAACAGTATGGAGGTTCCTTAAAAAACTAAAAATAGAACTACCATATGACCCAGAAATCCCACTACTGGGCATATACCCCAAGAAAACCATAATTCAAAAAGATACATGTACCACAAGGTTCTTTGCAGCACTGTTTACAACTGCCAGGACATGGAAGCAACCTATCGATGGATGAATGGTTAAAGAAGATGTGGCACATATATACAATGGAATATTACCCAGCCATAAAAAGGAATGAAACTGAGTTATTTGTAGGGAGGTGGATGGACCTAGAGTCTGTCATACAGAGTGAAGTAAGTCAGAAATAGAAAGATAAATACCGTATGCTAATGCACATGTATGGAATCTAAGAAAATGGTACTGATGAACCTAGTGGCAGGGCAGGAATAAAGATGCAGACATAGAGAATGGACTTGAGGACATGGCGGGGATAATCTCATTTTCTTAATCTCATTTTCTATCATTTTCAATGGACCTTCAAAGCTTTTTACTTTTGACATAGGTGCCTTAAGGCTATAGATGTATAGTAATTTTGATCTGAGAAAAAACTTGGTTGGGTGTCTATTATTTTGCTTTCCAGTGATCCCAAGGGCAACTTCAGATTTGCCTTGCTTTCTGTAAATCCCTTTTGGGTGGTCTTTTACTTTACAAAACCATGTATAATATCTCACATTTTGAATCAAATTTCATTTTCTGAATATCTGTGATTTGCATTGGTTATGTATTTTTGAATCACGTGAAGTTTCGAGGAACCATTTTTCTTTTGTCTTCCCCAGTTCATTTAGCTTAGTCACTTCAATCACTGGAAGCTTGTTTTCTTTTCTGTGATAGGTGGGACCTTTCAAACCATCTTGACTATACAGAGTTATCCAAGGCCTGGTTTAGATAGACTAAAGATTCCTTTAGAATGTCAGAAATAAAAATTGCTAGAGGCTTCTGGTCAAGGACTGGGTAAAATAGCTCACACTTCAATCAAGCTACAGTGTCTTAGAGTATAGCAGGGGCAACATGCAAAAGTAAAGCTCCCTTCTTTTCGGAGATGACAGCAATAAATCCTGTATGTGTATAGAAAATATTCCCATAGAATAAGCACATTCAGTGCAATACAATTATAACACATTTGCATAACACTCTTCAGTTTATGAAACATTTTCTTGTAGAGTCTCTGAGCTTGACAGCAGTTCTGTTAGGTAGGTATGATGGTTGTTAATATGATAGTCCCAGTAACTGGTGAAAAAATGGAGACTTAGAAAGTGTAAGTGACTTGTCCAAGGTTACATAATTGGATATAGAATTAAGGTTTTTTGAGTCCAAACTCAGATCTTCTGAAAAGTAAAGGACTGTACCTGCATATTTGTGACTACCTATCGGATAAGATTTCAGGGGCAGGGTCACTGATAGGCCCACTTGTCCCAAAATAGCATTCTCCCCTCCCCCTGGTAATAGTAGCTCTTATTCTACTATTAACTTTTGGATGATGCTTATACTCTTTGTCATTCAGAGCCTCTGGAGAATTTAAGGAGATAATAATGACCTAGAAGGTTTTGCTTATCCCCCCAGTTCACAGCCAATGTTCAACTAAATTCCATAGACACTCCAAGATAGCATTTCCCCCAACTTCAGATTATACTTCCTAGCTGTGTGATCCCGTACAAGTTACTTAATCCCTGTGGGCCTGAGTTTCATCTGTAAATGGGGATAATAACAATCCCTATTGCACTGGGCCGTTATGAGCATGATCTGTTCAAAACATTTAAAATAGTGCCTGGCATATAGTAGCACTCAATAAATGTTGGACATTATTATTAATGCATGCAAAGTGCTTGGTAAGTAAGTAAGCACTTACCAGATAAGTGCTCAATAAAAGAGTTTAAAAAATTAAGGAAAGATAAAGAAAGGAATACAAACTATACTGAATTCTGTTTTCAGGGCAGGCCTTGATGACTAGAAAGAGCAGAAGAAATAATTTCTCTGCTCAAACTTATAATCAGTAACCTTAGTGTAGCTGAATACTGAACCTCTTCTGCCCCTACTCTCTGCTAGAATTTATCACCATCCATCAGGAAAATGCCGACAAGCCACTGGACTGTAATTCACAGTGTCCATCAGAGCTGGTGCTGGTAATGGCCTCTGTTGCTGCCTCCTTGAGTAGGGTTTGAACCTGGAAACCCAGCCATTTACCTGCACATTTTTCAGTACTCTGGACCCTTGCTGTAATGAATGGATTTGCAAGCACTTTTCTCAGCAAAAATGACAGCAGTGCTTTTAGGAAGAATGTTCAGAAGCACATTCACAAGAATGTTAAGCCAGGCATGTAAGTAGTAAATGTGAATTAAGTCATCACATTCTGGCTAATCTCTAAAGAGAATGTGCCTGCTTTTGAGCAGGTAAGAAAAATAAAGGATTAAATTATTTGCGTGCAGTCAGACTAAATGCTAAGTTTGTCTTTAAGGCAAAATGTTTTTATTATTTCATACCACGTCTGCAAGCAAGCTCTTGCGCTCCTGGCTAAGAAGATTAAGTGTCCAGCTACCTGGGACTTCAGAAAATGAGGTACTAACTAGTCTTTGAAGAGGAAAGGCTCTTAGGAAGGATATAGAAAACAATAAGGGATAGAAGCTCTAAGGCTTACTTTGGCATGTTGGTTTCTGCAGTGAGAATTAAATGGCTAAGGAAGATTTGCTTTTCTTTAAAAACATGGCTTATAGAAAACCAGGAGTAATTACCTCTCTGGCAATCTACTCCAGAGAGGTAAAAGAAGCCAGAAATAGGTAACTATAAACAAAAACGTCATGCTAGGCCTACCTCCTTGGAAACACCAAGTACCCCATTCCCTGCTTGAGATTTGATATATTTTTCTTTTTTCCCCTTTTTAAAAAAATTGAATAAATTTTTACTCTCTTTTTTATAGGTTTAACTTTTTTAGATCTCATATAGTACTAGTCTTTCTCTGTCTGACTTATCTTGATTAGCATAGTGTGCTCAAAGTCTGTCCATGTTGTTGCAAATGGAAGGATATCCTCCTTTCTCATGGCTGAACAATATTCCATTGTGTATATGAATTACATCTTTTTTTATCCATTCATCCTTAGCTGGGCTTTTGGGTTGTTTCCATATCTTGGAAATGTGAATAATGCTGTGAGAAACATGGGAGTGTATATACCTCACTGAAATCCTGTTTTCATTTCCTTTGGGTATGTACCCAGAATGGAATTGTTGGATTGTATGTCAGATCTAGTTTTAATATTTTGAGGAACTTCCTTATTGTTTTCCATAGTGGTTGGACCAATTTACATTCCCACCAACGATGTATAAAGGTTCCCTTTTCACCACATTTTCACCTGCATCTGTCTATTGTCTTCTTGATAATAGCCATTCTAACAGGTATGAGGTGATATCCCATTGCAGTTTTGATTTGCATTTTCCCGGTGATTAGTGATGTTGAGTATCTTTTCATGTGTCTGTTGGTCATTTTGATGTCCTCTTTGGAAAAATGTCTGTTTAGTTACTTAGTCCTTCTGACTATTTTTAATCAAATTATTATTTTTTTTATTAAGTCGACTGAGTTCTTTATATATTTTGGATATTAACCCTTTATGAAATATGTAGTTTGTAAAATTTTTCTCTTATTAAGTAGTTTTATCTTTTCATTTTGTTATTTCTTTTGCTATGTAGACGGTGAGTTTGATATAATCCCATTTGTTGATATTTGCTTTTGTTGTTCGTGCTTTTGGCATCATGTTCAAAATATCATCTCCAAGACCAGTATTGATGAGCTTCTTCCCTATTTTTTCTTCTAGGAGTTTTATGGTATCAGGTCTTATATTTAAGTCTTTGATCCATTTCTAGTTTATTTTTGCCAGTGGTATGAGATAGGGGTCTAATTTCATTGTTCTGCATATGTTTCTCCAGTTTTCCCAGCACCATTTATTGAAGAGACCATCTTTTCCCTATTGGGTATTCTTGGCTCCCTTGTTGAATATTAGTTGACTGAATATGCCAGGATTTAATTCTGGGCTCTCTATTCTGTTCCATTGGTTTGATGTGTCTATTTTTGTACTGTTTTTATTACTATGGCTTTATAGTATAGTTTGAAATTCAGAAGTGGTGATACTGCCAGCTTTGTTTCTTTTATTTTTTCTCTCAGGATCATTTTGGCTATTTTGGGTCTTTTGTGGTTTTAGATAAACTTTAGGACTGTTTCTTCTATTTCTGTGAAGAATATCTTTGGTATTTTGATATGGATTGCATTGAATTTGTACATGGCTTTGGGTGGTATGATCATTTAAAAAATATTAATTCTTCTGGTCCATGAATACATGATGTCTTTCCATTTGTCTGTGTCTTCTTTAGCTTCTTCCAGCAAAGTCTTGCAGCTTTCATTGTACAGATATTTTACTTCCTTGGTTGAATTTATTCCTAAGTATGTTTTTATTTTTGATGCTATTGTGAATGGGATAGTTTTCTTTATTTCTTTTTCAGATACTTCATCATTAATAAAGAAATGCAATTGATTCCTGTATGTTGATTTTGTATCCTACCACTTTACTGAAATCATGGATTAATTTCAACAGTTTTTTGACTGACTCTTTGGGATTTTCTACATATAAGATTATATCATCACCAAATAGTGATGATATTACGTCCTCCTTTCTGATTTGGATGCCTTTTATTTCTTTGTCTTGCCTAATTGCTCTAGACAGGACTTTCAGCACAATACTGAATAGAAGTGGTGATGATGGGTGTCCTTGTCTTGTTTCTGATCTTAGAGGAAGTGTTTTCAATTTTTCTCCATTGAGTATAATGTTAGCTGTGGGTTTATCAATATATGCTGTTTATTATGTTGAGGTATGTTCCTTCTATACCCAATCTGTTAAGGGTTTTTATCTTGAAAGAATGTTGTATTTTGTCAAATGCTTTTTCTGTGTCTATTGAGGTTATTGTGTGATTTTAATCTTTCATTATATCGATGTGATGTATTATATTTATTGATTTGCATATGTTGAAACATCCTTGTATTCTAAGGATAATTTCCACTTGGCTATGGTATAAATCCTTTTAACGTGTTCTTGAGTTTGGTTTGCTAACATTTGGTTGAGAATTTTTACATTTACATTCATCGGAGATGTTGGTCTATATCAGGGATACTGTTTTATTTTTTTTTTCTTGTATCCTTATCTAGTTTTGGTATCAAAGTAATGCTAGCTTCATAGAATGAGTTTGGAAGTGTTCCTTCCTCCTCAATATTTTGGAAGAGTTTGAAGAGGGTTGGTATTAATTCTTCTTGAAGTCTTTGGTAGAATTCTCCAGTGAAGCTGTCTGGTCTTAGAGTTTTCTGTGTTGGGAGTTTTTTGATTACTGACTCAATCCCTTTATTAGTTATTGTCTGTTCAAATTTTCTAGTTCTTCCTGATTTAGTCTTGGTAAGTCATGTGTTTCTAGATGTATTTATCTCTTATAGGTTATTTAATTTGTTGGCATGTAATTGTTTATAGTAGTCTCTTATGATTCTGTATATTTCTGTAGTATCAGTTGTAGTGTCCTCTTTTATTTCTAATTTTATTTATTTCTGTCTTCTCTCTTTGTTCTTAGTCTAGCTAAAGCTTGCCAGTTTTGTTTACCTTAGTTCTTAGTTTCATTGATCTTTCTGTTGTTTTTCTGGTCTCTATTTCATTCACTTCTACTCTAATCAATATTATTCCCTTCCTTTTGCTAACCTTAGGTTTAATTAGTTCTTTTTCTAGTTCCTTGAGGTGTAAAGTTAGGTTGTTTATTTGAGATCTTTTAAATTTCTTAATATATGTGTTTATTGCTATAAACTTCCCTCTCAGAAGTGCTTTTGCTGCATCACACAATATTTGATGTTATATTTCCACTTTCACTTGTTTTGAGAATTTTTATTTCCATTTTGACTTCTTTGTTGACCCAATGATTGTTTAAACATGTGTTGTTTAATTTCTATATATTTGTAGACCTTCTCACTTTCCTCTTGTTCTTTATATCTAGTTTCATACCACTGTGGACAGAGAAAATAGTTGGTATGATTTTAATCTTCTTAAATTGCTAAGATTTGTTTTGTGGCCTATCATATGATCTTTCCTGGAGAATGTTCCATGTATGCTTGAGAAGAATGTGTTCTGCTTCTATTGGATGGAATGTTCTGTATATGTCTATTAAGACATATGTCTGTTTGTTCATTTCCAGTGTTTCCTTGTTTATATTTGTCTGGATGATCTATTCACTGCTGAAAATGGGATACTGAAGCTCCCTAAAATTATTGTATTGTTGTCTATTTCTCCCTTAAGATCTGTTATTATTTGCTTAATGTATTTGGTGCTTGATATAATTCTTTCTTTTGAGAAATGCAACATGGATTAGTTTAACTTGAGTTAGTGCATAGACAGATATTATAAAGTACTTTAAAGGAAATTATGACAGCAACCCCACTTGGAGGGCATATTTTCCCTAATGAAATTGTTGATGATCATGGGTTTGATTCAGATTGAAGTTAGGTTATTTTATTACTCACTACTCGTCAACTCCAAACTAACTTTGACTTGCTTTTCCTTTACTCCAGCTTCCTCTCAGGATGTTGAGATATGTTATAATACCAATAACACTACTAATAAAGATAATACTTTAAAAATAGCCTGTACATGTGGAGGACTTGTTTTGTGCCAGCACCTTCCTTTATACATGTTTAATTTATTTCTTTCAACAATCTAAGGAGATAGATGTTTCATTAACCCCATTCTAAAGATGTAGGAAATTTAAATAAATTGTCTGATCTCATTCAGCTGGTAAATGTTAGTGCTCAGGTCCAACCCAGCTCTTAACTACTACTATGATTATGACAACAACAACCACCACTACTACTTACTGTTATTAACTATAACTACAATAACAATAGCAGCTACTACTACTGCAGTAGCTACACTATTGAGACGATGACTCCTACTACTACTATTGCTACTACTGGAAATGAACACTTACCCATTTTCACTTAAAGCTCAGTGATAAAAATAATCTTGAATCAAATCTGAGGCTCTTTTATTAATGATACATCAATAACTTTTTATACTTTTCTATTGAAGTAGCCCTAATGCCAGGTGAAAGTGAATAGAGGAGTTGGGCATTGCCCAAAACAATCCTAACAGAAGACTAGAACTATCTCGATGTTTTGGGTTTTTTTTCTGTAAAAAACACTCAAATACTTTTTTTCTGTAATAATAAATCTATGTTGGTTTTAATATAATTAAATTTTCCCCTAACAGATTTTGAGTAAAGTTGACAGAATGAAAGCTGTTCCAAGTAATCTAGTGACTGTATTTTCCTAGTATACCTAGGTGTGGGAGTTTGTGCACATTAGGCTGACAAACATTGATGCATGAGGGCAAATAATTGATTGGCTGCCTTATATAAAGAGCCAGAAGTTAATACCAGCTCAACCTTGAGTTCTCGGTTCAAATGCCGTCTCTTCAAGAGAAAGGCTTCCTTGCTTCCCCTTAACCCCACAAGTAGGTCAGTCGATCTTCCATATACCCCCTTCCTAGACACCAATTTTTCTGAAATATTACTAATCTTCAGTAGCTCATAAAGCTTTTGTAATTTTACAAAAAGTACATAACATGAAGGCAAAGATCATGTCTAGTTTTTCTCCACTGCTAAATTCCTGGGTTTGATACAGTGCTTGACACATAACAGGGGCCTGAAACTGTCAAGTGAATGAATAAAGGAATGCATGAGCTTTCTTCAGAGTCAGCTCTCCTCTGCCTTAGCTGGGCGTGGATGTGAGCAGCATCTCTGGGCTTGGCACTCTCCCTCTGTCCAGATCCAGTACAATTGGTAACTTGTTTATTAGTCATCTTTAGGGCATGAAGTTGTTCTCATATGTGATGTATCTGTATAAAGGGCAACAGGTATTTACGTTTTAAAACATTGAAACTGGGCTTCCCTGGTGGCACAGTGGTTGAGAGTCCGCCTGCCGATGCAGGGGACGGGGGTTCGTGCCCCGGTCCGGGAGGATCCCGCCTGCCGCGGAGCGGCTGGGCCCGTGAGCCGGGTCCGGAGCCTGTGCTCCGCAGCGGGAGAGGCCACAACAGTGAGAGGCCCGCATACCGCAAAAAAAACACACACAAAAAAACATTGAAACTATAGCCATTTGGACAGGTGCCCATCTGGTTACCCTGTACTGGTTACTGATAACTTTTTAGTACAAGGTAACACGGTCCCAGTATTCAGCAGCACACGTCTATACCTTGCTCAGGTGGTAATGAGCTATGGTGGGAGGTGGTTAGGTAGAGAGCATTGGTACCTGTCCATCTTCTATAGTAGCTGACTTCTCCACCCTTGCAACACTTGCTTTCCTAATGGGGTACTTTTTGGGAATGACAGATTTACCCCCTTTGGCCAGTTGTTTTTTATAGAAACTGCAGGGAAAGGAGAATCCCCTGCAGGTTCCTCTATTTCTTTGGCCTAAAATTATTTTGGTCAGCCGATGCTGGGCTGTTTAAATAACACTGTGAAAGTTTCACTTTTCTAGCACTAGAAACTATCCCCCTAGGGGGATAGTGCTAAGAAAAAAGGGGGGGATAGCAGTGTTCCACTTAAGTAGATTTTTCGGATAACTGAAACTTATCCTGCTAAATTGCAAACTTAAAAAATTCTATAAACCTGCCTGCCTTTTAAACAGTATACTGAATATATTTTAGCTTTATTTTGATGGCTCATGGTCAGAAGTTTGAACATAGAATCATAGGATTTTAAAGCATGGTGGGCCTTGATGAAGACCATCTGGTTCAGCTCCCTCACAGTAGACAAGAAGAGAGTGAGGCCCAGAGAGCTGGCATGACTTTCTGAAAGCTGCACAGCAGGGCAAATAGAGACCTAGATGAAAATTCAGCCCTCAGCTCTTAGCTGAGTGCCCTTCCCATTGTCCTAGATCAGAGGTTCTTTAGGTATGCAGGGTTTTTCATCTCTTCAATAAGTAGCTCTAAAACTACTATGTTTATTAAGTTCTTATTCCTGATTTTCCTATTCCCCAACCCCCAACCCCTGTATCTTCTCTAGCTGAAAAAGTCACATTTCATTTCTCGCTTTCATGAGGTATTTACTCTTATTCTGTCTCTTATTTGGGGTACCTCTTCAATAAAGTGGGTTCATAAGGACAGGAGTGTAGACTTAAAATTTTTTTAACTAATAAACTTTTTATTAGAACATTACATTCACAGGAAAATGTCTTCTTATTTGGGGTACCTCTTCAATAAAGTGGGTGGTCATAAGGACAGGAGTGTAGACTTAAAATTTTTTTAACTAATAACTTTACTTATTAGAACAGTTTTACATTCACAGGAAAATTGAGTAGAAAGTATAGAGTGTGCCCATGTACCCCTGGAGTGTGGACATTTTTGTACTTTCTTCTAGTTCCCACAACTTAGCACAATGTGTTGTGTGTAGTAAGCACTTAATAAAATGGTGATTGGTGGATTCTATCATCTAGTGGGCTGGCAAACCAAATAGTGAAGGTTGTTTGAAATCTGGTTTAAATGAGAGTACACTGTACTGTAATGAGGCTCTGAGGGAGGACCTGGGGGCCAGATTATAAATAAAGTGTATCAGCTTTGTGCCATCAGTTTGGCTGCTCCAAAGACCTTGCTTGCTTACTTCTGAGTTTTCAGGCCATTCTGGATGATTAAAGCCATTGGTTAAAAGAAGTATAACTAGTAGGAGTAATAATAAAAGTAATAACGATGATAATATTCTACATGAACAATGCTTTAAGCTAGGTTTGAGAGTTAGATTTTAGAACTAGTTGTGCCACCATAACACGGATAGGTCATGTTTACAGTTGTAACCTAGTATCTAGCCCAGGGCCTGGTTTTAATCTGGTGTCTTCCACAGTTTCTAGTTGTAACCTGGTGACTATCACAGTACAGAGGAGGGGTTCTAACCTTCAGAGGACGCACTGTCTGACTTGAATCCTGAAAAACAAATTGGAATTAACCAAGTAAAGGGAGTGGTTGTCTTTGAAAAATATGTTACTCTGAGGGAAAATGAATTACAAACTCCACTGGGAGAGAAAACCCCTTGAGAATGAGGGGACTGTAGTCTGTGACACCAGAGGAATAAGCAGAGATATTTCATGGAGGTTCTCAGAAATTTGCTAAGGAGCAGAAACTTTATCTGGAAATACAATAAGGAGTCACTGGAGCATTTAAGTTGAGAAATTACATGGTCAGAGTTGTTTTATAAAGATCACATGGGCTTCATGATGGAAAATTTATTCATTCCACAAATACACATTGAGGATCTGCCTCGCACTAGGCATTCTACGAGGTGGAGATAAAGCTCTGATTAGTCAATTCCCAAATCTGAGGGAGCTCACATTCCAGTGCATGTTTATGTGTATCGTGGCAGCAGTGGAGGTGGGGACAACTAGATAGATATACTTACAATTTCAGATAGTGACAAGGGATCTGAAAAAAACATAGAATAAGGCAGTAGAAAGTGGCTGGGGTAAAGGGAGTTTTGGGGTTGGATGATCAGGAAATGGGATGGGACTCTTTGAGACAGGACATATGTTGGAAGACTGAGAGTGGGAAGACCAGGTAGAAGACTACAGATTTGCAAATGAAGGTGGCGAGAGGCTAAAGTAAGGTAGTGGTAGCAGTAATGGAGAAAAGGGGCCCATTACTGCCCAATACAGCAGTATTTAAGGAGGTAGAACCTGTAAGACTTGAAGAATAATTACGTGTGAGAGGTGGCGGTTAAAGAGGTGGCGATGATGATGGTATCAGCAGCAGCTGCCTCTGGACCGAGCCTTGCCTCCTGGTCCTTGGTCATGTTCTGCTTAATGATCTGGTGCCCCATGGTGGCCTATTAATCTTGGACATTTTGGAAAGCATGGTGGTGACTAGGGATGGTTCACTTTTCTTTCATGGAACTTGGAAGATTGAATTTTATAGCCCTCTTACGGTTGCATGGGGTCACAGCCCATTCAAGCCAATGGGCTGTGAGTGCGAGTGACACATGTAGTTTTTGGCTAAAGCACTTAGTTATTATGGTGAGATCTTTCATTGAGTCTCTTACCCTGCTGTGTGGACCATAGGCTTTGTGTTAAGATGGCTGGGCTAAGAGATTCAAGCACCTGGGTCTCTGGGTATAGAAGTAGTTACCCGGAGAGATCCCTAGGTCTGAGGGGACTTTGTGTGAGCAAGAAATAAACTTCTGGATATTAAACCACTGAGATTTTGGGGTGGCTTGTTACTGCAATATAAACTAGCTGAGTGCGGACCTTCAAGATAGCAGAGGAGTAAGACGTGGAAATAACCTTCCTCCCCACAAATACATCAAAAATACATATGCACGTGGAACAACTACTAGAGAACACCTACTGAATGCTGGCAGACCTCAGACTTCCCAAAAGGCAAGAAACTCCCCACGTACCTGGGTAGGGCAAAAAAAAAAGAAAAAACAGAGACACAAGAATAGGAACGAGGGGGCTTCCCTGGTGGCGTAGTGGTTGAGAGTCCGCCTGCTGATGCAGGGGACACGGGTTCGTGCCCCGGTCCGGGAAGATCCCACGTGCCGCGGAGCGGCTGGACCCGTGAGTCATGGCCACTGAGCCTGTGCGTCTGGAGCCTGTGCTCCGCAACGGGAGGGACCACAACAGTGAGAGGCCCGCATACGGGGGTTGGGGGGGGGAAGAAAAAGAATAGGGACGGAACCTGCACCTCTGGGAGGGAGCTGTGAAGGAGGAAAAGATTCCACACAATAGGAAGCCCCTTCGCTGGTGGAGAAAGGGGGTGGGCGGGGGAGGGAAGCTTTGGAGCCATGGAGGAGAGCGCAGCAATAGGGGTGCAGAGTGCAAAGCGGACAGATTCCCGCATAGTGATGGGTGCTGACTAGCACTCACCAGCCTGAGAGGCTTGTCTGCTCACCTGCCGGGATGGGTGGGGGCTGGGAGCTGAGGCTCCGGCTTCGGAGGTCAGATCCCAGGGAGAGGACCGGGGTTGGCTGTGTGAACACGGCCTGAAGGGGGCTAGTGTGCCACAGCTAGCCGGCAGGGAGTCCGGGAAAATGTCTAGAGCTGCCTAAGAGGCAAGAGACCATTGTTTCGGGTGCTCGAGGAGAGGGGGTTCCTTCCCTGTCTGCCCACAGAAGGCAGAGCACTGCCTAAATGAGCACCAGAGACGGTCACGAGCCACAGCTATTAGCTCAGACCACAGAGGTGGGCATGAAATGCTAACACTGCTGCTTCAGCCACCAAGAATCCTGTGTGTAAGCACAGGTCACTATCCACACACCCCTGGGAGCCTGTGCAACAAGCCACTGCCAGTGTCCTGTGATCCAGGGCCAAGTTCCCCAGGAGAACACACGGTGCGCCTCAGGCTGTTGCAATGTCATGCTGGCCTCTGCCACCGCAGGCTCGCCCCGCATTCCAATTATAACTACCGTACCCCTCCCTCCCCCCGGCCTGAGTGAGCCAGAGCCCCCTAATCAGCAGCTGTTTTAACCCCGTCCTGTCTGGGTGGGAACAAATGCCTGAGGGCGACCTACATGCAGAGGCGGGGCCAAAACCAAAGCTGAACCCCAGGAGCTGTGCGAACAAAGAAGAGAAAGGGAAATCTCTCCCAGCAGCCTCAGGAGCAGCGGATTAAATCCCCACAATCAACTTGATGTACCCTGCATCTGTGGAATACCTGAATAGACAATGAATCATCCCAAAATTGAGGCGGTGGACTTTGGGAGTAACTGTAGACTTGGGGTTTGCTGTCTGCGACTGAGTTGTTTCTGATTTTTATGTGTATCTTAGTATAGTTTTTAGCGCTTGTTATCATTGGTAGATTTGTTTATTGGTTTGGTTGCTCTCTTCTTTTTTTATTATTAAAAATTTTTTTTGATTTTAATTAAAAAATTTATTATTATTATTTTTTCTTTCTTTTTTCTCCCTTTTCTTCTGAGCTGTGTGGCTGACAGGGTCTTGGTGCTCTGGCCTGGTGTCAGGCCTGAGCCTCAGAGGTGGGAGAGCTGAGTTCAGGACATTGGAACACCAGAGACCTCCTGGCCCCTTGTAATATCAATCAGTGAGAGCTCTCCCAGAGATCTCTGTCTCAATGCTAAGACCCAGCTCCACCGAACAGCCAGCAAGCTCCAGTGCTGAATGCCCCATGCCGGTCAACTAGCAAGACAGGAACACAACCCCACCATTAGCAGAGAGGCTGCCTAAAATCATAATAAGTTCACAGACACCCCAAAACACACCACCAGGGACTTCCCTGGTGGCGCAGTGGTTAAGAATCTGCCTGCCAATGCGGGGGACACAGGTTTGGGCCCTGGTCCAGGAAGATCCCACATGCCGCAGAGCAACTAAGCCTGTGCGCCACAACTACAGAGCTACAGAGCCTGTGCTCTAGAACCCACGAGCCACCATTACTGAGTCCATGTACCACAACTACTGAGGCCACCATCACCCTGATACCAAAACCAGAGAAAGATGTCATAATAAAAGAAAACTACAGGCCAATATGACTGATGAACATTCCTCTAGACATGGGGCATATAGCAGGGAGTAAAATAAAATCCTTGTTCTCTAGGTACTCCTCATCATTACAGACAAACAAATACATATACAGCATTTCAGGTGGTGGTAAGTACTAACTTCGGAAGTTAAACACAGTCAAGTGACAGAGTATGACAAGAGATAACATAAGGTATTCAAGGAAATATGACACTGACTATTCGAGCAGAGACTTCAGATGTGGTAGAGAGTGCACCTGGGGAAAGAGTGTTCCAAGCCAAAAAACAGCAGTGGCAAAGGCCCTGAAGCAAGGTTATGCTTGGGAAGATGTTTGGGGTATAGCAAGGAACACAGTGTGGCGGGAGCAGAGCGAGCCGGGGAGGGGTGGTAGGAGGTGATCTCAGAGAGACTGTGAAGACCAGTTCATGTGGGCCTGCTGGGTCTTGAAAAAACTGTGGTTTTTATTCTGAATGAAATATGGATCTTCTGGAATGTTTTGAGTAGAGAAATGACCTGAAATGACTAACATTAAAAAAATTACTCTGGTGGTTCTGTGGGGAGGGAAATACAGAGGTTAAGGGTAAAAATGGGCAGTCTGATTAGAAGATGATTGCAAAAATCTCGATGATGCTTAGACTAGGTTAACAGTGGAGGTGATAGGAAGTGGCTGGATTTGGCTATATTTTGAAGGTGGCACCAACAAATTTGCTGGATGTAGGAGGAAAGAACAAGAGAGATAATTTCAAACTTTTTGGCATGAGCAACTGGACAGATGGAATTGAGCTATATATATATGTATATGTGTATATATATATATATATATATATATTTGGAGAGAGGGTTAACTGTAGGAGAAACAGTTAAGAGGGGAAAAATTTAGTGTAACTTCTGTATATGTTAAATTTGAGATGCCTGTTAGCTATCCAAGTGGCAGTTGGAGACACAGGTAGAACTTGAGGAAAGGTCATAGCTGGAAATGTTGACTGTGAAGTTGCCAATTTGTAGCTGGATCCTCATCCTGGGGGCCAAATGAAGAAAGTATTTCAATGACTAAGGAATAATAAGTCCTGTTATATGCTGCTACTGTATGAGGTTAGGTGAGAGTTGAGATATGACCATTGTTAGGATGGAGATTAAGAGCAGGTACAGTGAAATGGTGGAGACAAAAGTCTGGGTCAAGAGAGCATTGACAGAGAGGAATTTGACACTGCAGGTATAAGTAACTTTAAAAAAATTGAGATTTGCTATAAAGGAGAGCAAAGGAATGGAACTTAGAGAGGAATTTCAAATCTGGAAGGGATTTTATGAAAGGTGATATTATTGTATGTTTGTTTACTGATGGGAGTAATCCGGAGGGAAAAATTCAATGATGTAGGAGAGAGGGGGTACAAAATCCTTGGTTAAGCAAGAGCAGAAGAAATCCAAAGTACAAGTCAAGGGGTTGGCCTCTGAAAGGGGTGTATATGGTTCATCCGTTTTAACAGGAGGGAAGGAGGAGTATACGGGTATAGATGCAGGCTGGTTTATGGCTGTAGGAAGATGTGGATCTCTTCTGACTACCTCCATTTTCTCAGTGAATAGAAGTCAGGTCATAGCTGAGAGAAAGGATAGCAGAAGAGCTGTTGGAAGTTGAGAGAGAAAAGAGGATATGGAATATTCCTCTGGTGAGTGGGAGACTGAGAATGGGTTGGGGAAATATAATATGCATGTCAAGAAGCAGTAGAGACTGTAGTTATAAATTTGAAGCAAGATGAATCAGCATAATTATGTGTTCACTTAGCCAG
This sequence comes from Phocoena sinus, assembly GCF_008692025.1. Classification (NCBI taxonomy): domain Eukaryota; kingdom Metazoa; phylum Chordata; class Mammalia; order Artiodactyla; family Phocoenidae; genus Phocoena; species Phocoena sinus. The sequence continues at coordinate 78,070,577 of NC_045767.1, forward strand.
TGGCTTTGGTACCTGTGATTCAGGTGCAGGTTCAGAGTGGTGTTTGCAATTATCAGGGTTGGGGTAAGGGAGGTTAGGGCATGTGCAATATAATGATAATAATGATAGGTTGTGGAGTCTAGGCTAGGGTGAGGAAGGCAAGTGAGAACATGGATGGGTTCAAATGGATTGTTGGTGTTGGGGTGCTAGAGGGAGTAAGCCCAGAAGGTTAGCAGATGGAGCTCAGAGAATGGGATACTCGAAATTGAGCCAATGGAAGCAGTGCAGTCATTTGAAATGACAGTATGTATAGAAAAGAAGGAAGCTGAAGTGGGGTGGAAGATCAGATCGTTGTAGCTGAGAAGGCAATGAAACTAAAAAGCCAAGATATTGGAAGGAATTCCAAGTGGACACTGAACTCACCAAGAGCAGTGGTGGAGAGTCACTGTGAGTCAGGTGCTGCATATTTAAGAGATGAAGAGAATTAACCTGTGGATCTGCAGGTAAATACAACAGGGAGGATGAACAAGATGATAGAAGAATGGTAGCATGACTTTGAAGGAGTTGGGATTTATGGCATTGAGGGAGAAGCATCTGAACCTCACATAACACCTTGAATATATCTTCATGATGCTATCTTATTCTACATTTTGATTTAGGCTGTGCCTTTTTTCTGTCTCTTTTAGAAGCCCCATCTCTTCACTAAACTGTGGGTTCATTAGGCACAGAAACCTGTGTTCTCATTTTTAACCACCACAGTGCCCAATCTATAGCAGGCGATTACCACTTGTTGAATAAGATTGCATCAAATGTAGAATTTTTTTAAAAGATTTTTTTTTGATGTGGACCACTTTTAAAGTCTTTATTGAATTTGTTACAATGTTGCTTCTGTTTTATATTTTGGTTTTATGGCCGTGAGACATGTGGGATCTTATCTCCCCGACCAGGGATCGAACCTGCACTCCCTGCATTGGAAGGCGAAGTCTTTTTTTGGTACGCGGGCCTCTCACTGCTGTGGCCTTTCCCGTTGCGGAGCACAGGCTCCGGACGCGCAGGCTCAGCGGCCATGGCTCACGGGCCCAGCCGCTCCGCGGCATGTGAGATCCTCCCGGACTGGGGCATGAACCCGCGTCCCCTGCATCGGCAGGCGGACTCTCAACCACTGTGCCACCAGGGAAGCCCGAAGGCGAAGTCTTAACCACTGGACTGCCAGGGAAGTCCCCAGTTGTGGAAATTTAAAGATCAAATGGCTAACAACCTCAGAGGATATAATTTTGAAATGAAATTTACACCTAGGTTTATTGGGTATACTAAAAACATAGCACTGTCAGCTAATCATGTGGTTCCAATAGTTTCTCCTGTTCCAAAGACATTAAAAAATATAATTTGATCATAAATATTGCAAAGAAAAGCCTAGGGCCATTCTATTTGCATGTAAAGGTGCTATATCCTTGTTTTTATGCTTCAGGAATAAAAATGTCTGGGAAGGAGAAGACGTTTTCTATCTTTGACCATTTTTGGAACCCCTTAGATATTTGTTCATCCAGAATCACTCTCTAAAAGCTAAAGAATAGTTAATTTTTACTTTGCAGAAGGAGCTATACCTCTGTTTTACCATGCCTAGGGCAAACTGGGCAAAGCAAAAACACTATTCTTGAAAATCTCCTCATTGTGTAGTGGCATTGTATACGATGAATAATAAACATCACAAGAAAAGAGAAATTTTGATTGAAACTGTAAACTCAACTTAGATTTGCTTCCATAACTTATTTCTGCAGCATCTAAGTGTAAATTGTAAGGATGAAGAACTGTTTTATGTGATGTCCAAAATTGCCTTTTGAAAACCATGATGCAGTGTCAGCACTTTGGTTCTTCTATTGACATAGGTAATAGAGAGAGGCTATCTACCACACACTATTGCTTTCCTTGGGTAATTCACATTCTCTTTGTGTCTTTCAATTACTGCTGGCAAAAATGCATAACTAATCAACTTAGATCAAAGATACTTGATTTGTACTCTTCCTTTCTCATCTCTGTCACATCTTGCTCTCTGTCTTCTTTTCCTCTCCTTCCTCTTTTCCTAGACACTCATAAACCAGAATCACTTAAAGATAATAGCCCCTTCAAAAATGCAGCTCCACGGGATTTAATTAAACCTTAAGTCCCAGACTGGCCTGGGGAGGCTGAAGCAGTGCAAGATGAATCTTTGTTCAGAGTGAACATGGGATTCTAGTGGCCTCAAGGTGTCAGAGACCAAGTGTATTAAAAGAGAGATTTGGCTTGTCGCTGCTTGTATGAATTCAGTGAGTTAACAATGGGCTGCAGAGTTAGCAGTCCTCCCTTTTGAGTGACCTTGGTTATGGCAGTGTCCTTTCTTCCTGCTTCATTATCTGTGAAGTGGACTTTGAATACCAACCTTACAAACTCTGTTGTTGCTTAGAAAACAACTTTTTATTTTTTTAATTTATTTTTTGGCTATGCCATACGGCATGTGGGATCTTAGCTCCCTGAACAGGGATTGAACCCGCGTCCCCTGCAGTGGAAGCGCAGAGTCTTAACCACTGGACTGCCAGGGAAGTCCCTAGAAAATAACTTTTTAAACTTTGATCCCTAATATTTTTTCCTTTTGTTTACAAAGTCTAAATAACTATACGGGGGATATTTCTGTTGTTGTAGGTAATTAGGTAAAGATGAAAGAGATTGTTTTGTTAATTGGTATCCCATGTTCCATCATATCTTCTAGGGTCCTGGAGTAAAGTAAAGTAAAGTGCGTTAAGACGGAAGTTCCTATACCCCTTCCATAAACTTAGAGCAAACTGCTCATGCAAATTACTATTCTTAAAAAAATGTCCTGGCTGGAAGAATTATTGTAATAGCTAACATTGACATAATGCTTACTATGTGCTAGAGACTACTTAAACAATTAATATAGAGTAACTTATTTATGCCTCACAACAATTTTCTGTGATAGATGCTGTTAATTATTGCCAATTTATAGACAGAGATAGCAAAGTTAAGTAATATGATCAAGGATCCCAACAGCATGTGTATTAGTCAGTGTTCTTCAGAGAAACAGAATCAATAGGATATATGTATAAAGAGATTTATTGTAAGGAGTTGCCTCACGTGATTATGGAGGCTGAAAAGTCTCAAGATCTTCAGTTGGCAAGCTGGAGACTCAGAGGAACTAGTGGTGTTAAGTTCCAGTCTGAAGGCTGGCAGGCCCAAGACCGAGGAGGAGCTTATGTTTCAGTTCAAGTCCATAGTCTGGAAAAAAACACTATCCCAGTTTGAAGAACATCAGGCAGGAGATGGTACTGTTACTCATGGGAGGGCCAGCCTTTTTGTCTATTCAGGCCTTCAACTGATTGAATGAGGCCCACCACAGTAGGGAGAGCAATCTGCTTTACTTGGTCTACTGATCCTAATGGCAATTTCATGCAAAAACACCTTCACAGACACACCCAGTATAATGTTTGACCAAATATCTGGGTATCCCATGGCCCAGTCAGGTTGACACATAAAATTAACCATCATAGCATGTACGTGACTGAGCCAGGATTTGGGTCCAGGCAGTTTGGCTCCAGAGCACATACCTTTGGCCTTTACTTTTAACCTCTCTAAGGCCTTAGAGATACTTTCTGTCACCTACTCAACATGAAAGTCAAGCAATGCCCCCATTCAGACTTTAACAAAGATTTTATAATTTTCAAAATTACAAAGACCTAACCTCTTCCCACAAACAACATGTCATGATGCTAGGGGGATCTTACAAAGAGTGAGAGTTTGCTACTAGAATATTTGACCTTATTCCTAGGACATATTATTTTGTCCTTTAATATTTCAAATTGACCAAAACTAGATCCTTGGTTGCCTCGTACCAAACCTCCAACATTCTAGATTGGATGTTTCATAAACCACAAAAGGAAAAACAGACATTCTTTACTTTTCTTTCCTAGATCCTTATGCACAGAGAACTGTAACCATGCCACAGGTCTGAGGGCTGGGACTTCCTGCCTGATCCTGCTCTTCTGGAAGTAAAATACTGCATGAAAGAGGCAAAGACCCTACTCACCTACTTTACAGTGAGGGATGCAGTCAATACAGAAGTAAGTAAACATAATAGTATATAATTGAATGTGGGTTAGAGATAAAAGTTCTGTGACACCAGTTGAACTGGGAAGAGGAAGAGAGATGGAAGATGTGAGTGAGGTGACTATTAACATAAGAGAATCAGAGAAGGCCTCTCTGGAGCAGGTGACATTTGAGCAGAGATTTGAATGAAAAAAGGGAGTGAGGCACGAGACCATCTGTGGAAAGAACCTTCTACATGACAACTGTGTAAGTCAAAGCCTGAGTCAGAGTATGCTTTGAGTGCTTAAGGAATAGCATGCTTGGAGTGAAGTGAGCAAGGTGCAGAGAGGAAGGTAATGAAACCAGAGGGGCAGCCAGGGCCAGGTGATGTATGGTCTTTTGGTTAATGCAAAAGACTTTGGATTTTGTGATGGGAAGACATTCGAGGGTTTTGAGTAGGAGAATAACATGATATGGCTCACACTTTAAGGGATCCCCATGGCCGCTCTAAGAGAATAGTTACTTGGGAGCAGATGTGGAAGCAGGGAGACTAATTATGAAGCTATTGCAGCGATGGCTTGGGCAGGGTGGGTAGCAGTGGAGGTGGTGAGAATTATTTGGATTTGGGTTATATTTTGAAGGTAGCATGAGGAGTCTTGTTGATGGATTCTCTGTGTGGTGAATATTAGACCATTGTACAAAGATCTTAAAACTTAGCAGATTCGCGTGCAAAAGAGTGGGTTGGACTGAGTGGTATCTAAGGTCTATTTCTCCAACACAGTGATTTTAATCACATTTATTACATGCTCCCTGAGATATAACAGCACTCAACTATTTTATCAGCTGCAGTTAAACTTTATTCTTTCCGTATCTGAGGCTCAGAATATCTTCTTTGATCCAGGGTGATTGTTAATAGCAACATTATTAGTCCACCAAAACAGAAGCTGGTGAAAGAAAATGAATGAATGTCCATTGTATTCATGAAAATGGCAAGAAAACGTACAAAAGATTACAAAAAAAGTTTTGAGGGTATGTATCTTTTAACTAAATATGGGAGAAAGAAACTCATGAAGAAGAGAAAAAACATATAATATAAAAGTGTCCCTCAGGGAAGGACCAAAGAAAGGATTATTTCATTTAGCAGCGTCTGCAAAAAATTGCCTGGCTTTATATCAGAAAAAAGTGCCGATAATCCAGTTTTAAAAGTGCTTGCTCCATATATTTTGCATGACATTTGCAGGCTGCCAAATTTCTAATTGAGCTGGTGATTAGAAGACAATGCAGCACCTCCTTTTCTCTTTCTTGCTTTCTTGGAATCAGCATTGCCTCAGCTCTCCTTCTTCTGAATGTCTCATGAAAGTCAGAAACAAAGAAAGCAATGAGAGAGAGACATGCATCAAAGAGTGGATTTGGTTAAAGAGAAATACCTAGCGGGAGTGTGCAACAGCTAAGACAGGAAGAGGTGGCAGAGGGGAGAAAGGGAACAAGAAGGGTCAGGAAAGAGTGGTTTTACCTGCAGTGTGTGAAGGTCGCAGAAGTGTCAGATATCAACAGTACCTGGGTTAATTGCCCCTGACACCAAATGAAATAAGCTCTGTTCGATTTGCAGGCAGCTCTGAAGAGAGATGGCTCATTTTCGACCTGCATGTGTATATCATGTTACTTAATTGGCCTATTGAAGCATGAGGGCTGCAGTGAGGCAGCAGTGGGGTGGGGGGGGGAGGATGCGAGGGGTGTGTGTGTGTGTGTGTGAGAGAGAGAGAGAGAGAGAGAGAGAGAGAGAGTGTGTGTGTGTGAAAAGTGATAATTTATTATGATTGCTTTTCATGCTCACCATAATAGACCACTTCTGAGCAATCAGGTTGTGTTCCTGCAGGACTTGGGGTGGCACAGGTAGGCATTATTTAATTCATCTGTGAGGAAGTGAGCAACAGAGGGAGATAAAGTGGGTATTAATCAGAACTGTATGAGATTTGAGATGGCTGCATTTAAATCAATTCAAGAAATCGTCTGGGAAATCAACTCCCTGTTTTCAGCCGGCTTACGCATTTTATTCTGGTGGGGGGATATTAGAAGCTTTTTTCAATCACATCTTCCCAGTTTGGTTCATCCTAATAAACTCCAGAAAATTCATAAGTCAGGATGAATTTGCTCTGACTGGAATTCCATTCCACAGTCTCTGAATACTGATGACCAGTAAGTGTTGCTGGGATGTTATCTGTTAGCCCAAGGCACTTCTGAGCTTGTTCTAGGTGCTAGCAAGGATTTCTCAGTACCTCCTGAGTCACAGGATATGGTTATGCCAGTTTGGGAGCTATGATCTAGTCAGTACAGGTGACAGAGCAAATCTGAAACGAGATAAAATGAAGAACCAGGAATGAAATGCCACGGTATCTTGTTCTGAGCTTGATGTGCAGTATGGAAGTAGCTTAATTAAGGAACATTTCCCTTGACTTTTGATTATGGACTACAAGAGATACTCTCACTGGTCTTGAAAGAATGTTTTGAAGAGGAACCCTGTTAGTTTGGAACATACCAAAATTGAAGAATAAGAAGATAAATGCTGTCCGTCAGTCCTTAGCCTTTGACCACAGCAGTGGTACCCATACCTGAGCTCGCTTAGTCCCATCCACATGTGGACCCCAGGTTTGAGAAGCCCTGCGTTAAAACTTAACTTCTGCCACTTTAGGTTCTCCCCACTTGGAAATACTCAGTTGTAAGGGGGCACCCAGATAATCCAGAATGTGCTTACATTGTTTTTGAAAGATCATTGAGGGACTTCCCTGGTGGCACAGTGGTTAAGAATCCACCTGCCAATTCAGGGGACATGGGTTCAATCCCTGTTATGGGAAGATCCCACATGCTGCGGAGCAACTAAGCCCGGGCACCACAACTACTGAGCCTGCGCTCTAAAGCCTGTGAGCCACAACTACTGAGCCTGCATGCCACAACTGCTGGAGCCTGTGCATCTAGAACCCGTGCTCCACAACAAGAGAAGCCACCGCAATGAGAAGCCCTTGCACCGCAATGAAGAGTAGCCCCTGGTCGCCGCAACTAGAGAAAGCCTGCATGCAGCAAAGAAGACCCAATGCGGCCAAAAATAAATAAATAAATAAGTTAATTAATTTTAAAAAAGATCATTGAAATGAAAACATGCACTGCATAATCATAATACCTGAAGATTTCCCAAAAACATATCCATGGATTCCGAGGAGTCCTTGAGAAGAGGCACTTGGTTGTAGGATTCTTCTAAAATAAATCCTGGGGCATGTAAGCTATTCTTTGGGCATTATTCTGTAGGATCTCTGGTAGGCAAATGTATTCTTTAGGGTCACCCGGGTGCTGTGAGTTGATGTTCCAATGCACTTAATGAATGCCCTCCCAGGGTCCCCATCTTTCCACCCTCTTTTGTTCCAAGGGACCCAGAACAACTAATGGGCCATCTCATATGACCTAATATATATAAAAAATAGTTTGCTCAGGGTTAATGAAAGGGCTGATAATTTCTAAGATAAATTTACAGGATTCAAAGATTTTGAAACATGGTTTCAAATTAATAAAAATAAAAAGATTCATATGAGACAAAACATTTGTTTATCTGATATGAAAAGATTCTAATCAAGGGACTGGTGATAAAGCCTAAATTACAGTGTTTGGTTGCTAAATCCTGCATCCATACCAGAATTGCAAAGCACCTCTTCCCAATTGGTTGGTCTTTTCAGATTGTCTCTTTTGGCATGTATGTTGTTTACAGACCTCAATAAAAATGGTTAACGTATATCGGCCAGTATATATTTTTGTAAATGTGTTTATTTTGAAAACACACATTGTTTTCCCAATGCAACATCTTGGGCCATACATAAATCAAAGTTGCTTGGTATGTTATTGACTCAGTGGGCTACTGGGGATTTTAATGGACCTCTAAGTCCTGTTGGGTTCATCTTTCTGTGTTTAAAAAAGAAAAAAAGAGAGGGAGAAAGAAAGAAAGATCTTGCTCTTCATCTTATCTGGGAGAGGAGAGTAGAAAGGAACCAGAGACGAAGGCCTAAATTCACCTTTTGGGAAACACAAGCAACAGAAAATATAAGACATAGCTCCAGATTTTGCAGAATAAATGGCTCTGTTGTGTAAAGGTTAGGGGAAGAGAAAGAAATGGTTTTCTCAGAGTTGCTTGCACACGTCTGCCCTCCTTGGCCTTCTTTCTCTGGGAATTCTGATGCTTTGTCCCATTTGGAGATGCCAGTGCCATTCTGGGTACACATTGAGGTAGAATTAGTTCCATTCCCTGTACAGTGGCCCTGGTCTCAGCTAGGCAGGCCAGATTCAGAGCCAGGGGAAGGAGGCAGAACATACTTGGGGATAAAAGTGGGAAGCACAGGAAGGAGAGGTCTGTCAGTGGCCAGGAGCATCAACCAGAAACCTGTTTGACAAAAATAAAGCACGAAAGCTGGAGCTGATTTTCTTCCTTCAGTTGTTATTGCTTCCCACCAAATCCTGAGCTGTCACTGTCTCTTCTGAGTGTGCTTCCATTCCCTTCCAGATAGCATGTCCATTTCCAAGACAGGCCTTTGCATTACTACTTTTCATGTGTTCCTGGCTGATGAATAGTATTAAAAACAATAACAGTGCTTTTAGATATATCATGAAAGTAGGATACTAACAATAGGTAGGCTTCATTAGTTGAGCTCGTGTTTTCATAATATCCATGAGTAACTGAGCTCAGAGTGAAACTCTTTTTTATTCTACCCAGAGCTCTGATGTGGAGATGTAAAGTACCTTCTATACTCAGTACTGCATGTTTAAAAAATTCTGTTGCTTCTCTTATTAAATCTACATCTTTTGCAAAGAAATCTGAACCCTTTCTTTTTCTTCTTTTTTTTTTTTTTTTTTTTTTTTTTTTTCGTTAAGCGGGCCTCTCAATGTTGTGGCCTCTCCCGCTGCGGAGCGCAGGCTCAGCGGCCATGGCTCACGGGCCCAGCCGCTCCGCGGCATGTGGGATCCTCCCGGACCGGGGCACGAACCCGTGTCCCCTGCATCGGCAGGCGGACTCTCAACCACTGCGCCACCAGGGAAGCCCTCTTTTTCTTCTTATTCTGGAAGATGAAGATAGAACACAGTCCTTGTGATCCATCACATATGATCAACTCCTATTTTATCCACCTGTGATATATCACTTTGTGGATTCACTGGCGAAGTGGGAATAGCAAGAGGGGAAAGCCGTGGAGGGGTGGGGATTGTGGTGTGATGAATTGGGTGATTGGGATTGACATGTATACACTGATGTGTATAAAATTGATGACTAATAAGAATCTGCTGTATAAAAAAATAAATAAAATAAAATTCAAAAATTAAACAAACAAAACAACTAATACTAAACTTTCTTTGAGTTATTTGTATGGAAAAAAGAAAAGAAAAGATTGCCCTTCATTTGCCATAGGGGTGTTGCCAGTCTACATCCTCTGTACCATTTATGATATATATTCAAGAAAAATGCAAACTGACTTTAATATTAATTGAAGAAAAAATTATAAACAAGACATAAATTCTATGCAAACACTGAAAATCATTCTAGAAGTATGTATATTAATTGTAGATTTTCCAAGGTTGGTATTACCTGAACCATGATTACTCTTCATTGGAGCTGTAAAGCATATGAAGACACAGAAATATGTATATTTTAAAATTGATTATTTCATGTTTTTTCCTTGATGACCTAAAGAGAGTCCGTATTGATAGGCTAGAAGTGCACATTTTAACAGTAGTTAATAAAGTCTGTTGCACCTACAGACACTTTGCCTACAGGATTATTGACCCCATTTACTCCCAGTGTGTTTCTCCAATTCAATTCAATTAGGAATATTTAGGAAAATGATTCAAAGTGAAGAGCTAATAAAAAATCTCTTCACATGCTGAATTATAGGGACAGTGAGACAAGATGTGTTTTTATTAAATGAAAGATTATCTAGACAAGACTTCCCATGATTTTATAGGATCAGAATTCTAGTTGGTGTTTAATTTTGTGACTTTACGAAAGATCACTTGGCCTTATCACCTCGTCATTCCTATCCTCAAATACTTGCAATAGCTCCCTATTGCCTGGAATAGGTTGAAACTCTCGCTGGTAATCTGACGTCTCTCTGACTTACCTATCATACTCCTTTTTGTAATTTAATTTTTATTTTATATTGGAGTATAGTTGATTTACAATGCTGTGTTTGTTTTAGGTGTATAGCAAAGTAATTCAGTTATGCATATACATAAATCCATTCTTTTTCAGATTCTTTTTCCATATAGGTTATTACAGAATGTTGAGTAGAGTTCCCTACGCTATACAGCAGGTCCTTGTTTATTATTTTATATATAGTAGTATGTATATGTTAATCCCAAACTCCTAATTTATCCCTGCCCCCCACGTTTCCCCTTTGGTAACCATAAGTTTGTCTTTGAAGTCTGTGAGTCTGTTTCTGTTTTGTAAATAAGTTCATTTGTATCATTTGTTTAGATTCCTCATATAAGTGATATCATATGATATTTGTCTTTCTCTGTCTGACTTACCTCACTTAGTATGTTAATACTAATTCCACCCATATTGCTGCAAATTCCTTCTTGTGCTTGGCATCATAACCTCAAGGAACACTCAGCATTTGCTAAGCTTACCATTCATGTTCCTCTCTTGGAGTGTTTTTTTTTTTTTTAATCTTCATGTTTTCCCTTCAGCCTTAGAACCCGCTTTTACTCCATTTTCTATGCTGAAATCCTACTTTAGGACCCAACTCAAGTGTATCACAAAAAAATATGATTCACTTCTCTACTTGGAATGAAATTTTTTCTTTCCTTCACTCTTTTAGCACACTGGTTCTTGATCATGGCTATACATTAGGATCTACTGGAGGATTTAAAAAAAAAATACTGATGCTTGAGTCAAACCTCCTTACCTACATTTCTGTGCACCAAATTCTCACTTTAAATCTGAACAATGACCAGCAATTACATTTTACTCTTTACCCAATCCTTTCTAGACAGGATTGGGTAGTATCTCCTTTCAAGGGCAACATGAAGGTACCTGCTGATATATCAAAGTGAGTTTGGATGTGAGTGAATGGGGGCAGCTCACTCCCTTGGGTCAGTTGGTTGTATGGTCAGGGCACTCAAGGTGGCTGTTCTCTTGCTGTCTGTACATCCCCTGCATGACCAGTGTCTGCCTCCCCTGTACCCTGCTCACATGATTGACCTTTCTACATACTTGCCCCAGGCCTCAGCTAGTGATTGTTCTTATCCAGGGAGCAGTGAGGGGCGTGCCCCTCAGCTGGTATCCCTGGTAACCAATGAGCCAACCTGACAAAATTCCCCCCATAACTGGTAACTTCCCCTTGCCCCTGGGAGTGAAGACTGCTGCCAGGTCCTGCCTGCTGTCTGCCACACGCGGTGGGGTGTCACTGCAGGACCTTGCTTCAGACATGTAAGATCCCCCTATTCATTAAACCATTGATGCCTCTGTTGCTGACTCCGGGATATTTCTTTGGTCTTGAAGCTGGGCAAGTACAGGTCTTGTAGGCCTCTGGGGTACAGCTCAATAGTGGAGGTGAGAGAAATCTTTGATGCAGCTGCCCCTACCTGCCACTGCTGTACCAGTCAGGTGAACGTGCTTATGTCATGATCTGTGAGGTACATGAAACTATGGGTAGACATATATGACATGTTTGTGGAAAATCAAGCCTGAGCAATCCTGCTGCAGAGCCTATGCAGATTAGTTGGAAATCTCTTGCTACAGTGGTTCTGTGTTTCACTAACTGTAACTCATAAGTTTACAATTATTTTATTGTTTGGTAACACTTTTTTTTTACACCGCAATAAACCCTTTTGTGTTTTCTTACTCATGTACAGGCAGTGAACCACACAGTTCTACCACATTCCCCTAGTTGAGTCACTCTCCACAGCTCCTGATGGGTACTTCACGTTTCTTTTATCCTCATACTTTCATTACTCCCTCCCTACTCCTCACTCTTAGCTGATGGCCTTGCTCCCTACTTCCCCAAGAAAGTATAAGGGATCAAGAAAGGACACCCTCATTCTCTCTTACCAATCCACTGAATCTCTGCTGTAGACTCTTTCCCTTCCTGTGGCACAGTCCAGCTCAGGTCGTACTCCCACTCATGTAGCTGATCCTGCCTTCCTTCCCTCTTTTCAAGGGTTTACTTCTGCCATTTGCCCTACTCTCTTCTTCTTGATTATGATCTTCTCTACTGGGTCATTTGCCATCCTAAAAAATAAGTTCTCCCATGACCCTTCATTTTCTCCATTAACCTTTTGTGGCAGCCTTAGAATGTGCTGGCAGAAGTCCTACTAAAGGGAATGTTCTTGACTGAGGGCCCCAACTGCTGAGCTTTGGAATCTATTCTACCTTTGCAGTGAGTCAGCACTTCCTGTAGACTGCTCCCCGCCAGTGACTGAGTTTGGCAGGGATGCTAATACAGATCCCTTCCTGGTAGACACAGGACTCCTTTGCTGGCCACTTCTGGCTCAAGAACTGATGGCTTTGTTGAACTTTTGGTGGACTGCATGGCTACCTAGGAGCCTTTCACTCAACTCTCTCTTCTCTCTCCTTCATTCAGTGTCAGACTTGCATTGTTGTCTGACAGCTCTTCCCACCAGCTCTAGCTCCCTCTCTGTCTCCTTTCACATAGGCATTACCCCTAATAAAATCTTTACATGTTTAATCCAGGCTTGGAGTATAAGTCGTGAAGGACCTAGGCAGACACACTTCCTCAATTTTTCTAAGTTCTAAAGTGGAGGGGCAAGCTGGCACAGGTGGGTACCAACCTATAGAAAGAAAGAAATAGGCAATCATGGGAATTGGAGAAGGTGTGCAAGATATGTGATCCCATATGCTGTGCATAACAGAACTCTGATTTCTTTCCTCTTTCCCAGTTAGACTCCTTAGCTTTGCCCCGTCAGACTATTCCCAGATCATATATTCAGATCATATATTCACCTGCTCATACCTTTCAGGAGTTTCCCATCACATGTAGAACAAAATTCAAAGTCCTCCTAGTGGCCTGTAAGCCAATGTGGAAAGGCCTCTCTGGCTTCATGTCCTGTAACTCTCCTCATCCTTCTTCTCCAGCAGCCTTCATACCTGTGCTGTCCCTCAAACACACCAAGCTTGCTCCCACACTCAGGTCTTATACCTGCTCTTCCTGCTGCCTGGAACTTTTGTCCCAGCTTTTCCCATGGCTCATTCCCTCACGTCATCTTTCAGATCATCTCTTTAGTGAGGCTTTTCCTGATTATCCTGTTGATAATTGGAGCCACTTTTATCCTCTTTCCCTTTATCCTGCTTTATTTTCTTCTAAGCATGTATATCCCCAACATTATATTATATGTCTATTTTTACAATTTTCTGTCTCCAATTACAATATTAGTGCAATGGGAACTGGGACTTTGTCTTTTCCATTGCTGTTTCCTCAGTAACCAGAAAAATGTCTGGCACACAGAAAGCATTCAGTATTTATTGAGTGAATTAATTCTGGAATATGAAGCATACATGCCAGGGGAATAGAGATAGGAGGAAAGGAAATAGTATGGATTGTTTATCAGGATCTGTCTCCAGAGAGCTTTTTTTTTTCTTTTCCCTTTTTTTTGTATTATAAAGACATCTACTCACCACAGACAGAAGAAAGTTCCACTACACCAGTCATATAGTGCTAACAGGATGCTAAAGGGTCAATTTCCCCCAGTTCTTCTTTAAACAGCTTTGTGTGTCACTAGCCTCCTGGTTGCAAAGGTTGCAAATTTACTTTGAGTAACTGTGTAGGAGCTGGGGCTGGGTACTGAGTGGACCTGGCAATTCTGTTCTTGGGTTTTGGTTGGCTTCTTCCGGTCTGGCTTTTTGTATTGTGTCAGTGACGCAAACCAGATGTCTTTGGATGCCCAGAGGTTCTATGGAAAGAGACAGAGGCAACAGGCTCAGCCCAAGCTTTTTAAGGCAGCCCTTCTATGTGTGGCTGGAATGTGAGGAACGCAGCTTTCTGCTGGGTAATGAGAAGAAAACATTCTAATAAAGACTCATGTTTGCAACATCTGTATCATTTGGGTAATTTTAGATGGCTAAAACCCACATCTCTGAATGAAGAGAGCTCCTATCATCTTACAAATGATTGCTGCCATGTCTCAAAGCACCCACCACAGTAATTAATAGACTGTAAAAGGGCTAAGAAGAAACAGGGCCTTTATTGAGCTCGGGAAACAGCATACCTTTAGGGCAAATTGACACAGAGGAAAGCAGTATAATTTTCTCTCTCTTAGAATAGCCTAAAAAGGTCTTTTCTTTTTTTTAGAGCTTTAGTAGTGAGTTAAGGATTTTAATATTTCTATTAACCTTTTCTTATCCAGATATCTGTGCTTAACTAATCCCTACCACTTTTTAAAAGAAAAATAACATCATTCAAAAAAATTTACATGGATAAAAATTGAATTTTAAAGATACTGACCAAACCCCATTGTTATGAGACCTTTTTCTAAAGATAGCACTTAACAGAAATGATAGCACTTTTACTTAGAGTATTTTTAGGTGGAAACATGAGGGAGATTAGAAGCTGTTAATTGTATTGCAATTAACAATGAAATTGGAGGCCTGTAAAGGATACTTCCTCTGCTTTTCTACCTCTCACAGCATTTCCCATTATGCTCCCAGCAAGTGCTTAATAGACTTATCTTGAAAAAAAGGCATGACTATAAATGTAGATAATAGTGGCAAGACAGGAAATGTAACTCTGATTTCATGACATGTGGATCCCCTTTTATCCAACAAATTTTATTCTCTTTTAAATAATCAAAACAAAAAACCCTCCAATGGAAAGCAAAATGATGGAGTACTCACTTTAGAATGTGTGAACTTCAGAACAATCTAAATGGGCTCTTTGTCAAGCTGACTCCTCTTTGTATGGCTCTGTGCAGTAAACAGAACACTTTGGCATACATTATCTCATTTGATCCTCAAAATAATCTCTTCTGAGTTGAATCCCAAAAGCCTTCTCAGAGCCAGAAAATGTTTCAAAGTATTTCATTGCCACCCAGAGACTGATACTATTCCAATGAACATGAAGATGAAATGTTCTTTGAGAAGGAGCTATTTGGTCATCATGACTTTTCTGCCAAGTATCAGTCTAGAGTGTTCTTTTTGCTAAGGCTAATATGTAGCTATATTAGCCTTAATATACCACACTGTGTTATGTTAACCAGGGTAGGATAAGTTATGCTGTGGTAACAAACAAACCCCCATATCCCAGTGGCTAACTAGAAGAAAGGTTTGCTTCTTGCTTACAAAGATGACTGCAAATCCAGGTGACTCTCTGGGGTAACTCAGTGGTCCAGGTTGATGAATGCTCACTATCCTGTGACTGTACCCTTGGGAACATGTACCTGCTTGGTTATTGCAGCAGGGAGGGACTGTGCTGGGAAGTTCATACAATTAAATGTTTTGTCCAGGAAGTGACACATATCATTTCTGCTTACTTGGGCATGGAAGTAGCATCTTCCTACGTGCCAGGAAGGAGAGGAAAATCAGATGTGGGTGACACTTAGGAATTCCTACTACGTAAGGTTTTTCTTTTATCAATCAATGAGGAAGTGTCAAGTGCGCAGCTTTAACTTGGAGTAGACTTAGCTAAATGTATCAAGGTCTGCGGCTTTTTTCCACTAAATATGTTAAAATTGTTACTCTAAAATGGCAGAGACAACTCCTTTTTAGAACAACTGTGTTGGGTCCCAAAGTTTCTCTGCTATCAGGCTATGGTGGTTTCAATATGATGCCAAAACCACCCAGTAAATTCAGTGAATTCAGTGGGGAAAGAAAATTGGCCTGGCAGTTTTGATAGTGTGTAGAATAAATAACTGGTTGATTGTCTGCAATATTCATTTTCTAGTGCATCAGTGAACAATGTGATAAATGCCTTTTGCCTGGCCTTTTCTTTGTGCAGTTTTGGAGAGCCTAGAAAACATAGAAGCAAGAAAGACTGAGGGTCACAGATCAGACCCTCATGGGTTATGACTTTGTCCTTGGTACCAAATCGTTGTCTCTTGCAAATGTGATTTTGGCCTTCTGCATGTTTGTTGATCTAACACCAGCTAATACATTTGGTTTAACAAATCGTTGATCACCAAATGAGAGTGTGTGGCCCTACCTAAAAGAAAACTCTGTTGTGATTGCCTTAGTCCAAAACACAGTGATGGGGTTTTAAATCTGGTGCTTATCATGAGATTTGTGTAAGAATCACCTGAATGCCTTGTAAAATTCAAATTCCAAGCCTCCACCCTCAAAAATTTAGAATCGTTAAGAAATCATATTTTTAACAAGAGTCTCAGCTGATTCTCATACTTGCTAACCTACAGGCCATGTTTTGAGAAACACTGAAGTAAGTAAAAGAACCTAGATTAGCTAGGAAATGGTCAGAGTCTTTTTGTGAATTCTAAGCAGCCCTCAAAAATATCTGTATTGTCATGTAATTTGTTCAATATCCTATACAAAGGGCTTGGAAAACAGTCTGCATAGTAAAAGCACAATAGGCTTTCCAAGATTTGACTGCTGGAGACTGCTGTAAAATTTCTAAATAATCTGTACAACAGTTTTAGGCATTTCTTCTAGTTAATATTGAGGGCTTTCCACCCAATCCATTTACTGGTGCCCTTTAGGATTGTAGAAAAGAACAGTTGGCCCTCAATGAGGACAATGAAAAGCAAGTTGAATGAATCCCAAAATGGCATATTTTACTTGAAAAACATGCATTATGCTCTTTTCCGAGTAAACTGCACAGAAAAATGTAAACGAAGCATAAAGCTCTTATGAATTAGGCCCTAAGCGTTTTTCTTTTTAGCATATCAACTGCCACTAAGGATGTGATAGGAATGCATTTTCTACTATTTTTCAAACTAATTACGTTTCCCTAGTAAAACTCAAATACTTGATAAGGTCCTGTTGCAACTGTACCAGACAGGTAATAATTGGAAAATTTAACACAGAGCTTTATCTCTTAAATGCTAAAAGGTAGGGCTACTCAGAGCATACAGAAGAGTTGGCATTAAATAGAAAATGTGTGAACCTGGTGTTTCTCTATGATGTTAATTTTGCATCTGGAAATGTGTTCCAAAGCTGTAGCACCCTTTTAAATATATAAGAATACAAGACAATTCCTTTCCCAGCCTTCACCTAAAAGAACCTATAATCTTCATCTACTATTCAATAGTTCCATTTTTTCACATTTACTGCATTTCAGGTTGGAATGTAATGCATATAAGTCTCAGAGCAGTAATTTAACTTATTTAGGAAGCAGTGGAATAAAATGAAGCAAAAAAGAGGACAATTCTCTGAAGAGCACTGTTCAATTGTGTATGGTCTAAAGACCATCAGAAATGGGCACACAATAAAGCTCATATAGAGGATTTAAAAGATTTGAGCAATGGTCTTCCCATCTATCACCACAGTAGGCTTTGTTAGCCAACATTTTTTTATTACTGTCTTTTTTAAAATTCAGCAATTCTAAGACTTACACTACATTAAAGATGCGTGAACTTACACAGGTAATGAAAGTCTCCTTAAGCCCTCTATATGAATTGATAATACTTTTTTGCAGACAGTGCAAATTAATAGTTTCCACATGGACACATCATATGCAATTTCTATGGGAAAACCATAGAGTCACAAATTTAGGACAAAGCCCATCATTGTATGAAATATGATCTTACATTTTAAGATGCTTAGAAAAGCAAAATCTCTGAAATAATTTCTGATAAGATTTCTCATGAAATCTTCATCCTGACTTTGCATTTTCAGTTGGGAAAACTCTGATTTTTTTCTAGTGCATGTGAAACCACATTCTGCAGCCCTTTGACAATTGCTCATCTGTACTTGAATTTTTTATGGGTTTCGCCCAGAACTGATGCAACTTGTTTTTGTATATGTCAAAAGAGATATTAATTTATTTCCATGCTACTTTACATATCTCATGACTATGCACATTTGATTTCAAGGAGCTTGCTGCAGTACAACTTTGTCACCCTGAATT
The DNA here is from genome assembly GCF_008692025.1 of Phocoena sinus. NCBI lineage: Eukaryota > Metazoa > Chordata > Mammalia > Artiodactyla > Phocoenidae > Phocoena > Phocoena sinus. The sequence goes on from NC_045767.1 coordinate 78,088,690, forward strand.
AAACTTATGATTTCTGAAAGTGTTTATCAACTTTGGATGCATAAAAACCAAACTAAGTATAACTAAAGACAGTATAACTTTAATCCTCAAACTAGAAGTTGCATTTAGTATTCTCCAGTAGGTCAGACTGGAAATGACCTCATTCAGTGGAAATATATAGCTTTTGACAGCTGGGGAAGCAACAGAGTGAAAGGATCAATAGCTCAGACTTTGGAATCAGACAAGTTTTAAATTTATGTTCTAACATTTACCAGTAGTCCTGACCTTAAGTTTGTGCTCTTTGAGCTCAGTTTTGCTCATGTGTAAAATAAGTAAGATAGTATTTATAATACTTAGGATGAACTAACTGCTGTGTCAGACTCCCAAATTTATAATGGTTCAAATACAATAGAAATTTGATTTTTATTCACTAATGGTACTTGGTAGTGACCAAGGAGCCTCTCCTCCATTTAGTTATTCAGAGACCCAGGCTGACAGAAGTTCTACCATCTCCAGTATGCAGGTTCCACGGTTACTTTAGAGCAAATGTTTCTCAAATGTTTTTTCATTTTTTCCCCCTTAAGGAGAAAAATAACATTAATTAAACCCAATTAATTAAAATTAAGTAACTTAATCAAATTTAAATTCTCTCTAATGAGAGAAATTAAAATTAAGAAATAAGATTTTATCAGGCAGGTTGAGCTTTGAAGAGCCACCAGCTATTTTAATATCTAAGATTTTTTTTGCTCCCTCAAGCAAATATTTCCACTTTTTGGGACCAATATTACTCCCGTTGAGAATGCATGTGTTAGAAATACCTCCATTCTAGCATGCTAGAAGGGGAAAGGAGAATGTAGGAACAAACCTGGGAGATCTTAATGGATCAGGCCTGGAAGTGTCACACATCATTTCCATTTATAGTCCACTGGCTAGAACTCAGTCACATGGTCACTCCTAACCACAGGGACACTGGGAAATGTAATCTAGCTATATGTCCAGGAAAAAGAAAAGCAGATATTTGGTGAATAAACTAGGGTTCTTTTCTATTATTTTATTTGCTTTGTATGAATTGTTGTGAAGATTTAATTAACGCTTAATAGAGTTAAAGTGCTTAATGTCATGTCTAGTACATCGTAAGCATTTAAGGTTTTTTGAATCCCATTAGGAAAAGAGAAAAAATTAAGAAATAAATCATCTTTCCATCATTTAATCTATTGGAGAATAAAAGAAATCTTAGAGTTGGAAGGTACCTTAGAAACCATGTAGACCAACCTCCTATGAATGGATTTTTGCTTTAATGCTTAAAGAAAAAGGAGGCAGTACATTTCCTTATTGTATCTTGAGCTACCTGAAAATTTTTATTCCAGGCAAAAATTTATATCCTACAACTGTCCCATCCTATGCATTAGTATTTGCTTTGCCCTCTGAAGTTTTTACTCATTAATTCATTGAACAGATGGATCATTGAGAGCAGCTGATAGTGTGCTGGGCTCTGGATATTCAAAATCAAATGTATGCTCCTTGCCTTGAAAGATTTGAAACATTCTACCATTCAAAAAGTAGGGACTTCTTAGCCCTTATTTTTTCCGCAGACCCTAGCATAGTGTAGGAACAGTCAGTAGTTTCAGAATAAGTGGCTATGATAGTGGAGACAGAAGGGAAACAGGTGGTGCCAGTATAGTGAACTGAGTGGTATTAGGAGTCAATGACTGGTCTCTGATAAAGTGGTCAGGAAGGGCGCCCAACCCAGCTGGGGAATGTAGTGAGGAGGAGGTGACATCTGAGCTGCTTACTGAAGGATGTGAGAATTTAACATGTTAAAGAATGGGGGAAGATCCACCAGAGGGCAGACAGCAGAAGCAAGAAGATCTACAATCCTGCAGCCTGTGGAACAGAAACCACATTCACAGAAAGACAGACAAGATGAAAAGGCAGAGGGTTATGTACCAGATGAAGGAACAAGATAAAACCCCAGAAAAACAACTAAATGAAGTGGAGATAGGCAACCTTCCAGAAAAAGAATTCAGAATAATGATAGTGAAGATGATACAGGACCTCAGAAAAAGAATGGAGGCAAAGATCGAGAAGATGCAAGAAATGTTTAACAAAGATCTAGAAGAATTAAAGAACAAACAGAGATGAACAATACAATAATTGAAATGAAAAAGACACTAGAAGGAATCAATAGCAGAATAACTGAGGCAGAAAAACGGATAAGTGACCTGGAAGACAGAATGGTGGAATTCACTGCTGTGGAACAGAATAAAGAAAAAAGAATGAAAAGAAATGAAGAAAGCTTAAGAGACCTCGGGTACAAATTAAACGCAACAGCATTCACATTATAAGGGTCCCAGAAGGAGAAGAGAAAGAGAAAGGACCTGAGAAAATATTTGAAGAGATTATAGTCGAAAACTTCGCTAACATGGGAAAGGAAATAGCCTCCCAAGTCCAGGAAGCGCAGAGAGTCCCATACAGGATAAACCCAAGGAGAACAACGCCGAGACACATAGTAATCAAATTGGCAAAAATTAAAGACAAAGAAAAATTATTGAAAGCAGCAAGGGAAAAACAACAAATAACATACAAGGGAACTCCCATAAGGTTAACAGCTGATTTCTCAGCAGAAACTCTACAAGCCAGAAGGGAGCGGCATGATATACTTAAAGTGATGAAAGGGAAGAACCTACAACCAAGATTACTCTACCCGGCAAGGATCTCATTCAGATTCAATGGAGAAATCAAAAGCTTTACAGACAAGCAAAAGCTAAGAGAATTCAGACCACCAAACCAGCTCTACAACAAATGCTAAAGGAACTTCTCTAAGTGGGAAACACAAGCGAAGAAAAGGACCTACAAAAACAAACCCAAAACAATTAAGAAAATGGTAATAGGAACATACATATTGATAATTACCTTAAACGTGAATGGATTAAATGCTCCAGCCAGAAGACACACGCTGGCTGAATGGATGCAAAAACAAGCCCCATATATATGCTGTCTACAAGAGACCCATTTCATACCTAGGGACACAGACAGACTGAAAGTGAGGGGATGGAAAAAGATATTCCATGCAAATGGAGATCAAAAGAAAGGTGGAGTAGTAATACTCATATCAGATGAAATATACTTTAAAATAAAGAATGTTATAAGACACAAGGAAGGACACTACATAACGATCAAGGGATCAATCCAAGAAGAAGATAAAACAATTATAAATATATACGCACCCAACATAGGAGCACCTCAATACATAAGGAAACTGCTAACAGCTATAAAAGAGGAAATTGACAGTAACACAGTAATAGTGGGGGACTTTAACACCTCACTTACACCAATGGACAGATCATCCAAACAAAATTATTAAGGAAAAACAGGCTTTAAATGACACAATAGACCAGATAGATTTAATTTATATTTATAGGACATTTCATCCAAAAACAGCAGATTACACTTTCTTCTGAAGTGTGCACAGAACATTCTCTGGGATAGATCACATCTTGGGTCACAAATCAAGCCTCAGTAAATTTAAGAAAACTGAAATCATATCAAGCATCTTTTCTGACCACAATGCTATGATATTAGAAATCAATTACAGGGAAAAAATCGTAAAAAACACAACACATGGAGGCTAAACAATACGTTACTAAATAACCAAGAGATCACTGAAGAAATCAAAGAGGAAATCAAAAAATACCTAGAGACAACTGACAATGAACACATGACAATCCAAAACCTAAGGGATGCAGCAAAAGCAGTTCTAAGAGGGAAGTTTGTAGCTATACAAGCCTACCTCAAGAAACATATCAAATAAACAATCTAACATTACACCTAAAGGAACTAGAGAAAGAAGAACAAACAAAACCCAAAGTTAGCAGAAGGAAAGAAATCATAAAGATCAGAGTAGAAATAAATGAAATAGAAGCAAAGAAAACAGTAGCAAAGAACAGTAAAACTAAAAGCTGGTTCCTTGAGAAGATAAACAAAATTGATAAACCATTAGCCAGACTCATCAAGAAAAAGAGGGAGAGGACTCAAATCAATAAAATTAGTAATGAAAAAGGAGAAGTTAGAACAGACGCCGCAGAAATACAAAGCATCCTAAGAGACTGCTATAAGCAACTGTATGCCACTAAAATGGACAACCTGGAAGAAATGGACAAATTCTTGGAGAGGTTATAACCTTCCAAGACTGAACCAGGAAGAAATAGAAAATATGAACAGACCAATCACAAGTAATGAAATTGAAACTGTGATTAAAAATCTTCCAACAAACAAAAGTCCAGGACCAGAAGGCTTCACAGGTGAATTCTATCAAACATTTAGAGATGAGCTAACACCCATCCTTCTCAAACTCTTCCAAAAAATTGCAGAGGGAGGAATACTCCCAAACTCATTCTATGAGGCCACCATCACCCTGATACCAAAACCTGACAAAGATACTACAAAAAAAGAAAATTACAGACCAATATCACTGATGAATATAGATGCAAAAATCCTCAAAAGAATACTAACAAACAGAATCCAACAACACATTAAAAGGATCATACACCATGATCAAGTGGGATTTATCCCAGGGATGCAAGGATTCTTCAATAAACGCAAATCAATCAATGTGATGCACCATATTAACAAACTGAAGAATAAAAACCATATGGTCATCTCAATAGATGCAGAAAAAGCTTTTGAACAAAATTCAACACCCACTTATGATAAAAACTCTCCAGAAAGTGGGCATAGAGGGAACCTACCTCAACATAGTAAAGGCCATATACGACAAACCCACAGCAAACATCATTCTCAATGGTGAAAAACTGGAAGCATTTCCTCTAAGATGAGGAATAAGACAAGGATGTCCACTCTCACCACTACTATTCAACATAGTTTTGGAAGTCTCAGCCACAGCAATCAGAGAAGAAAAAGAAATAAATAGTATCCAAATTGTAAAGAAGAAGTAAAACTGTCACTGTTTGCAGATGACACAATACTACACATAGAGAATCCTAAAGATGCCACCAGAAAACTACTAGAGCTATTGTTAAAGTAGCAAGATACAAAATTAATGCACAGAAATCTCTTGCCTTCCTATGCACTAATGATGAAAAAGCTGAAGGAGAAATTAAGGAAACACTCCCATTTACCATTGCAATAAAAAGAATAAAATACCTAGGAAGAAACCTACCTAGGGAGACATAAGACCTGTATGCAGAAAAGTATAAGACACTGATGAAGAAATTAAAGATGTTACCAGCAGATGGAGAGATATCCCACGTTCTGGATTGGAAGAATCAATATTGTGTAAATGACTATACTACCCAAAGCAATCTACCGATTTAATGCAATCCCTATCAAATTACCAGTGGCATTTTTTACAGAACTAGAACCAAAAAATCTTAAAATTTGTATGGAGACACAAAAGACCCCGAATAGCCAAAGCAGTCTTGAGGGAAAAAAAAATGGAGTTGGAGGAATCAGAGTCCCTGACTTCAGACTATACTACAAAGCTACAGTAATCAAGACAATATGGTACTGGCACAAAAACAGAAATATAGATCAATGGGACAGGATAGAAAGCCCAGAGATAAACCCACGCACCTTTGGTCAACTAATCTATGACAAAGGAGGCAAGGATATACAATGGAGAAAAGACAGTCTCTTCAGTAAGTGGTGCTGGGACAACTGGACAGCTACATTTAAAAGAATGAAATTAGAACACTCCCTAACACCGTACACAAAAATAAACTCAGAATGGATTCGAGGCCTACATGTAAGACTGGACACTATAAAACTCTTAGAGGAAAACATAGGAAGAACACTCTCTGACATAAATCACAGCAAGATCTTTTTTGACACTCCTCCTAGAGTAATGGAAATAAAAACAAAAATAAACAAATGGGACCTAAAGAAACTTCAAGGCTTTTGCACAGCAAAGGAAACCATAAACAAGACAAAAAGACAACCCTCAGAATGGGAGAAAATATTTGCAAATGAATCAATGGACAAAGGATTAATCTCCAAAATATATAAACAGCTCATGCAATTCAATATTAAAAAAGCAAACAACCCAATCCAAAAATGGACAGAAGACCTAAATAGACGTTTCTCCAAAGAAGACATACAGATGGCCAAGAAGCACATGAAAAGCTGCTCAACATCACTAATTATTAGAGAAATGCAAATCAAAACTACAATGAGGTATCACCTCACGCCAATCAGAAAGAGCATCATCAGAAAATCTACAAACAACAAATGCTGGAGAGGGTATGGAGAAAAGGGAACCCTCTTGCACTGCTGGTGGGAATGTAAATTGATACAGCCACTATGGAGAATAGTATGGAGGTTCCTTAAAGAACTAAAAATAGAACTACCATATGACCCAGCAATCCCACTACTGGGCATATACCCAGAGGAAACCATAATTCAAAAAGACACATGCACCCCAATATTCGTTGCAGCACTGTTTACAATAGCCAGGTCATGGAAGCAGCCTAAATGCCCATTGACAGATGAATGGATAAAGAAGATGTGGCACATATATACAGTGGAGTATTACTCAGCTATAAAAAGGAATGAAATTGGGACATTTGTAGTGACGTGGATGGATCTAGAGACTGTCATACAGAGTGAAGTAAGTCAGAAAGAGAAAAACAAATATCGTATATTAACACACATATGTGGAACCTAGAAAAATGATACAGATGAAGCGGTTTGCAGGGCAGAAATTGAGACTCAAATGTAGAGAACAAACGTATGGGCACCAAGGGGGGCAAGTGGTGGGGGTTGTTGTTGGTGGTGGGATGAGCTGGGAGATTGGGATTGGCATGTGTACACTGATGTGTATAAAATGGACAACTAATAAGAACCTGCTGTATAAAAAAATTTAAAAAAGAAAAAAAAAAAGAATGGGGAAGGGGATTTCTAGAAGACAAAATGGCATGTGTGAGGCCTAGAGGTGAGAGGACTTGTCAAAGTATGGTGTAACAGATTGCATAGTGTCCACCAAAAATTCATGTCCGCCAGGAACCTAAGAACATTAACTTTCTTGAAAATAGTTTCTTTGCAGATGCAATTGGGTTAAGTTAAAATGAAGCCTGAATTCGCTGACTGATGTCCTAATAAAAAGGCCATGTGAAGATACACAGACAAACATGGAGGGAAGACAGCCATATGAAGACAGAGGCAGAGTTTGGAGTTATGGTGCCATAAGCTAAGGAACTCCAAGGGTTGTTGGGAGCCAAGAAATTAGAAGAGGCAAGGAGGGATCCTTTTCTAGAGCCTTCCGAGAGAGCATGGCCCTGTCGACACCTTGATTTTGGACTTCTGGCCTCCAGAACTGTGAGAGGATAAGTTTCTGTTGGCTCAAGTAGCCTAGTTTGTGATAATTTGTTATGGCAGCCCTAGGAAACTAACACAGGTGGTCTTATCAAAGTACAGTGAATGGAGAGTTGGGAAGAAGGGATTAGCAATCAGTAATGCTATCCTATACAGCCTATGAAGGCATCATTGATATAAAAACAGTAGGAACTTTTGAAAACTGATTTACTAGATGAACCAGAACTCTCTATGCCCTCTGCACAGGATGCTTGGTTGGATAATTTTGGTTAGTAGGTTACTCTATAGTTTTCCCAGGTCCTTTTGATCTCAAGAGTTGAGGTGTATGCTTACCAAATCCATTTCTGTCCACTGTACTTTTAATTATGCAATATTATTATAATATATATGTTATGATAAATTATGAGAGTTGTGTCTTTGAAAAATAATTATATGTTTAGGAAAGAATGGAGTATGATTCAAGGGAATTCCCTGGCTATCCAGTGATTAGGGCTTGGTGCTTTCACTGCTCAGACCCGGGTTTGATCCCTGGTCAGGGAACTAAGATCCTACAAGCCGTGTGGTGTGGCCAAAAAAAAGTATTGTAATAATCAAGAAGGCTATGTAGTTAGATTGCTTTTCAAGAGTCTTAATGTTCTGTGTGTTAAAGACACCAAAACTACCAATTGTAAAGGAAGCATTTTGGGAATGGTTTATACAAAAAGAACTATGAGGAAATTCAGGCAGTGGCTGCTTGGTTATATACCAGAGTTTGACACATTAATGTATACTTGCATGTTTGAAGTTTAAGTAAAATACTTAAGTAGTTTTTTGTATGGTTTTCTGTTGGAACCAACTTTTATACTTAATTTTCCTGATTGCACTGAATGAGAAAGTATCTGTTGTACATTGGTAAAGTGACTGGGTAGGAATGTTAGCAGGTGCTGGTTTCAGGGTTAATGAAAGCTTTCTTTCAATCACAATGAGTAGGGAGCAAATTTCCTTCTCACCTGGCAAGTGGCTGTTTTAGGAAATGGGATTGGGGTTCCTGGTGATGCCCTGCATTCTCAAGTGGGAATGATGTTCACTATGTAAACAATATCATAAGTGGTGTCTTATTTCTCAGCCCTGGGAATCTGTTTAACTCAAGGTCACAATGCCATTACTGATAGAGCCAGAAATGGAAACAGGTTCTTCTTTTACTCTATATCAGAGTCTTTATAATGTGCCTCACAAACACAAAGATAATATTATTCCAGACACTTTTTAGTGAAAACAATATTTTATTTTTTTCTATTCTGCTTTCTCTCTCCTTTTACTTCTTGAGAATATGTTTCAGGTTCTGATCCCTACTTTACATATGATCTTTCAGAACACCACACATTTGCAAGTTGGGATAGTCTTGTATGTATACTTTTTAGCATATTTAAGTTTCAAGTTATATTTTGTTTGGATAAACATTAATGTTTAAGTTCCCTGAACATAAATCGATTGATTATTGGGCATGTGGCCTAGAAATAGGGAACAGGTCAAATGGTAGGGGAATTTAACCTGGGTTTGAACTTTTATCATGAATTCATCAACGAATAGTTGCAAAGTTATTAATCAGTCAGCAAATATTGTTTAAATGTCTAGCATTTGCCGGGCACTGTGCTAAGTGCTGGCATATGATAAGTCTGAAGAAGAAAGATTCCATCTCGGTCTGGAGATTCTATATTGGCATGATCTCTGTCTTCTGAGATCAAAACTAAGATTGCCAGGGACAGTAGCTGTAAACCTTGCTGGAATATTTAAATGCTACAGGAAGTAGCACTCTCCATGTAAATGCTATCAGGAGGAGAGAGAGTACTAAAATTTAGGCCCCAAGATTTAAGAAGGCACTCTCCATGTTTAAAATGACCAGTTAACTATTCAGGAGCGTACGAAGTGCTTGGCATAATACTCACTTTGAGTTATTGTGATGTGTTGTAAAGAACATAATTTAGAGAAAAAGAAGACAGTTTCCAGTCTTAGCTCTGCCAGTAACAAGCTCTGTGATCTTGGGCAATTCAGTTTGCTTCTTGGGTCCCCATATCTTCCTTGGTACTGATTGGATGAGGTGATGTCTACAGTCTCCTCCTGTTATAAAATTTGCATTTATTGTAGAATTTCAAGGCTGTTTGAAGGACCCAGAGCATCCTTTATAGAAGTTTTGAGCTACTTCATTACCCTCACCACACAGCATGATATTTGAAAGTATAGTTTTTGTCACAGTGACATTATATAATCCAGTCTGCCTTCTTTCACCGCATTAGTGCTCCTGTTGGAGGGAGGAAGCAAGGAGAAGCCAGTATCTGCTTGCTGACTTGAGGAATAGTTGAAGTCATCAGAAATGTTTAGCCTGGACTAGCATAGCCTTGGGAGAAATAAAAGCCAGTGTGAAGTATTTGAATGGGTGTCATCAAATGCTAGGTACTCACTTCATAAAGAAGGAAACATGATTTTTGTCCTCCAGAAAGTCACTTGGTAGAGGAGACAGATGCGTGAAAAACACGTGATGAGTCCTAATGCAGAGGCAGGAAGGGCTGGATATTAAAGGACCCTGGTAGAGAAAAAATGGAAGTACAAAGGGAAGAGTATGTTTTAGTGTTTCCCCAGAAAGCAGAATAATAACATGTGGGTAAAAGTTACAGAGGGCCAATTTGGCTCAATATAAGTAAGGGCTTTCTAATAATTAAAGCAGTCTACCAGCAGATGGTGCATCCCTGGAAGGACAGGAAGACTCTGCTTTGTACTAATCAAAAAGATTCTGGACACATTTATTGGATGCCTGCACCAGGTTGGGGGTTGGGGAGGGTCTCTAACTTGCCTTTAGCTCCTCAGACTTTGTGAGACCCCTCTCAACTGTCCAAACAGCTTTCTTTCATTGGAATCATCTTGTAGGAAACCACAGGGCAGATTTTGTGTTATCAAATGAAAACAACAATAGCAACAACAACAGTAGAAAAATGAGATTGTTTTGGTGAAAAGGAGAGCCGTTATTTCCATCACCATTGCTATCCCCATTAAATAACTCTTAATATCTATGGGTAGAATGTATGACCCCAAACCAGGGTAATGGATATACAGAAAAATCCAAGAAAGCCTCATTCCTTAGCAAGTAGTGGACTCCATGACTTCTGAAATGAGGGATGCTGGAATGCAGCTTGTGTAGAAGGTCACTGTGACAAGTTTTACTCCAAAGTGCTAAGCTAAGATTTCCGTTGAGCTTGTTACTTTTAAGCTGCATGACACTCCTGCAAATTCACAAAACAAAAATATGATCACCGTGGATTATGCTGCCATTGCTGGTAACATGCTGGCAATGGTTGTAACAAGACTTGCCAAGCACACATTGACCCTCTGAGTCACATTGGTTCCTGTGGAGATTAACACCATCAACGGTGAGAACAACGGCCCAGAAGTGTGATTGCTGTTAGACAGGGAGGAGAAAAATGACAATATGATCCTCTAGAAATGCAGCAATTGCAATGAAAAAGGAGCATGGGGTGGCGCAGCTCAGGAGAGAAAATGACCTGTAATGGCATCACAACCTACTTCTCCACCTCTTTCTGCAAATGACTGGGGGAAAACTATGGTTCCTGGCAGATAGGCTACAATCTACTTTTATTAATTTGGCCATTTCCAGCAAGTTCTCTTCTCATTCCAGATAGCTTATCTCTTCAAGGGAGTCTGTCCAAGGTGACCTCATCACAGTCCAAATAGTCCTGATGCTGGAACCGCAAGCCTGATGAACATGTTGGGGTTCAGTGGCGGGAAGGACACAGATTACCTAGATATATCTTGAAAGGTTTTCATTTTCTCTCTGGATAAAAAGATTTTGACTTCTATTCAAAGAAAACCATGACTTGAATTTCACAATTTAAGGTGTTTCATGTATCTTAATAGAACAGTCGGCTTACTGAGAGTTAGAGTCCATTTTTTTCCTTGGAAGTTGTGTGGAGGGCATGTGCTGTGCAGCCAGTTCCATCTGGGCACTACCACGAGCAGCTTTGTGTACAGGCTTATCCTATGGTGCCTGAGTCTCCAGCCTCTCTCCCATAAAGAGAGGGAAAAAGTCTGGAGACATACACATTTTCCAAATTCAAGATACGTGACTCATGTCCAGCTCAGATGAATCAGGGTATATAAGGTGAGCTGTACTTTTTCTTGTCTTTCTCATATCAGCAGTTGTGGAAAATGCCTATTAGTTGCTGAATGATCAAACAGATATAAGAAGAATAGCTGGTTTCAAGCAAAATCAGATTAAATTGCATCAAAAGTAACCAACCTGAAATGACAGTGTCAGCCTGGAAAAGAAAGAAGATAATGGTTTTTCAAAGGAATAACAAAGCATTTTTGGAGAAAATTAGTGTTAATAGGATGGTTAGAGATGAAAAAACATGCCACTATTCTCCCAATGCTGGTTATTGATGACTGTTCTATCTAGTGGGGGATGTGACTTGGTATAGAGGGAAGTGCACTGGGCTGGGATGAAGAATCAGCTGACTAATCAGATGATTAAGAAGCAGCTGTACCACTATTAGTGGAGTCTTAGGCAAGGCTCCCAAGTTCACTGGGCCTCAGTTTACTAATCTATAAGAATCTGTATCCACATAACCTCAAGTCACTGAACACAGTGCTTGACACACAGTAAACACTCAAAAGTGCTAGTGATGATGATGATGATTTTGACAATGGCAACAATGGTGATGTTGATGATGATGATGATGATGATGATATAATGATCATGATTATCAAGGGATCTTTCCCCTTGGCTCCAAATTCTGATTCTGGAAAGGGAACTTTATTTTATTTTTTAACATCTTTATTGGAGTATAATTGCTTTACAATGTTGTATTAGTTTCTGCTGTATAACAAAGTGAACCAGCTATATGTGTGTGTGTGTGTGTATATATATATATATATATATATATCCCCATATCCCCTCCCTCTTGCGTCTGCCTCCCACCCTCCCTATCCCACCCCTCTAGGTGGTCACAAAGCACCGAGCTGATCTCCCTGTGCTATGAGGCTGCTTCCCACTAGCTATCTGTTTTACACTTGGAAGTATATATATGTCCATGCCACTCTCTCACTTTATCCCAGCTTACCCTTCCCCCTCCCTGTGTCCTCAAGTCCATTCTCTATGTCTGCGTCTTTATTCCTGTCTTGCCCCTAGGTTCTTCATGATCATTTTTTTTTTTTTTAGATTCCATATATATGTGTTAGCATACAGTATTTGTTTTTCTCTTTCTGACTTACTTCACCCTGTATGACAGACTCTAGGTCCATCCACCTCACTACAAATAACTCAATTTCGTTGCTTTTTACAGCTGAGTAATATTCCATTGTATATATGTGCCACATCTTCTTTATCCATTCATCTGTCGATGGACACTTAGGTTGCTTCCATGTCCTGGCTATTGTAAATAGTGCTGCAATGAACATTGTGGTATGTGTCTCTTTGAATTATGGTTTTCTCAGGGTATATGCCCAGTAGTGGGATTGCTGGGTCGTATGGTAGTTCTATTTTTAGTTTTTTAAGGGAGCTCCATACTGTTCTCCATAGTGGCTGTATCAATTCACATTCCCACCAACAGTGTAAGAGGGTTCCCTTTTCTCCATACCCTCTCCATCATTTACTGTTTGTAGATTTTTTTGATGATGGCCATTCTGACCAGTGTGAGGTGATACCTCATTGTAGTTTTGATTTGCATTTCTCTAATGATTAGTGATATTGAGCATCCTGGAAAGGGAACTTTATAAAAAGCGATTTTCAAGAAGTTTTTGTAAAGGTTCTGCATCATAGGAAGCTCAGAGCGTTATATTTTTCTACTTAGGGAAGTAATTTAAAATCAGAGTCTTACGCTCTAGAAACATGCTTTTCAAATTCTTATGTCCTCTGACCCTGCTTAATGGCTTAAGGGCATCCAATCTCACTGTGTTACATCGTATATATCAGAGAAGCAGCCTAACATAGTGCTTAAGAGCTCAAGATCATGGTTATATTCCTGCTCTGCCACCTACCAGCTGTGTGACTTTGGGCAGGTTATCGAATCTCTGTTTCAATTTCTTCATCTGTAAAATGGGATGATAATAGGCATATCTCATAGGGTGGTTGTGAGGATGGTATATATTAATACTTGTAAAATACCTGGACCAGTACTTATCTGGCACATAGAACACGTTCAGTAAGTATCAGATATTATTATTATACTTCTTTCTGAAAATTTAAGTATTTAAAGATGTATTTTAGTCTTTTTCATTTATAAATTTGTTGGGAAACATTCTAAAGAATATCTTTAATTGACGGTACTTTTATAGTTGTCAACTCAGCTTTGGGTTTTGTTCTCAAATCTTCCTTGAAAAAAAGCAAGTGTATGTGTGTGTGTGTGTGTGTGTGTGTGTGTGTGTATATGTGTGTGTAAAGAAAAAAAAAGCCTCTGCAAATGAATGCTGATGCTACATATCTTTCCACAATGGTACAGCACTCCTACCATTCCAACATTCAGCTACCCAAAGGGAGGCAGGCAATTTTGATTAGCATCCAAAGAATCACCTCATCTCTCCCTGCAGAGAACACAGAGCACAGGACTCCATGTTCTGTCAAGTACATGTCGCTAGTTCTTGCTTTTGATTTCATAGGAACTACATAAAAGCAAAAGCCACTTTAGCTTTTTGTTCCCAGTATTTTATTCCAGTCTAAATTTGACCTTTCAAGAACACATTTTGTCTATGGCTCCTTATTACATCTGAGGATGGTGGCAGAGTGAGAAAAGTGAGATAGAGTCTGTCTCCTGCCTCTCTAGATCGACTATGGAAAACAGACAATTAACAAACAGACCCACAGAAAACAAGAGGCTGTTTATTTACTGGAGGTAGAGTATTGGTGGGACTCTATCTGAACACAATGTTATGGAGGTGAATTTTGTGCCCCTGCCCCTTCCCTCAACGGTCACAGCCTCTTCTCCATGACCTTAGGCACCCCTAGGCCTGTGCTGCCTGGACCTCAATGATGCTCATGCCTCATTCGTACCCACCCTGCCCTGCTCCTTACTTGTCCCTCATGAAAGCTTAATTCTTCTGAGGTTTCAACCCTCAGGGCCCTTCCAATTTACTGAAATACAGTCTCCTAGTGGATTATTGTGCGGAGATGCTTTCCTTACAAAGAAACACATTTAATTTGTATTCAAAGCTGATAATCCCAGAAACTGAGAAACGGGGCTCTCTGTGCAGACTCTGTTAACTTCTCCTAATGGGCCATGATATTATTTTTGTAAGAAGTTTGTATTATAGAAAAATTGTTTATAGAACTAATGAACTTATTTGAAAATTGCTGAGAGTAGATCTTAGAAATTCTCATCACAAGAAAAAGAAATTTGTAGCTTTGTGAGGTGATGGATGTTAACTAAGCTTATTGTGGTGATCATTTCACAAAACACGTGCATATTGAATCATTATGTTGTACACTTGAAACTTACACAATGTTAATGACAGTTATAGCTCATTAAAACTGGGGAGCAATAAAACTAATGAACTAAACTAAGTTGATCCTATATATATATCACATATATATCATACGTGTGTGTGTGTGTGTGTGTGTATGCGTATCCACAGGTGTAACATCCTTTTTCTCTCTGCCGCATCTCTCCCACAAAAGCCCAACTTGTAGACAGCAGGAGACTTCTCCGATTGTGTCAAATTGCTCCTGAGTTGGAGAGACTAACATGGTGCTAATGGAAATCAAATGGTCAAGCTCAGCTTCCTGGTAAGAGCTGGCCTTGGCTTCTTCCCGAGAGGAAAGCCTAGCTGGTGTGGCTGGCTGTCTTCCCCTCCTGTGCCCCCTGAAATCTGTGCCCTGAGCCTGCTGGCAGCTTTCTAAACCTCTGTTCCAGATTTGGTACAGCCTTCCTTCATCTGCGACTTTGGAGTCTTGTGACGTATCACTCTCTGACTCCGGCTGGAGACGGAAACTGTTTCATTAACTTGCCATTTCCCATAAGAAAAAACTTCTTTTATCCCTAAAGAATCTGAAGGGCACAGCCCTTACAAAAATAGTTAACTTACCATTTTGAAAACTATTTTGAAGTCAATCAAGACTGTCATGTGTTGCTGTCTTGTAGCAGAGCAGAGTGACTTGTATTTGCCCATTTTCACAGGTGCAGTCTTCCAATCCACTGCGCCCCAAACTGTCACAATGATCTGTTAGAAATATCAATTAGGTAATCTCACGCCTGTGGTTAAAACTCTTCATAGACTTCCTGTTCTCTCTTCCTAACATCTTTATTCATTGTCTTCAGAGCACTAATAACAATTTGTAATAATATCACTCATTAGTTTAATTGTTTATTTTATATATTCCCACATAGAATGGAGGCTCTGTGAACAGGAATCTTATTGATCTTCTTCTCCATTGTATCTCCATGAGTTAACACAGCCAAAGTAATGTCCACAGCCAAAGAAAATTACAAAGGGGTCACAATGGAAAAAAATGACCATTTATTGAGCACCTATTATATGCCAGGCATTTCAGGCACAACAATTCTATATCTTGGATTTTGCAAGGTTGATAGTGTTATTTCAATTTTATAGGTGATGAAGGTGAGGTGAAGTGATAGACCCAAAAGCACACAGAGCTGAAATACAACCCACATATATTTGGTTTCAGAGTTGATACTTAATCTATTATTCCAGACTTTGTCTTTATCATACAATCTTTACATTTCTCCTGATCCTGAAAGATGGTATTATTCTTTACAACATGGGGGTAGAGTGACACACAAGTAAATGTAGCATGTAGTTGCATATTTTCTACCCTAAGACACAGATATATTAGGGAGATAATTTTTTTTAATTAATAAAGCAACCATGATGCCCTCAAAGATTTTTCAAACTGTGAAGTACCTTGTAGGCTAGACCAGTGGGAGGGACAATTCCTTGTATAGCCCACAACTTCAGGCACATCCATCCCTGACCTAGCTCCCATTTATCTGGGTTATGGAAACAGAGAAGGCTGAATGTAAAGAATCTAAAAATGTGTTTTCTTAAGAAATGGGAGACATCAAGGCACATGCATTCCTGTTTGGCTGTTCTTCTGAAGGAGGGTAATGACCCCAAATGGAGAGAGACATTCCTCCTACATTCCCCTACTAGAACTTCAGCAATGCAACAACACAGGGGGAGCAGCACTGCTAGTTGGTGGGCAGCTGGTGCCCAGGGGGAGATGCCAAGGGAGCCTGCCAGTGGTGGTGATGCCTGATGTATATATTGGCACACAGCAGAAAGGCCTTTGCTCAGCAAAGGTGGCAGTACTGGGCAGAACCGGCAGCCATTCCTCAGTGATCCATGCCAGGCAGAAGGATGAGTGATATCTGGCAGATGCCAAGAGGTATCTGACCAACTAGTGTTGTGCATGAACCATGTATGACACCCTTGGAGACAGAGAGAGATATGTGGAGGAATTTTACGGGGACTGTATCCTGTATTAACTGATGGCAGCCAGATGATTACTGATGGTGTGACACAGCTTGTTCTAAGACATGAAGAATACTCCTGTCTAACAGTTGGTGGGAATGTAAATTGATACAGCCACTATGGAGAACAATGTGGAGGTCCCTTAAAAAACTAAGAATAGAGCTACCATATGACCCAGCAATCCCACTACTGGGCATATACCCTGAGAAAACCATAATTCAAAAAGAGTCATGTACCACAATGTTTCCTGCAGCTCTATTTAAAATAGCCAGGACATGGAAACAACCTAAGTGCCCATCGACAGATGAATGGATAAAGAAGATGTGGCACATATATACAATGGAATATTACTCAGCCGTAAAAAGAAACGAATTTGAGTTATTTGTAGTGAGGTGGATGGACCTAGAGTCTGTCATACAGGGTGAAGTACGTCAGAAAGAGAAAAAACAAATACCGTATGCTAACACATATATATGGAATCTAAAAAAAAAAAAAAAAGGTCATGAAGAACCTAGGGGCAAGATGGGAATAAAGACTCAGACCTACTAGAGAATGGATTTGAGGACACGGGGAGGGGGATGGGTAAGCTGGGACAAAGTGAGACAGTGGCATGGACATATATACACTACCAAATGTAAAATAGATAGCTAGTGGGAAGCAGTCGCATAGCACAGGCAGATCAGCTCTGTGCTTTGTGACCACCTAGAGGGGTGGGATAGGGAGGGTGGGAGGGAGGGAGACGCAAGAGGGAGGGGATATGGGGATATATGTATATGTATAACTGATTCACTTTGTTATAAAGCAGAAACTAACACCATTGTAAAGCAATTATACTCCAATAAAAATGTTAAAAAAAAAAAAAGAAAGAATACTTCTGTCTTACAGGACAATCATGAGGACTGAATGAGACCACACGTGTGAAATACCCGCTCAATGCCTGGCATAGAGTAGGTGATCAACGTGGTCAATCTCCTCCCCTGCCCTTATTGTATTCCCTTAGACTGCCAAAGGCACTGTGTCATTTCAGTGTTCCTATTTAAAGGCACTTTTTAGGAAGAGTGTAATAATTTGAATATCCTATTAAGAGCATTAAAATAAAATACCAGTACCGAATGTTTGTACTGAGACTATTCTAATTTCTTTATATGTGCAAATGTATTTAATCTTATTAGATATTTACTTTCACTATCTCCATTTTATAGAAGAGGAACAGAGGTGCCAGGAGTTAGGTAACTCACCCAAGGTCACACAGTTAGCAAGTGGAAGTCAGAATTCACATCTGAGCAGTGACCATGGGCTTAACCAATATATTTACTGCTTCTTTGTATCAGGTATGTTCAGGTAATAAAGAAAGCATTGATTGGGCTTCCCTGGTAGTACAGTGTTTAAGAATCTGCCTGCCAATGCAGGGGACACGGGTTTGATCCCTGGCCCAAGAAGATCCTACATGCTGCGGAGCAACTAAGCCCGTGTGCCGCAACTACTGAGCCTGCGCTTTAGAGCCTGTGTGCCACAACTACTGAAGCCTGTGTGCCTAGGGCCCGTGCTTGGCAACAAGAGAAGCCACGACAATGAGAAGCCCACGTACCACAACCAAGAGTAGCCCCTGCTCGCCGCAACCAGAGAAAGCCCGCTCACAACAATGAAGACCCAACACAGCCAAAAATAAAAACAAATAAATAAATTTATTTAAAAAAAAAAAAAAAAAAAAGAGGGGCTTCCCTGGTGGCACAGTGGTTGAGAGTCCGCCTGCCGATGCAGGGGACACGGGTTCGTGCCCCGGTCTGGGAAGATCCCATATGCCACAGAGCGGCTGGGTCCGTGAGCCATGGCCGCTGAGCCTGCGCGTCCGGAGCCTGTGCTCTGCAATGGGAGAGGCCCCAGTAGTGAGAGGCCCGCTTACCGGAAAAAAAAAAAAAAAAAAGAAATCATTGATTGAGTGCTTTCTATAGACAAGGCACCGTGCTGGGTGCCACAGGCTGCATCGTACAGCCTCAGGGGGCGTCACTCACCATAATCTAAGGTAAATGCGGTGCACAGCCTGGACAGCTATACATTGCAGCCCTAGGGTACCCAAGATTTGATACTTTTCCTGAAACAAGACAGTCTATGAAAGTGCCATTATAGAGGGCAAGCAATGCCAAAGAAGCAAAGAGGACTGAGATTAATTTTGAGTCTTTTATCTATTTAAAAGTCATAGAGCTATCAGATAAATTTGTAGGTAAATAGTTTCAAGCTCATAGATTGCCCTTCATGGGGACCAATGGGAGATATGTCTCTAAGACTTTAGTACCTGGAAATATTACTTTTCTGGGCAACAGGTATTGCTTTATTTTATGCAGAATGTATCTCTTTAGTAGATAAAGTTATCTTTTTGTTTTGGGTATTTAGAAACTTAGAACTGGACTGGGGTTCCAATTTTGATAATTGTGTGTGATCTTATGGTGTGTGTTTCAGTGAGCTAGTTTTCCATCTGATCTCATGTACCTCCTTTCTTTTATCTTTCCTGTGATTTCTTTTAAATATGTACATTTTTACATCTAATTGCATGCACTCTTGCTCATTGATTCCAATCTTTTGTCATAGGGTAGAGTCAGTGAGTGTGGAGTTATTCCCCCTTAAAGGGGCATCAAGCAGGCCCCCCATGCAGTCCCTGTTCACTGTACAGAATGACCAAGCACAGTAACTTGAGCCCCAGTCGATGTTTGATGTATGACTCCTGGCTGTTTCAGAAGGAAGAATATTTTTTCTGTTCTTTGCAGGAGAAGTGTTGCTGTTCTTATGGCTGATTGATTGTATGATGACAGTCCAGCTGTAAAGACCATTGTCTTGACATATTTAATATTACATTTGATCCACTGAGGGCTGGCTTGATTTTGATAAACACTTAGTTGAAATGGAAAGTCTGTTTCTTGATAGGGCAGCTGTGGAAGTTTATGGAAACAGGAAAGCAGGTGGTCTTAGTGGAGTAAAGATCAAGAGAACTGCACACAGTTCCCATAGGTCTAGTCTGTTCCCTTTTTGTGCCATGAGGTACCACATTTAACATTTGCCAGGGGTGAGACTTGGTATCTGTATCTATTGGAGAGGAAAGGAAAATAAGGAAAAATGTTCCAGGAGATTTCCATCTTGTTTAGTCTTTACAACAACCCTAAAAGATAATCATTTCTAAAATGTTTATCTGTCGTATGGAGATAATACAGCTTTAGCGAGGTTCAGGACCTTACACAAGGTCACACAGTTCGACTGTAAAAAGGCAGGGATTAGGAATTGGGCAGTTTTGACCCTAAACATGATCACCAAACTCTTTGAGCATGCAGTTGGGTGCTTGGTTTTCCAATCACAGGATAAGATTTAACCGCGATACCTTAGCTTACTGAAGGCACTAATAAAGAGGGAAATCACAATACTTCTAGGAGGTAGAAGTACCTCTGCAGTCCTGTCTGGTGGTGTAGTTTGTGTGTAGGAAGGCAACAAATCTCTCTGAATCCCAAACTGTTTCTCAGGCTGCGAAGGGTCTTTGAGGTGGCTTGTGTATATGTGTGTATATATATGTATAAAACATGTTTATTGGAGTATAACTGCTTTACATTGTTGTGTTAGTTTCTGCTGTATAACAAAGTGAATCAGCTATATTATATCCCCATATCCCCTCCCTCTTGTGTCTCCCTCCCACCCTCCCTATCCCACCCCTCTAGGTGGTCACAAAGCATCGAGCTGATCTCCCTGTGCTATGCAGCTGCTTCCCACTAGCTATCTACCTTACGTTTGGTAGTGTATATATGTCCATGCCTCTCTCTTGCTTTGTCACAGCTTACCCTTCCCCCTCCCCGTATCCTCAAGTCCATTCTCTAGTAGGTCTGTGTCTTTATTCCCGTCTTACCCCTAGGTTCTTCATGACATTTTTTTTTCTTAGATTCCATATATATGTGTTAGCATACGGTATTTGTTATTCTCTTTTTGACTTACTTCACTCTGTATGACAGACTCTAGGTCCATTGAGGTGGCTTGTATATTGATTGACTGGAGTTGCATGCGTGGTGTTTTGTGATCACAACAGACCACAGCTGCCCTTAGTGCTGCCAGAGGACAGCCTTTTCAGACAAAATAAATCATTATCCATCCTTTGTCGCAGAGGAAACTGCCTTCTCTCTGTGCTGCCTTCTAGTTATATTGGGTTAGGGACCCATCAATCCAGAGAAATAGATAGGATGTGACTTTTTTTCCCTGACTTGGTGTTAATAATTCAGAAGTTCTGGGCATTATATGTTTTAAAAATCCAAAGTGTGCAAAAAGTATGTAGCTTTATTTTCTCAGCATGTAGCCCGTGTACTGCTAGCCCTCTGAGAAAGCAGAGGGCTTAACTATGATCATTGACCTTGGCCTCTGAGAATCCTCTGTGACCACTGTGGAGAAAAGAGAGCCAGTATCATCCATTCTCGATCAGAGTCTTCTCTGTAAGTCTTAGAGGGCACCTTGATGTTTCTGTGGCCCCAGTCCACATGGGGTGAGAAAAACTGCTGTATGTCACAGGAACAGGGACTAGATAAACAATGCAAGCAGTGTGTTTACAGATATGCAAATAAGCATGCAAATTAGACTTCTGTCGGCTTCATTTAGAATGTAATTTAAAATTAATTAAAAATTAAGAGGTAAATTAGAAGCTAACACTCAACACCATATGGGAAAATATACATATTTATCCGAATGGCATATATATGTATACTGCACGGATGGGAGCTACTCATGATGTGTGCAAAATTCCTCCATTTTGGTGTGGCATAAAATCAATGTGGGGAAACCCAATATGTTGTAAGGATTATTTTTTAGGTCTCTGTGAATTAAAATTCACTTTAACTTAAGAATTAAATGAATATATTTCAAATGCATTAAATTCTCTGTAAACTTACACTAAAGGACACAGAGTTTTGCAATTGGAAAGTGAAATGATAAATCAGGTACAGTTTACCTCCATATGCTATAAAATACTCGTGAAACTCATTTTTCTCAAATGGGGTCATTGAGCACATTCACCCTGCCAGACTTTTTGCATATTGTTAATATGCAGTCTATGCTTGGAAAGTAATGATTTCCTCTCTCAGCCACTCAGGAGTTCTGGGTGATTAATGAGTTAATGGCTGCATCCACACAAGGCCAAAACAACTCATTGAAAAGTGAAAAATTCAATCACTCCACTGACTGTTCCGTGTACAAAACAACCAAACAACCTCTGTGATTGATTTTCTTTTCACTGAATTGATTGCTATTTTTTGGCAACTTCATTGAATTAACCAGTTGTTTGGTATAACCAGAGTGTGGACCAACCCCTTATGTGAATGTTGTAAAACATTTCTATATCAACCTTTCTACTCTCCCTAAAAATACATATAAGCAAGGATTCAACTTATAGTAACCTGTAAAAAATTAGAATTATTCTATACTTTGGCTATCTTGAACAAAGTATTTAATTGTATTGAAATGTAGGTGGTTCTTTTAAGATAATAACAATTAATGCAAAGGACATCTTATTTTTAAAAAATTCACAGACACAAAGGGATCTGAAGTCAACCAGAATAAGATGACCACAGTGTACATGTCATAAAGAAAAAGAGAGAAAAGTTGACAGCAATAGTGACAACAAAAAAATAACAACAAAACTCGCACAAAGACCAAAGGAAGCTTCAGAAGACAGTGCAACTAGTGAGCAGAGTAGGAATTTGGAAGCATGTTCTGAGAGCTAGAATGGTCAGTGTTGAATTTGGTAAACAGGTGTGGAGATAAGAAAAAAGGAAATGCAAGAAAAAAATGTGTGCTCTTGGCTAGTATACAGATTATACACTGTCCTAATATAATTGAACATTGAATAAAAATAGTTTCTTGTATTCATTTACCTCTGTTAACTTTGATTGCTTCATTTTTAATAATGCTGGCAGGCTCTGGCTAATGTGATGAAAAATGTTATTCTTTAAAATGTTGGAGTGGAGAGCAGGGTAAAACACACCTATTAAAGAGTCAATTAATATTTGGAAAGGAAAAAAAGGAAAGTTATATTGTAGGAAGCTTTGCTTTTATTTGTCCTGATTTGAAGGTGCAGCAGGTGTGCAAAGAGGGAAGTTCACATTGTTATTTGCCGCAATTGAATGAGAAGAATCATACTTAAAGAAGGTAGAAATTTATTGAAATTAATGGCAACACAGAGTAGAAATGAGCCTTGGCAATCACTCACTCCAACCTTTCTTAGTTTACAGATGAATCTACTGAGGCTTCCGAGGGTGAGAAGACCCATTCAAGGTCATAAGACCCATTCACAGTCATGTGGCTAGTTTGTACTCAGGCAGAAGAAATTTCCAGATTTCTTGACTATCAGACTAGGGAGTAGTCCCCATGAGTGTGTCAGAGATGAATGAGTAAGGTACAAATTTTAAAAGCTGAAAAGAAAAGTGACGAATTCCCATTTCAAGAACTTGAATGTTGGTTGCAGTAGATGGAAGGGCTCACGCTGAGACCTAAGAAAGTGGAGGCTGGCTCAGAGTCCTCTTTCTGGGTTACAAGAGTTAATGTCAGAAGGAGGTGCAAGGTGCTATCTAAATGGGCCCTCCAGGTTCCAGGAGAGTAAATGGTCCTGGGGGAGGTCTTCCAGCTGATTTGAGAAGGGACACAAAGAACTAGAGAAGGGAAGGTTGAGATGAATTTCTGAGTTTGGAATGTGTGTTCACGTTAGAGCCGCCTCAAAGTCCTCTAAGAGATTTGTCAGTTTGGGAGAAAAAAGAATTGTAAGAGAGGAATGTTTTAAAAAGATAGTGCTATAAGAGCTATAGTGCAATAGTGCAGAGGGTAGAGGTGAAAGTCAAAAAGGATCATGCTCAGATGAAGCCAGGCAGTGGTGAGAAAGCCCAAACTGGGGAGAGTTCTGCTAGAACTTGGGATAGACATGTGGAAAGGTCAGATGTGCATTTTGACTCAAATGTCTTTTAACAAACTGTCCATATAACTCTGATGCTTGTCTTAGGAAAATTGACAACTTATCAATAGACATTGCAATTCTGTTGTGGCACGATTCATTCATATTCAGTAGACGTGGCTGAGGTGTTTGCCCACCATCAGCCTGAAACAACAGCAAAGTAAAACAAGGCTGGCATAAGTTTTTTCAAGGAAGAGCTGTTTCTAATCAGAGATCTGAATTGTGGGCCACAGGCTTACAGGGGTCATGAAGACCCAGATTTTCACAGGATCATTACATGGCTTATATATTAATAGGATGAGGAATCAAAGTTAATAAAGGCATGGTAGTCTGGGGAAGGGGTTAAAGTTTGGAGCTGGTATAGCAATTCACTTAGGCTTTCTGTTCCTAGAGAGAGTAGGAAGAAGTAGGACAGAAGAGAGAAAGAAGTGAGGTGGTCAGTCAGGTACTTCTCTCTCTCTCTCTTTGGCTTGGGAATAGGAAGGCATATAGGACACCCGATAAGAATACTGGGGTTTTGTTTTGAGACCCTGGGAGGAGCCAGCACCAACATGGGATAGCTATAATTAAGAGCGGGGACAGATCTAGTTGGCATACTTGAGGGTCTCTTGTTTCCTATTAATGAGGATGCTGAGTCTATAGCCAATAGGGCTGATGCGGCAGCTGTAGGACACTTAAGCTGCCTTACTCTCCCACCACACTTGTTGCCACCAATGGAGAGAAGCAGCGGGAGGGGAAGGCTGTTTGAAAGATGGAGCAATTTTATTCAGGAGAGACTGGGTATTCCCTAAAGCGGCTGTTTAAATTATTGGATCAAACTAAATTTAAACCAGGTTAGACATTTAGTTAATTTATTTTTCTCTAACCAGCAGGTGGAAGTTTGGAGGAAGACAAGATTATAGACAAAATAAAGGCACTACATTTTCTCTGATAAAAAAGTCTCTTAACATTTTCATATCCTGTTGGTTTTCCAGGAAACGTAGAAATCCTGTGTAAGAAATAGTCTCAAAATTGACGTGATGGATTAAAGATGGGAAAACATGTTCTGGAATGCCGAATGGCAACGTTAGTCTATGTCTACACACATAGATCAACATGTACTGAATATAGTTTTTTTTTTTTTTTAAGCAGTTGAATTCAGCAAGGCAATTATTTTATTGATCAATAAGAAAATATTTGGATTGAGTGAATTTTTTTGCCCTTTATTTGGGAGTCTATGTTTATCATCTCAATATGAGAGTGAAAATTTTCTCACAGAGACTTTCCATAGTCTTATAATGAGCCAGATTTAAGGCATTATTCTATCTGGAAATATTTGAGGGAATGTTTAAGCAAGGGATGCCATGTGATGGGGTAAGACCAGTACAATTCAGCAAAGGTTGACTGCTCCCTTATTCTGTGGAGGGCACATGACAGACATTGAGGGTGAGAAGGGGCATCAAGGGAGGAGGAATGCCATGAGGAGACAGAAGACACAGAGAATAGTTTTGGTTGGGGGAGTCAGGAGGGCTTCATAGAGGAGACGGTCTTTGTGCTGGGCTTTGAAGAAAGACTTCCATAGGTGGTGATTTTTCATGGGAAAGGCATTTGAGCTGAAGAAATGTGGATAAAGGAGCAAAAATGAGGAAATGCCCAGTGGGTCTATGGCCAGTGCAGTAGTCTGATGTGCCTAGCTAGAGACAGGCTACTAGGTGATCTCTAGTGGAGAAGGAAGAATGGCCACAGGGTGGAGTGAGTGAGGTGGAATGGGGGAGGGGGCAATCAGGAGATAATGTTAGGAAGGCTGGA
Source organism: Phocoena sinus (assembly GCF_008692025.1). Taxonomy (NCBI): domain Eukaryota; kingdom Metazoa; phylum Chordata; class Mammalia; order Artiodactyla; family Phocoenidae; genus Phocoena; species Phocoena sinus. The sequence goes on from NC_045767.1 coordinate 78,114,221, forward strand.
GCCTGCGAGTGAGGGAGATTTGAAAATAAGGCCAGCATGGCCTACCTGCTCTGACATTGTCTAGATTTGGTAGATGTCATTGTCTCTGTGACTGGGGCATAATTAAAAGATTCAGAGCTTGTGATTCTGGCACCTGCCATGTCAAACTAGGATCTTCAGGTCTGTGTTGCTCTAGTGACTGTTTTGATGGGCTCCATTGGATTAGACTGACTGCATCTCTTGGACGTTGTCAGTTCCGCTGAGGAGATACACAAGTCACCACTCAGACACCATGGGCAGCAGCAGCTGTTGGCCAGAGGATCAAAAGACACACAGGAAGGCTCAGTAAAAGGGAAATGCAGCCAATAATAAGAGCTCCAGTTTCCATATTGGGTAATGAATAGAGATGGCAAAGCTTCAAAATAACCCCAAACCCTAATTTATCTATGAGGTTCAAGCAAAGCTACAAACTCTGTAGGCTGGTATTTTTAATTTGTTATTGAGTGTAACACCTGTGTTGGTTCAGTCTTACTCAAATTCCTGAGGTAATTAGTTTCATAGAATATTGCTAGGTTGGCATATTTCCCTTGCTCTCATCGCTCTTGGGAATATCGAAACTAGAAGACGGGTACTCTTATCACAGAGTTATATTAATAAATTTAATTAACATAAAACCACATTAATCCAATGGCTGGCACTGAGGCTGAAGAGCTTTTCCTTCTCTCATACTACCAAATTGCCAATCTTGTGAGTATCTGCCAGCTAGTGAGTTTTTTTAGAGTCAGGTTTGTTGAGGTATAATTTACGTCCCCTTTTTAGGGGTACTGTTCTGTGATTTTTTTGACAAATGTATACAGTTGTGTAATTACCACAGTTAAGATGGAGAGTATTTCCACTGCCCCCAAATTCCCTTGTGTCCCTTTACAGCCAATCCCCTCCCCTCACTCCAGCCTCTGGCAACTACTGATTCCTGTTACCACAGTTTTGCCTTTTCCTAAATGTCTTTTGAGTGGCTTCTTCACTGACCATAATCTGTTTTCCAGTCTCATCCATGGTATTGAATGTATCATTTTGTTCCTTGTTATTGCTCAGTAGTTTTCCATTGTGTGGATGTGCTTGAATTTGTTTATTCAGTTACCATTTAATGAACATTTGGGTTGTTTCCAGTATCTGGCGGTTATGATCAAAGTTGATCTAGAAATTCACCTACAGGTTTTTGTGTGGACTTATGCAATCATTTCTCTTGAAGACCTAGAAGTAGGATTGCTGGGTCATATGGTAAGTGTATGTTAAACTCTAAAAGAAACTTCCAAACTCTTTTTGAAAGTGGTAGTCCCCTTTGGCATTCCCACCAGCAATGTATGAGATTTCCAGCTGCTGCACGTTCTCACCAGCACTTTTTTCTCCAACATTTTTTATGTTAGTCATTCTTATAGGTGTGTAGTAGTATCACATTGTGGATTTAATTTGTGTTTCCCTAGTGAGTAATGATGTTGAGAATATTTCCATGTGCCTATTTTCCATCCATACTTTTTCTTTGGAGAAGTGACTGGCATTGGTGAAAGAATAGGCATATAAATTACTGGAACAGAAGAGCCAGTCAAGAAATAGCCCATAATTATATGGTCAGTTGATTTTCTACAGAGGTGCCAAGGTAATTCAATGGAGAAAGAATAGTTTTTTCAACAAGTCGTGCTGAGGCAATTGGATATCAATATGCAAAAGAATGAACTTAGACTGATATCTAACACCACATACAAAAATTAGTTTAAGATGGTTCTCAGACCTAAATGTGAAACCAAAACTATACAGATGCAAGAAGAAAACATAGGAGAACATGTTTGTGATTGTGGGTTAAACAAAGTATTCTTAGATAGGACACAAAAAGCATGTACTGTAAAAAAAAAAAAAATCCTAAATCAGACTCCACAAACTTAAAATCTTCTCTTCTTCAAAAGACACTATTGGGCTTCCTGGTGGCGCAGTGGTTGAGAGTCCGCCTGCCGATGCAGGGGACACAGGTTCGTGCCCTGGTCCGGGAAGATCCCACATGCCGCGGGGCGGCTGGGCCCGTGAGCCATGGCCGCTGAGTCTGCACGTCCGGAGCCGGTGCTCCACAACGGGAGAGACCACAACAGTGAGAGAGGCCCGCGTACCGCAAAAAAAAAAAAAAAAAAAAAAGACACTATTAAGAAAATGAAAAGACAAACCACAGGGAAAAAATATTTGCAAAGTATGTATCCAATAAAGAACTTATATCTAGAATACATAAAGAACTCTCACAATTCAGTAAGTGTGCTAGTCTGTTCTCCTCAGTCTACAATGCCTCTGTGCCTCCAAACATGAACTTCCCTGGATGGTACAACTTTTCCTTACACTCACCAGCTTCTCTCTTCCTCTTCCTCCCTCTCTCTCTTTCTCTTCCCTTCCTCTTCTGAGTGGTTGATCGATTGATTCTGACAGAAAAAGCCTTGGTTTTGGCTCTAATTGCTTTCTGGCATACCACTTAAGGAACTTTTTTATATTGTGAACTTTTTAGTACAACCAAGGAGATACTGGCTTGAGCTTCAGTTTTGGGGGGCTGAGCGCAATGAACTCTGGGAAAAGGTAGGAGTCTTCAAATGCACCTTGGTTATTTGAGTAGATCCAGTACTGATGTGACTAGAACAGGGACACTAACACCCAACATTTCAGATTAGTATACTTTTAGTTGTTATCACTCACCGACAAGATATCTTCATGTCTCCATGGGAAGGGTGAAGGGAAGAATTGGCAAAGACATATGACCAACAGTTGTGAGGGTCTTCAGGCTGCAGCTCTGAGTTCTTCATGAATGCACCTCCCGGAGTGGCAAGGTGGGGTTGTGCAGGACCATCCCTACCTGTCCCTCCTGCAGTAGGGGTGAGCAGGGAAGCAAAAAACACTGAAGCAGAGCTGGGCCCCAGGAGCGTGCTGCTTGGTGAATCTTTCCTGCTTGCAGGAGAGGGATAATTTTACACAACTGACAGAAGTCACGCCTAACGATTTTTTGACCCCGTGTTGTAGTTGCCCAGAGTGAGGGCTGCTGCCCCAACACTTTCTTAAAGCAAGAACTAGTCTGAAGCTATGATTCTTTTCCCCAACCACTCTCAGAGAAAAAGCCAAGACAAGAGCTTTGGAGTAGACTGAATGTATTATACTGTGGGCTGATTAAAGTAGGAGAGCTTTCCTTTTGTTTTAAATATATACTTCACACACATTTGAGGGGTGTGTGAGGGAGGGAAGGGCATTACGTGGTGTTCAGGCAAAGACACAGACTCTACAACAACAGCTTCTAAGTCATACTTCATTGTCTCAGGAGCTTATCCACTGATTTGCCAGGTTATAGATTTCCCTCCTCAGCAATTAGAAATGTTCCAAAGATTCAGCTGCCTTGTCACTGCAGTCCATTGTAGAGGTTCTTTGCTCTACATTTATTTGCTAATTGCCTTTTGTACTGAATTCCAGAGAGAGTTGTGTGTGTGTGTGTGTGTGTGTGTGTGTGTGTGTGTGTGTGTGTGTGTGTGTGTGTGTGTGAGAGATGCTTTCATCTGAGACCTTTATTTGTAGGGAATTTTGGGATTAGTTCTTGAACTATAGAACAGAGATTCCAAATTTTTTTAGTTGAGGATTTATTTTAAACCAAAACTTTCCTTCAACCTTTACCTGGTAACTGTCACATTTCTGGTATCTGTTGATTAAGAAAATACAAGATGGTATCATTACTTCAGTATGTTGGTAAAGGATTAAAGATAATAATACCAGCAATTAAAAACGGTGGTGTGGAGATGCATAAGGTAGGACTGCAGACTCTTTTGCCCTTACTCCCAGGGCCCTCAGGTGCAGTGAGCCCAAGGGCTGTAGGAAATGGATGGGCTGGTGTGTCATTCTTATTATATTTTATTTTTTCTTTTGCTCCATTTATTTCTTCTGGAGCACTTACACTGCTGTCTGAGAGTACAAAATAAAGGTCATGGATCATAACATGTCTCAGCTGGAAGGAATCTCAGGCATCCTTTAGCCAAGACAGCTCATTTTACAGATGGAGAAACTGAGTCCAATAGTGGGAAGTGTCCTTCCCAGTTTCAGGCAGTAATTTTGTGATGGAGCTAGGAGTGTTCATGCCTCTTGGCTGTCTCATATTTTCTCTAGCAGTATGAAGAACAGCCGCTTGTCTCTCTAGTGCTGTAATGCATTGGAAGCAGCCACAGTTTGTGCATCAACCTACTGCATCTATTTAAAAATTATTTTAGTGTTAAAAAGTTTGTCCCTCAAGCTCAATTTGTTTGAAATCGTATTTTTAAAAAGCCTGTTTACATGAGAAGGCAGCTGAGTTGATCAGCATAAACAAGGATGTTCTCTCCTAGTTGGCTGCTTCTTTCCTAGTGTGCTGGTGCCTGGGAGAATATTGGTCAAGGACAAGCTCTCAGGTGGTGTCTGCCTGAAAGCAGATGTGATTTTCTAGCTCTTACTCTTCACCAACCTGTGTGTGCATTTGCTGCCTTCTGAAGCACCAATTGTCATGCCAAGAGTGGCCTGCAGAGGGCAGCCTTTACTTTCCCGTGCTTAACTGTCACTGGAAAAAGTCCTGGCCTTTACCTGGAATGGAATGGGCTTGTTTGTCACCTAAGTGCAAATGTCATTTTAGCACTTCGCTGGTCACAACACTCTTTCTGGCCTTTATAGGAAATGACATATTCCTGTGTTCTTTGTCTCCAACACATGCTGCAGGAAGGCACGGGCAGTTATTATGCTTTAAAAGGTTGAAAAGAAAATGCTGAGACCTGTAAGCCAAATACCAGGGAGCACAGAGAACACAAATTAGGTTTCTGTGTCACCTGGGTCTTGTGGAAAGTAGAGAAAAGAAAGGATTGGCTTTGTGTCCTGTTGCTATTAACAAGCTCTCCGCTGTTACTTCTCTTCCCTGGGTTAGAGGGATATTCAGACAAGATTGGCACTCTCCCGGCCAGATTGGCTTTCCTTTCTTCCGTCTCACTCAGCTTTGCCCCTGGCCCATCACTTCCCCATCCCTGTCCCTTGCCCTCTTTTCTGCCCTGGTTGTGTGCTCTGGCACTTAGGTCTCTTTATCAGCCCCTCGAGGTGTTCTTGGCACAGATGCAGCTGCCAAGAGGTGCTGGTGAAAGTGCTCCCAAATGACCAGCAGTGGCAGGTGCCAGGAAGGCATCTGGTGACATGTGAAAGTCTAGGAAGAGCAATTTTATGGCCTATTGCAGCGCTGCTTTCTCTCAAGGCGCAAACTGACAAGTGGTTCCACTCTACCTGTGTCTCTCCTTTTAATTACAATCATTGTTGCTCCTGGCCAGGCCTCACCCACAGTGGCCAGAGGCACGAGGAACTTTCTTCATCAGCAGGAGTGGTGTTCACAGCTGGTTTTTCTTCGCATCCAACATCACACCTGGATAATACTGTTATCAAGCACTCAGCTAACACGTCCTAAGCGCTGTGTGTTTCCTCCGTGCTGTACACGTATTACTTCATTTACTCCTCATCTCCCAACACTCCTTTGAGGGAGATACTATTACAAACCTGCTTTTCAGATCAGGAAATGGTGACACAAGAGAGGTTAAATACCCGGCTCAAAGGCATATACCTAGTGATTGGTAGAGCCAGGCTAAGCTTCCATCCCAGGCAGAGTGGCTCCCCTCCCTGCCTCTCAGCACCATGCTCCGTTATTTCCAGAGACAGCAGTGATCTCACTTTCTCTGAGCAGAGAGGAAAGTTCACCTTTAAGAAAGTATGAGAATGTTGTGCTGCCTCAGTTTCTCCAAGGTGGTCTGTCTTGGGAGGCAAAATGGATGGATTGTTACTGATGGCCATAAGCACCAGAGTTATAGGCTGCTCCTTCCAGCAGGGTCATCCCGACTCGACTTGCCAGGACAGTCTCAGTGTGTGCTGTGGATCACAGCGTACATTGTATCATTGGTTCATCATCAGAAACAAAAAATCCCATCCTCAGCTATCCCTAGAGGCTGCTAAAGTGCTTCAAAGAGCAAAGTCCTTACCTTTAAGTTAATTAAGTAAACAGAGACTGTCTACTACATGCCAGCACTAAGCTCAGTTCTGGGGATATGAAGATTCATAAGACACAATCTTGCCATCTAGCACCTTGTGGTCTGGAGGAAGGGACAGATATGTCAGCAGTGCCAGAAAGCCTGCCTCTGCACTCCACGGCTGCACTCCTGGAGGTGGGTGCAAAGCCCCTCTGCAGGGTTCTTGTAAATGGGTGTGGCCCAGAATATTAGTAAACAGGACTGTAAGTCCTGGACTGGAGGAACTACCACCTCTGTTAAGGAAGCTGTCCTGGGACATAGCAAACTACACCTTTCTGTAAACTCCTGACGGAGCAGGGAGAGTGACTTATGACCCACATATGGGGTGGACAGGCGAAGCTTTAATTTAAAGCATAATCCCCTGCACATTTATCAACACCACCTGGAAAGTATGTATCTCCACCGAACATTTCTGCTACACTAAGGCTTCGTTAGGTCAGTCTTGTAAATAGCAGTTGGTTGTGTGGTTTGGAATTTTGACATTTTGAGGCATGTGCACCTCATTGACCTATCATAGCTCACATATGCCACCAAGAAGGAAGAGAAGAAGAGAAGACGATACTGCTGGATTTGAACCTGGAGGTGGACATGAGGAAGAGGGAAGGGAAGGAGGAGCCACCAAAGGAAAAATGCCAGAAGGAAGGGTGGGCAAGGCCAGTTGGAACCATGATGGGAAACACTCACGTGGTTCTGACTCTGGTCCTGACACTGCTCTGATGGCCTCATGTTCTACCATTCACAGTAAGCATGGAAGGGAGGGACTCTTATTATCCTCACTTCATAGATGAGCAAACTGAGGCACAGAGCAGCTAAGTAATTTTTCCTGAGACACATAATAAGCAAGTAGCAGATCTAGGACTTGAACCCAAAGTGCTGCTGCAGAGTCTGGGGTCCTAATCACACACCACCCAAGGGAAAAAATTACTCTCTACAGTGACATGAAATATTCTACTCAGTAGGGCCTGTTTCTTTTTTTCTCTGCAGGCAGCAAATAATAATTTAGTCTGTTGTTTCAATGTTCAACTTCAAATTCGACTAAGTGCCTCGCAGCCGGCTGTTTGGGAAGCAGGCAGCTAGTTTTTGATCCTAAGGGTATGGGACTCAGCTGTGACCAGGTTTACTGGCATCAAGCATGTCAGTCAGGGACAGTTTTCTAGTTCCAGGCCAGAGGATTCCATGACAAAACAGGCTTGTGACAGATCCTGCCAGGAGTCTCTCTTCAGGCAGGAAATGGGATTTAGAAAAGGAGAGCTCATTGCTTGTAGAGGCACACAGTGCTGGCCCAAAGAGCTGGGCTCTAAGGAAACCGGAAACCGCAAGCTGATCAGCGTAGACGATGATGGAGGGCACTTTTTTCTCCCAGTGATCCAGGGAAGCTCATTCTGACTGTATTATACTCTGCACTCCTCAGAGTAAGTATCTGTCCTCTCTGGTACAATACATACCGTAGTTGTTTGTCTAGGTGTCTGTCTCCTCAGCTAGCCTGTGAATTCTAAAGCAGGTAACTGTATTTTATTCACCTTAACATTTCCAGAGCCTGGGATGGTGTCTGTCTAGCATTAGGGACTTCAAAACGTTTATTACGTGAATTAACGATTAAGGAATAGGTTCGCTGGTTAGTCCAAGAAGTGATTAAGTAAAGCATAGCACCATGTGGATTACAAAGATAATCTCATATTTTTGGGTAAATATTCTCTCCTGCTGTTCTTGGAGAGGAGAGAAGTGGGGCAGGAGGAGGCATAGACTATATGCAATATGCATCCTACAAACACACACACACACACACACAAACACACACACTTGTGTTTATTCCTGTGCCATTTTGGAATCTGGAAAGGTTGGCCGTAAGGAAATGTCTTGTCAGGTAATTGTGCTTTTGAGTGTTGTCCATTCAAGAAGCCTGCCATGCTTACAAACAGTTTGCATAATACCTTGTTCATTAAGAGCCATAAATTAGTGCTGTTTTAATTGATTCCCTAGAGGCAGTAAATAAAATGACATGAAGTGACATTAAAAGGGGAAAATGACACTTGGTAGGTGTTTTTCTTCTTCCCATCCCTGCATCCCCTGAAGTCTGACAACACTCTCCCCTGTAACAGGCCATTTGTTCCAACCCATTCAAGAAAAGACCAATACAGAGGCAGAGTCAAGATGGCAGTGTGGAAAAACACCGAGTTAGCGTCTCCCCACAACTAGGGCACCTGCCAGCTGCTGGTGGGGGACTCTCACGCCCAAGGAGTTGGGAGGAACCCCAGAGTGAACTGGTAGGACGTAGGGGAACTGAGGGGGGAGGAGAAGTGGAGGCCAGACAGGATCGGCACCCCTGAGGCCGGGGAGATCAGAAGACGCAGGTGGGAAGGACTCTCGGGGAAGAGTGGGAGAGAAACACAGGGTGATCACCTGGCCCACTTGGGCCGGGGAGCCTGTCGAGCTCCCAAGCCAGTACTCCACCTCCAAAGCCCCATCCGGGTTGTGTGGGTCCTTGGGGGCATAGGGGGGAGGCTGGGGAGAACAGGAGAGGCAGGCGGGAGGGGTCCTCCCAGACCGGGAGAGTAGGGCGTTTGCCCTGCCCACTTGAGCCCAGGAAGCCTGCTGGGCTCCCAGGTGAGGTCCCCTGCCCTCTGAGACCAGGTGAGGGGGGCACACCTGGGCCCCTTGTGTTCCTTGAGCCTAAGCCCCACCCCCAGAGCCCCAGGGTCTTTTCCAGCCCTGTGGGTCTGAGCATTGGCCCCCCCCCACTGCCCAAACCTCATCTTTGCTTAGGCCCTGCCCTCCACAGCCAAGGCCTTCCCCCCCACTTTTTTTTTTCTTCTTTTCCTTCCTCCTCTCTTTTTTACTATTGTGGTACTCATTGTACCTTCTGGTTGTTGATTCATCTATATATATATTTTTAATATTCTTCCTAACATATCTGTTAGTTTCCTAGTCTAATTTTATTTTTTACTTTGTTATTCTTTTTTTTGCCACCCCAGGTGGCTTGCGGGATCTTGGTTCATGAGCCTGGGGTTGGGCTGAAGCTCCTGCACTGGGAGCTCTGAGTCCGAACCACTGGACTAACAGAGAACCTCAGACCTCAGGGAATATTCATCAGAGTGAGGTCTCACAGAGTTCCTCACCTCAGCACCAAGACCCAGCTCTACCCGGCCTACAAACTCCAGTGGTGGAAGCTTCAGGCCCAACAACCAGTAAGACTGGAACACAATCCCACTCATAAAAGAAAAAGAAAAAATGAGATGGCAAAAAAATATATCACAGATGACGGAGCAAGGTAAAAACCTACAACACCGAATAAATGAAGATTAAACAGGCCATCTACCTGAAAAAGAATTCAGAGTAATGATAGTAAAGATGATCCAGAATCTTGGACATAGAATGGAGGCATGGATTGGGAAAATACAAGAAATGTTTAACAAAGATCTAGAAGAAGTAAAGAACAAACAGAGATGAACAACACAATAACTGAAATGAAAAATACACTAGAAGGCATCAATAACAGAATAATGGAGGCAGAACAATGAGTAAGTGAGCTGGAAGACAAAATGGTGGAAATAACTGCCAAGGAGCAGAATAAAGAAAAAAGAATGAAAAGAAGACGATCTCACAGACCTCTGGGACAACACTAAATGCACCAATATTCGAATTATAGGGGTCCCAGAAGAAGAGGAGAAAAAGGGTTTGAGAAAATATTTGAAGAGATTATAGTGGAAAACTTCCCTAACATGGGAAAGGAAATAGTCACCCAAGTCCAGGAAGCACAGAGAGTCCCATACAGGATAAACCCTAAGAAAAACACACAGAGACACATATTAATCAAACTATCAAAAATTAAATTCAAAGAAAAAATATTAAAAGCATCAAGGGAAAAACAAAAAATTAACATACAAAGGAATCCCCATAAGGTTATCAGCTGCTTTTTCAGTGGAAACTCTGCAGGCCAGAAGAGAGTGGCAGGATATACTTAAAGTGATGAAAGAGGAAAACCTGCAACCAAGATTACTCTACCCAGCAAGGGTCTCATTCAGATTTGATGGAGAGGTCAAAAGCTTTTCAGACAAGCAAAAGCTAAGAGAATTCAGCATCACCAAACCAGCTTTACAACAAATGCTAAAGAAACTTCTCTAAGAGGGAAACACAAGAGAAGAAAAAGACGCACAAAAACAAACCCAAATACCAAATGTAAAATAGATAGCTAGTGGGAAGCAGCCGCATAGCACAGGGAGATCAGCTCAGTGCTTTGTGACCACCTACAGGGGTGGGATAGGGAGGGTGGGAGGGAGGGAGATGCAGAGGGAAGGGATATGGGGATATATGTATAACTGATTCACTTTGTTATAAAGCAGAAACTAACACACCATTGTAAAGCAATTATACTCCAATAAAGATGTTAAAAAAAAAAAAAAAAGCCCCAGGACAGAGGAAGAGACAGAGAATTAAAGTCTTCCATGACTGTAACCCCAGCAACACGAGGCAGAGGTTGGGTGGAGTCATTATGCAGAAGGACACATGGTTTTCAGATTGAATGCCCTAGAAAGTCAGTGCCTTGACAATAAGAATTGTCAATATGCAGAATTCTTTTGAAGTGAGAATTCGAGACAATTTTATGCAATTTTCTTTTTTGTTGTTTTTCTATTCACTCTTTATTGTGCTGACTTATTAAAGGCACTGTGGGTACTTCAAAACAAACAAACAAACCCAAAACAATTAAGAAAATGGTAACAGGAACATACATATTGATAATTACCTTGAATGTAAATGGATTAAATGCCCCAACCAAAAAACACAGGCTCACTGAATGGATACAAAATCAAGACCCATATATTTGCTGTCTACAAGAGACCCACTTCAGACCTAGGGACACATACAGACTGAAAGTGAAGGGATGGAAAAAGGTATTGCATGCAAATGGAAAACAAAAGAAAGCTGGAGTAGCAATTCTCATATCAGAGAAAATAGACTTTAAAACAAAGACTATTACAAGAGACAAAGAAGGACACTACATAATGATCAAGGGATCAATCCAAGAAGAAGATATAACAATTGTAAATATTTATGCACCGAACACAGTAGCACCTCAGTACATAAGGCAAATGCTAACAGCCATAAAAGGGGAAATCGACATTAACACAATAATAGTAGGGGACTTTAACACCCCACTTACTCTAATGGACAGATCATCCAAACAGAAAATAAATAAGGAAACACAAACTTTAAATGACACAATAGACCAGATAGATTTAATTGATATTTTATAGAACGTTCCACACAAAAGTGGGCAGAATACACTTTCCTTCTCAAGTGCACATGGAACATTCTCCAGTGTAGATCACATCCTGGGTCACAAATCAAACCTCAGAAAATGTATGAAAATTGAAATCGTATCAAGCATCTTTTCTGACATACAACGCTATGAGATTGGGAAATCAATTACAGGAAGAAAAACTGTAGAAAACACAAATACATGAAGGCTAAACAGTGCACTACTAAATAACCAAGAGATCCACTGAAGAAATCAAAGAAATAAAAATATACATAGAAACAAATGACAATGAAAACACGACAACCCCAAAACCTATGGGATGCAGCAAAAAGCAGTTCTAAGAGGGAAGTTTATATCAATACAATCTCACCACAAGAAGCAAGAAAAATCTCAAACAATCTAACCCCTACATTTAAAACAAACTAGAGAAAGAAGAACAAAGAAAATCCAAAGTCAGTAGAAGGAAAGAAATCATAAAGATCAGAGCAGAAAATAAATGAAATGGAAACAAAGGAAACAATAGCAAAGATCAATAAAACTAAAAGCTGGTTTTCTGAGAAGATAAACAAATGGATAAACTTTAGCCAGACTCATCAGGAAAAAACGGTAGAGGATTGCAAATCAATAAATTAGAAATGAAAAGGGAGAAATCACAACTGACACTGCAGAAATACAAAGCATTATAAGAGACTACTACAAACAACTCTATTCCAATAAAATGGACAGCCAGGAAGAAATGGACAAATTCTTCGAAAGGTACAATTTTCCAAGACTGAACCAGGAAGAATTAGAAAATATAAACAGACCTCTCACAAGTAATGAAATTGAAGCCATAATTAAAAATCTTCCAGCAAACAAAAGCCCAGGACCAGATGGCTTCACAGGAGAATTCTATCAAACATTTACAGAAGAATTAACACCAGTCCTTCTCAAACTCTTCCAAAAATTTGCAGAGGGAGAAACACTCCCAAATTCATTCTATGAAGCCACCATTACCCTGATACCAAAACCCAAAAAAGATATCACAAAAGAAAATTATACACCAATATCACTGATGAACATAGATGCAAAAATCCTGAACAAAATACTAGCAAACAGAATTGAACAGCACATGAAAAGGATCATACACCATGATCAAGTGAGATTTATCCCCGGGATGCAAGGATTCTTCAGTATACGCAAATCAATCAGTGTGATGCACCATATTAACAAATTAAGGAATAAAAACCATGTGATCATCTCAATAGATGCAGAAAAAGCTTTTGACAAAATTCAACACCATTTATGATGAAAACTTGCCAGAAAATGGGCATAGAGGGAAACTACCTCAACATAATAAAGGCCATATCTGACAAGCCACAGCAAGCATCATACTCAATGGTGAAAAACTGAAGGCATTTCCACTAGGATCAGGAAAAAGACAAGGATGTCCACCCTCGCCACTCTTAGTCAACATAGTTTTGGAAGTCCTAGCCACAGCAATCAGAGAAGAAAAAGAAATTAAAGGAATACAAATTGGAAAAGAAGAAGTAAAACTGTCACTGTTGCTGATGACATGATACTATACATAGAAAATCCTAAAGATGCAACAAGAAAACTACTAGAGCTAATCAATGAATTTGGTAAGGTTTGCAGGATACAAAATTAATGTACAGAAATCTATGGCATTCCTATACAACAACAGTGAAAAATCAGAAAGAGAAATTAAGGAAACACTCCCATTTACCACTGCAACACAAAGAATAAAATACCTAGGAATAAACCTGCCTAAGGAGGCAAAAGACTTATACTCAGAAAACTATAAAACACTGATGAAAGGAATCAAAGATGGCATAAACAGATGGAGAAATATACCATGTTCTTGTATTGGAAGAATCAATGTTGTGAAAATGATTGTACTACACAAAGCAATCTACAGATTCAGTGCAATCCCTATCAAACTACCAATGGCATTCTTCACAGAATTAGAACAAAAATTTTTACAATTCATATGGAAACACAAAAGACTCCGAATAGCCAAAGCAATCTTAAGAAAGAAAAACAGAGTTGGAGGAATCAGGCTCCCCGACTTCAAACTGAACCACAAAGCTACAGTAATCAAGACAGTATGGTACTGGCACAAAAACAGAAATATAGATCAATTACAGGTTTAGAATGACCAGAGATAAACCCCCACACATATGGGCAACTAATTTATGAAAAAGGAGGCAAGACATACAATGGAGAAAAGACAACCTCTCAATGAGTGGTGCTGGAACTGGACAGCTACATGTAAAAGAATGAAATTAGAACACTCCCTAACACCATACACAGAAATAAACTCCAAATGGATTAAAGACTAAGTGTAAGACCGGACACTATACAAGTCTTAGAGGGAAACATAGGAAAACCACTCTTGACGTAAACCACCAGCAATATCTTTTTTGACCCATCTCCTAGAGTAATGGAAGTAAAAATGAAAATAAACAAATGTAATTAAACTTAAAAGCTTTTGCACAGCAAAGGAAACCATAAGACAAAACGACAACCCTTACAATGGGAGAAAATATTTGCAAATAAAACAGCAGACAGGGCTTCCCTGGTGGCGCATTGGTTGAGAGTCTGCCTGCCGATACAGGGGACACGGGTTCGTGCCCCGGTCCGGGAAGATCCCACATGCCGTGGAGTGGCTAGGTCCGTGAGCCATGGCTGCTGAGCCTGTGCGTCTGGAGCCTGTGCTCCGCAACGGGAGAGGCCACAACAGTGAGAGGCCCGCGTACCGCAAAAAAAAAAAAAAAAAAAAAAAAGCAGACAAAGGATTAATCTCCAAAATATACAAACAGCATATAGAGCTCAATATCAGAAAAACAAGCAATCCAATTAAAAAATGGTGGAAGACCTAAATAGACATTTCACCAAGAAGACATACAGATGGCCAAGAGGCACATGAAAAGATTTTCAACATCACTAATTATTAGAGAAATGCAAATCTAAACTACAATGAGGTATCACCTCACGCCAGTCAGAATGGCCATTATCAAAAAATCTAGAAACAATAAATGCTGGAAAGAGTGTGGTAAAAAGGGAACCTTCCTGCACTGTTGGTGGGAATGTAAATTGATACAACCACTATGGAAACAGTATGGAGGTTCCTAAAAGACTAAACATAGAACTACCATATGACCCAGCAATCCCACTATTGGGCATACACTCTGAGAAAACCATAATTCAAAAAGAGACATGTACCCCAACGTTCATTGCAGCACTATTTACCTTAGCCAGGACATGGAACCAACCCAAATGTCCATTGACAGATGAATGGATAAAGAAGATATGGCACATATATGCAATGGAATATTACCAATAAAAAGAAATGAAACTGAGTTATTTGTAGTGAGGTGGATGGACCTAGAGTCTGTCATACAGAGTGAAGTAAGTCAGAAAGAGAAAAAGCTGTATGTTAACACATAAATATGGAATCAAAAAGAAAAAAAAATGGTACTGATGAACCTACTTGCAGGGCAGGAATAAAGAGGTAGACACAGAAAATGGACTTGAGGAGATGGGTTGGGAGGGGGAAGCTGGGGCCAAGTGAGAGTAGCATCAACATATATACAGTACCGAATGTAAACTAGTTGGCTGGTGGGAAGCAGCAGAATAGCACAAGGAGATCGGCTCAGTGCTTTGGGATGACCTAGAGGGGTGGGATAGGAAGGGTGGGAGGGAGGCTCAAGAGGGAGGGGATATGGGGACATATGTATGCATATGGCTGATTCACTTTGTTGTGCAACGGAAACTAACACAGTATTGTGAAGCAATTATGCTCCAATGAAGATCTATTTACAAAAAAAAAAAAAAAAGAAAAAAAGCAAGGACCAATACCTTGAACAGGTTGCAGGGCTTCTGGAGAGCTTCAGCTTCTGGATTTGGCATCATGAGTTGTTGCCAGGGCAGGCTATGCCCAAAAAAGAAGTAGGTTCTGTCAGGCTGCAAACTAGGAGTAGCAATTTTGCTAATTATGGAAACACATCTAACTGTGAAATCAAAATCTTGATCCCTTATTAAAGCAATTTCAGTCATTATGTGTCTTTGTCATTAGAGTCACACTAGCTCCCTAGTCTCTGACTATAAAACAAGCTATTTTGGGAATGGCAAGGAAGCTAATGTTTATGATGTCCATTCTGCGCCAGATCTTGCTCTGGGGATTACACATATGATCTTACACCACAACCATGATAAATTGACATCAATTTCTCTATTTCTGTAGATGAAAGCACAGAGATTCAGAGAGGTTAATTATCTGGCTAAAGAACACACAGCTTGCAAGTAATGGAGCCAAGATTTAAATCCATGTCTATACAACCTTAAAGTATGTATTCTTTCTACAAAATTATGTAGTCATGATAGCTTTTGTGATTTGATCATAGGAAAACCAAAAAGGGGCCATTGCTCATTTAAAATAGTTACGAACCTCTACCAGTGATACATAACTTTCACAGAGAATTTTGGTAACATGCATGAACAATTCAGTGTTTATGTAAATCTATGCATTACTTCTCAGCAATATTTGCATTAAAAGGGAGGCCTAATTGTGAAATAAAAATATTTGTCTCATATTTTTATGTTTTGTTCATTGCTTTATCCCCAGTGCCTAGAACTGTGCCTGTTACATAGTAGATAATCAGTGTGTCTTTACTGAATAGATTAAAGCAATGTCAGTCATCGAAGACAGTTTGGGAGAAATTTTGGAGGTGGAGGAATGCAGAACAGTGGTGTGTTGTTCCCCAGAACCCCTGAAATCACACACCTTAGGCAGTGGGTCACTCTACTTACAGATAAAACTGAATATGTGTCTTTAAACAATGCTGATAGAAACCTCAGGGGTAGGCCCAAGACATAGACAGGGGTATGCGGAAACGGAAGTGATTAAAGAAGGAGTACGAAGGAGGAAAATATGTAGGAACGGGTATGAGCAAAGGATGCAGAACTGTGCAGAGCAGGAACATGGCACAGTGTTTCCTGGTCTGTCTATACTCTGCAACATTGCTCATATTCCCCTCCCGTCTTCTTTCGGAGCAGTACAGGACTCCCAAGGATTAATGTGATGCAGGTGTGGAGGTTGTAGGGCCTCCAGGATGGTGTGCTTTTCAGGCCGATACCAGGTCTGACCACCGGATGGCAGTAGAGGACCAGCCTCAATGTCTTCCTCCTCAGGGTCCTGGGGCAGTAATTCAGGAAAGAAGCCTGGAATGGGGGTGGGGAAAGGGAGGGCAGTGGTCATAGTGGGAGGAGTGTGCCAGGGTTGAAAGTGGAAAGACGAGATCTGTGGGAGAAGGGGCATCTCCGTGGTGATTTTGGAGGATGGTGGGGCTTGATGGGGACTTGCGGTTAAGTTCCTTGTAGTTCTTAAATAAAGTGCCTTGGACAGAGTGTAAACAAAGAGATCTCATTGTCTAGATCCAGTAGACTCTGAGCTCCATGAGGGCAAGTACTGCTGGCCTAGGTCACTGTTGTGACCCTGCAGCATAGTATCTAGTCAGACATATATGGTAAGTGATTGACAGATATTTCAATCACTTTCAGTCGAGGATCTTACCATCCATGGAATAATTTTCAGTTGTGTTTGGTGTGTGTGTGTGTGTGTGTGTGTGTGTGTGTGTGTGTGTGTGTGGCGGGGGGATGGGAGGGTTTGGGGCTTATGTGAATTTTTTAGGCAAGAGGGAGTTTTGCTTTTGTCAGATTTTTCAAAGAGCCTAAGTGGCCCCTAAACCACTGAGCCACTGTTTGGCTAAAGCTTTTCAACTGCTATGATCAAAACTCCATAAAATTTCCAGGTCCCTCACCAGACAACTATTTCCTGTGTTAGGATAGCACCAGTTACTGTAACAAATGGACCTTTAAAAGGTATGTCGGGTCCAGTAAATGTCATATATAATAGAAGTTTATCTCTTGCTCAAATAAATATCCAAGGCAGTCCCTAGTTAGTGGCAGTCTTTGAGGGACCAGGACTTCCGTGTCTCTGACATCCTCAGTGTAACGCTTTCAGTGTCACCCTTAGGGGTGAACATCACAGTCAGCCAGGAAGGGAAGAGTGCCAGTGCATGAAGGAGGCTTTTAAGGACTGGACCAGAAAATGGTACATATTATTTGCCCTCACATTCAGTTGAGCTCATTCACTTAAAGATGATGTTTACAGCAGAAGCTGGGAAGTGTCTTCCAGTTGTACTCAGGTGGGAGAGACAAAGGATTTTGGTGAGCAGCTAGAATCCCTACCACATCTCTTCTGTTTATAACCAAGCACATTTGCAGTAATACTCTTCAAGTGGTAGTGCCAGTGCAAAATTCTAATGATTGATGAACTGACTCTCTTTCCTGGGACTCGAGACCATTTTTAAAACCTTGCTAATCATGGATAGTGGTGTCTCCTGCTTCAAACACTCAGTGTCTCCCGTTATTTTTACAGGGTTCCTGTCTGCTTTGACAAAGTGGACTTTTTCTGGGGATAAGACAAGGTTTCACACATTTCCTCATCCAAAGTGGTCCCAGGAGTCAGGAGAATGGAGGATATTTTAGGATAGTACCCCAGACATACTGACTCTGGCACATCTAGTTCTCTTATTGGGAGGCAGTAAGCATAGCAGGTCTGATTCAGACTGGCCAAGCAGTAAACTTTCAATCCAGGTTAACCACTGTTCTTACTGTCTTTCATTGATCTGAGAAGATTATGGCTTTTTGTTCCTCTTGCTGATACGCAAGGGTACGATTAGGATGAGAAGATACAGAATAGAAGCAATGGATTTTTGTGTGGAAGGGGAGGGGCTTTGAGAAAGAAGATATTAATGGTAAGTGAGAAGAAGAAGAGAAAAGTCAGAAAATGGATGGACAGAAAGGTGATGAGAGAGGAGAAAGGAGAAAGGGTAAAGATGATGTACAATGCAAGACATTTTAATGTCATGGAACACCATCCTAATAACACAGGATCCTATGACCTGTGGTTCTGTACACTCTTTCACCTTGCCTTCGTTGACACCTGTTTGTGCTTAGTTCTGATTTATTTATCTTTTGAGCAGTCTTGAAGTATTATTTTTATTTTTGTAATCCTCTGAAGTCTGAAGTGAGAGTATTGATATTTAAATAAAATAGACTTGCCCTAGGAATCTAGTTAATTACTACTTGCCATTTTTCAGTATTAGATATTTTTAGCAAATAATAATACTGATATGTACAGATTACTATTTGAAGATCATCATTTATCTAATTAATCCCCACTCTTTTTTGGTCAGGTAGATAAAATATGCATTGTTATTCCAGTAGGGGATGGATGTCCAAGGAATAACACTATAATGATGAAACTCACCATTTGGCTGAGAGGTGGATTTATTCATTAAGGCATGCTTGCATTATTTATTTTATTAAATGTTTATCGAGGCCTTATTGTGTGAGAGCTGCTAGAAGGGATACAGAGAATAAAGGACAACTCTTTCCTTTAAGAAGTACCTGACAATTGAATGCCCACCATGTGACAAGGGCCATGCTAGATGTGTCCTGTGCATTTAATTCCCACACACACCTTGCAAGGCAAGATTCTCATAATTTCTCAGATAAGGAAGCTCAGAGAATTTGTATAATGTGCTGAAGTTAAATGGAGGAGCTGGGATTTGAACTCAGATTTCATGGGGTCAAAGTCCATCTTCTACATCATGCTGACTTTTGGTTGCAAGGAGCTAATCTTATACCTATAATAATAAAACTAACAAACCAAGTCCATTACTCATCTCCTTAGATGTACTTGTTAGTAAAACCAGGCTGTCACCCTGAGCATTCCACACTCTCTTACTTCTCTACCTCTGCTCATGCCTTTATTTTAGCTTAAAACACCCTCCAATTATCTCCATTTATTACAGCACTACCCATTTTTAAGGGCCAGCTTAAATGCCATCTCTTTTGTGAGGATGAAACCTTAACTCATTTTTCTAATGAGTGATTTCTCCCTCTTTGAAACTGTACTCCTCACTTAAGGTAAACTGTCTAGTTTCTGTGCTTGTCTTAGTGTCTTTGTGATAGGCAGCCTCTAAGACAGTCCCCAGTTACCTCCACCCCCTAGTATTCATACCTTTGTATAATCCCTGGATTTATTGATTCTCTTCTAACGAATAGAATATGGCAGAAGTGCTGGGATGTCACTCTGATACTAGCTGATAAAAAACATTTTGGCTTTTGTCCTAAGCACTGTCTTTTACTCCCTCCTGGATCTCTTGCTCTGGAGAAAACAAGCTGCCATGTAGAGAGGTCCATGTGGCAGGGGATCAAGGTCCATGTGAGTGAGTGTGGAAGTGAATTCCCTTCAGCTGAGCTTTCAGATGAGACTGCAGCCCCAGCTGACAACTTGACTGCAGCCTTACTAAAGATCTTGAGGCAGAGGTAGCCAGGTAGCTGTATCCTGATCCTGACCCAAAGAAATGGTGATACAATAAATATTTGTTGTTGTATGCCACTATGTTTTGGAGAAATTGATTAAACATCATTGTAACCAGTGTGGTCCTACTAGACTGTAAATTGCTTGGAGACCAAGTCTCTTTCTTCTTTGTCTTTAATCTGCAGCATCAAGCAAGATGTTTTGTATCAGGGCAGGAAGATATGCCCTCTCTCGGGTCTATGGTACTAGTGAGGAGGATTTGGAATAAAAAAGGTCTTACTGGAATTGGTACCACTCCTCCTGGATTGCAAAGAAAGAGCTTGTCCCCTTTACTGTGGTGGCTCCTGTAAGGGAAGCTTGGCTCAGGAAAGAGCCAAAAACACCTAGTCCTGAAATAGCAGGATTCTTGCTTCACGAAGGGTGGCAGCATCCCAAGTCACGTTGATAGGAAGGATGTCTTTTCCTCACAAATGATTGACTTGATTGTCCTCAGGGAAAAATTAGTGCTTACCTTGTCAGGTGCTTGTGTCTTAAATAAGCAGTGAGAAAAGCAGTGATATAGCCCTCCCTGATACAATGAAGGAAACTATTGGAGCAACAATCTTGGCTTTTACTCAGGGTGCTTAATCTCACCTTTTCCCTTTCTCCTCCCTTCTGGAGTTTGCAACTGAGTACCTCATTAAATACCTAGCTAAAGCCAGAGGACCCTAGTGTTTAAGCCACACAGAAAACTACCAAGATTTCTCCTTTTTCCAGAGAGGTGGTGGAGTCTCCCAAGGGAAGGAGCAAGATCAACATGTTGGTTTGATGAAGGGAGGCATTATTTGGAGGAAGGAAGAGGAGGTTGAGAGATGGTGAACATCCGTGTACTACAGTCTTTTTTCAGAAGTTAGAGACTGAAAGCCCTGTTTCTCGAGGCACAAAGGAAAGCTAAGACAAAGGAAAGATGGTCCTCTCAGACCATCTTGCACTTTGGAGAGTTCTTTGACCATTAGGTACGGATACTGTGTATCTCCACAGTATCAGTATCAGAGTCAGGTGAATGTGAGTAGGTGGGGTGTAAGAGGCTCAGCAAGGTGTCACCACGGTAATGCTTGCCAGTCATTTTGTTGGAAGTCAGGAGGAGCAGGGCTGAAGGACAGACTGCATCCACACTCTCTCGCCCTGCTCTTATTCCACGCACCCCATTCCCCAGCCCCCAAATCTGGGAATTCCTAGGAGAAGTTCTATTAGATAATAGCTCAAGTTTCTTATTTCATTGTAGACTCAAAGCAGTTCTGGACCAAGTCCTTGCTGTTAGCGTATGAGGGCTATTACCTGGCAGTGGCCCCAAATATTCAAAAGCACAAGGGATAATGTAATTAAATTCCCCAATTTCTCTTTAGGTAAGTGTTCCCAAAGCAGAGGCCTTGCCCCTTATGGAATGTGAGTCTCTGGAATGAGTGTGTGGCACGAATAATTAAAAATATTAAATGCTTTATAAGTTTTGAGTCTGGCTTTGAGTGTATAGGAGCATGTCAAGCAGAGGAAGCTAATTTATGTTCAAAAGTTAACCTTAAAAATGTGCTGATGGAAAAATCCTTATTTCATTTTGCTTTGTGTGTTTGATATCATGGTTGCAGCTAAAGTTATCATGTAGGAGAAAGAGATGTTCTATTTTTTCAATTTGTTCTCATTTGTTTCCTGCCAAATTTTTTGCAGTATTGTGAACACATTTATTTGTGTGTGTGTGTGTGTGTGTGTGTGTGTGTGTGTGTGTGTGTGTGTGTATGTTTTCATTAAATCTGCCTTTGTCAGGCTAAGTCTCTCATTATTGGCAAATACAGAAATACTAAAGTAATGTGTTATTTATTGACCATGAAAAGTAAAAGGATAAGGTGTTTTGTGGGGGACAAAACTCAATTTATAATCTTCTGCCCTTTATGAAGGATCTTGTTGAATATTGTCTTAGAACTGATTATGAAAAGGACAGGTTTTCCAGAGAAATTAAAAAAGAAAGAAAGAAAAAGAAAGCAGCTACACAACAAACTTCTTTAAGCTAAATAAACACAGATTGAAGGAACAATCCACAAGAACTATCTTCCTTATTCCACAGCCAACAGCAAAGTCTTATATCCCGTTATGGTAAGGAGCAAGCCTTTGAACCTTGCGTTGTTCACTGCCAGGCAGCAGCACTTAAGGCTCAGGCAGACAATGTTTACAGTTGCTTTAGGGAGTTTCTAGGATAATAGCTCGACTTGTATTTCTGAGTAGGATTGATCCTGCCTTCCTGGTCTGCATTTCCCCAAAGCAGAGGCTGGAGAGGCCTAAAACTGGGTGAAAAAGTGGACTGCTAGGAGTAACACATTAAGTAAGATTTCCCCCTGTGCCTTAGTTGTTCCTCTTGTTGCAAAGTTGTGGGTGGGCACAGAGGGAGGTCATGCATCCTGTCAGGTCATGACAGTGCTATTTAAGTCTGGGCAAACACTTACGAGCTCATTTTCAGAATCTGTCAATATTCAGGCCGAATCTACATGCAGCTCATGTTGAAGATGGCAAGCCCTCTCTGTTGCCTCCATTAGCCTGCTCTCTGAATAACTATTTAGAAGTCCAGCTTACTAATTTATTTAATTGCCCAGTACTATTAAGTAAGAAATAAACTTCTGTTGTAGTAGAGCCATTATATATTTTGGGGCATATTTTTTACAACAGCTAGCCTACTCTAATTATTACACATATTCTATTACCATGGACTGGAATTTTCATGGGAATGTCTCTAAGTTTTATCTATCCAAATATTATGCCTTTGTCAGTAACAATACCCACTGGGTTTCATGAATAAATCAAAATGGAGGAAAGGCAAAAAGAGACAGTAAAAGGATATTTAAGGTATTTCATAACCATGTTTCCTCCGCTGAATGTTAATGTTAGTGTTAAAATTTATTTTCAAGTTCATGGAGATTGTTCCCTTTGTGCCTGGCATGAAACTAACCAAATTATTCACATGAGTGAAAATTATCACTGTGGTTGCTTCTGCCTGTTTTTTAGGACATAATGGACAGTTACCAAGATCAAAGCAGAATCTCTGGCTGAGGGTTAAAAGCAATGCAGAGAAAGGGAGTGAGAAAAAGCAAGTGGGAGTTCACTGGATATTGACTACATGCTAAGGTAGTGACAACTGAATAAAAGTTAAAGTGTTAAAAAAGGGCTTTCATGATACTGCAGACTGTGTGCATTGTCAAGGGAGAAGAGTGAGGCCTTGACACAGATCAGATGTGTGACTTTCTCAAGTCACTAAGATTCTCTGGGTCCCAGTTTTCTAATCATAAAAGGAGGTCTGACTAGATGTTTTCTAAGGTACTGAATATCTTAACTTTAAATATTTGATTCCAAGACATACTGGAAAGAATTTAATGTGCTGATAGCTTTGCATTGGTGCTGCAATATAATAAATGTCAGAATCCCCTCCCTCTCTTCTCCCTCTTCCTCCCCAAATATCCCATGGCTCATTAATACACATGCATAACACCCTTTTCCAGGGCTTGGTGGTGATGTTCAGTGACATCTTGTACAGCTCCACATGGGCAGGGCATCTGGGGCAGCTACATTCAGTTTTAATTGAAACAAAGCAAAGTAGCAGCTGTTTGGCATTAAAGGGAATTTTAAGCCTTTATTCCAGTTCCACCAAGGGAAGGAGCAAACAGAAGTCAAAAACATTTTAAGCCAACCAGTCTGAAATATTTAAGGGCATCTGCATTCTCTCTATATGTAGCCATCACCTGGAATGTGCTTTCACTTTCCTTTAAAAAGAGAACTGACAATGATTTATGATAGGATAAAAGATACATTGGCATTTAAAATACTGAATTCTTAGTTCATTGTCAGTGCCTCTGCCATAATTAAGAGTTGTTTGTCTAAGCCTGATTTTTACATTATAGCTAAAACCATCATAGTGAGAGATTCAGGTTTTACATGGTGGGAGCAAAAGTGGATCTTGTTTTTCCATAGCAACATGCTTGGGCTTTACAGTGAAATCTGAACCTGCAGGCATTCATGTTCAAATGCCCAACCACTGTAACTCTAATACCGTGGAGGAGTGAGCACGCTGTGTGAAATTATGCAGCATTTGATCCTGCCTGACTTCTCTGCCTTGGACTATCAAAGGACGTATGCGTAGTTGCCTTGTGCCAGTGTACTCTTTAAAGTTAAGTAATAACAATTTTTTTTTTTTTTACTGTGTAAGTTTAATTTTTTTTTTTACATCTTTATTGGAGTATAATTGCTTTACAGTGGTGTGTTAGTTTCTGCTTTATAACAAAGTGAATCAGTTATACATATACATATATCCCCATATCTCTTCCCTCTTGTGTCTCCCTCCCTCCCACCCTCCCTATCCCACCCCTCTAGGTGGTCACAAAGCACCAAGCTGATCTCCCTGTGCTATGCAGCTGCTTCCCACTAGCTATCTACCTTACGTTTGGTAGCGTATATATGTCCATGCCACTCTCTCGCTTTGTCACAGCTTACCCTTCCCCCTCCCCATATCCTCAAGTCCATTCTCTAGTAGGTCTGTGGCTTTATTCCTGTCTTACGCCTAGGTTCTTCATGACATTTTTCTTTCTTAAATTCCATTGCATTTTCTTAAATTCTCAAATTCTTTCTTAAATTCCATATATATGTGTTAGCATACGGTATTTATCTTTCTCTTTCTGACTTACTTCACTCTGTATGACTGACTCTAGGTCTATCCACCTCATTACAAATAGCTCAATTTCGTTTCTTTTTATGGCTGAGTAATATTCCATGGTATATATGTGCCACATCTTCTTTATCCAGTCATCCAATATTGGACACTTAGGTTGTTTCTATCTCCGGGCTATTGTAAATAGAGCTGCAATGAACATTTTGGTACATGACTCTTTTTGAATTATGGTTTTCTCAGGGTATGTGCCCAGTAGTGGGATTGCTGGGTCATATGGTAGTTCTATTTGTAGTTTTTAAAGGAAGCTCCATACTGTTCTCCATAGTGGCTGCATCAATTCACATTCCCACCAGCAGTGCAAGAGTGTTCCCTTTTCTCCACACCCTCTCCAGCATTTATTGTTTCTAGATTTTTTGATGATGGCCATTCTGACCGGTGTGAGATGATATCTTATGGTAGTTTTGATTTCTCTAATGATTAATGATGTTGAGCGTTCTTTCATGTGTTTGTTGGCAGTCTGTATATCTTCTTTGGAGAAATGTCTATTTAGGTCTTCTGCCCTTTTTGGATTGGGTTGTTTGTTTTTTTGTTATTGAGCTGCATGAGCTGTTTGTAAATTTTGCAGATTAATCCTTTGTCAGTTGCTTCATTTGCAAAAATTTTCTTCCATTCTGAGGGTTGTCTTTTGGTCTTGTTTATGGTTTCCTTTGCTGTGCAAAAGCTTTGACGTTTCATTAGGTCCCATTTGTTTATTTTTGTTTTTATTTCCATTTCTCTAGGAGGTGGGTCAAAAAAGATCTTGCTGTGATTTATGTCATAGAGTGTTCTGCCTATGTTTTCCTCTAAGAGTTTGATAGTTTCTGGCCTTACATTTAGGTCTTTAATCCATTTTGAGCTTATTTTTGTGTATGGTGTTAGGGAGTGATCTAATCTCATACTTTTACATGTACCTGTCCAGTCCTCCCAGCACCACCCACCGAAGAGGCCGTCCTCTCTCCACTGCACACTGCCGCCTCCCCCACCAAAGACAAGGCCACACGTGCGTGGGTCCATCCCCCGGCCCTCCACCCGGCCCTACCAATCCACA
Source organism: Phocoena sinus (assembly GCF_008692025.1). Lineage (NCBI taxonomy): Eukaryota > Metazoa > Chordata > Mammalia > Artiodactyla > Phocoenidae > Phocoena > Phocoena sinus. The sequence goes on from NC_045767.1 coordinate 78,139,709, forward strand.
CCTCTGTCTCCGTGCCAGCACCACACCGTCCCGACCACTGCATCCCTGCAGCACAGTCTGAAGTCAGGGAGCCTGATTCCTCCAGCCCCACCCCTCACTCTCAAGATTGCCCCGGCCACCCGGGGTCCCCCGTGCCTCCATACAAACCATGAAACTCCCTGCTCCAGTTCTGCAAAAAACGCCAGTGGCAGCCCGACAGGGACCGCACCAAACCTGCAGACTGCCCCGGGCATCAGAGTCACCCTCACAATGTTGATTCCTCCAATCCAAGAACACGGCACACCCCTCCATCCACCTGCACCATCCTCAGTCTCCCCCATCAGTGTCCTACAACCCTCTGCACACAGGTCTTCTGTCTCCCCAGGCAGGTCTAAGGTAATAACAATTTAAGATGCTCATGTTTATCCTGACGTCTGAGACTGAGTGCCATTTGTGCTCTTTGTACTGTTTTTTTGTTTTTTTTTTTACTTTATTTCTTTTGCTATTTCCTAGCTCGTTCATTCATTCACTAAACAAATATTTCTTGTGATACAGACATGTGTAGGCATTTTAATAGGTGCTGGAGATATAGGGGCAAATAGGATAAGATTTATTCTCTATCTTTACCATCTAGTGGAGGTAACAGACACTGAGCAAGTAATTACAAGTACAGTACAGTAAATGAAGAGTTTGGGAAGCAAGAGTGGGTGAGTTGAGCCTTAATGAATGAGTGGAAATTAGCCAGGTGAAGTGGAAATTAGCCAGGCAAAGAGGATGGAGGAAGCATTTGAAGGGGTGGAGGCATCTTTAGCAAATGAATTTATGCTGAATTTATGCAGCAAACATATGTGTGATCCCTTTGGGGAATTTGGTGTTTATATGTCACTGGAGTGTGAGAACAAGTCAGGGAGGTGCAAGACATGGGCTGGAGGACTTAGCAGGGTTCTGATTCCAGAGGCTCTCATGTGCTGTTTTTGGGAGTTTGGCCTATGTCCTGTAGGTAAAAGTCATTGAGGATTTAAACTGGTAAATCAAGTGCTCTTATCTTTTAGAAGGATCAACAATGTGGTAAATGGATATCAGGGAATGGAAAAGAGAGCAGGACTTTCATTAGATGCATTATCTCTTCTGTGGTGGCAGTGATAGCAAGGAAGAGATCCATACCTGATTCTCCCTGGTGGAAGGCCTGTCCGTGAGCCTCCTCCCATTTGTGCTTATTGATATAAAACCGTATTTTAATGCCCAGCCCAAATCCCACCTCCTTTGTGGACCCTCTCCTCATCATTCCCAGAAATTTTGTCTTCCTTTAAAATTCTATACTTCTTGTTTGTCCTCTCGTTGGGTGTAGAATACATCCAGCTTGTATATTTATTTCTTTTCTCTGTGAATCTCCTTTCCCCTACACACAACTCTTGAAGGATAGGGAAATATCCATATTTCTTTAAATCTGTAGCATCTAAGACAGTGCCTTGAAAAAATTATACTCTTAGAGCTGGAAGGAACCTCAGGGACCATCCAAACCTTTTCATTTGATGGATGAAGAACTTGAGGCCCAGAGAAATGGGCGCCTTCCTAGATCTCTCACTGCCAGTTTATTATTCTGTCAGTTATCCAACAAGGTGAGTATTTTTGTGGTCAATGATGATCAATTAGATAGCTATGGCTTTGTTAGATAAACATCCTCCTATTATTGTTGTTTAATGGGTGACATGATTCTTTGAGGATTAAAGGATGAGTATTGTTTATTAATGCCCGCTTTCTTTAATAACAAAAGGCCAGGGCCATGAGAAAGACCAGAAAATTCTATAAAATGTTTGAGCCTCAAGATTAGGTCATACATTCAATGTAATAGCAGCTGCTAACTAAATTAGGTATGTTTTTGTTTGTTTGTTTTTCCTGAGAACAGAGCATAGGTTCAACTGACCAGTTCTCAGCTGGAGAATAAAATAAGAAATTATTTCTTCTTCCTAAGTCATGGGTGCCCTAAGTACACACCCCTGTCTTTACAGGCCATCTCTTCTCTTTCCTCTTCTCCCATAAATAGTGGTAAAGCCTATCCCGTGCCTTCAAATTTGGGTTGAAGGTTGGAGGCCATGCAGAATACAAATTATCTGTCCAATCAGGGGCACATGGGAATTTGGAGATGACAAATCCTTTACTAAGATCTTGATGCTTAAAACCAGTTGCAAACTTCATACGTACAGAGGCCTTGCAGGTAATACAAATGAATAATGGTGGCTTGGTAGAGTCTAGTGACTTAGACAATGAATAAGAGCTGACACGACAGCTGTTTCTCAACTCCAGTATTTGTTGCCATGAGAGAATTTTATGAATTCTACCAGGTTGTCTGATTCTCCAAGGCAGTGCAGAAGTCTGGATTTTTATGTGAAATATATCAAGTCTTCACAATGGTCATAGCTTTAAAAATGGAAAACTTTGTGCAGCAATTATGCAAATAGGCAAAACACTCCTGCAGACTGCCTGAAGTCCTGGTAGTTTGCAACTTCTGGCTTCAAAAATTCCAGATACTTACTTTCAGTTACTAGATATACAAACTAATCAATGCACCAGCAATAATTTTGGGGTAATTTGTTTGTGTGTGTGTGTGAAATATTATTCAGGATACTTAGGAGAACCTGTAGAAATCAATGGCATGTTTTGGCCCACATTAAACTTTCAGCTGGTTGAGAAATAGGAAACCATGTATGAAAACAGAACTAGCAGTTTAAATTACCATGTAACTGCAAAGTGAGGCAGCCCACCAATTAAATAAGATTCTCTAGACCCTACAACTTGAGGCCAAATTAGTGCCCCACCAATGAGTTATATAATGTGCTCTAGAAGTACATATATCTTTCTGTAAATTCATTCAGTTCATATGGTATAAAGGGTTAAGAATCTACTTGATCCTCTTAAAACTTAAAACCTTGAGTTCATGACATGTAACATATTTGTACCTCCTGTGTTTACTGCAGTGGCTGTACGTGATCGTTGTGAACTAAATGTTTGCTGACTAAACCAATAACAAACTGAAGCCTATAGGAGTAATTGATCATTCCAAAACGCAGTAGAAACTCAATTCTTACTTGTTTAATAGTTGAATACCTTCATTAAATGGTAAAGAAATGGTGGAGAAAATGACATTTTTAGTTGGACTTTGATGGGAGTGAATAGGATTTCCCTATGTGGAGATCCCTATGGAGGGCATTTTAGGTGGGGAACAGTTTGAATGAAGTTATGATGAAACTAATTAGACTGGTTTGGAATATGGAATTCCATTTTTATCCCATAACTTTATTTGAATATGGTTTGACATGGTTCAAATATTGCAGCTCAATGTACTATGTCCATACTTTTCAAGTTGTTCCTATCCCAGTTCCTATCCCAGAATGTTTAAGAATAAGCCTGCATTCCTCAAAGGAGATGAAGCTGTAGAGGTGGGGTCGTACCCCATTGTAATGTCTTTCCTCCATCCACTTGTTTGATTAGGAAGTGAATACTAAGCAAGGGGAACACTTGTGAATTACTTATGTCATTTGCTATAGTGCTGATAGGGAATAATTCTTAGAGCTGCCTAATGCTTTTGGGGATTGGGTTTTATTCTTTCAAGTATTTCCTCATTTTCTCTGTACCCTAGTTAATTGGATGTGCTCAAGAGGCCTTGGGGGAACTCCTTCCCTGGGGTTGGTACCTCTTCAACATAATAGTCCCACCAAGGAACAAGGTTGAGAGAGTGGGGACTGAGCTTCCAGGTATTTTCTGGGTGTCTTGGTGACATGTAGACTTTGTCCATGAAACTCTCTATCCCTGAAATTTTCTCTGCCCTTTTTATGATGCTACAGCCTTATTCTGGAAACTTCTTGAAGTTCTTTGTATAGCAAAAAGATATTTACATGTCAGAGGTCAGATAATTTTTTGCTATAGGCTTTTTCTTAGAGACTATGACAAGAATATTTTAAGAATTCCCCAAAAAGTAAATTTATCAATCAGTCTCAAGGCTTATTTTTTTACTATAATTTTGTATATTCATGGGTATTACAAGTGATCAATCATTCTGTCAAACATCTTGTACTAAATGTGCTAATGAGCTAGAGAATCAAATATTTTGTAAGTATGGGCATGTGTAACATTGATTTTCAATATTTGGATCACATCAATAATCTGCTCAAGGAAAGCAACTTTATTAGGATACATTTCCATATACCTTATTAATAGTTGACAGGCAAAACAACATTTGTTACATTCTTTGTTGATTTATTTCCTTTAACTCTCTGTACCCTAGGTACCTTGAGTCCTTAGCAACAATATTAGTAATAACAGAATTGTAGTGTTCATTATCTGTTGGGCACTGGTGAAGGCTTGCTTTTGGCTTAGATGGATTTTATTTTTCCTTTCAAGTAAAGCAAATTTTTCTCAGGTTATTTTCGGAAATAGATTGTTGATACCAGTTGAATGCAGGTAGGAAACAAACAACAACAACCAACAGTGAAGGGAAAAGTTAAATGGGGGACGGGGACAAGGCAGTGTGCAGAAGGTACTGAAAGGGTACAGAGGGAATGTGAGTTCTGATATGCTTCAGTTCTGAACGCAGTCAGTCATTTAACCTCTCTGAGTCTCAGTTTCTTCATCTCTAAACCAGGGATAACAAGACCTCTCATGAGAATGGGAACAATTAAGTGATGCAGATATCTGGAAGGTACCCAGCACAGCTCAGCCCAAGATAATTTAGTTCTCTTTGTCTTCTTGCTTTTCTTCATCCCCTGACCTCTTCCTTTCTCTTTTTTTTCTCCATAGTTTATTTCTTCCTTAAAAAAAAAAAAAATCTGACTTGAATATGTGAAGATGGAGATATTTGTTGTATCAAATGACATAGGTTTTATAAGAATGATAATGTTACCTTAGTATCCTAGCAAGAATGACCATCAGTATTGTCTGACACCCAGGCTTTCTTATTTTCTGGGATAAGTAGAGAGAAATAGCATTTGTGGAGTACTTATGATGTACCGATGTACCAGGAATGGTATACATTTAATTTAATGATAACCCCCATAAAATATCAGTGTTCCCATTTTACAGTTTAGAGACTGAGGTAAAGGCTGTTAACTTGCCTGAAATCACACAGATAGTGAGTGGCATCAATTGTTATTCAGACCACGCTGGCTATTACTATTAAACCACCTGTCTACTTGTGTGGTTCTTAATTAGGGAGTAGAGTACATCTGGATCACCTGGGGGAGCAGATGGGTGTGGCATGAAAAAGTTCCCCCAATAATTATGATAGGACCTTCTCTAGGTGAGAATCTTGACCTGGGATCCTTGAATGTCATGGAGGCAGAGATGCTGACATTTTTCTGGCTCTGCTTCCCAGCCTGGCGAGGAGTAGGCATCAACTCAGTGATCCTTAGAACAACTTGCAAATCTGAAACAACACTGTTTTCTTCTTAATGGATTTCAAGTCTTTTATGGATGTTTTCTACACAGTGTTTACCAAAGCAAATGCATTAAGAATCAAAACTTGAATGTGGTGTCTTTGGGCTCTATTTTAGAACGAGAAAAAAATTTAAATAGGGAACAATGTTTACATATTTTTTTAAGGCAAAAGAAGCATCTTTCTTATAGCTTGGCAGGAGAGATGAGGAAGAAATCATGGGTATTGGTGCTGTTTACTAGCTGAGGTGCCAAAGACAGCCATCTGTCAAGAAAATGTGTAGGATGTTGATCAAGCCTGGAGCCTCTGACACTGAATACCCCGCCGGGGACTAAAGATGCCACTCCAGTGAGAGTGCACCTGCCTGATAGTACGCCGCCTCTGTGAGAAGGAATTTCCATGCATCTTCCCACTGAAAAATGGCTTTTATTACAGCTGATAAAAGGGCAGGGGAAAGTTGCCTTGATTTCCACAACAAGAGATGCACCTTGAGTGTTACATACATAAGAAACTTTGAGAGATCATTTCATTTGGGACTTCAACAAACCAAAGCAACTGATATTTTAATTCAGTGAAAACTACTACCCCTCGCCCCAAGCACTACTGAGGGTAGGTCCGAAAAGCAGGATATTTGAAAAGAGCAGAGATACGGCTTCAGCCTTCCATGGCCTGTATTTCCTTTACCTTTTTTCTCCCTGATTAATGCTGTAAGTTCTAATATCCCCTCTTTTCTCATCTACAAAGAGAGCCACAGGATGGTAAATATATAATAAATAATTTACATTTTTTTGTTGATTGATATTGGATGTGGGGAAGAACACTTGGAATCCAAGGATACCAACTTCACAGGAGCTCCTGAATCCACTGAGACTTCTTTCGGTGCTCCTGGGCAGGTATCATGTGTCAGACCATGCCCCGAGCCTGTGAGATAATGATAGGGATATAAGTATCACCTCTAAAGAATCCTCCATGAGCGGTGAAGGTAACTTTTTTTAAGTTTATTCTCCTCTCTTTCCTGTGTAAAAAGCAAAAATACTTTCCCTTTTTTAATTTTTTTGATAATGTGTTGTCGTGGTGACAGAGGTAAGAAGTGCCGAAAGCGCAAGATTGAAATGATTTGGGAAAGAATTTTAACTCTCTGCAACTCAGAATGTACTCTGTTGCCTGCATGTCAGAATGTATTCTATGTTGCTGAGCTTAAGACATTGCATTACCCACACCATGTTGCTAGCAAGCACCATGGGGGCAGTAAGGAATGCTAATCATTGGCAAGCCACACAGGTAGTCTGTGATTCCAGAGTGGCTAAAGTGACCAGAGACAGGGGCTGGGGCAGCCCCTTTAGAGTAAGAACACAGATGAGGCAGTTACTTAGTATCTTTTGGATAGAACAGCTAGTCATAGACTCTTTCTTTTTTAGCTAATTTCTTTGATATCATAGAGTTGTATTATTCCTTCTCATTCCCCATCTCTCCTACACTTTCTCCATTTCTTTTTTCCTGACTTTTTCTTTTTTTTTGAGGCACTGTGATGATCATTTGAAAGATGTGCTTCTAGAGTGATCAAGGCTTTTGTATAAACTCTTCCCTCTCTCTGCACACCCCATCTCCCCTTCACTAGTCAACTCTTATTCGTTCTTTGGATCTCATTTCAAATATCATTTCTTCAGGGAAGCCTTCTTTGACACCTCTTCCACCCCACCTCATATTTCCCCTTCAGACTATTTATAACTAGTAATTACAGTTTATTTGAGAAATACAGTCTCCCCCATAAGAATGCAGGTTCCACAAGAGCAGAGACTGCTCCGGTTTTGTGGCTACCGACAACTCAGCATCTACAGCAGTGTCTGCCACATTGTAGGCTCCAGAAATTTTTATGGAAGGAGACAGTGAAATGCTTGAAATGCCGCATTACACTTTTTAACCAGTATTTACTTAATGCTTAACAGCTAACCCTGTGTTGAGTTCTGGGCCATGTAGGGAATTTAAAAGAAGCAGAAGCACAGATCAAGTTCCCAAAGAGCTTACAATTAGATGGGAAAACTAGTTCATCAGGAGAGCTATCTAGTGATTTTTAAAAGTATATTGATTTTCTAACCACACTCACTCCTTCAAAAATCATAAGTATTAATAGGGTAATATTAATACTAAGTACTAGAAGTGCAATAATCAATAACAGAATTTGTATCAGGTATGTAGGCAAATTTCTACAGTCTGTTGCTTTACATTTATTTTGTCATATTCTGTCCACTTTTTGGACCTATTTTGAGCACAGCTATATGTTCTTCTTCCTTTCTTGTTCTTTTTTTTTTTTTAAAAATAAATTTATTTATTTATTTTTGGCTGCGTTGGGTCTTCGTTTCTGCACACAGGCTTTCTGTAGTTGCGGCGAGCGGGGGCTAGTCTTCGTTGCGGTGCGTGGACTTCTCATTGCAGTGTCTTCTCTTGTTGCAGAGTATGGGCTGTAGACACGTGGGCTTCAGTAGTTTTGGTGTGCGGGCTCAGTAGTTGTGGCTCGCAGACTCTAGAGCGCAGGCTCAGTAGTTGTGGTGCCCGGGCTTAGTTGCTCCGTAGCATGTGGGATCTTCCTGGACCAGGGCTTAAACCCATGTACCCTGCACTGGCAGGTGGATACTTAACCACTGCACCACCAGGGAAGTCCCCCTTTCTTGTTCTTATCATCATCATTAATTTCTTTCATTTATTCTGGTCCTATTAGTACATTGTTGTGATAGGTGATTTGAAAAGAAGCTAACAATTTTTTTGGGGGGAAAAATCCATGTGATGCTTGATGTTACCAACCAAAATAAATCCAGAGAGCTTAGAAAGAAAAATATTAAAAGATAAAGGGAAGTAGAATTGGGTAGTTGTTAAAACTCTAAAAAAGAGATTGGCTTTCTCTGATTTGAAGTGAGAGAAGAAACTATGAGAAACAGACATATAAATTTAATTTGATAAAATTCTTAGTTCCCTTATCAGCAAGATTCTAGTATGGCTGGCATAAATATGCCAAAATGTTAATTACTATTGTTTTATTATTGTATTGTAGCAATGAAAAAGGATGTAGCCAAAATAAAAACAAAAAGAGCAACCTAGAGAAACTTTTTTTAAGCAGAAAATATGACAAAGTATGAAGTTAATAGTTTAATTATTGAAGAGTTCATATTGTTAACAAATGGGCAAAAGACCCTATAGATATAATGTACAAAAGAAGAAAATCTAGAAAACGTACATGTAGAAAAAATATTCACCCTCCTTAGATTCACCTGTTAAGTTTACTAAGTAGGACAAGTTAAAATGCAACTGATAATACTCTAGTAAAATTGGAAAGAAATTCGAAAGTATACATGAATGATAAACCATGCTACAAAATCATCATCTAAGACACTGAAAACTCATATTCCCAAAGAATTTCAGCACAGCATTTTTTCATATTGATGGAAAACTAGAAGCCTCTTAAAATTTAACAGCAGAGAAGTGGTTAAATAAAGTATTCTTCATTTGTGTACCCAATCTTCTGCAACTATGAAAAGGGTGGGAAACATTATTATAAGCGGCATAATATTAAAAAATTTTAGCTTTGGAAGGTGATGTGGTATCATTTATTATAATTTAATATATCCTCTGGCCTGTTACTTTTACTTCCAGGTGTCTGTTCTATAGAGCATGTCTGTGAAGATGTCTGTACAATATATGTGCTGTTTGTACGAATATTGATTTTAAAGCAAAAAGTGGGAAATGACCCAAATGTCTAACATAGGGGGATGGTTAAATTAATTTTTGATTTTCGTGTGATGAAATATAATATAGTCAATCAAAAAACTGATGTGCCAGCCTATATTTCAAAATATATTGTTAAAAAAAACACAAGTTGCTAAATAATGAATACAACATGACCTAATTTTATTAAAACAAAACAAACTGTGTATGTATAGTTCAAATATATGGCTAATATATAAACCGGAAGAATAAATTTGAGAATAACGCATACTGAGATGTTAAACAGTTCTGACCTCAGGGAAGGGGGGTAGTGGGAATGAGGGAGGGGAATAATGGATTAATTTTTAATAATTAATTTTTGAAAACAATGAGCTTATAATAATGTATTTCTTGTATAATGTTAAAAATAATGCAAGAACAAAAGCTAAAACATAAGTAGAAGAGTAAAATATTCAAAAACAATACTTGTTATTTTAGGTCATGAGATTATGGGCAGTTTTTTCCTTTTTTCCCCTCACGACTACTATAATATGGTTAGATTCTTTTCATATGTAAAATTCAGAAAGAAAGGTTTTATTAGATACAACTTTTCCCCTGACACCATGGCTTGCAACTGTGGTTTTATAACACATCGTGGAAAGAAGGCAGAATGAAATCCTTGGTTATCCCAGCTGGAACTGTAAAATTCTTCTAAATCAGAAGAGTTTTAACTTCCATAAAATCAGAGTTCTCTTAATTTCAAGTTCTCCAATCCTCCTCTCCCTTCCCCCGCTTTTCTTGTTTTTTTTTTGGTTGGGGGATAGGTTGGGGTAGGGCAGCTGTCATAGGGATTTTCAATTCTCAAAGGTTGGGCTCACTGCTTTAAGAACTAACCATCTAAGATAGATGACATGTGACACAGACAGTTATATAAAAAAAAAAAAAAGAAAAGACATGCAGACAACTGTACAAGTATTGAGAAAATGAAGTATTTACATTGTGCATGAATAATGTATCTTTGTGTCTGTCTCTTGGGTGAACTTGTCAGGTTATCTTTCTCTTGTTGGCTTTTGTGCTTATTTTCAAACCATTTCTACCCCTGGAAAATATTTTTGTATTGGTTTTGGACCCTCTGGAAGTGGTTGACTATGACATATGCTTTCCTCCTATCCAGTGTATGCAGGGCTTCCTTTCCTCATAATTTTTACTTTCTGATTTGTTAGTTTAATTTAAGCTAGACGCTGACTGAATAAAGATGGTTCCGTGTACCTTAAATGTTTTTTGTGTCATCTCCACCACGTCCTGGCATCTAATAATGGTTACATAATTTACCACTGCTATAGGAAATGTTTTCTGAGACTTTACACATAAACCCTCCTCAGTAAAACCCAAATGGTTGAATTCACTCCTAACCATATTATTTTCAAAATAACAAGAACAAGAGCCGAAACATAAAGAGGTAAAAGAACATAATACTCAAAAGTAATGGTTATTTTAGGTCATGAGATTAAGGGTGATTCTCTCTTTTCTGTTTTCCCCACAACTACTATAATATGGTTAGACTCCTTTCATATTTAAAATTCAGAAAGAAAGATCAAGAAATAAAACAATGAGCAGTTGTTTGCTTTAAAAATAATAGTCGCAGACTGTATCGACCCCCAGAGCCTTTCCTCATGCCTCCGTTTTGTGTTTTAGAAACTGCCATAGATTTGTTTTCTGCATTTGTTTTTCCATGTTAATATTTCTTATACAGCATGGAAATTCCAGCAAGGGTTTTAATAATTCAGCATAAAGGAAGAACAATATTATAGTTGAAAATTAGCCCAAGAAAGGGGAATATAACCTTTTTATATAAGAAAAATAGGAAGGGTGAGAAGAAGCCAAATTAGCTGAACAAAAAGCTGCATAATGACCTGACACACAAATAGGAATGTCATATAAATCGGAAACTAAGTGCTCACTGAAGAGGAATGTGGAGACAATTGCTTTTAAGTGTAAAATCAGAAGAGTTTGGGCAAGAGACAAGATCCTACCAGCAAGACATTAAAAAGGAATAATGTTTCAGAGGCTTATTCTCCCCACATCTCTTTTAAGCTGAGGTACACAGGAGGCCACCATAATGTCTCAGCATAATGAGAGCACTTGAGACCATTTTTCTTCATTTCCCTGATTGGTGCCAATGGAAGGGGATGGCTCGCTTTGGAGACCTATGTGCTGGAGACCCAGCCTGTGTTCTGATCCTGAACTGCTGCCATTGCTAGCTTTGAACATTCACAGCAGCACCTGTAGCCCAAGCCAGACCCCTGGTACCTCTACTTGGAACCTGGACTTGATCCTGGGCAGTGCTGCTCCTTCCAAACTCCATGCCTGGCTCCTGGGGGAGTAAAAGAAAAATGGCGAGTGAAAAATCCCATCTATCCCTAAAGGCTGATCTTAACATTGAGCTCACCCCCTCCCTTTCTCTCTGCTCTCCTTAGGCCTGGAGTGGGCAACATTACAGGCGAATCTCACTTTTGGAATTTCAGGAAATTCTAGTTTTTACACTTTTCATCATGGTAGTCATTTCATATCTTACGCTTAGGAGCCCTGGCTTCATCCTCTCCCTTCTCTCTCTTCTTAAAAACCATGCCCACAGAAAAAGATTTGATAAACTCAGTAACTCTAAGGTAAATTGCCAATAAGTTTTGAACTGTGACCAGCCCCTTTCAGATGTGCTTGCAATAGGCTTGAAAGCAAGCCAGGCAGGGGGTGTCTAACTGCAGAAATTTCACAGGTGTTTGTTCAGTGATTCTAAAACTATTCACCACAAATCACTGCTCTTATTAAGACTCCCCTATTTGTCATCTATATATTTTAAAGACTTTTCTCATTAAAATAAGTTTATTAAGTTGTCTCCCCACTAATGATCTTATGGGTTGATATAATTTTAATCACAAACAGAAACTGAGGTTGGGGTATGTAGTTTTATGTTGACTTGGTTTATTTTTAAGGACTGATATGGTTGGATGAGAGGAAATGCCATTAAGTAGAAAAGAAATGTCTCAGTGGAAGATGTTTCTTTCCCTTGTAACCTACATCTTATCAATCATCAAATCTGTAAGCTCTACTTCTAAAATATATTCTGCATTTCACCACTCCTTACCAAATCCATAGTTCATACATTAGCTGAAGACAACATAATTTCTCACCTGGACTAATACAGAAGTCTCCTTAATTATGCTCCCTTCTTCCACATTTGTGTCCTCCATACCCTTACTCCATTTCTTCATTCAGTGGCCAGTGTAATGGACTCAAAGGATAATTCAGATCACATCACTCCTTGCTTAAAACCCTCAATGGCTTCTCAATTCAATTAAGATGAAATCTAAAGTCCTTTCCAAGACCCATGAGGCCCCAAGTGGTTTGTTCCATGCTGATCACAGCTTTTGCTATCCCCTCACCTTATCCTTTGGATTTTGGCCACCATGGCTTTTCTTCCTTGTATCTAAGCAGGAAACGTTTATTCCTAGCTCATGGCCTTTGTTCCAGTTGTCTACCCTGCCTGGATTAATCTTCCCTCAGATCTTCATGTGATTAGCCCCTTCTTAGGATTTATGTTTCAGCTCAATGTCCCCCTCTCAGACAGGTTTTCTCTGACTCAAATTTCCCCCATCCCCTGCTCAGTCTAGCTCATTGTACACTTTATTTTTCAGAGCATTATCCCTGTCTGGAATTATCTCGTTAACCTATTTATTTATGTGTTTATTCTTTGTCTTTTCTCACCAGACCATAGTCTTCATAAAAGCAGGGACCTTGGCTTTCTTGATTACTGCTGCAATCCAGGAGCCTAGAACATTGCCCGGCACTTAGTCACTGCTCAGTAAATATTTGTTGAATTTGAAGAAAAGTACCAGAAACATATCAACTTCATTGTCACGCCACAAAGTATTAAGACATCAGATATCATTTATAAACAATGAGCAAAACACAGAGCAGTGTCTGAAAGCAAAATGTTTTGATGAAATGATTAGTCCAGATGAAACAAGGGGGATTTATTTGGAACAATCCAAGAGTGAATGGGCTTAAATCATGGCTGGTTGCATTGGGCTGGTCAGCAAGTAGCAAAATAAACATCAGTCAAATTGGAGGTTTTAGGATGTTGTGCTCTCTTTTATTAAAACAGCAGTTGTGTTTCTTTTTTTTTTTTAGCTATACACGGGCCTCTCACTATTGTGGCCTTTCCTGTTGCAGAACACAGGCTCCGGACGCGCAGGATCAGCGGCCATGGCTCACGGGCCTAGCCGCTCTGCGGCATGTGGGATCTTCCCAGAGTGGGGCATGAACCCGTGTCCCCTGCATCGGCAGGCAGACTCTCAACCACTGCACCACCAGGGAAGCCCTGTAACAGCAGTATTTTTAAATGACTTGAAGCTTGCAGTTCTGTTGCAGTAACTCGTCAAGTTGAAAAATGTGTTTCTTCAGGGTGGGAGGAGAGTTTTAAGTTCGTAATTCATTTGTTGCAAAGATCATTTGTTAAAGCCAGCCATATTCTCTTACATTCTTTCCTTTTGGGATATTATGCCTTTTTTCTCTCTTTTTATCATACTTTATGCATGTATGTGCATACATATAAATAAGAAATTGTGAAATATAGTTTATGTTAGTAGAAAAAGCATTTTGAGTATTTGTATGTATAGAGTGGAGCATGACTTCTTATATTTCATTATAATTTGGTTTGCAATTTAAAATGTGGAGAGAATATGAACACAAAGAGCATATACTTTTTTTTCTCTCCCTATTTATGGCTCCAACAAGATCTTCCATCAGTGGGCTTCCCTGGTGACGCAATGGTTAAGAATCCACCTGCCAATGCAAGGGACACGGGTTTGAGCCCTGGTCCAGGAAGATCCTACATGCCATGGAGCAACTAAGCCCGTGAGCCACACTAGTGAGTCTGTGCTCTAGAGCCTGCGAGCCACAACTGCTGAGCCCACGTGCCACAACTACTGAAGCCCGCATGCCTAGAGCCTGTGCTCTGCAACGAGAGAAGCCACCACGATAAGCCTGCATACCGCAACAAAGAGTAGCTCGCCACAGCTAAGAGAAAGCCCATGTGCAACAATGAAGACTCAACGCAGCCAAAAATAAAAAATAAATTAATTAATTAAAAAAAAAGAACTTCATCGAGTTCATGTTTGGAAATACGGCTAAAACAGATCAGGGAATAAAGTTCACAGAGATCTCTGAATTAATTGAATTATTCAGTTTCATACTAACCGAAGGAAACAACAGATCCCCTGTGGGGTAGAGGGTATAATCTGCGCATTCATCTCTGTGTACTACCCTTCTCACTAAGGTTCTATTAAACCACTGCAATCATTAAGCTAGTGAGCAAACCACCAAATTAAACAAAGAGGCTATTTTTACAGAAGGGGATGGGAGGCAAGGCAAAACATTTTTTTAAAATAAAAAATGACTTTTCCTCAAAGCCTAAGAACAGTAGCAGAAGGCTTTAAGAACATAAACATAACCAACCTGTCTATTCTAGGGGATAAAGGCTATGTTTCTTAAACATAAAAGAACAAAATTTCTAAGTAGCAAGCAAGTTGGAAACATTTGCATAATGGATTCTTTTTACATAAATTACATTCCTTATAGAACTCATCTGATAAAACTTGGCAAAGGTGGAAGGCATAAGTTGAAGTGGAGTGAAAAGAGGGGTGAATGTATAGGCCTAGGACTCCTTTCAGCACTTTTTGATGTATCCCCATTCTTTGAAGTCTGTAATTTTTTAGTAGCTAATATTTGCCCCAGACTTCACAACCATGAGTGTCAAGAGGAATTAGATTTGGTCATTACTGTACTCTCTGTACCCCCTACCCTGTTTTGTTCTCTTTCATGAAGGTAAAAATGAGTGCATCTGTCAACTGCTGGAGCATGTTAACTTCTCTGTGTTGGGATTTGACAGTCACTGGCTGTGAATTTTCTTGCCATAACAACCAAGTGAAAATGTCACCAATGAATCTTGCTTCTAAGTGCGAGATTTTCTCTTTCTCATATACACCATTTCCCTTTGACCAATAGAAAATTTCAGTTGTTTTATGTAGTCCAAAGCAAGGAACTTATTTCTGTTGTATAACATGATAGCTCACAGTCTACGGCCCTTCCAAGAATGGGTAAGTATTGGAGGTATCTGGTGGAACTTTAGGTACATCTTTATTAGGACCTCAAGTTAAAGAAAGACATTCTAGCCTCAAAGACATCTGGATGTAGAGAATTTATCAGTCTAAGAGGGCTATTTTCTAAGATTTTTTTGGCTTTCTGTCTCACATCTCCAGAACCAGTGATGCTTCAGTTGAAGGAAGGATGGGAATGATGGAGGGAGCTAGCTATTCACATTTTGCTCTGCCCTCCTAATTTAAGGTCTTTGATATGATAAGAAGTGGGCAGAACAGAAATTACTCATTCCTCAAGTTCCAGATTCCAGAATTTCATAAGCATTTTCTTCCACTAATTGATCTACAATGAGATTGGTCTTTGCAAATGTGGAAACGTTTGGCTGTGCTTATGGGATCAACTAGGAATGTGTTTGGCTGCAGGTATCCGCATACTCAACTAAGGGTGGCTTAAATAAATAAGTATTAATTTTTATACCATAACAAAAACCCTAGAATTGTACAGTTTCTGGCATTGGTTCAGCTGCTCAATAATGCCACAAGAAACCCAGGTCTTCTTTTCTGTTTTTCCACTCCAATATCACTAGTGTGTTGGCTTTCATCCTCATGCTTCATGGTTGCAAGACGGTTGCCGTAACTTCATACATGGAAACTTCATTTGATGCAGGAAGAGGGAATGGGGAAAATGGACCAGGCCAGTAGCATCTTCTTTCTTTTATCAGAAAAGAAACAATTTCCCCTTAAAAGTCGCCTACCCCCCACCAGCCACCTTCCTCTGAAGGTCTTTTTTTTTCTTTTGCTTATGCTTTTATTTTTCCCATTTGCTTATGGTTCATTGGCCAGAGCTGTGTCAGATAACCACTCTTATCCGCTAGTCAACTGGGGAAGTAAATATTTAGTTTCTGCAGGCATCCAAGAAGAGACAGGCGAGGGAAAATGTACCAAGTGAGCCAAGCTACAAATTCAGTCATAATTACCAAGGAATTATAATACTCCAGATAGGTAAACATGATTCTACACCCAAAGACAGGAGCTGATGTTCTTTTGAGTATTTCAGGGCCAGTCCTAACTTTTCCTTGTCCACTAATTCCTACCTGCCTCTCAGAACAATGTGCAGGATTGCATTCTCCCTCTGTTTACTTCTCAGAAGGATAGCTGAGGTTCTTGATGGGTAACTTTCTCCAGATCGCTGAAATGTCATTCTAAATACACTTTAACTGAAGGGATAGTGGACGCAATTTATAGAAAAAAGGAGATACTGCTTTCAGTATTTAAACAAGTTTTGGTGTCACAGTTTTGGAGTCACTGAAAATCTGGGAGGAGAAACGTTTGCCAATTTGTAAATTGCTTTTAAGTTATTGACTTATCAACACAATTCACCATCGTTTCTCCTGCTTTGCCCAGAGCACATATTCAAAACATTAGAGTAGAAACTCTTGAAAACATTTATTTTCTTACCATGAAGAATGCATATGAGGAAGCCCCTCATCTGAAGTTTCACTCAAGTCATGGGGCGAACATCATGGGATATTACATAATTCCCAGCAATGCCTTCCCGACCAGTGCTGCAAAGACAAAATAATGCATCTTGTAGTGGAAAGATGAATACTTCTCTCTCTTCCTTGGCATGAAGCAGGCAGCTGCCAAGCAAAGGTAGCTGGAAGGATTCCCAGAGACAGGGCTGGGGCCGCAGGTTGGGCAGAGTTGCAGTTGCCGTCTCATTATTTCATTGTTGTGTGGTTGCTGAGCACACTAGCTGACATGCAGAATCAAAGGAAAAATTACTACTGTCAGAGACGTGATACTAATGGCAGTGGCTCTGTTCAGTCCTTCAGTGTTTTCCAGGGACAATCACTTCAGTTTAGTAGACCTGCTTCCAGCTGCATTTAACCTCCCTAGGAAGGTGGCTGGAATATGCTTCCTGAACTGGAGATGCTGGGTGATTTGTTTTAATAATGGTTTGAGGGCCAGATGAGTTAGTCACTGTCACTCGAGGGAGGAGGAAGAAAGTGTATTCAAAAGCATTCCCATATTATGCCAGCCGGAAGAAAACAAAATAAAGCTTAAAGCTAAAGAAACAAAATACTCTTTTAGCCCTTTTAAAAGAAAAAGCACAGTAAACACACACCTTGGGGAACTCTAGTGCAGAAACACCAAAGAAGTGAAAAATTCACTCATCATGATGTTTATCAGTAGGAAGTCAATAATTGGGTATTGGTACTTACCAATTTATTATTTATTAGCCTCAGTACCCCTCCCCATTTCTCTCTCCTTTTCAATACTTTTTATTTTTATTAGGAGCGCTGATTGTTTGGGAACATCTGAAATCTCTTTGTGATTGTAGTGAACAAGTGAACAGAGATAACCCAACAGTAGGCAGTGATTTATATCTCTGCAGGTTGGATCTAGTGCTGTAGTGAGGCTTGTTGTAGCCTCTGATGTTATCTCACCTTATAAAAGTATAGACAGACATGAATACACAATCTTGTCTTAGTTTCTGAGTCTGCCTGTACTCGAGTGTCATCGTGTTATAGAGGGACATTAAAAGTAGAGTTTCATTATATTCTGAGCAAATTTTCCCATTATGTATATGCATGTATATATGTTTTGATTCTATGTGCATAACTTATCTCGTTAAACCCAAATTTAAAATGTATGATCATATAGGATCACAAAATAAAGAGTGAATAAAAATAAAATCAGAATGAAGGAAAAATAAAGTAGAACAATAAGTTAGAGCCGTGGAAAAAGAGTATATATAATAAATGGTCTGAAATCTAAATTATTCGAAAATTGGGCTCTGAGATTTCTAGCAGCTGAACAAAAGAGAAACACTTGATATGATTCTCAGTTCTATATAATGGAAACAAAGAAACTGCTGAAAGGAAGCAAAAAGCTCTGTTCTACTATGAAATCTTAACTAATTATTTCCTACTCCAATAGGTAAGTTTCCTTTCATAGTTATAGATATTCTGTGTTAAAAAATGTGTTACTTTATATATAAAGTGCTGAAGAGTGTTGGTGCTAGTGCTACAAACAAATTTAAAAAAACTAGCTTTATCTCTTTCTTTGAAATGTTGAATTGTCATCAGTTGGGTACCTGGGGCTCTGAAAAGGGAAGTAAACACCATTAAAAGGAGAGCTTCCCATTAATGTTTTTAAGAGATTAGATAGCATAAAAAGGCTGGATATTTTTAATTTTTAGAGAATCAGAATGGTTCAGGGAGCTGAACTGAGTCATTAAATAACATTAAGAGAGAACACACTTAGGAGAGCCAAAGAGAATCAAGCAACCTGAATGTCCCTCCCTTTCTAAAAGGTGTTCAGATGACCTCCAGAGTATTGCCATGTCCTGTGGTCAGTCAGTCACCAGGCAGAGCCCAGGGCCAGGGGGCAAATGCTCCAGGGTTGATGGCCATAGTCTGTGGACAGGAGGTTGGCTGAAAACAGTCCGGCCATGACTAAAGCATTCCACTCAGAAAGGGCAGTGCATAATACCATCAGTGGGAATGCCTCCCAGCACGCAAGTGCACTGCCAATGACATCGCTCTGTGGTGATTATCCCTATTTTCTTGGCTGGAGGAATGGAGTGATCTTTTAATGGTTTCAAATGGAAAACATTTAGGCTGAGTGTTTGGATTTCCTTCTGTTTTGAGCATCACCACATCGTAAAAGATAAGCAGAACCTATTGCTAAATAATTAAGACTTAAGGGTACTATGGCCTTTAAAAAAAACCTTGACTTTAATTATCTGAAATAATGTTACATGGAGAGACCTATAAAATGGGCAGAATTTAAGAGAGAGGACCACAAGTCAAACGGATGAAATCAGATCTTTGTCTGTATCTATATCTGTATCTATATATCTAGAATGTCACCTCAAAGCAGGCAAGGTGTACAGACATTTAGATTTAGCAAGGTAAAAAAATGAAATAAAGTATGAGAAGCACTTCTAGGTCAGGACCACTAGACATTAAGCAATCAGTCAGCAAATTAAAAAATTAAACTAAAAAGCTATTATAGGGGCTTCCTTGGTGGCGCAGTGGTTGAGAGTCTGCCTGCCGATGCAGGGGACACGGGTTCGTGCCCCAGTCCGGGAAGATCCCACATGCCGCGGAGCGGCTGGGCCCGTGAGCCATGGCCGCTGAGCCTGCGCTTCCGGAGCCTGTGCTCCGCAACGGGAGAGGCCACGACAGTGAGAGGCCCACGTACCACACACACACACAAAAAGCTATTATAAAAGTCACATACTTTAACACTATACCCTGTGGTAAAGGCAAATGTTTCAGGCACAAACCAAGAAAAAAAAGAAGTGTTAGAGACCAGTGCCCCATTGATGTTCTACATTATCTTTTTTGCTGCTGACAGAATAAACAAACAAAACTCTGTGGGTCTTTGGAGACAACTTGGCCACCCTTACAGGTAGAATATTTTCTTTCCAGATGCGAAGGTAATCCTGCATGCTTTGTAAAAATTGTAAGAGAATGTGAAGCCTGGTGTTGAGGAAAAAGAGATAAAACGACAAAATGATAAAATGGAACCAGCTATTACAAAATGTCCATTTCTGGCTCAGATGCATTCCTTTCCCCATTTCATTTTCAAAATTGTCCCCTTTTGTCCCACTTTCTCTTGATTTCATGAAGCAGAGTTAGAGATCAATAGATAATGCTTTATAGAACATTCCTTTGTTGGGTGAGTCTAAAGCAAGGGAAATAAGGGAATTGGGCTGATTAGGAGGTCAAACCAGGTCAGTGTTGGGTAGGGAAGGGTGATTTGGCTCTTTAAAATGTATCCTTCAAGGGGAGTTTACAATGTTAATTACTGGGACATTATACAAAGAGATTAAGAGATTAATTGTGGGGCAGGAATTTGTTATATTATGCCTGTGATAATACTGTAAAATGGATCATGTAACTAAGTAACTGCCTGTTACCTGGTGAACCACTGAAGCTTAGGAATCAAATATTTTTGGATGACAATCTTTATCAAAAGATATTCAGATTTTATAAGGGAAGGCAGAATACTAATAATTGATATAAAACACCATTTAAAAATATATATTTGAATTAAAAAGATTTCCCTACATATATATTTGTTGGGAACTTTGAGTTTCAAGGAAAAGAGTCACTCAGGTAACTTCCAAGAATGGGAGGGAAGGAGTGGTTATTATAGGACCAATGGAAATAAGGCTGGTCAGGGTTTTGGCCATGCAGTAGGGCCTTACAGGGTCCCAGGAAATCCTCACAACCAGTCCTCACAGGAAAAACAAGAACACAGCGAGCAGGAAAGCTTGTAGGCTAAGAGATCCCTTGGAAGTTGAACTACTGTCTGAGAATATTAACAAATAACAAATAACCAACTCCGAAACCAGCCTATCAACTTCTGATAGGTTATTTTTACATTTGAGTTCTTCCCTGTCACAGGTTGTAATCAAGGTAAGACAAGCTAGGCCTTTAATATTTTTAAGGGCTGCAATTTGTATATTATCTAAGCTATCAGATAAAAGTGCAAGTTTAGTTACATAAGGACAGACACATTCATTGAACAACAAATCTTTACATGTGTTTACTATGTGTCAGACACTGCCCTGCATCCTGGGCATGTAACCTTTGCACCTTGGGTGGAGGACTTTGGACAGAGCTAAACAAATTACAAAAAGTACTTCTATTAATTCCTGACTTTTGTTATCTCTTGCTTTGGCCATTTTCTGGGGCTTAATGCCTTATTTGAAAAGTGAAACTACTCAAAGGCAAGTTTCTTTAGTTTCTACACTTTGTCTTTCTTCCACTCTCAATGTTTGTCAAGTATTGTTCTTGAGCATCCTGACACAGGCACCGTGGATGGCTTCTCTGCTTCCAGGCATCATGTCGTGTCTTTTTATTCTTCACTGGTATTGCTTTAAGTTGTGGGCATCCTCGTAATGGGTCTTCTTCTTTTTCTGACCTTTAAAGAAAACCCTGATATAATGATCCCATTAACTTAAAATTTTAGCTATGAAAGGTCAAGGTGTTATAGTCGCCACTTTTCTCAATCTTACAAGTAGATGAGGTCAGCTTCATTCTCTGCCCTCAAAGGTACATGTTAGTCAAAGCAGTATAAAGTTTGATTTTTAAGCCACTTACAATAGACAACTGGTTTAACTTGAGTATTCATTAAATTGATGGTCATATACTTGATCATAAGTATTTCTGAGTGTTCAAAGTTCAGTGCTGGGAGAGATGGAAGCCAAGATAACTAGAGTTTTCTATATGTCTCAGACACTATGCCAGGCATTGGAGGAGTAAAGATGAATATTATCATAATTCTAAAAATGTAAGTTCTCAAAGAGCTTTGGATATATTTTTGATATCAAATAGTTTTAAGGACTAATGAGTGGACAGGAATTTGCCTCTTCAGGTTTGTTATGTTGTGAAAAGCTCTTCTTAGTGAGAAATGAGAATTTGTGGGAAGTGGCCTGTGGAATAAACATAAGGGCTTGATGAAGAAAGAGAGATGTAAGGGTAGATCAAATGATAAACACTGTGTATTTCTCTTGTGAGAATCATTCCCTCTTACCAGACTTTAGTATTTAAAACAAAAAACAAAAAAACAACTATTGAAATGAACATTTGAAGCTCCTATAATTTGTAGAAACCCCACATTTACATAATGCTCAACTGGAAGCTAAGAAGAAAACAAATGTTAGGCAACTGAATTATTTTTACAGGTTAATAAGACTGCCAGAAAGCAACTGAGAAAGTACTTTCAAGAGGGGAATAATTTAACATAATGACATTTCTTTTCATGCAAACCAAATTAATTTCTGAAAGTACATTAGAATACACTCATCCCTCCCCTTTTTAAAATTTAATTTAATATACAGCAGGTTCTTATTAGTTATCTATTTTATACATATTAGTGTATATGTGTCAATCCCAATCTCCCAATTCATCCCAACACCACAACCCACCCCTCCCACTTTCCCACCAGGGTGTCCATACGTTTGTTTTCTACATCTGTGTCTTTATTTCTGCCCTGAAAACCGGTTCATCTGTACCATTTACTAGGTTCCACATATATGCATTACTATACGATATTTATTTGTTTTTCTCTTTCTGACTTACTTCACTCTGTATGACCGTCTCTAGATCCATCCACGTTTCTACAAATGACCGAATTTTGTTCCTTTTTATGGCTGAGTAATATTCCATTGTATATATGTACCGCATTTCTTTATCCATTCATCTGTCGATGGGCATTTAGGTTGTTTCCATGACCTGGCTATTGTAAATAGTGCTGCAGTGAACATTTGGGTGCATGTGTCTTTTTGAATTATGATTTTCTCAGGGTATATGCCCAGTAGTGGGATTGCTGGTTCATATGGTAATTCTATTTTTAGTTTTTTAAGGAACCTCCATATGTTCTTCATAGTGGCTGTTTCAATTTACATTCCTACCAACAGTGCAAGAGAGTTCCCTTTTCTGTACACCCTCTCCAGTATTTGTTGTTTGTAGATTTTCTGATGATGCCCATTCTGACTGGTGTGAGGTGATACCTCATTGTAGTTTTGATTTGCATTTCTCTAATGAGTCCTGATGTTGAGCAGCTTTTCATGTGCTTCTTGGCCATCTGTATGTCTTCTTTGGAGAAATGTCTATTTAGGTCTTCTGCCCATTTTTGGATTGGGTTGTTTGTTTTTTTAATGTTGAGCTGCATGAGCTGTTTATATATTTTGGAGATTAATTCATCTTTGTCTGTTGATTCATTTGCAAATATTTTCTCCCACCCTGAGGGTTGTCTTTTTCTCATGTTTGTAGTTTCCTTTGCTTTGCAAAAGATTTTAAGTTTCATTAGATCCCATTTGTTTATTTTTGTTTTTATTTCCATTACTCTAGGAAGAGGGTCAAAAAAGATCTTGCTGTGATTTATGTCAGAGAATGTTCTTCCTATGTTTTCTTCTAGGAGTTTTATAGTGTCTGGTCTTACCTTTAGGTCTCTAATCCACTTTGAGTTTATTTTTGTGTATGGTGTTAGGGAGTGTTCTAATTTCATTCTTTTACATGTAGCTGTCCAGTTTTCCCAGCACCACTTATTGAAGAGACTGTCTTTTCTCCATTGTATATCCTTGCCTCCTTTGTCATAGATGAGTTGACCATAGGTGCATGGGTTTATCTCTGGGCTTTCTATCCTGTCCCATTGATCTTTCTGATTTTGTGCCAGTACTATATTGTCTTGATTACTGTAGCTTTGTAGTATAGTCTGAAGTCAGGGACTCTGATTCCTCCAGCTCCGTTTTTTTCCCGCAAGACTGCTTTGGCTATTTGGGGTCTTTTGTGTCTCCATACAAATTTTATGATTTTTTGTTCTAGTTCTGTAAAAAATGCCACTGGTAATTTGATAGGGGTTGCATTAAATCTGTAGATTGCTTTGGGTAGTATAGTCATTTTCACAATATTGATTCTTCCAATCCAGAACATGGTATATCTCTCCGTCTGCTTGTGTCATCTTTGATTTCTTTCATCAGTGTCTTATGGTTTTCTGAGTACAGGTCTTTTACCTCCTTAGGTAGGTTTATTCCTAGGTATTTTATTCTTTTTGTTGCAATGTTGATTTGAGAATGGGATTGTTTCCTTAATTTCTCTTTCTGATCTTTTGTTGTTAGTGTATGGAATGCAAGAGATCTCTGTGCATTAATTTTGTATCCTGCTATTTTACCAAATTCATTGATTAACTCTAGTAGTTTTCTGGTGGCATCTTTAGGATTCTCTATGTATAGTATCATGTCATCTGCAACCATGACAGTTTTACTTCTTCTTTTCCAATTTGTATTCCTTTTATTTCTTTTTCCTCTCCGATTGCCATGGCTAGGACTTCCAAAAGTATGTTGAAAAGTAGTGGTGAGAGTGGACATCCTTGTCTTGTTCCTGATCTTAGAGGAAATGCTTTCAGTTTTTCACCATTGAGAATGTTGTTTGCTCTGGGTTTGTCATATATGACTTTTATTATGTTGAGGTAGGTTCCCACTATGCCCACTTTCAGGAGAGTTTTTATCATAAATGGGTGTTGAATTTTGTCAAAAGATTTTTCTGCATCTATTGAGATGACCACATGGTTTTTATTCTTCAGTTTCTTAATATGGTGTATCACTGATTGATTTGAGTATATTGAAGAATCCTTGCATCCCTGGGATAAATCCCACTTGATCATGGTGTATGATCCTTTTAATGTGTTGTTGGATTCTGTTTGCTAGTATTCTGTTGAGGTTTTTTGCATCTATATTCATCAGTGATATTGGTCTGTAATTCTTTTTTTTTGTAGTATCTTTGTCTGCTCTTGGTATCAGGGTGATGGTGGCCTCATAGAGTGAGTTTGGGAATGTTCCTTCCTCTGCAATTTTTGGGAAGACTTTGGGAAGGATGGGTTAGCTCTTCTCTAAATGTTTGAGAGAAATCACCTGTGAAGCCATCTGGTCCTGGACTTTTCTTTGTTGGAAGATTTTTAATCACAGTTTCATTACTTGTGATTGGTCTGTTCATATTTTCTATTTCTTCCTGGTTCTGTCTTGAAATGTTATACCTTTCTAAGTATTTGTCCATTTCTTCCAGGTTGTCCATTTTAGTGGCATAAGGTTACCTGTAGTAGTCTCTTAGGTTGCTTTGTACTTCTGTAGTGTCTGTTGTAACTTTTCCTTTTTCATTTCTGATTTCATTGATTTGAGTCCTCTCCCTCTTTTTCTTGATGAGTCTGGCTAAAGGTTTATCAATTTCGTTTATCTTCTCAAAGAACCAGCTTTTAGTTTTATTGATCTTTGCTCTTGTTTTCTTTGTTTCTATTTCATTTATTTCTGCCCTGATCTTTCTGATTTCTCTCCTTCTGCTAACTTTGGGTTTTGTTTGTTCTTTCTTCTGTAGTTCCTTTACATGTATGGTTAGATTGTTTATTTGAGATTTTTCTTGTTTCTTGAGGTAGGCTTGTATTGCTATAAACTTCCCTCTTATAACTGCTTTTGTTGCATCACAGATTTTTGGATCCTGATGTTTTCATTGTATTTTGTCTCTAGGTATTTTTTGCTTTCCTCTTTGATTTCTTCAGTGATCTCTTGGTTATTTAGTAACGTATTGTTTAGCCTCCACGTGTTTGTGTTTTTTACGTTTTTTTCCCTGTAATTGATTTCTAATATCATAGCAGTGTGGTCAGAAAATATGCTTGATATGATTTCAATTTTCTTAAATTTACTGAGGCTTGATTTGTGACTCAAGATGTGATCAATCCTGGAGAATGTTCCATGTGCCCCTGAGAAGAAAGTGTAATCTGCTGTTTTTGGATGGAATGCCGTATAAATACCAATTAAATCTTATCTGGTCTATTGTGTCACTTAAAGCTTGTGTTTACTTATTAACTTTTTGTCTTGATGATCTGTCCATTGGCAAGATAAACCCAAGGAGAAACACACAGAGACACATGGTAATCAAACTGACAAAAATTAAAGAAAAAGAAAAATTATTGAGAGCAACAAGGGAAAAACGACAAATAACATACAAGGGAACTCCCATAAGGTTAACAGCTGATTTCTCAGCAGAAACTCTAGAAGCCAGAAGGGAGTGGTACAATATATTTAAAGTGATGAAAGGGAAGAATCTACAACAAAGATTACTCTACCTGGCAATGATCTCCTTCAGATTTGACGGAGAAATCAAAAGCTTTACACACAAGCAAAAGCTAAGTGAATTCAGCACCACCAAACCAGCTCTACAACAAATGCTAAAGGAACTTCTCTAATTGGGAAACAGAAGAGAAGAAAAGGACCTACAGAAACAAACCCATAGCAATTAAGAAAATGGTAATACGAACATACATATCAATAATTACCTTAAACATGAATGGATTGAATACTCCAACAAAAAGACACAGGCTCTCTGAATGGATACAAAAAGAAGACCCATATATATGCTGTCTACAAGAGACCCACTTCAGACCTAGGGACACATACAGACTGAAAGTGCGGGGATGTGAAAAAATATTCCGTGCAAATGGAAATCAAAAGACAGCTGGAGTAGCAGTACTCATATCAGATAAAATAGACTTTAAAATAAAGAATGTTACAAGAGACAAGGAGGGACACTACATAATGATCAAGGGATCAATTGAGAAAAAGATATAACAATTCTATATATATATGCACCCAACATAGGAGCACCTCAATACATAAGGCAACTGCTAACAGCTATAAAAGAGGAAATTGACAATAGCACAATAATAGTGGGGGACTTTAATAATAATAGTGGGGGACTCTCTGTGCTTCCTCGACTTGGGTGGCTATTTCCTTTCCCACATTGGGGAAGTTTTTGACTATAATCTCTTCAAATATTTACTTGGGTCCTTTCTCCCTCTCTTCTCCTTTGGGGTCCCCTATAGTGCGAATGTTGTTGCTTTCAATGTTGTCACAAAGGTCTCTTAGGCTGTCTTCATTTCTTTTCATTCTTTTCTCTTTATTCTGTTCCATGGCAGTGAATTCCACCATTCTGTCTTCCAGGTCACTTATTCGTTCTTTTACCTCAGTTATTCTGCTATTGATTCTTTCTAGTGTGTTTTTCATTTCCGTTATTGTATTGTTCATCTCTGTTTGTTTGTTCTTTAATTCTTCTAGGTGTTCGTTCTTTAATTCTTCTAGGTCTTTGTTAAACATTTCTTGCATCTTCTCCATCCTTGCCTCCATTCTTCTTCTGAGGTCCTGTATCGTCACTATCATTATTCTGAATTCTTCTTCTGGAAGGTTGCCTATCTCCACTTCATTTAGTTTTTTTTTCTGGGGTTTTATCTTGTTCCTTCATCTGGTACAAAGTCCTCTGCCTTTTCACTTTATCTGTCTTTCTGTGAATGTGGTTTTCCTTCTACAGGCTGCAGAATTGTAGTTCTTCTTCTCCATCCCTCCCCCTTTTACAAATTTTCAAGCTAAATTGTGTTAGATGTACTAAAATACTAAATAGCCCCCCTGCCTATCTTCAGGAGGTTTTAAAATGAAAATGTGTGAGAGGAGAAAGAGTGATGACACAAACCAAGAGAGCTCGAAAGTAGATCCATATCAAGGAGCAAGCATAAGGTCTGCACTGTCAGTAATTAGTGTTCATACTGGGAAAGAAATTACATATTAATATACTCTGTGTTCTTTTATTAGGTGGCTCATTTTTTTTCTTTTTTTTGCATTATGCGGGCCTCTCACTGTTGTGACCTCTCCCATTGTGGAGCACAGGCTCCGGACGCGCAGGCTTAGCAGCCATGGCTCATGGGCTCAGCCGCAGGAGTGGCATGATGGATCTTCCCAGATGGGGGCATGAACCCGTGTCCCCTGCATCGGCAGGTGGACTCTCAACCACTGCGCCACCAGGGAAGCCCCTAGGTGGCTCATTTTTTAACAGTGACATGCCTGTGGACAGAAATGTAATTCTTCCGAGAGATTTAAAAGGTTGGGACTACATGCAATTCACCACATTAACCATGTGTTTGATCAAATAAACACCAATTGTGGGCTTTTTGTGTTCATCAAGAGTTCAGAAGCAGTAACATGTTCTGTTCCAAAATTGTGAAAAAATAAAATCTGAACTGAAAAATAAGGGGAGAAATGATGGACCTGGATAATCAAGGAGTGTTTCTTATTTTTTTTCCAAAATCCATTTTCTCTTTCTGTAATTGAAAAAATTTCAGACTAATCTGAAATTTTACTTCGATTACTAATCTGTTCATATCTTGCTGATATGAGCAGTTTGTTGTTATTAATTCATGCAGGATATAGGATAAACCAAAATGTGTAACAAGAGTGGGAAATAATTTGTAAGGATTTGGTGCTATTTAATCAGTGTTTGCAAGCCATTTTTATGCCAGTTCAATTCTTGCTTCTGTGTGTTTTACAATGCCTGGTAGTAGGAGAGAGGGAGAAATCCTTTGTTTCTGATTATATAACACATTCCAATAGAAGCTTATGGTGTACTAAGAGTGTAAGGCTAATTATCTTTAAATGCTGTGATGCATTTTCAGGGAAGTAGAACGTATAAGGGCATAGAACTCCTCATAGGTTATCCTTTAAAAGATACCAACTTTGGAAATAGATTTTAAAGCACTGTTCATAAATCCACGTTGTGGTATTGTTTAAAATAACATGATATGAAGCATAAATTTCATTCATACATGAAAATGAAATCTGAATGCATTCTGCTAATGGAAGGCAAAAGTCAATTGTCATTTAGGTCACCATGTGATGGTAAGAAATCATTTTAATGAAGCTAGCCCTGTTCAAAACAGTTTGCATCTCAGCATGTAAAAGAATATGAGTTCCTAAACAGGATTTCACTAGAGGCAAATACTATCAAGTGAGCAACTCAAGTGTACAGTAAAAGCTCCCACTAGCAAAAGGTTGAATAAGCTTGAATCAACAAAATAGATGGTTTTAAGTATTTTATTTTCCACATTTTTGATGACTTTCAAAGTAGTACCCAGCTGCCTACACTGTGTGAACTTTGGGGACAGAATTATGCTTATTGCAGCCCTTACAATAGTTAGACTATGCTTCCTTTAATTAAAATTATACCCAAAGATAAACAATGGAGAACATAGAATCTTCACTAGAGAAAACAAAGACTGAAGTGTATTAATTATGTCATTACTCATCAAGGTTCTCCTCCCCCTCCTCCTCTTCATTCCCCAGTCAGAATTGCTTCATCAATTTCCAATTCTACCTTTCCTTTCTCCTCCTTCAGAGTTGGCAACTGGACTATTAAAATGAAATCCTCAACAAGCCTTTCAGTTAAAGGTGCTCTTTGTGGAAGATATAATGGTAATAGGGATTGCAGGTTCCTACATTTCCAGTCTTTTTCAAAAGACAGCAAATTTTGGCAAGAAGCTAAGAAAGTACAGTCCTTAGTTCAATCTGCATTTATTCAAGGCCGAGTTGTATGCCCTTGGGCAATCAAAGAGTTTCAGAATGTGTGCCAAGTGTCATGTCATTGAGTTTGCCCTGCCATCATCTTCTCTCACCCAGGAAGGCTGTGGAGGAAGATGATGACTCCAGGGAAATCAAGTCAAGTTTATTCAGTGCTCAGTCTCAGGCTATTAGTTAAGAAGACAATGAGAGTTCCGGATACAAAGACTCTCATTCCTCTTCTCTCCCTTCTCTCCACTGAGTAGAGAGAGGCACTTGAATCAGCGCTGTCAGATTTATTAACACGTGAAAATAAAGAGGAAGAAAATTTGTCCACAATAAGCCTGTGTAACAAAACTTTGCAATTCTTTCTTATTACGCACACTTTTGTTTTTGTTTAGGAATAGAGAAGAAAGAAAAGAAACTTATCCAAACTGTAGAACAATGTAACATGTATGCAAAATATTTGGCAATTGCTGGGACTCCTGCCCCCTAGTGCTTCTGTGGCATTTTAAAGTTAAAAATATTAGTAGACAAGTAAGAGAACTATTAACAAAAAAAGATAATTGACAGGCAGTAAAATGGAGTGATTTGGACACTGTGTAGTGATTTGGTGTTAAGAAGAGCTGTCTGCCCTTGGCAAGTTGCTTTAATTCTGCTAAGCTTCAGTTTACTCATCTATAAAATGCAGATATTAAAATTAATGGCTTTTAATTGGATGGAGTGAAGTGATATATCTAAAGAGCTTGGAATATTGTCTGGAACAAATTAAATGTTGATTATTAGTAGTGCTAAAAATATTACAATTAAAATCTAAATGATTACATTTTAACTTTCATCTAGGTATTGTGTTGGAGTTATCCACTATTTTGCAACAAAACCTTTACAGTTCTTTGTCTGTCTGTTTGTCTTTCTCTATAGAAGGGTATTTCCTGTTTGCCTAGGAATTTGCATTAGGGTCCACAGATGAAAATTACAGGTATTAAATATTCCACATTAAAAAAAAAACCCACCACATTTGGGGCCAGACTTACATCTACAGGGCTTAATAAGGACTTAATAGAATTACCGTGAGCTACCAACCAATCACCGCCTTCTCAGCCCATTTGAAAAGATTGGAGAGGGGAGAAAGAGTCTTCATGGTCAGCCTTGGAACAGTGTTTGCAATGTGGCAACAGGATGGGGTGCTTACCTCAGCCCAAAACCAAGTGAAGGGAGTCTTCAAAAGAATCACTTGCAGTCTGAGGACCCCTACATTAAGGAACTCGGCATAGGTCCTTTAAGGACTGCCTTCCCCAAATTTGGTGGTGCAGAGATATTCTAGTTTCCCATGTATCAAGTAAATGGCATGGGAAATAGCTGAGCTTGAACCACTTGAGCCATATTTGAGGGAGCCCAGCAGCAAGTGAGACTGGGGTGTACCATGAGTGGAGGATGCTGAGATTGAGTGGGAGAGATTGCGCTGTACCCTGGGCTCTCACACTAGGGAACTGTGCAGTGAGGCAGCCCTGTTTGACTCTCTGAGGACGGTATATATGTGTCCCACAAGTAAGCCAGCGTCTGGATGCCTACCGCATGGACGTCTTGTCTAAGGGGAGCTGTGACAGCAAGAATAGAACTATAACTATGGGAATTAAGTAAGGGAGCCCTTGCTTTTTACATTCATCCTTTCTCTTTGCCTAAAGCCATGTGCTGGATTAGATCTAGGAGGAGGAATTTTAGAAGTAGTTGTGTTTCCATCTGTCCTCTCAGGCATGCTGGAGTTACAGAAGTGAGAGAGCAGACATTTCTCTCCCACTTTAGGTGCCTTACATCAGGGGTCTAGTCTGCATGAAGGGATGGTGAGAGTTGAAAGTTTTTAACAGGACTCTTTTCTCTATCTCAATACATAGTCAGTACCCAGAAGAGGTTTGCTTTTATTTGATAAAGATAACTATATGCCCTCATCACCTTTACTTTAGAGTTATATCAACTCTCCAGCTCTGTGCTACAATTTAGTTTGCAGGAACTTTCATTAACCAGCCATCCCACAGGAAATCATGTTGGTGTACTATATTGATGGCATGATGCTGTTAGGACATGGAGAGCAGGTGCCTTGAGATGATGCATAATTGCTAGAGGGTGGGAAATAAATCTCTCAAAATAGAGGGGTCTACAACTTCAGTGAAATTTCTGAAGCTCCAGAAGTCTATGAAATATCTGGAAATGTCTTCAAATTGGAAAGAATAGTTGCTAGACTTTTCTTCTCTATCAGTAAGATAGAGATGATGCTTGAAGGGCTTCTTTGCGTTTTGGGATCAATATATGCCATATATGACTCGTTTACAAAAGCTGCAAGCTTTTTGTGGTGTCTAGAGTAAAAGACGCTTCTGTAGCTGATCTAAACTGCAGTATAAGCAACTCTTTCAACTCTTACTAGTTGGTGTATCCACTTAGTAGTGGTCAAAGTGTCTGAAACAAATTGAAACGTTCATTGGAGCCTGTGGCAGGTAGGAAAATCAGAGTGAAAATACCTAAGACGGCTTTGGAGCGAAGGCATGCTCCTTTCAGGAAGTAATTATTCTTTCTTTGAAAAACAGATTTTGCCTTGTTAATGGACCCTGATAGAGACTAAAGTCTGATCAAAGACAGGAGATAACCAGGCCACCCAAGCTGCCCAGTTTGAACTATGTGTTATCTGAATCAAAAGCCATTCATTTAGGATGCCCAGCAATACTTTTTCATCAATTGAAGTGAGATGTATGGGACTGGGCCTGAGTAGGTAGTGAAGATAAACCAAGATGCATGATCAGGGGGATTACACTTCCAGTGTGTTTGTTTGTTAGGTCACTTAGCTTCCTTTTTCTCAATCCACATTTATAGCATCATTGTTGAGTTCCCTATATCAATCAGTTGAGAAAGAAAATATCTGTGCCTATTTTATAGATGATTTTAATCAATATGCTGGCACCAGTTATGTGTACTGTTGTGATATTATCATGCATTGGTGGCCTTGAAAGACAATGAAAAAAATTTCTCAGGGAACAGAGTTTAATAATGTACACCATTATCTAATTAATCTGGAAGGGAAGATGGCCTGAGATGAGTATATATATCTCTTTATAAACAGTGGCAAATGATTTGGCTAGATGATCAGAGGTTTGGAAAGAATGGGTTTGGAGGATTTGTGACAAGGAGATTTGAAGGAGTATGTAGATGAGCCTCTTAGAATTAGTTCATACTATTTATTAATATCTATCTATCTGCCTACCTACCTATCTATATCATATGTGAAAGCTCATAAAAAGCACTTCACTGAATGTGAGGTTCTTAATAATCAGGACAAGATGATTTACCCTGTGCCTGTTTGAAGACTTCTTTGCTGGCCACTTTGATATACTTTTTTAATAGGTTTTGGAAGAAGTTCCCATGAGTGAAGAAGATGGTGGCTATGCATGAAATCAGCAAGATTGATTGCCCTTCATAAAATATGACTTGACTGTTTTTACTGTTAGTGTCAGAATGAAATTCTGAGTCCTTGATATGTCCTAGGTGGTCCTGTTATCATTAAGGGGAAGTGCTAGGTCTCTTTGCTACATGTTGTGGTTTTTTATTTTTCTTCCTATTCTGACATGTTCTTCCAACATCCATAGACTTCCTTAATACTTTGTACAGTATTACTACAACAAAAACTGCTTCTCACTAGGGAGCTGCATTACAGTGAAAGAACAAAGCCACGCTCTTTTCAGTAAGTAATTATTCACAGTGAAAGATGTAAAACAGTAGGCTAACTTCTATGATATTCATTGTCTTAGTATGTTCCCCCATCATCCAGAACCATTAACTAGACTATTGGATATACAGTTATAGGACTATCTAGGAGATGACATCTTATAAGTTTAAGGTACTCTTCTATAATTGTATTTTGTCCACTAAATCAGTGACCAATACATGGAGTTGTTTCTTCAGTAGCCGGAATACCCAGAACTAGACCCAAGGAGGAAAAGATGGAGGGGGTGTATCAATGTACCATGACTAATTGGTCCACTTATTAAAAATTTCTTAATTGTCCCTGTGACTCTGGACTTGGTTGGTTTAGAGAAGTTTTACTCACACAGGTAATCTTTCCACTTGAGGTTCCTACTGTGGTTCCAACAATTTGGAAGCTAAGACATTAGTCACTGGTGACTAGTCACAGAAAAGGGGCATAGTGTTGGCCATAATGATTGATTCTGATTGTCAAGGTTGA
This sequence comes from Phocoena sinus, assembly GCF_008692025.1. Lineage (NCBI taxonomy): Eukaryota > Metazoa > Chordata > Mammalia > Artiodactyla > Phocoenidae > Phocoena > Phocoena sinus. Next base: position 78,173,086 of record NC_045767.1, read on the forward strand.
AGCTGCCCAATGGGAGTAAGGGAAGAATGGAGAGAACCCATACTTTCCCGTGTGGTTCCTCTCATTATTGTCATTTAAAGTCTACTAGTTAAAGAATCCCAACAATCTGAAGTGCTGGTTGTAGGCAAAGCAATGGCAGAATGGGGGGTGAGTAAAAGAAGTTATAAAAACAATCTATGGCCTTGTGACCATGAGCAGGAACATCCATCTCATGTTCCTTGCTGTGACCAGAATTTAAAATTGTAGATACTGGTGGATTGTGTTATTGTTCCCCAATACTTGCTACTTCTCTCTAAGGAGAGAATATATATTTTTCCACTCCAATAACTTCAGTCTTAACTATTTAATATCTGTAGTGAGTGGAAAGTGAGCAGAGGTGGTATGAATTACTATTAGTAGAAATTTAAGTCAGTGAATCGTTCTTTGTATCCTCTTTTCCTTTTGCCATTAGATCAGCAGTATTATAGTTAGATCCACCAATGTGGGTTTTAAAGTACAGACCATGGGGAGAGAGTTGTAGCTAACTCACAGTAGACATGTAGTGCAGGTAAGAAATAAATGTTATTGGAACCACTGAGGTTTGGGGTTTATCACTGTAGTATAACCCAGTCTCTCCTGGCTTATACAGCATGTTTTTCTTGAACAAAATTTCCTATCATTCTCACTCCTTTTCTCCCAATCTTCTATAAAGTGTGTGTTGGTAGTGGTTAACTATGCAGTCAAGCCCATGGGTTATAGAATAATGAGACCAAATAAACCAAGATGAGGAGTGGATACTACCCAGTGATTCTGGATTACTGACTCTGGATACAGTCAGTAATTGATAATTTTGGTGTAGATAACTGATGAGTATATTTTTTGGTTGTATAGCAATCACAGTATGTTTGAGGGAAAAAATTTAGGAAGTGGGTATGTAAGTATGGAAAGAAGACTATCTATTGGTGTTGGGCAACCAAAAGATAGACTGTGGTAGACATTTGCCATTTTTTCCAGTTGTCCACATTTCAACCCACTTTCCATGTTTGTGATTTCCATGAGCATAGTTGAGAGGCAGAGCCAGTCTCCTACCAAAGAAGATGAAAATGCCAGGTACTAGCTCTCCCAGCCTCTCTCAAACCTAGGGCATGACCATATGACCTAGTCTCCACCAGATAGATGCATAGTGCCAGACTTTTTTTTTCCCCTCAGAGTAGGGATTTGAACAGCTAGGATTTGAACTCAGGTTTTTGTAATTCCAAAAACATGGTGAACCTTTAACTAAATTTAGAGTGTCACCAACAAATGGGAGTTAAGTGGCACTACCACCTACTGGCTTTGTGATCTTGGGCAAATCGCTTAAACTATCTGAAGCTCAGTTCTTTGTCTGGAAATTGAGGATAATGAAAGTGTACCCCCATAGAGCCCTTGTGGGGAATAAATGCAATAATGCATACAAAATACATTAAATGAGACAATGTGTAAAGCAAGACCTAAATAATTGGAAGCTTAGTCATGCAGAGAAGGAGGGATTGTGGGGAATGCTCTTTGGCAGTAATGGTGACAACAGTGAGCCTGAGTTCCCAGGGCATCCATGGCAGTTGTCATCTATAGCATCTAGACTCCATGTCAACTCTATGGTGGCTGTTTCCTTACTGGGCGAGTTCTGTGATGTGATGAAATACTGCCCATCTGGAAGATTCCATTGTGGTTCTCTGGCTCTCTCATTGATGCTGTGAACTGCCCAATAGTCTTTTAGTAAATTCCTTATCTACTATGTCTGCCAAGTCTGGTTTTGTTGCTTGGAACTAAGAACTCTGTCTATTTTAATAGGCCTGGCTTTATTCCTGGTAGTCAAAAATGTATGAATTATAGAAATCAGATAAATTTGTCTTGAATCCCACTGTGTCATTTATGAGCCTAAGTAACTTGTTCAAGTTTCTTGAACTCTTTGAGCTTCCAGCTTCCTGTCCTTATATGGAGATAATAATATGTACCTTATAGGGTAGTCATAAAGATAAAATGAGATAATATGTATGAAAAACTCCTAATATCAAACCTCACCTCTAGAAAGCATGCAGGACAGCTTAATTTCCTTCCCCAAACCCAGGGTGGCTGTCTCTGTCTCCTCCATGATAGGGATTGGGCTATATAAACATTATACAAATAACTGTTGGCTCTGATATTGGGATGAGTCAAAGAACCTGGGGGAGAAGTATGCCTTTGAGAGGACATAGACAATAGCTGGAAAAGGGAATTTCTCTAGCTCTATATTTTTTTTTTTTTTTTTTTTTTGCGGTACGCGGGCCTCTCACTGTTGTGGCCTCTCCCGTTGCGGAGCACAGGCTCCGGACGCGCAGGCTCAGCGGCCATGGCTCACGGGCCCAGCCGCTTCGCGGCATGTGGGATCTTCCCGGACCGGGGCACGAACCCGTGTCCCCTGCATCGGCAGGCGGACTCTCAACCACTGCACCACCAGGGAAGACCTAAGTACCTTTTTTTTTTTTTTTTTTGCGTCTAGGCCTATCTTAACTGAGTAGAAGGAATAGGGATAAAGGAATGAAGGGATGAATAGGGATAGGGATGAATAGGGATAAAGGAATAAAGGGATGAATAGGGATAAAGGAATGAAGGGATGAATAGGGATAAAGGAATGAAGGGATGAATAGGGATAAAGGAATGAAGGAATGAAGCGTGTTGTATCTTCGATTGCCTTTTGCCTGCATTCAGTGGTAATTGAGTCTGCATTATTTGTAATTTTCTGCATTATTTGTGTTGAGCCTATTAGGCAACTGCATCATTAGTATCATATTCACAAGTGTTATGCAGTTACAGCCAACAGACACTTAATGGAAAAATCTGCTTTGAATCATGTGGGTGTTTTCTTTCTTTCCTCCCTATTTCCTTCTTTCATCTTGCTGGTCACACACACACACACACACACACACACACACACACACACACACCCCATGAAGCATATTGTATATGCCAAACTTGCCTATTTGTGATAAAGGATCTAGCTACTAAGTGTACCCAGGATAATGATTCAGTGAAGCCACATAAACTCACTTACTTTGGGTGTTAGAAATATTTTATTTGCTGTTTTATTGCTATTCTTAGAAGCATTACTTTACAGCAGTGGTTTTTAAACTTCAGTGTGCATAAAAATTGTCAAGGAGATGACTAAACATGCAGATTCTATGGCCCACTCAAATGAAGCAGGTATGCTTATAGCTTTGCTTCCATAATGTGGAAACTGAGGCACAGGAAGGCTAAATGACTTAGCTATAGTCCTGATGGAGTCAGAATTCAATCCCAGGTATTTCTTATCCATAATGCATACAGCAACAAAGCAGAGTACCATGCCCTGTGACAAGCAGCTAAGGACAAGTTTAGTTTTAGTACCGTTTTTCTTAGAATTTATTGTTGTCTTTTTGATATCAGTTAGACCTTTACCAGTTTTCAATAGGGGATGACAATTCACATTCTCTCATTTCTGTTTCTTCTATTACTATAACTTTTCCTAATTGAATGAAAATAGATATCAAAATAACTGTACACCAAATCAAACACTTGAAAGAGTAATCACTTAAAAGCACCTGCTTATTTTTCCAGATCTGTCAAACCTTTCCATGCATTTAAGATTTAGGATTGAGAAATAGATCCTTTGGGACTGTTAGGGGATTATGACTTTGGGAAATTAATCCATGGTAAAAAAAAATGTGTTTACAATGCTTGGACATTCTTAAACCTTTGTTTAGAGAAAATTCATGACTCTTCTCCTCTTTATTGCCCCATTTCCAATTTTTTATTACCATTTGTTGAATGCTTTCTGTATACACAATTACTTTCTATATATTATTTTATATACTGTCCTATAAAGAGCAACCTATAAGGTAGATCTTATTCTTCGCATTTTATAGATGAATAAAAAGAAGTTTAGAGAGAATAATTTCTCTAATATCACACAACTATAATTAGCAGGGTTAATTTATTATTATCGACTCCAGTTCCATTCTCATTTTAAAATCTGTGCCCGTAACGATCAATAGTGCCTATCTACCTAACAGAATCATAGGTTTTTATGTTCTCGGGACAAACCAGTAATAAATTCAGCAATAGCAACCACAACAAAAAACTAAGCAAACAGATTTTACATCATGCAGCATGTTATGGAATTGCTCTAAAGCATAGAGTTAAACTGCAGTGTAACGAGAAGCTTGGGATCTCTTTATGACACAGTAACTGTTCTCATGTCAATGACAAAATGGCAGAAGAGCCAAACACAGGTGACAGGAGTCCCAGCACAGCACTCTGTTTGTGAACCCTTTATTAAATGGAGCCGTTGGCTATCACCTGTGGTTTCCTAGTTGTGTCTCCCACTGAACACACATTTGATCTTCTGATTAATTAGGTGCACCTTGGCTAGAAGCCCACGATCAAGCATACGTGTATCAAAGCTTAAACTGGGTTCCTCCTAAGATGAAAGCAGAATGTTTCAAAGTGCAGCATAAATCCTCATGTCATCTTCTTGGAAAAAATGAATGACATTAATAATATTAACTTATTGATAAAATAAAAACAATTATAAAGAAATGATACACTTCAACTTTTACTCCTAATTTGTATTTTTATGACAAGTTTTTTACTGGAGTAAAGTGGCAGTGGTCTTTTTGAGATCTTTAATTAGAACAAATTAATTCCATCCCTTTGGCACTAAGACAAAAAATTGGACTCCCAAATATATTGTCTCTTAAATGTTTGAAAATCTGCCTATATTCTTTCTGAGATGGAGTCATTGTACTGCTTTCAGTATTCTATGGGACAAGTAACATTTCCCTGTTTAATAGCTATTTTATCTAAGAGCTGTGTCACCAAGTTCTTTTTTTTTAAAAGAGGTTCCAAATGTCTGAGTTGCCTGTTTATTCCTGCTCTCTTTGACTTTCTTCCAAACATGTCTTTCATCTCTGCAGTGAGCAACAGATAATCAGCCAAGACTGTCTCCCCCATCTTACCCCTTTTCTCTGTGCTAAGGTAGTCTCAGCGTGTTGTGTTTCCTTTCTCCACAGTGGCTAGAGTACTGCCAGCAAGTGAGACACCAAAAACTCATTTTCAATCTTCAGCCACGTAATTAACAGCAAAGATGAACTGATAGAACAAAGATCCATTTGCACAGCCTTGGTGGCTCTCTGTGTGTTATCTACGATGGATTATCTATATTTTTATTTTCCTGCACATTTGCTTACCTTAATAGGTGTCTTGATAAATATATAGTAGCAACCAGACATTTACTCCTCAGCTCTGCGGTTTAGATCATTCTTTGTTTAAATTAGTCTTTGCAAGGTTGTGGGATCCAATGGGGGCTAGCAAAAAAAGATCTATGAAGAATATAATTTGAATTTTCCTTTTTATATTATCTCTTATCAGTTGTCTTTAATAAGTTTTCTAAACTTTTTCCTTTAGAGTTTTTTGTTAATTATATTAGTAAAAACTTACTAATGTAAATTCACTCTTTTTATGACAAGTAAAAAAAATAAAAGCCTTCGTAACGGGAAAGTTGCTTTCCATCTCTTTAAATAGAATGCTAATGCTAACAGCCAAGGATATATGTTTGTATCCCCATTTCCATGGGTACATATGTATCCATGTATGTACATATGTGTGTATATACATAAAATATGTGTATATGTATACAAATACATGTATGTATGTATACCCCTGTGTTTATATTTTTACAAAACTGTAATAATATATGTTCTTCACAGTTAGTTTTTGTTTAAAACTTTATCCATTCAAAACTAGTCATTGCATCTCTCTATGTGCCAAGCAGTGTTCTAGACACTGGGAATGTGATGATTAGCAAGATGGATAACTTACTGCCTTCCTAAAACTTACACGTTAGTGAGTTGTGGATACCGCTCAGATCAATAGACATAGAACCAGATGATTTAACAAATGGCTTCATAATCTTGTAAATTTCCTTTCCTACTGATAGGCTTTTGTATGTTTCTCACTTTTATTGTTATTGCCAACAATGGTATATTAAACACCCACATATAGCTATTCTTACCTACCAGTGCTTTTGTCTTTAATAGGGTATATTTTTCAAAACTGGAATATCGGGAGAAAATAAAAACATATTTTTCATTTGACTAAACCTTGTAAATAACTTTCAAAAAGGCTAGAGCATCCTTAGGTACAATGCTTCCACCATCCACATATCCATCAAAAATGTAGAAGAGTGTTGTTTCCTTTCATTCTGGTGAGTACCCCTCTTTTACCATTCACAAATTGCCATTTGTGAAAAAAAAAGTGCTATTGTGAATATAATTCACATTTTCCTAGTTACTAGTGAGATGGAGCACATTTCATGTTTATTAGCCATTTGCATTCCTCTAGACTTTTGCTGGATTTTTTTTCTCTCAGTTTCTTTTTTTCCCCTTTGTTTCTTTCTATAAGGGTATTAGTCCTGTATGTATTCTGTGTGTTGTTGCAGATATTTCCCCAAGTTCATCATTTATCTTTACATTTTGCTTTTTGGCATATTTTTCCATGTAAAATTCTAAATTCTTTTTTGTTTTGTTTTGGTTTGGTTTTTTTTTGTTGTTGGTGTTGTTTTTTTGGTTTTTATTTGCGGTACACGGGCCTCTCCCTGTTGTGGCCTCTCCTGTTGTGGAGCACAGGCTCTGGACGCGCAGGCCCAGTGGCCATGGCTCACGGGCCTAGCCGCTCTGCGGCATGTGGGATCTTCCCGGACCGGGGCACGAACCTGTGTCCCCTGCATCGGCAAGCAGACTCTCAACCACTGCGCCACCAGGGAAGCCCAAAATTCTAAATTCTTTATGTGGTCAAGTGTGTTTAACATTTACTCTTGGATTTCTAAGTTTCCTCCCTTGCTTAAGAAGTTCTTCCCTATCCCAAGATTATTCAGATATTATCATAAAATTCTTCTAATTTTTAAATTATTTCTTTTTTAGACTTAGATACTTGGTATATTAAGGTTTTGTTTATGTACATGGTATGGGGTTGGGTTTCAGCTTTGTTTTTTTCCAGATTGGTAGCTAATTATGCCAGTGTCAGCTATTACAGTCCCCTACTTCCTCCTAACAGAATTTCCACCTTGCCATACAGATTCCCAGGCATTCTTGGATAACAGCCTACACCTTGGTTAGGTTTCATGGACCTTCTAGATTTCTCTAGGTTCTATCATACAATCAAAGGAAGTTAGTGAGCAATTGAGAGTCTAGAAATGTAGTGGTGAATTCATTGTCACCAGTTTCTCATTAATAAATGAGGACTCTAATGCTATTCCCTCAGAACTAGCAAATGATAAGTGCTGTTACCTAACTTTCTTCTGATGAAATTTCTGTATTAACAAACATAGTTCATGTAAAACTCTAAATTCCCTGTAGTTTGTTTCAAACATAATAAAATAAACTTACATTTTCTCCTATTATAATGTTATATTGCTTTATAATCAAGTTAATATTATCCAGGGACATTTAAAAGGCTATAGTTTATTTCTAACATGACTTATAATTGATTAAATTGACATTCACTGTTCTAAGTCTGTCACATCATTAAAATCACATGGAAGCTAGCTACTGGAAAGAGTGAAAATCTAGACAATTTCTTCTCCACAGACATTGGCAAGTTCTATATCTCAAAAACTCTTTAGCTCAGTATTTCTCAAACTGTGCGTGTGGTATACTAGATTGGTAGGGTATGTTAGTTTTAACATACAAAAGAGGTTCTGTGTCAAAAAATTTGACAAGTGTTAGATCAAACATACTTAAATAAGATTTTCAGTGCAGGACTTCTCAGAGCCTTTGATTTATTCTTGTGGACTATAGATCTCCATAGGGCCATATGGTATGCAGTGTTTCCTAAACTTCTTTGACTTTAATTACTTTCCCCCATCCATGGTATATTTACAGAGCTGATGTCTCACAGAAGATACTTTGGGAATGCAGCTTTCTTTCCTTCCCCTCCCCAAGCTTATTCCTTTTTTTTTTTTAAAACATTTATTTATTATTTATTTATTTATTTTCCTTATTGTTTTGGCTGTGTTGGGTCTTAGTTGCAGCCCACGGGATCTTTCGTTGTGGTGCGGGGTCTTTCGTTGCTTCTCTCTAGTTGTGGCACTCAGGCTTCAGGGCGTGTGGGCTCTGTAGTTTGCTTCATGTGGGCTCTCTCCTTGAGGCACGCGAGCTCAGTAGTTGTGGCACGTGGGCTTAGTTGCCCTGTGGCATGTGGGACCTTAGTTCCCTGACCAGGGATCGAACCCGCGTCCCCTGCATTGGAAGGTGGATTCTTTACCACTGGACCACCAGGGAAGTCCCCCCAAGCTTATAATTATCACTGTTCGTAAGTTTCCATCTTCCCCCAAAGGAGGAAAATGTAAATATGAAAAAATAAGAATAACTGAATTGGATTAGTGTGGTCTTATACATGGGAAAAACCACTGATAAAAATTCCTGATGGACGACTGGCTTTTCACACGTCTCAGTCAAAACTTCATGCTTTTCTGGGCCTTATCATGCTTTTACAACCCATTCTACTTTCATAGGCATCACTAAATAGTCTTCTTAATCATGGCCCTTACATTATTGCTAAATTTCCCAAACCTTAAAAGAAATAAATCCCTTTCCTTCTAGCTTCGTTTTTTTCCCCTCACTCGGGAATCTTTCTGAGCACATCATGAGCGTTGGATGGTTGTGGGAGCAATTGCTTATTAAGGTTTATATTCTGCTATTTGAAATCTATTTGTGCTGTAGGAGGGAAAACTACTGTAGGAATCTATACATAAAGGGTCGGTTTTGCTTCTTTATTCTTTTAACTCAATAGTATAATCAATTCTGTTATCTTCTGAACTTTCTATAACTCAGTTCTATCCTAGTGGCAGTGAGTTGGTTAAAAGTCAGTGTTTTTTTCTGGTAGGAGTATTCATGGGTTCTGCAATTCAGCACTTTTTATTTTTTCTCCAGAGAGATGGTGACAAGAATGCTCAAATAATTAAATTGCCTGTCCTGGTTGTCTTATACAATGGCAATAGCAAGTTCACAAGAAGAAGGTGGGCTGACTCTTGATTCTCCCATAAAAAATATATTAAAATTAAGTATGTTGGGCTTCCCTGGTGGCGCAGTGGTTGGGAGTCCGCCTGCCGATGCAGGGGACACGGGTTCGTGCCCCGGTCCGGGAAGATCCCACATGCCGTGGAGTGGCTGGGCCCGTGAGCCATGGCCCCTGAGCCTGCGCGTCCGGAGCCTGTGCTCCGCAACGGGAGAGGCCACAGCAGTGAGAGGCCCGCGTACTGCAAAAAAAAAAAAAAAAAAAAAAAAAAAAATTAAGTATGTTTTAGTATTTCTATGAAAATAAGTATTGAGGTCTAGAAAACCAGTAAATTCTTGTTTTCCTTTTCTGTCTCTCTTTTTCTTTCCTTCCCCTCCCCCTCCCTCCAATCTTTATTTCTTTCTTGAACTGTGCTGTTCATTGATATAAGACTTGTACTGCAACTTAAGTAGAGAAGCTGGGAGAGAGAGTACAAGATTAGAGAATCAGTAGGCTGTACACATAAAATCTAAGAAACAGGTGCTGGTCCCTCATTTCATTTTACAAGAAAAGAACTGACAATGGTAAAAACATAATTTCATATATTTTCTCAGTGTAGTTATGTAGAAAGAGGAAGGTTCTACACTATTTTCTCTTTATGTGCTGCTTGGAAGAACATTTGTTAACTTTACTGGCAACATGTTATGGTTGTCATCGACAAACCCCTCTAATTTTTCCTAACTCCCTTAGTATTTCTTGTCCATAGATATTGTTTGTCAGACTACTTTCCTCTCATGCTTTGTCTTTTTTATTTACTCCTGTGAGAAGTTTTTTAAACAAGGAAGCCTATTTATATTTCAAACAGTTTGCTCTAAGATTTGTTCTCTTTCTCAACTTTGTGGGTGGCAGAATACAGGTAGGGTAGCATCTATAAACAAATGGAATTCTTCATATTATCTTATTAATTCATGGTGATAGGCCATGAGTCAGGAAACCTGGATTTTTATTTCTGGCTCTGCCTGTTACTGACTTGCTTTTTCTCTTTTTTAAAAGTCATTGGCAATAATAATTTTTGGTCTATACATCTCACTAGTCTATATAACTCATATGTAAAACATGGGATATTGAGTACAAAAGAAAGAACTTTAAAAGTTGTAATAAGATACTAATAAAAAATCTTACATGCAGTATTGCTTTCTGGAATTATATTATTTATTGATCACTTATTTATTCAAGTGAATTCAGCACCTAGAATGTGCTGGGCATTGTACTACATGATGTGGATACAATGATAAATAATATAAATTCTTGTCTTATGACAGCATACACATCATCAGGATTTGCTAAACCATCAGCTTATAATTATTAGTTTCCTCATATAATTTTGTGAGTGCCCCTAAATTTTAATAGTTTCCTAAATTTTTCAAGTCCATTTGTTTATTTTGTTGGTGAGGGGAGAGTTGAGGTTACTTAATTTAAATAATGGGTCAATATCCAGTTAATGTCTTGATTTCTGTGACTTGTCCATACTCTACCTCATTGCTAATAATGATACCAACTTTATTATTTTTTGAGTACTGCTCCTTTTTCTCTTTAGTATCTTAGCTTGTCCCTTTTGTGTTTTGGACATACTCTTTAATTTTCTTTGATTGACTTTGATACCTTTGGCTCAGACTGTCTTTTTATTGACTTTATTTTCTCCCTATCACAAATTATGTATTTCCTCTGTCTTTAGTTTTTGTTTTCTGTGGAGAATTTTAGTTTCCACTCAATACCTAATGACTCCTTCAGGAAACAATTACATATTGTTTTTTTTTATTGTCAAGGTACATGAATAAACACCGGTTGAATGTTTTTGGAGCTGAGTGAGAGTCCATGTAATCTGCCATCATTTCTCTGTGTGTATGTGTGTTTGTGCATGCAGCTTACACCCTCAGTTTACCAAAATGATCTTGTGATAGATGTCTCCTAAAAGTCCTACAGCACATATAAATTAAATACATCCATCATGGCTTTCTTTTATTTGAAGACAGTCGTTGAAGATACTTATAAGAATTTCCATGAATGATTTGAAAATTGGTGCTTTAGGAAATGTACTCTTTTAAGAATCGTCTAGAATTGTTTCCTCCTCTGTTCTCAAGAGATCATTGGCTTTGACACGGTCTTCCATTAGAATTGGGACAATTACTCTCAGTTTGCTAAATATATTTGTGAGGAAATTACCATATTTATTGATTTAATACAAACTTAAACTTGTAAGACTGACAATGAAGGAAAAAAAGAAGCTCTTCATGGGAGGAACAACTGGATACTACTAGCATTATGTCTTGTATTACTCAGGAATATTTTGGTTGCAAATGACACAAACTGAAGTGGAACTAAATTAAGCAAAAGGATGACTTATTGAAAAGATCCTGATACAATTCTGAGGATCATTGGAATTGAAGAACAATCAAAGTTTGGAAGGCAGGAATTTGGGAAAGGTCCTCAGGGATTTTATTAGTTAGGAAATCAGTTTAGCTGTTTTAATAGCGGGGCTTAAAGAAGACAGATTTATTTATCTCTTATGTAAAAGCATGAGTGAGTAGACAGTCTAGGGGGAGGAGGTCATCTGATCTATGATATCCAAAGTCCCGGGTTCTTTCTATCTGATTGTTCCACCATACCTAAGCATGTTATATTTTCTGCATGATTTATTCTGGATCATTTCCTGTTAGGTCTAAGCTCCAGCCTCTGGGATTGAGAAAAAATGGGGGAGCAAGCTGTTTCCTTCTAAGAACATGACACAGAAGTTGCTGATGTCACTTCTGCTCACATGTCTTTGTCTGAACTTGGTGATGTTGCTGCAAGAGAGGCTGGGAAATATAGTCCCCAGCTGGTAAGCCATTTATGTGCCCCACTAAAACTTGAGGGCTCTATTACCAAAAGGAAGAATGGGAGAAAGGATAGCAGGAACAAATTGCAGTCTTCCCCACAGGACTAACCCTTGAACAAGGTCAAGATTTTATCTATGGCACTTATCTCTCCTTGTCTCTAACAATGGGCTTCATTCTGTTCTACTACAGGATACAGAGCAGGAGATATGGTTATCAATGGCTCTGTGTTTACACTTCCTCAGCATCAAGATCAGTATCATTTCTAACAAGTAAACTCAATTATTTTTGGCCCTGGTACATTGCCCTAGGAGGCTGTGGCTAAAGAGGAGGGTAGAGTTCTAGGTAAGGATAACATTCATTTATTAACACATATTTATTAAGCACCCGTGTGCCAGGCAATATTATAGACCAGGGATAAATATGACCTGCTGTCTGCTTTTATAAAAGAACGTTTATTGGAATGTAGTCACATCCATTTGTTTGCAGATTGTCTGTGGCTGCTTTTGTGCTACAATAGCAGAGTTGAGTAGTTATGACAGAAATAGTAAGTTCTTGAAGTCTAAAATATTTATTGTGTGGCCCTTAATGGAAAAAGTGTGTCAACCCACTGTTTAAGCGTTGGGGATACAGTGGTGATCAAGACATTGCAAAATCTCCATCCTTTTGGAGCAAATATGCATAGGATTTGCCCTCTGAGATCCAGTTTTCTGAGTGGTTCCTACCTCTTACTAGGGTGTCTGACAGAGCAAATAATCTGTCTGTTCATTATCTGCATGGACTTTCAGATCTCCCTGGGATAGCCCTATATGACATGGTTTGTCTATACAAGGAGGGTTATACCATTACAACCCTAGTTCAGCGTCCTTATGAACTTATAACAGAGATTTCGCAGGCATCAAAATGACCTTTGTACCTTAGGTTATGTCTTGTACTTGGCTGTTGGTCCTTCTTGGGCCATGGATATTTCAAGCTGTCATTTTGTTGTGTTATTTGCATTGCTGTTTTCTTGCTTCTGACCATTTTCCATACAGCTTGTTTCATTTTCTTCCTCTGTATTATGGCATTTGGATTATTTTGAAAATGGGTGTGTTACCTGTGTCTGAAATAGTGATATTCTTTTTTGTTTTTTCTCATTTAAATATCTCTATCCTCTCCAGTTTGCTCTTCATTTTTTCTTAAAATTTTATAGAGGTTAATCCAGAATGTAGAAGTTCCCTCAGTTAGATTGAGGTTACTCATTACAGGTCTCACTCAATCTGCAAAGTAATGCAGTACATTAGTTTAACACTCATACATCCTCCACTGCTGGATGACATCCCGCCAACGTCTGTTTTTAAGTATCAAGGTTAGAGCGTTCCTGTAACACCACGATTGGGAGTTCAGCACTTGTCTGCCTAGAAATATGCTGCCGTCAGTATGTGGATAATTAATATAAGGGGAAGTAATGAAGTAGGGGGTAAAGGTACAAGAGCCTTATGGCAGGAGAAATTTATGATGGGAGAACTTTATAATGAGTACAAAGTGTACATTAGTAAATTTATGAAAGGGTCAAAATTGAAAATCTGTTGAGTATAGTGTGTGCTCATTGACTTCATCTTCAGTCCAATCAGGACTGAGAGGCTTACCGTGGCCTCATTTAGTTTACTAGTCATCAGCTTTTTCTTCTTGACTTTGCACTTGTCTCCCTCTCTCCCTCCCTCCTTCCTTTCCTCACTCCCTTCCTTCCTCCGTCTCTTTCTTTTTCCTTTCCTTCTTTCTTTCCTTCCTTCCTTCCTTCTTTCCTTCCTTCCTTTTTGCCCACCTGCCTGCCTTCCTCCCTCCTTTTTACTGTCCCTCCTTCCCTTCTCCCTCCCTTCCTTTCTTCCACAAACCATTCTGGAGTGTTTACTTAAGTGATAGGTTCTGAGCAAGATATTGGGAATATATTTCTGAACAACAGAGACATAGTGCTTATCCTTGCTTATCCTCATGCAGCTTATGGTCTCACATGGGAGAAAAACAAGGAAAAAGGAGGGGACTTTGGGAGCACATGCCAGGAACTAATAGATCTTTTACCTAGTGAAAATGCATTAGTAATTCTATAATAACTGTTTTATTAATATAAATCTCATCTGTTCTTTTCTTTAATGTAAATGCCAATGAACTTACTAAATGACTAGGTAAGTATTCAGTAGCATCCAAGAATTGTAAAATGATAAGTAGATGATATAATCATGGCCTAGTATCATTAGATTGGTGCTGTGACACTACTAATTAAAAACAGTGTCTTCTTTTAAGACCACACTGGTTAGCTTTATGTATTGTGTGTGGTAAACTTGAATTTCTTTAAAAAAATTCTATAACTCACAATTTTTATTAGGTTACACAATTTTTATTTTATTAGATTACCCTAAGATTTAAAATTTTTATTTTATTAGGTTACCCTAAGATTCTGGGGGGTTTTGGCATATACATTTGAGGGATGTTCTCATACTCCCTCCCATCATGATCACTAGAGAGGTGGGAGGTTGGTGACTATCAGAGTGTGGATGGGTTTCCAGAATTTGTTGTTACCTCTGATTACTTATACCTAAGCAGGGATGATGATGGTTAATAATAATAACAACAATAGTGATAGTGATAAATAGCTAACATTCCCATAGTACTAAGTTACAAGTGTTTTACACGTACTAACTCTTTAACCCTCACAGCAACTCTATCATTAGCTCCATTACATAGATGAGGTATTGAGGCCCACAGCTAGTAAGTGACTGAACTGGGAGATTCAAAACCGGGCTCTGATGTACACATTTGTAAACACTGTGTTCTATACTCTTTCACAGCTGTATAACACAGAACAGTGGTCTGGTGTTGAGAGAAGAGGACAGTTTTTGAAATTAAATGACCTGAGTTTTAATACCAACTCTATCAACATGCCTTTTGCCTTGGTTTACATGACAAAATTGAGGGATTGAGTTATACTGATATTCCATAAAATATGACCCTAGACATGTTCTATAAAAAAGGACTTAGTAGTTAAATAAGCTTAAGAAATACTGCAATTGATCTCTTGGAAAGCTGCAATGTTCCAAAAAGTCTTGCAGTAAAGATGCCTATTTAACTTTGTTTCACTGAGTTCTTCCTAAATTTTGACCAAGGGAGAGCTTAAAGTTTAGGAACTCCTAAACTTTTGGAGAAGAATGGAAGGGAAAACATATTTTAACACACTAGAGAACTAGTGATTTATGAAATTATTTTCAGGAACTCTGAACCATATAATCTTTAATGTCTCCTTCAAATTCAAAATTCCTATAATTGTAAATATCAATTATATATCTATATGTGTTTGCCAATTTTGCCTATTTGTATTGCCCTCCAATGTTGACACCAAACTGAGAGTTTGTTTGACGTACCTACGTAATATGTAATACTGTCAGAGGAAAGTATACTTTATATTCTTTGTAAGCAAACACAGCCCAGTAGTATCAAATTTACAGTTTGAGGCTCTTCCAACTGGTTTTCTGGCATGTATAACTTATGTTCCCTATCAAGCTGAAGTAGAACCTGCCTTACCCATAGCTTATTAGAAGGTTTAATGATAATAATTTTCTGTTGAAGTTAACTGAATTATAGTTTTACTTGCAAATGTGAGTACATTGTAACAGCCCTGAAGTCTTGGTGTTAGTAATGGAAAGTATTGTTTACAATGTTTGTTTCACCATTCAAGGAGTTTTCTGCAATGATCTGCCTCTAGCACAACAGTTTTCTTACTTTTTCCCTAGCTCTTTTAGGAGTAGTTTAGAGCTTTATTCTTAAATTCTGCTGATACTGACATGTGTGAACTTACTGTGTGTGTGTATTTGTGAAAGCACATACAGGGAGGACTTTGCTGATTTTGTTTGTACAGCCACAGTTCAAGACCATAAATGGTACACAGCTTTGCTTTTAGAGCAAGCACATTGAAGCCACTTATAATACAGGTATTGAGAGACTGAGAACCTTTTCCAATTTCTTCCCAACATCAAAAAATAAGAAACTGGAATTGGTAGAGGAGTTCTTTTTAGGATGGTGAAATTGAACTTAACATAACTTATTATCCCCAAGTTTTACCCACAGTCAAGAAGTAAGAAATTAGCCTTGTTAGGTAAAAAGATGTCTTCCTGTGGAATTGAACAAATGGGTAATTTGACAAAGTGCCACTGTAATATGATGGGTTACCTAAGACTTTCAGAAATGAGACACTCTGTAGTACGAATGAACTCTATTAGAAAAAAAAATGGAAGAAGAAATATCTTGTGCAGAAATACTGAACTGGGTCTTTTTCTCATACAAGAATTTTTAATGGTTCTAGTAAGCTCTGAAAAGAGACTTAATGGGATAAGCTGGCCTCTTTTATGGAATTTTCAGCTGGCACATTCTTCTAACTTTTAGTAAAAAAAATGTAACTGCTAGTGACTTAAATTGAAATTCTTGACAGACATTTCACCAAATGTCTTCTCCCTCTTTGTTGAAGACAAAGTACAGATCTTTAGCTGACCCAGAGGCTCCTTTACTTTCAGAAAGTGCTTCTCATTCATTGTAAGACTGCCTTGATGGTGATTATGACCCTGGCTCTGTGAGGGTCGGTATATTAAATTGGATGAGAAAGATTAGTCATTTATTATCGTAATTGGAAAGTGGGAAGGAGCAGAAACACCCCATAAAAAACTCTCAAGGGGATTCTTTGGCATGGTGGTGCAAATAATCAGAACTCCATTTTCCAGCTCCATCACTTTCTAGTTGCATCATCTCAAGACAATTACTTCACTTCTCTTAGCTTCAGTTTTCTTATCTATAAAATACAGATTGTGAAAATGCCCCTCACCCTGGCAGGGATGTCAGGATCAAAAGAAGCAGCATATATGAAGTACTTGGCATGTTACTGTCACCCAGAAATGTTAGGTGCGATTGTCAGTGGCTACAGAGGTTCAAATGGTTTTCATCAAGTTTGTTAATTCAGGGAAGTATATCCAGTTGGTTCATCAGCAGAATCTTTGTACGCCCTTGGAAAAAAATACCACATTGTTTCCTCAAAGATAAAGCCAATACAATTGTTGAAATTGCAGCAGCAAGAATTTTCTTCATGGTTATAATGTTATACGGCACCTAGGTTCTTAAATATATCTTTTAGTTTCAGCTTATTGTGGTTTAAGAACATCAGGAAGAGGAATAAGAACCAGCATGAGGTTGATGGTTGAGTGGCAACTGTAATTTTCCATATAACAGAATCTTTGCTAATATAAAAGCTACCTTCTGGTTATGCAAAAGTTTAATGAAATATAGGCACAAAATGGTGTTTTCTATCCGACAAAGAATAAGAGCAGACACGGAATTTAGCATGTGGAGTTATTCTTTCCAAAATCAACCACCTAAGGACCAAAGAATATGATTTAAAACAAAATTTCTATGCATTCTTTTTTGAGTGAACAAAACAGCTTGTGTAGCTAAACTGGGTAGCTGCAGTGTAATTTGGTAATGTTTCTATTTGTTGAAGAAATGCCGAATATTTGCAGGAATGGCAAGAAGCAAAACACAGCTCTCATTTGTATGCAACATAGTCATAACATAAAATTATGAGCTCAGAGATATGATTTCTGAAAAGATTGAATTAACATTGTGAATATTAGAGCCCCCTCATTTGCATAATTCTGGGGAATGCCATAGCATGACAAAGCTAGCAATTTCTTTGGCACTAGTGAAGAGTGAAGTTGTACAGCACTCCACAGTTCTGACTCACTGGTTGAAGTAAGAAGTGGGAGTTCACTCTTTGTAGAGGGCCTGGGAATCAGTATAGTTCAGATACCACTCCCAACTCAAAGCTCACCTGAAATAAAAAGAGGTAACTTTAGAAATGCTGCTTGAAATATGATGAGTAACTTCTGACATGTAGCTACCTGCTGTGAAAATTCCTCTTGGAGAGAAGAATATAATTATGTACTCAATACAAACCCTTGTAGTCTTTTTAACTAACTACAGTTACCCACAGGTGACCTCTGATTCCTTGAGTTTTCAAGAATGAAGCCTGGAGGGAATCAAAGCTTTTAGTATGAAACCAGGAACCTGCTGACATGTTCCTGGGGTCATGTGATCATTTTATATCCAGAGTCTTAACTGGAAAAAAAATCACTTGTGTTCACAGAACCAGCAAGCTGGTGTCTCTTCTTAGATCGCTGATACATTATTAGTCAGGACTGAGACTTTTCCTGTGTTATAGCTCTTTTGTTTCTTAACTAATGCATACTAACTCCTAAGTTAATAGAGGAATGTAAGGTGGGTATGGAATGTAAAAGATGAAATAGCAGTTACAATGTTACATTGTGAAGATGGAGGGAAAAGGAAGTGGATACAACATAAGTAAAAGTACGTATAGGTATTCTCTGCATTTAAGAGATCAGCTCTGTGGGACCGGGATGTATTGTATGTAAGAAATATGATATATCCCAATACATGGCAAGGAGAGTTTGATTTAGGATGGTGATGTCTGAAAAGCTGTTAAGAGGTTGATCCGAGAGGGAAAGAGGGCCTTTGGAATGAAAAACATTGAGTTTGAGAGTCTGTTTCCTGCCTGCTGAGGTGGGGGTGCCTGTTTTCACCTTAGGCAATTGACATTGGAACTCTAGGGTTCTGTTCTACACTGAGCCTTCTCATATAATGTGGATTATGTTTTCTCCATGGATTCTTTCTGTTACCCAGAGACCTGGGCCAATCTGTGCAATATTCATAAAAACAAAAGTTAAAAATCAAAGTTAACAAGGTGGATAAAAATTTCTTTTCCTCTCACCAAAACAGCCCCCCCCCCTCCAATTTTAGTAAAAGACACAGCTTACAAGGATTCTGAAAACCATACAGTGGAGGTGGAAATGGCTAATTTGTTCACTATAGACCAGGTAAAATTGATTCTGAATAACTCACAGTCTCACATCTTATGGAGCATGAAATTTATAACTAAGACAATAAATGCTGAAAAAAACCCAGAATGCTACAGAGAAAAAGAGGATAAAGTAGTTTATTTTTAGCTGTAGGAAGGACAACAGGGAAAACTCCACAGAGAAGAGGACATTAGAGCTGGACAATTAAGAATGAATGTGATTCTGTTTGTTAGAAAAGAAGTGATAGACCTTCTAGAAGAGGATCAGTTAAGTAGGGACAATATGTTTTGAACATCCATGGTATGTTCAGGGAGAAATAAGTATGTCGATGTGACTAGAATAGAGTACATGAGTAGGAGAAGGGGCTAGTGATATCTAGTTGGAAGGCAAGTTGGAGTTATATTGTAAAAGGTGCTTGTAAGTCAGTCATGCTCTTGGTTTTAGATTTCCTTAAACACTCAAAGGGTTTTAAAGCAGGGCAGTGCTATGTTTAGTCTATGCAGAGTAAAGGAGACACCCATGATGGAGGAATCTGGAGAAAAAGGAATGGATTAAGAAGGTATTGCTATAGCCGAGATAAGAGAATATGAAGGCATAGTGAAGTAGGAAGAGGAGATGGATTCGAAGAATATTTTATTAGGTTTATCAGTTAGGCTTGGTAGTTGGCTTAATGTGGAAAGTGAGTTAAAGAGATGAATTCAAAATGACCTTGAGGTTTCTATCTTGGGAGACTGGGTGGGTGGACATGTCATTAGTAAAGATAGGGAACATATGTGGAGGGAAACGGATTTAGGGGAATATCAAATTCAGTTTTGGACATGATGAATTTTTGATGCTTATGGGATGGTTAGGTGAAAATGTTCAGTAGGCAATTTGGAGGTGAATTTAGAACCCAGAGGAAATCAGAAGTGGAGAAATAGATTTAGATGTCACTTAAATAATAGGCAGTTGAGACACTGAGTGGTAATGAAACCACCCAGAGAGAAGGTGTAGAGAGGAAACAGAAGTACATCAGGGAGGTACCCTGACGACCAGCTGACATTTGCTGGGTAGTCTAAGGAAGAGGGGCCAGGGAAGAAGATTTAAAAGAGGACAGAAAGGCAGTAAGAGAACCAGAATAAAGTAGTGTTTTGGAGAGTAATATAGAAAAAAGTTTCAAGAAACAGAGAGTGGTCAATCATGACAGATGTTGCAAAGAAATCATATTGGATAAAAGCTTCTATTTTTTTCCAACAGTGCTTAGCTACCTAGTGGGCCATGGATAGCTCATACTGTTCATGTCTATGAAATAGAAAAAGGGCTTGGGGAGCAAAGGTGACCTATGTGTACATTAGACAAATGAGCCTCTCCTTCCAGTTGAAGGCAGCACTTAGAGCTTGGCAAACAACGCTTCTTTCACCTCCTTGCCCGAACAGTCTCGAGGAGGGCACAATTTGTGCAGAGCATGCTACAAAACCATATGTGGCTCTGGCTGACTGGGGGCAGGGGCAGTAAATTAATAATTGTGGATCAGCACAGGGGTCTAGGAGAAGGAGATAAAGGAATTGAGGTGATGCTGAATATTTATTTAAAATGGTTGCCCTTGGGCCCAAGAAGGCTAGGGAATGATGTGAAGAGAAGAAGGGACTGGCCAACTTGAGGAAATGAGTTAGTACGTCAGTAGAGATCCTGATGAGACCAAAGAGCAGAGTTTCTAAAGATTGGTAGGGGTGAAAGAATTGATTACAAAATCAATGGGAATGGATTCTGGAGCAGAAGTAAGGGTTTGAAGTGAAGGATGTCATGAAATGATGGGGCCAAGGTGTTGGGTGGTTTTATCAGAATATATGTTGAAATCACTTGGGGTGACAGCAGGCAATTAAGTAGAAAAGACAGCTGTGATTCTTAAGGAATGGGAGGGAATGATGGGAGGTGGGGTTCAGTAAGTGATAATGAGGTTGGAAAGAGGGTAGTATAACTTGATGTCATAGAACTCAGCTGGTGGCTAAAACAGAAAAAGGGGAAAATGCACTTTTTTCTGCATGACTAGTTCAGTTTATAACTTAACAACTCTTTGGGTAACTAAAAATTCTTACGCTGGCTGTTTTGTTTGGCTATGATGAGTAAAACACAGTAGAACAGAGAAAGGCAATTGTAGGGAAAACCATAGGTTTAAAAATTACATCCAGAAAAAGTGGGTGGTTTCAGAAGATACTAAAAATTTTATTACTATAAAAGAAGAATAACCAGTCCAAAGATACACACCTTTTAATAGTATTTCCTTAGGTGGCAAAACTGAGAGTGAGAATCCTGTGTATTTCACTTTGGAGGGTATTTCAGCTCTGCTAGACTTTTTGACCTAATTGTCCCAACTATAAGAAAACCTGAAATAATTCTGAAGTTTGTTGCGGGGAAGATTTGTTATTCCATCAATATTGTGTTCTAATTCATTGACTCAATGCTTAAGAACTTTGAATCCCAGTTTTTAATTCCTCCTTGATTAAGATCTTAATCTGGATCTTTATTTGGGAGAGATGAAAACCTTGAGCTTAACCTTGTCTTTCAAGAAGACACACACCTGAACAATGTATTGATATGAGAAGAAAAGAGGAATACAAACATATTTTTACAATCAAATACTTTGTTCCTCTCTGCTTCTTAAGAGTCTTAAGAGTGAAAGTGCCAAAGAAAAAAACAGAAGACGTGTCAAAAACCTCAATTATTCCCTTATTTGTGTTCTCTAATACTCAGTGGCATAACTAGTAAAAATGATTCTGATAAAAAACTTGTGGTTCTCCATTATTGTATACCTCTGTTCACAACAAAAAGAGTTCATGTCTCTTGTCGTTGCAGTGGAGGAAATGAAAGCATTTGGCTAAGTAAGGTGTGGGCCCATCGTTGGGTGGTCAAAAGCCAGCACTTTGGAGAGCAAGGGGCCAGCTGGAGTTGGGGAGAGAGAGCTGGAAGAAAGCCTTTAAAGGAACACAATCTCTTTCAAAGCTGAGCTGATCAGGAAGCATCCTAAGACCTACTCTGAACTGCATTCTTTTCATTCTGTTGGCTTTGACTTACTAATTAAAAATGGACTTAGAGTTAGGTAGCCTTTCTAAACTACTTATATTTATTATAGAACTAGTTAACATAATGAAAAATTTTATGATAATTACTATCAAATCTAGTTGAGCCAAACCCTCCTGTTCATGCACACACTGCACACTTATATATACTTATATGTTTCTTGGGATTAAGACAGTTTAAGTGTAAGATACCACCTGTCCAGTTGAGTGTTTTGCAGTCATCCATTAGTTGCCCTGTAAGTATGGTTGCTTTGGCCATCACAGTGAAGGAGATCTCATAAGAGGCTCTAGTCAGAGTGAGGTTCAGAGCCTCTGTCAACAGACTTGAACTTCATTAGCATTTGGAGAGCAGAGAGACAGCCATAGAAGCTTAGGGTCTTATTTTTGGTGAACCTTCGTGTGTTGTTCCTAGATGTGGTTAATGCATGTGCTGGTTCTGCTACCACCATTCACCTGGTTGCTTATTTTCCACATATGCAAATTAGACATCCTGGGTCTTAGAGTTATAACACTCTCTCTTCCCCCTCCCCCTCATCTCCTCAGTCACAAACCACAGCTCCTCAGGGGCAGAGAGGGGTGATCATTTTCTATGGCCAGACTGTGTTGAGAGGAAGTTGCCTTCAGGTCTGACTCTTTGAGCCTGTAGGGAGAGACCCTGAGGGTCTAAAAACATACAAGGCATTTTCCAAGAGTTCTTCATCTCAGATTCTGTTGCCTTTCCTGTACAGCTTGGAGACCTGGATGTATGTATGGTTGTTTTTGATATTAACCCATGCAGCACAATTATTATTTTCTAAACTGAGAGAACCTTGAGAGCAGACATTGATTTATCTTCGTCCTTCACCATCTACGATTGTGCTTGGGACCAATAGGTGTTTAGTAATTTTGCCAAATTAAACTCCATACCCCATTCCTTGAGAAGATGGAGCTGAGGCAGAGATAATGATGATAATGATAAACTGTTGAGTGTGTGCTATGCTGTAGGTGCTGTTCCAAGTGTATACATACTGGCTTATTTGAGCAAAAATCCTGTAAAGTAGGTTACTGTTTCCTCCATTTTACAGATGGGGAACCTGAGGCTAATTAACCTGCCTAATGCCATTTATCTTATAAGTGATAGATCTGATCTGGCTCAGATGGTCTGGCTCCAAAGTCCAAGCCCCAAACTATATGCTAAATTACCTCTCAAGAGTGCAAAGGCTGGGTGGAGAAAGTAGGTAAACAACTTCACTGCTTAACACTCCCCTATCCCATCCCCAGCATGGATTATTTGTACCATCTCCCTTTCTTTCTCCTATATCTAATTTTTCTTCCTTCAGCATGTGACCTGGAGCAAGTCCATCCCACCTTAAATAGATAAACAAACAAACTCCTCTTAACGGTACACCTTTCTATAGCTTCACAGTGCCTGCAAGAAAAACAAAACCTGTTGCTTCTGGGCAACCGATCTTCCTGAGCTGAGACCTGGAGAAATGTGTGTGATCAATCTTCATAAAGGGATACTGTGTGAGATAGCAGACATGGTTTCCAGGGCATACCTACAGTGACTATATTGTAGGACTGTTCCTATAGCATCCCTTAATGTAGTTTGATGTTATAAAGTATTGTTCATTAAAAGAAATTTTAAGGTGGAATAAAAACAATGTGTTCGGAATTTGTAACTCCCTACTAGTTTCTTGAACTGAATGCCTAGTTCTCTGTTACCTATCTGGATCTATATTGCTCTGAATGCCTGGAACATGTATTGTTTTACCAGTTGCTTGGCATTACCATATAAATGCCCTTAAGTTCCTGATTTCAATTAAGCTAGAGGTCAATTTGGGAGATTCTGTTGGGTGTAGCATCCTCCATGTAATGGAATCAAGAAGTGTCTTAAACAAATGTAACTCAGAAATAGCACTTTTCTTTTCTTTCTTTTTTTCTGTATTCTCCAAAATTAAAATAACACCTGAAATGTCCTCCCATAGGTTTACTGTCTGTCCAAAAATAATACCAAAACTCACACATCTGTATGCACAAGGGAAGTGGGGATGGGGGAGGGGTGAGACTCATCGGAAGTCAGAGGCTTAAACAAGTAAAGGGATTTATTTTTCTTATTAATAAGAAGGGTTGAAATAACTGATGTAGCAGCTAATAAAGGAATATTTGAAGGCAAGAAAAACATGAAATCCTAGAGAAAGGCTCTGGTGATTCTATTTTTAATATTTTTTTCCTTTCTAGTGAAATATATAAAGAGGTGGCATGATTTGAATGTCCATCTAACTTCTCCTAGGCTCCTGATTCTATAAGTCTGGAAATTTATGATTTATTTTTAGTTTTCTCAAGTAGCATAGACAAGTATCTGTGAGGAAACTCTTATGAACCCTGTCCAGAAAAGTTCACTAAACTCCATTTGCTTACTGACATGAAGAGAGGAAAAATATAGCTTTTCCCTGTAATGATTTCCCCAGTTGAAAGATGAATTAAATAAAAAAAATTCCAAAATACCAAATGTGACAAACATGGCAGATTGGAGCAAGTCTAATGGATGCTTTCCCTGAACCTGTGAAGAAACCTATATTAGTAACTTATTTGGAATAATGTTGTATGGAAATGGAAAACTTCTTGTAGTTTGTTTAGTTAGAAGGCATAGAGGAAGGAGCAAACTGTCAACCAAAAACTGTTACATGTCAGCTCAATGTCAATCAAGTGAAAACAGTTATCAATTAAGGGACAAGGTGCTATATAGGGATAAACCCTGGATTTGGAATACTTAGGTTTTAGCCTTAATTCTACTACTGACTTTATGAGGTTGGGAAAGTCACTTAAGTTTCTAGGATTGAGTTTCTTCATTTGTAAAATAAAGGTATTGAATTACATGATTTCAAAGATTCCTTCCCAGTCTAGAATTTCATGTTTTTCATTGAAATGAAGATTATAACTTCTACTAGTTATTATAATTTATACTTCAGTAATTCACTTTATTCTTCAATAATCTGAAGTTTATACTTCCAGTGGCAGTTTATACTTCAATAATTCAATCTGCAAAAATAAAAAAAATTAATTAGCTTAAAAAGGCAAAATTAGGTAAATTATTTGCGGTATAAATAAGCTTTAATAAATTGGAAACCAATTTTGTATTACCCAGCTAGAGACTCTGCCACCCATATGTTCATAAAAACACTGTGGTTGTTTTATTGTTCTCTTTGGCAGTGCCAATCATAGTTAGCACTAATTAATGAAATTCCAGGGTGCTGTTTGCCAGGAGGTTCATGCAATGGGTGAAGCAAACTACAGCAGCAAAGTTTCCATCATTTATATTGCTGTGACAATATTGGCTCAAGTTTTAGAAACAGTAATTCCAGCTCCCAGTCCCTGTGAGAACAAATGTAGATTGATTTATGTTCTGAGCCTCTCTAGCATATTGTCAACACTGAGATGGCTGCCAGAGCTCATCATACAAGGTGCTGACATTTTCTGGGAATCTGCTTGCCTTTACACATATTTTCTCTTGCACACATTGCTGTGTTTTTTCTTTCTTTGTTTTAAGAACTAAGGCATGGATTATTGCTATTAAAAGCAGTCTATTATTAAGCTAGTTTATGCCAATACAAATGTTTTAGGGTCAAGTCATGCTCAGAAAAGACCATAAACTTTCTTCAACCCACGTTGGTATTACCATCAACAACGTTTAAACTTAGTGGTTTTCCTTAGAATCATGCATCCTATTTAGTAAACTCCTCCCCTCCTTCTTCCCCCTGGCTTTATTCCCACCTATGTTCTTCAATTACTGAACCTCTCTATTCAGGTTCATTTCTCCTACTCCAACCCTCATTGTCACTGCTGCAAAGTCTAGGTCTTTTTGGCTCCGTAGTTGCTTTCTGGTTCCAGTTGTAGATACAGATACTCATACACTTATTTTTTTTTTGAAAAAATCTGTCTTTGGAGAAGAAGAAGACCCGAATATTTCAACTGATTGTTATAGTGAAAGATAAACACATCAGCCCAGTAGTGAAACATCTCTGTATGGATTTGATCAAATGAATTGAATAGGTCCCTCAGTTGTGCTGTGGGAAATCAAAGGCTATGTTGTAGATTTTTAGTACTTTTTTTTTTCTTGGAAATGTAAGATATTTAATTACTTTTTTAAACAAATCATTGAGATAAACTATGGATTCATCATGATCAGTTTTAGGTCCTGTGTTTCTGAATAGGAAAATTTGTTTTTCCATTTTTGAAAAATTGAGATATAACTTAGGTAAAGTATAATCTCAGACATACAGCTTGATAAATTTTTATAACCTCCCTCTTACCCTAATCAAAATATAGACTATTTTCCACTTCCTGGAAGGATCCCTCATCCCCTCTCGCAGTATGCAGGCCCATCTCCACCTCTGCAGAAGGGTAACAGAAATTATTACATGAATAGCGATTGAATGTTTAAAATTTTTGTTATCTATTTTTCCCTCCTATTTTTTGTCATTGCAGAACTGCTCTATCTTTAAAAATCCTCTTTCAGATTTTTCCCCTGAAGGATAGGGTAGAAATTAGCCACTGAGTCTTTTGAGTTTTGTTACTTAGTGCTTGCTGGATGTATTTCCAGGCTTGAATATTTCTTCCCGTACCTTATTAGGTTATTAACAGAGAGGTAGAAGATTTTTACTTTTTTTTTTCTTTTTTTAAAGATTCCTGAAAGATTGCCTAAATATATGAAAGGATAGCATAGTTTTCCATTTGCCAATCAATGGAGATTTTTCTCACCCATGAATTTTTTATTTTTATATTGTTCAGTCTCTGGAGAGGGACCTAACTCCACCAAATTTTCCTTTGTATCTTCATTTTGTTTGCAGTCAGCAACATTTAAACTTTTTTTTTTTTTTTTTTTTTGTGGTATGCGGGCCTCTCACTGTTGTGGCCTCTCCCGTTGCGGAGCACAGGCTCCGGACGCACAGGCTCAGCGGCCATGGCTCACGGGCCTAGCCACTCCGCGGCATGTGGGATCTTCCTGGACCGGGGCACGAACCCGTGTCCCCTGCATTGGCAGGCGGACTCTCAATCACTGCGCCACCAGGGAAGCCCAACATTTAAACTTTTAAGGTCCACTCAGACACAGAGGAATGGAGTGAAAGAGCTATATTGTATTACATTAGTGGGCCTTCACAGAGATGATTCCAGCATCTCCCTGGGGTTCTACCAAATGAGGTACACTGATAGCAGGAGCAGTGGGGTTACAGAGACCAGAGCCAAGGCTTATTTGCTGCCGAATTCCAACTTCCCTCAGTCCTCAATGCAGAGCTGCTGGCTCCCCATATAAAACCTCAGGCAGATTCAATTGTTCCGTGTATCACCTTGACAGTATTAATGCTGAATGTTTGTATCATACTTTTATAGTTTATAAAATCCATCTTCCCATTTTATCTCATTATTTATAATGACAGCTTTGTATAGTAAGCGTTATAAGCCTGTTATCCCTTTTTTTTTTTTTTACTGTTATGAAACTGGAATTTAAAGAGATTAAGAGTCTTCCTTAAGTAGTTTGGTTCCTTACAATCTGGCTCCACAGTTAGAAACCCTAGGGAATTTCTAAGTTATTAATGACTCTGAAGCACATATTAGTTATATCCATATATTCAGAGAATAAGGAAGTCATGCAAAACGTGCACATGATCCTTCTATGGCTTGAAATTCTAATATAATACTAATAAAATGGGATTTAGTAGGACAGTCCTATCCTGGACAAGGTTCTCATCTGCTCATTTTTTATATCGTTAGTTTGAAATACCTCAGTCTGTGGTTTCATAAATAACTTTTCCATGTAGATATTTCTTGGACTTAGCTCTTTCAGCACCCCAGGCTAAGAGAATCTTTAAAAACATGAACATGTCAAATTGGTTGCTATTAGGATTTAAGACTAGCCAAAGCCTGGATTTAAGATAGTGTTGGCTATGGTGAGTGACTGATAAATATTTATTGAACAATTGAATAGTTCTAAATATAGTTCATTATTATTTGTTATTACTCTATGGCAAGAGTAAGAGTTTTGTTAATTTTATAATGCTATTAACACAGCAGTGGAATTTATAGATTCACAGCTTTACTCCAATATTCTGGATATGATCAGTAACTACAGCCCTTCTGAATTGTTCTGAAACTCTTGGAATAAACAAAGGCCTGTGTTGACAGCAAAAACTGCAGGCTTGATATTTCCTTTGTTGGTAGATTAGCAATATCAATAAGTTATTGAAAACCTTAGCAAAGAATGAAAATTGCTATTCAAATCCTGTTTGCTTTCTCCATTTTTATGTAAATGTCCTAGTTGATCTTCTTTTCTCTCAGCCACTGGGTCTTAAGAACTGTAGATGGCAATCCAACCACAAAAAATGATCTGGTTTTGCTAAATTTAGTCATGGATTTGCTTTTCCTAGCTGCACAAAATTATGTTGCTCTAGGAGAGCAGCATATCAGGAAAAAGAATCATAAAAACAAAAGCAAATCTCAAAGAAATAGAAAACAAGATAATTTTTTTTGTAGCCTTTTCTTTATAAGTTCCACTACATGTAAGTTTACAAAATGTAATTTCGGGCTCATGAGTTGATCAAGAAATACTGTGAAGGCATTTCAAACTATAGCAGAAAATCTCAGTTACCATGGAAACAGGATACCATACATGAGAACAGACCACATCATATAGAAGATTTAATTATAATGAAGTGATAAATGAATAAGGCAATTTTTAGGCTATTTGTGGCTAAAGTCCCATTAGAAGTCCAGTTTCCAAGGAAAGCCCATGTCTAAAAACTGTAATAAGAAAAGTTATGGAATAAGATAAACTACATTTGAAAAAGATTTTGAAAAGATTATAGCAGCCCCATCAATTAAGAAGAACATTTCTAATTTTAAAAGAATCACATTTGGATGAACTCAGAGTTCTTTTGACAATCATGAGCTGTATCCATAATGGCAATAACACATGGACTCTCTACACAGAATAATAAAATACTTGTTTGATTGAAGGGTGTTCATGAATCTAAGTTTTAGAATATGATTGGAATGGCATATTTAGACATGTTTTTATTTTGAAGTCAGTTTCACTATGATTTAAGAGATCAGTCAGAAAGAGAAAAACAAATACTATACGCTAACACGTATATATGGAATCTAAAAAAACCCCCCAAAAACAAAAAAAATGGTTCTGAAGAACCTAGGGACAGGACAGGAATAAAGACACAGACATAGAGAATGGACTTGAGGACACGGAGAGGGGGAAGGGTAAGCTGGGACGAAGTGAGAGAGTGGCATGGACTTATATATACTACCAAGTGTAAAATAGATAGCTAGTGGGAACCAGCCGCATAGCACAGGGAGATCAGCTCTGTGCTCTGTGACCACCTAGAGGGGTGGGATTGGGAGGGTGGGAGGGAGACCCAAGACGGAGGAGATATGGGGATATATGTATATGTATAGCTGATTTACTTTGTTATAAAGCAGAAACTAACACACCATTGTAAAGCAATTATACTCTAATAAAGGTGTTTAAAAAAATATAAAGAGATCAAAACATGGCTGGGAAACACAGCATGCTTGTGTCAGTGGATCATTTTGATTCCAAATGTTGTATCCTACTACCAAATTTGCTGCTGATTTATGCATGTGTGTTTGGGCTGAGCCAACAAGAAATAGACCATCTGGAGGGCCCCTTTGATGTAAGAATATGAGTAAAAAATATTCACTATCCAGTGTAGTCTCACTGAGAAGTGGATTTAAGTGTAGGTGGCCCTGAGAGTCCTTAGAAGCACAGTAAGTTCCAAATTTTAGGCCACCAGCAGGAAACTTATTAGCAGGGGCACTGTTGGGGTAGTGAGCATTTATCATAGGTATTGATGTTTTAGAGGAGCAGAACACTACCTCCACCTCTCTCCAATCATGGGATGCAATTACACACAAAGTTGGAGAGCAGGATGAGGGATAAGAGAAACAAGACTGCTGGGCTAATCTGTACAGCTACAATGTCAGAGGGCAGTCCTTTCACCAGTGGTCAGTTCCTGTGCATTCTGTGCTGCTGCACCTCCTTTACACATTCACAATAGCAGTCTCTGTTGACTTGGACTCATAAAAAATACAGTTGGAGGCCATGGGTTGTAGAGTTAACACCTACATGGATTT
The DNA here is from genome assembly GCF_008692025.1 of Phocoena sinus. Taxonomy (NCBI): domain Eukaryota; kingdom Metazoa; phylum Chordata; class Mammalia; order Artiodactyla; family Phocoenidae; genus Phocoena; species Phocoena sinus. The sequence goes on from NC_045767.1 coordinate 78,203,074, forward strand.
GGATCCCAGCTCTACTCTTTACTAGCTGCATTGTCTTGGGCAAGTTACTTAAACTCTTTGACCTCAGTTTCTTCATCAGAAATAGTATCTACTGTTGGATTATGAGTGTTAGCATCAATATATGTAAAGCAGGGTTTCTCAGCCTCAGCACTATTGAAATTTTGGGCCAGATAATCGTCACTGTGAAGGCTGTCCTATGCATGACAGGATGATTAGCAGTATCTCTGGCTTCTACCCATTAGACACTAGCAGCAAGTCCTTCTCCCCCCAGTCCTCACTCCCAAGTTGTGGCAATCAATAACTGTCTCTGACATTGCCAAGTGTCTTCTGGTGGTCAAAACTGTCCCCTGTCAAGAAGCACTGATGTAAAGTGACCTGCTGATAGTAGATGATAAATAAATGGTAGTTAAATATTAAAACTTTTTGTGAGGAAGTAGTATATAGTATAGTGGTTAGGTATAGGTTTAGCCACTTAATTTGCCTCATGACCCATGCTTTCCCATGCCTTTTTTTCAGTTCTGAAAATTTCTCAGACAGCATCATTTCAAATATTCACTCTCTTCTGTTCTCTCATTTTTCTCCCTCTAGTATACCTACTGAATTATGTTAAAATTTCTTATTCTATCTTCCATGTCCCTTAACCTCTCATATTTTTCTCTCTGTTTTCCCATACTATGTTCTAGATGATTACTATGGAGCTATCTTCCATTTGAGCATTCTCTTCTCAGAGGAATCTTTTGTTTAATCTTAGCTACTGTGTTTTTAAAAAAATTTAATGACTATAATGAATGCAATTTTCATTAAAAATTTTTTTAATCTGTTTTCCATATCTGCCGTAATAACACTCTTTCTTTTTTGTGGTTTTGTGTTTTTTCCCCTGCATTGGATATTAGAAAATGATAATTATTATATAAAAGACTCTTTTTGATTGCTCTGTTACTGATGATTCTTCATCTTCTGCTGACTACTCACGGCAATGTATTATGTATTTTCTTACATGCTTTATAAGATTTGTCAGCTCACGTTTTTTTCTAAAAACAATCTCATTTACTAATAGAGATACTAAAACTGTAATACAAATATTAGCAAAACAAATGTACCGATGTATTTTTTAAACCTTGACAAAGTAGGGTTTATTCTATGAATGCAAGAATGGATTGACATGAAGAAGTTTATGACAATAATTTGCTACATTAACTGTAATAAGCTATGCCATTATCTCATGATCATATAACCATTATCAAGATAATCTCAAATGCCAAAATTCAACATCTACTCGATGCATTAAATTGGATCTCCACCTAATGAAATTCTTAGAAATGTCAGCTCATTTTTGATGGAACTGCTTATTGTTGGGGTTTCATCTTTGATTTATAGAAGTGACCCTATTGATAATTTCATGGTTGTGTCTGATGTAGTCCTATATGTTCACTCATTCTGGGCATGTTTTTTATGTTAGATTTTTAGCACAGGGTCTCTATGGAAACAATGAAAGAATTTGGATCGCACACATTTGATAGATGTAGGCTGGGGAATCTTATTTCTTGAGGTAAACTTTTCCCATTCAAGCCTCAGGATAGATAGCTCATATTCATGTCACGTTCTTAGTAGGTGGAACTTTGCCAAGGGAATTTTCCTGACTTCCAACTTTATTCAGAGATTCTGATTTCAGTTTCCTATTGGAGTGTTAATACCTCAAACACCAAGGATTCCATTACACTCATCTGATTTCAATATCCTGTTACCACTGTGCATTCCCTTTTCATTTCTGGCACCTGCAGAATTACATTTCTTGCTTTGAATCTTTACTATTTATTAAATTAAAAATTATTTTTTCTGAATCCAGCATTTCTGTGTTTCTGTAGTAGTAGAGGGTATTGGTTTCCTTTGTCAGTTCAGCCTGCCATTTTTGACTAGACGTTCCAACTTAACCTTTCTAAACCTCAGTTTCTTTATCTGCAACATTGGAATAAAGACAGCAACTACATTGTAGGGTTGTGGTGAGGAGTAAATGAGATAATGAATATAAAGCACTTATTTACTGGACACATACTAATTACTCAGTGTACACTACTAACATGTAAATCAGCTGCTGCACTTCCTGCCAAATTTCAGATACTCAATAATTTATCATTTTAATCTATAGTTATGGTTATTTGTACGTATTCTCATCTCAGATCCATTCATGATTGGGAACCATATCAAGAACTGAAAAGTCCTAGCAAATAGTGCCAGAACTATTCAAATATCTCTACAATCTGCAAGTCACAGTTGATTTGAAGGTCACTGACATATTTCCTTTGACTAGGGCAATTGTCTCAATTAGGAGAATTTTTGCCTTCAAAGGGACATTGGCAATGTCTGGAGATATTTTTGATAGTCACAACTTGAGGGGCAAGGTGTTACTGGCATCTGGGTAGAAGCCAGAGATGCTGCTAAACATCCTACATGGGATAGCCTCCCACAGCAAAGAATTACCTGGCTCAAATTTAAATGGTGCTGAGGTTGAGAACCTTGAATTAGGTTATTTAAAACCTCTTCATATTTCAAATTCAATTTATTTTAAAACCATTTGTCTCAAAAAAGTATTGTGAATTATACTGTTCACTGAGTTAGTAACTGAATGTTGATTGTAATTTGGTGACCAAGGTCATCAATCTGATTCAAAGGAAACTTTTTTTTTATTGAAGTATAGTTGATTTACAATGTTGTGCCAATCTCTGCTGTACAGTTAAGTGAGTCAGTTATAAACATACTTTCTTTTTTTATATTCTTTTCCATTATGGTTTATCACAGGATGTTGAATATAGTTCCCTGTGCTATACATTAGGACCTTGTTGTTTACCCATTTTAAATGTAATAGTTTGTATCTACCAACCCAAACTCCCAGTCCATCCCTCTCCCTCCCTGTCTTCCCCTTGGCAACCACAGGTCTGTTCTCTATGTCTATGAGTCTGTTTCTGTCCTGTAGATAGGTTCATTTGTGCCATATTTCAGATGCCATATATAAGTGATATCATATGGTATTTTTCTTTCTCTTTCTGACTTCACTTAGTATGATAATCTCTAGTTGCATCCATATTGCTGCAAATGGTATGAGTTCATTCTTTTTTATGGCTGAGTAGTATTCCAGCGCATGTATGTACCACGTCTTCTTTATCCATTCATCTGTTGATGGACATTTAGGGTGTTTCCATGTTTTGGCTATTGTGAATAGTGCTGCCATGAACATAAGGGTGCATGTATCTTTTTGAATTATAGTTTTGTTTGGGTATATTCCCAGGAGTGGGATTGCTGGATCATATGGTAATTCTTAGTTTTCTGAGGAACCACCATACTGTTTTCCATAGTGGCTGCACCAACTTACATTCCCACCAACAGTGTAGGAGGGTTCCCAAAGGAAACTTTTCATATAACCCAGGATTTCTTTGGCAGTACAGGGTGAAGAGCAGTTACCAAATTCACATATTTATGTAGCAAAGAACAATATTAACAAAACAACACAACATCAATAACAACAACACCTCACAGACAGACATCTATACTTAAACATAAACACATAGCCACACAAAAGCCAGTGAGCTTGATAAGTCTTTTAGAGAGAATGTGAAGTTAGGTTCTGGAGTATCTAGCATATAACATTTATACTGCTAAAATTTCTGAATTTGTTCTGAATATAAAATTGATCTCCTCTAGGAATCTATCCCTCCTCCTATCTCTTAAAGGGTTTTTTAAAAAGATTTTTCACTGTATTTTAACTTTCTGCTTTTGTATTTGTTTCCTTTTTTAGACACCTTTAAGAGCAAGTATCTTGCCTTATTTATTTTTGTATCTACAGCATCAATCATGGGACTTGATATACAGAAAATGATAAATGTTCAAATTAATGAATGAATGTGTGAATGACCAACACCCATACCTAGGTTTATCAATATTTCTAGTAATATTTAGGAATACATACCCTGGCTAAGTGATGTATTGGAGGATGCAGTGAGTAGCTACAAAGTGGAAGAGAAAATGGGAGGACAAATGGAAACCCAGCCTCAAACAATGTGACAGAGTTGTGCAGGGCTGGGAAACAATGTCAGCAAACCAAAAAACTTTACATACAGCAATCCAAAATGAAATTTGAACAAAGACTGAAGTAATTCCTGTTGTCTTGGAATTAGGCAAACATCCCTAGTCTCTGCAAATAGCAACGGCAGCCCCAAAGCCAAGAATACACTTTGCTTGTGTGTGTGCGGTTGGTGTTTTGGGTTTATGACAGTGTTAGCCAACCAGCTAGGCTTTTCTCAGGCAGACATTAGCACAGCATCCAGCATTTTATACTTTCCACAGATTAGACAAATTCAAATAATAGCATCAAGTCTCTAATGAACAAATCCTCTTTTGCCACTACTTGTGTATTCAATTTAGGAAAAGCTGTAACATCAACCCAGATTTAGAGAAGTATACATCCTAGGTGAAAATTTTATGTTTGAATAATTTCAACCTTTTCCAATTAATGATTTCTGATATTTTGTGCTCTCTTTAATGGCAACCATTTAATCTCTTCTCACTTAAGATGCTGCCATATTTTCATCTGGAAATCTTTTCCTCATTTTATACATGAAGAAACTGAGTCTTTGAAATACAAAGAGACTTGCTGAAGAACTTCCCTACTAGTAAGTGGTGGAGCAGAAATTCAAGGCCAGGTCTTTTTGGCAAAGTTTCTTGGCCTCATCTCCTCATGACCAATGTATAGCAAACTTCCACTCCTTTGACAAATTTCTCCATAAGAAGACTTCACATTTTCTATTTTTAGTTGTTCACCATAAAACATATTGAGCATAAAAGTTTCTGTTTTAAGTTAGAATTATGCAAAAACTTCTTCATGCTGTACAACACTCTGCTAAACACTGCATAGTATGAAACAAAATGGTATTTTTCTTAAGAAACAATTTTATTTCTTTCATGAATGTACTGGACAAATAGAAATATACTCCATTGGATAATCAGCCTGGAGGTTTCCTTAAAATAATTTTTATTTTAAATTTCAAGTACAATGTGGATATATTCTTATAAAAGATTTAAACACCACAGAAAAAGCGCAGTCCTCCCCGTCTTCAGTTGCATCTGCAGATGTAGCCACCTGAGCTAGTTATTTTCTGGATTCCCCAGCAACAAAGTTGCCTTCCCTTTACTCTGTGAGGCTGCAGCTGGGGCTGTGCCTCTGCCAGCAGTATTCCCCAGGCCGCTTTACCACATGGCTCCCTGGAAGGTTTATCAGCAGGGGGTAGGAGGAGGTAGAAGGGACTTATCAGGTTTTTCCCATTCCTTTGAGTATTAGGCCCGCCAGTGGCAATTTGCTGCAGTCTCCATGTTCTTTTGACAATCCCAGAACCAGCCCCATGGACTCCTTAGAAGTACAGCTGAGACAGTTGGGGCTCCCCACGAATGTCTGAGTGTACTCCTCCAGGCCCCGCCTTTATGTGCCTGGATTCTTATAACCCTGTCTCTTTTTGTTTGTTTGCTTGTTTTCCCAGAGTGAGGATGCTAGCTCTTTCCTGCAGTTACGATCTCTGGTTTCCCTTAGTGTTTCCTCTGTATTCTCTTAGCCTTTTATTATTATTATTTTTTTAAATTAATTTATTTATTTTTGCGGTACGCGGGCCTCTCACTGTTGTGGCCTCTCCCGTTGCGGAGCACAGGCTCCGGACGTGCAGGCTCAGCGGCCATGGCTCACGTGCCCAGCTGCTCCGCGGCATGTGGGATCTTCCCGGACCGGGGCACGAACCCGTGTCCCCTGCATCGGCAGGCAGACTCTCAACCACTGCGCCACCTAAGCCCCTTCTTAGCCTTGTAACTTGTGTGTTAAATAACTTCTCTGAAATATAGTAAGTTGGTTTTCTATCTGGCTGACTAGTTTTCTATTTTTCTGTGAAAGATATACCACCATGGTCAGATTGATCTATATCCCTACAGATGTTTTTCTTTTCCATTTTATTCCCAATTTAATATTTTATAATTTTGATCAATGATTATTTCCATATAAAAAGAATATGAAAGGTGATAATATAGAAAGAGAGTAGCATGTACAAACCTAGCTCTGAAGGAGAGGGCAGTACTGCCACTGACAGATGCAAACTTTCAGAAAAAGAAAAGCTGAAGTGAGTTTCCAGTTCATAGTCTGGCTTCTGCTTCTCTGAGAATTATAGGTACTCCTGGGAGGGTAAGTGGACAAGACCATGAATTAATCTTAGGAGATGTAGGGCTCACCACAGTGGGTTATTAGCAGGGTTGTACTGATTCCTGGTTATTTAGTAGGAATGTGGTCAGGGGTGGTGGGTGGGCTGCTCTGTGTTTTCTGATTCTGTGTTCACTTTAGCCAGCCTCCAGTTCTCAGAAGTTTGCAAAAGCAGAACTTCTTTGAGGAGTAATGAGTGTCCTCAGCACATGGCTTATTCAAGCCATCCTAGGTAATGATAGCACAAAACTCAGCAAGTTTAACTTTGGAGTATATTCCTCAAACCTGGGTGGGTTGCCCTCTGTACAGTTAGTATGGCAGCCATCGTCCTGGGGTCTTCATTCACCATTATCCTGGGATCCCTTTGCCTCTCATGTGTTCAGTTTTCTGCTTTCTATCTGCTTTCTATTTCTTGGATTTATTCCCTCATTTTGGTGGGGTGTCCTCTAGTAGCTTCCTAAGAATGATGCATGGGAAGTAAATATTTTTCATACCTTGAATATCTAAAAATTATCTTATTCTACTCTCACCTTTGATTGATAGTGTGCCTAGGTATAGAAATACAGATTGGAAATAATTTTCTTTCATAATCTTAAAGACATTTTCCCACTATCTTTCAGTTTCCAGTGTTGCTGTGAGATATTTGAAGACATTCTGATTTCTATCTTTTTCATATAAACTTTTATTTCCTCTCAGAAAGCTTGTAGAATCTTCTCTTTCACCCCATGTTCTAAAACTGTGATGATGTGATTCAGTGAGAGTCTGTACATGTGGTCGACCCTTTATATCTGGAGAATCATGTCCTCGAGTTCTGAGAAATATTCTTGGACTATTTAGTCAATAATTTCCTCCTTTTTTTTTCTCCAGTTTCCTTTTTTTGAACTCTTATTACAATATACCTGTTTTCTAATTTAAAAAATTTTTCTTCCTCTTTTTTTTTCTTTTACTCTACTTCTGTAAGACACTCTCTGCCTTCTGAGTCATTCTTCTTTTTGCATCTCTGTCCTTGGCTGTTTCTGAAGAGAGCATTGGAAATGCCATTTTTTTTTTTTGGTGCCTGAGCAGCCTTCTCAGTTTGCTACCTGCCTCTAGAAAGTTAGGGAACATGAGGTGTTTCTACATCTTGAACAGTCTCACTCCTTTTTAGTCTAGGCTATGGCTCTCTTGCCAATTCAGCTCTCACAAATAACTCAATTGAATAGTCATGTGTTTGATTCCATTTTAGTCCGTATAACAAAAACTGCACCTGCTATTATTTTCAAGACGTGCCTCTCTCTCTCTAGACTTAATTGTAGGTACTGGCTTATCAGGCTTGTGTGAGACCACAGCTTTAAGGTTCATTGTCTTCAGACTTTCAGTGTTGCTTTTAAGAGTTTTAAAGCCATTGTGATTCCTGATTATTTGCATATGAGTTTTCTTCTTTCTTCTCTAGAAGTTTATGAAATCTCTTTTTAACTTGTGTTATACAGATTTGCATTTCTGATTCTCCACTGAGAATGATGCTCAAAAACAACTATTTTTGCCGCAATATATAGATGTTTTGCAGGCAGGTTAAACACTACGTGTCAAAGACATTCTTCCTCCCTTCATTGCTCCCCATCCTGCTCCTCTTCCCGTATTCCTGGTACTCTTTATTTTTACTGCCATCTACCCATTTGCTCTAGGGCTGTTACTCAGGTTTTGCTCTTGACTCCTCTCTCCTTCGTTGCATACACAATAATCACCAAAATCTAATTATCTTGAAATCTTCCTACAAATTTGTTCAATTTTTATCCCTTCCTGTTTATACCACTACAACTTGTAAGCACCTCTCTCCTTGACTAACTACAACAGCCACATCATCTGTGACTCTGCCATATGACTTGTATTCATTCTCAGCAAATTTGCCAGAGTTATTAATCTAGATATAACTCTGACCTTGGCCTCTGCTTACAACTTTTGTGACTTCCCATTGCTTACAAAGTAAAACGGAAGCTCCTCAATAAGGCATTTAGGGCCTTCCATGAACTTATTCCTATCTACCTATCTCAGTTTGCTTGGGCTACTGTAACAAAATAACATAGACTGGGTGGCTTAAACAACAAACAGGTATTTCTTACAGTTCTGGAGGCTGGGGATTCTAAGATCAGGGTGCAAGCAGATTTTGTTCCTGGTGAGAGCCCTCTTCCTGGCTTGCAGATGGCTCCTTCTTGCTGTGTCCTTAGATGGTGGAGAGAGGAAGCTCTGATGTCTCTTCTTCTTCTTCCAGGGACACTAATCCCATCACGAGGGCTTCACCTTCATGACTTCATCTAAACCTAATTACCTCCAAAAGGCTTCACCTCCTACTAGTATCACATTGAGGGTCAGGGCTTCAACATACGAGTTTTGGGGTGACAAATTCAATTCGTAATGTTACCTCTTTAGCGTCATCTCCCCCAGCTTCATGCCTTATCATGCCGTATAGTTTACACTTAGGAAATTTGAAAATGTGTTTATCTTAACATGCCTCATGCTGTTCACCACTTCCACATTTGTTCATTTTCCATCTGCTTTGAATGCCTGTCCTGCTTTCCTTCACATGGATATTCTTACTCCTCTTTTAGAACTCAGCTCAGGTATTATAATTTCTAGGAAACCTATGCTTAACCTCCAGACTGGATTAGTTTCCCTCTCTCTGTACTCCCTTAGTACCCTGAGTCTCCCTTGGTACCCGGAGTATACCTTTAGCTCAGCATATACCCTGTTATATCCCCATTATGTATATATGTTGTTTTTTCCCTCTAAATATTAAGAACCTCAAGTGCAGAGATTATATCATTTATATTTTTATGCTCAGTGAGCACAATATCTGGTCCCTGGCAGGCACACAAGAAATATTTGTTATTAAACTAACTAAATATATCATTTTACTCGTGTTGTTAGTTGTGTTAACTACCTAAAACATCCTGAACATTTTCCTGGTATCTATGCCCATAGTTTATTTTAATTTTCTGTTGAAATACTTAACATAAACATAAATTTGAAACAGTTTTGGCATCAGCACTCTTTTTATAGTCTCAACCTTACATTTATTGCATGCATGAGTTTATATGCTGAGACTAATAGGTCCCATTTATGACATTAAAAAATTGTGCCTAAGCTTTATCAGTAGGGCATTGCCTCAGTGGATTCTCAAACATTGATCAATGACTGGGTGAGAGTAGCTTCAGATGTGGGAGATCCAGAGTATCGTGTTATAGAGCAGTTGCTGAGATCAAGGCTAAACTGTGTAGCTTCTGGAGTGCTAATACCATCCACAGCCTGTAATGCTGGTTTTGAAGAAGTGAAACATTAGGCATTCTAATCAATATTTCTTAGAGTAGATCTCTGAGGAGATTACAGCAAATTAGAGGCTGTGTTCTGGCAAGAGTGAAAGGAAAGTGAATCATTTTATAAAGGAAGTAATGTGTGGAAAATGCTTCACTTCAACTGTGAAGTGGTGTACAATTGTTTACTCTTGAAATCACTATGTTATTAAGGCCAGTTTGAAAGTCAATTGCCTGTCTCAGCTCAGCTCAGCCAAATTACTAGGTTTGGCTAGTAACTTGGGGCATTGTCCCATGATTCAAGACAAGCAAATTCCATTTGCCATTTGTAATGGACTCTAGTAGCTATTGTTTCTAGTTAGTGGGTTGCTTTTTCTCTTATCCCTCTGCCCTCCATACCTTCTGTTTTAAACAGAGTCCAACTTTGGCCATGAGTGTAACTGAGACCTGGCCAAACTTGATTCTTTATTCTCCTGCAGAATAATTTGTTTAGAGGGATCCAAGCAGAAGCAATCTTAATCCTTCTTTGGGATATATGTATGGGTGTTGGAGAGAGACACTTTCTCTTCTGTTGGTTTTTGAGTTGGGACATTGTAGACATTTGGTGGGCTTTTTGAGTTGCTTCTGGTTAACTTCCTTGTCTGCATTGATGAAATCCATGGGTAATTTTGTAATAATATACAATTAGAATAATACACAGAGAAAATCAAAGCTGAGAAATGGGGCAGGTGGTGGGGGGGTAATAATATAATTTGCATTACTTGATCCAATTGTGTTGAATCTAGCAACCTCTGAACTTATCAGTTACATGAATTAATTCATCATTTCTTTGGTTAGACTATTTTTAGTTGTTTTTTTCCTCCTTGCACCTGAAAGTGTTCTGACAAATACACCACTCTTGTTTAGGGTGTTTTGGCCACCATTCCCCAGGCCTCATTCTGTTTCCTGGGCCCTATTCCACTTCCTAATTGCATGTTCGGTGGTTAAGCATAGGGATAATGAACCAGACTACCCGAACTTGAATCTTGGCTCTTCTAATCATTAGCGATATAATCTTGGGCAAGTTATTTAACCTCTCTGAGCTTATTTCTGTATCAGAAAAATGAGATAATTACTTTACCCACTTTTTGTGAGGATTGAATGAGTTAATGCATGTAAAGAGTTTAGAAAAAGACCTGACACATGGTAGTGGTTCAGTAGGTGTTAGCTATTGTAATATTGTCTCCTAAAAAAGAAAAATTCAGAATGTTTGTGTTTGTCTGTATTGCCTAATTTAAAATTGTTACCTTTTGAAGGATAAAAACCTTGCCTTCTTAGCTTGCATGGCTTGCACAGATTATGACACCTAGCATAATCTCGTATCCATGGTGAACATTTCTCTGGTTTACCTGTTCCCATACCACACAGCCAATATGAAGACCTGTCATTCACAGCCTCCTTCCTGACTTGCTTGTCTTGATCTATTTCTTGGTGCATTTAACTTTTCTTTTGACCTTGTTATTTTGTATTTTTCTGAAGGCTCTTGTCTGGCTGTCCTTTTCCCCTTCTTGGCTATGATTTTTATTCTACCTCTTGTGATACTATTTCAACCCACCACTCCTTCACGAAACCCTTATTGAGAAAGGCTCTTCCTAGGTTTACCCAAGTCCTGTGAGGAGGGTCAGGGCAGCATTCAATAAATATTTATGGTTAAGAAATTACAGAACATATCCCAAGCAGTAACATTCTAAGCTCATAGTGAAGGAGAGTTGTTAACTACAACACTGATTGTATGACCTGATACAGGCTTGTCAAACTTCTGCTTCTCAAACTTGATTATTTGCTGCCTGATGTTTTCCTTAACCATTAATTTTCCTTAGTGGTAATTAATTTTAGTATTAAAGTAGAAAGGGATATATTTTTAAATCGAAATAAAAATTTATGTGGTTTTAGGAAATGAAAACACATTCTAAAGAAATGTCTTCATTTCTTTGGGTATTAGGCCTGTGGACTCACATGCTCTGGGGTATAATTGGTGGGACATAAGTTATTGTTCTTTGTTGTTAAAGATACCTTTGTGAAAACATTTGAGAAGATGATAGTACTGCATATTTCCTTGCCAGTGTTGGGTGGGGTTTATGTTCACAACAGTCAGAACTTAACAATAGCTACCAGTTTGGAGCACACTTATATGCCCAAAACTCTGCTACACACTTTATAATAACACATAATTTGGTATTCATGGCAAGTCTATTTTACAGAAGAGGAAACTGAATCTTAAAAAGTTAAGTAACTTGAATAAGCTCTCATAACTATTTTTGTTGTAACTTGGAGTCAAATCCAGGTCTATAAAGCTATAAAGTGCCTTTAACTGCTACAGTGCACAACCTATGAGGAATCATTCAGAATAACCTCATTCAAGATGAGAAATTTATGAACAATTGAAAAGAACAGCTTCCATCAGTAAGCACCAGCTTGAGGTCTTCAAGAACTTAAGGGCAAAAGGAGGAAAGGAAAGAAAGAGAGAAGAGTGTCTGTGTGTGTATTTAAACACATATATTTTATATCTATAGCAGCTTTCTTGAGAAGACTGAATGGTAAACTTATCCTCGTATCTCAAAATTGAAGTTATTATCATCGTATTTTCTGTCAGTTCAGTTTTAAAACCAGCCAGCTTTTGTTTCAGGAAAGAATGCTGTAGGATTTACTTTGTGTAGGTCATGATCTAGTCAGGCCCCAAGCACACAGTGGCGAATGTAATGAACACCAACATTTCGATGGACAATTTGTCTTGAACATTGTCCCCTAGGATTACAGTTCTTCAACTAAAATTGTTGGAGAAGGTCAGATAGCCTGCTTTATTGTACATTATTTATAATAGAAAATTTGTTAAATTCCTTTCTTAAAAACTCATTGATAGAGCTATTTACCATCATCACATTTTCCTTCCTCTTTCCTACTTTGCAAAGGTTGACTTGGCAAGAATGTTATTTCACTTTGCTACGCTGTGAACCTCTGGTACATATTCTCGTTTATTTTGGCAAGTGAACCATTTTGTCTGTGTGGCTTAAAGTGGTCCACTGTACTGTGTGACAGACAGTAAGAACACGGCTTAACATATGTTCTATTGATGCATTTAAACCTCATTGATCTACATACACAAAGCTTAATGCAGACTTGTAAACATAAAGCTCATCTGAGCTTCTAATCTTAATATTGATTCTGTTTATGGGTGCAGGGAGTCAGACTGTTTCTCAGAGTGTTTCATGGAACACACATCGGGACTGCCGGGATGCTTGTGCAAAGGGCTTCTGTGGTCAAACGGGTTGTAGAAATGCTATCTTTAAGACAATCTATCATGTCTTAAAGATTCACTATAATTAGTATATGAACATCTCTAACCATCTTGCATTTAAAAGAATAACATTTTTTAAACCAGAGTTTTCTAAACTTATTTGTCCAAGTTTAAAAATATTAGCTCTCTGCTTTCTGTGGCGCTGTTGTTTCTTGAAATACTTTTTGGGAAATACTTATCAGTACCCATTGGCTTTTTTTTTTTTTTTTTTGCGGTACGCGGGCCTCTCACTGTTGTGGCCTCTCCCGTTGCGGAGCACAGGCTCCGGACACGCAGGCCCAGCGGCCATGGCTCACGGGCCCAGCCACTCCGCGGCATGTGGGATCCTCCCGGACCGGGGCACGAACCCCGTGTCCCTTGCACCGGCAGGGGGACTCTCAACCACTGCGCCACCAGGGAAGCCCCACCCATTGGCTTTTAAGTCCAATTGAATGTGGCTTAGAATTTTAGCTCTACTATTTGAGTAGCACATTTGTCCTTCATGAGCCAGTGATTCCTCTTTTGGGGAATATTTACCTCACAATATTGTTGTTAGATTAAATGAGTTAATGCATCTAAAGCAAATAACACAATGCTTGGCATAAATTTTAGTTACCTACCTTTTAGTCTTTGTTTTCCCTCACTTTTTTCAAGAAGCATTTAAAATTGTACTTCCTTTATGAATTCTTCCTTCAAAAATTTATCTAGGGGGCCTTCCCTGGTGGCGCAGTGGTTGAGAGGCCGCCTGCCGATGCAGGGGACACGGCTTCGTGCCCCGGTCCGGGAGGATCCCACATGCCGCGGAGCGGCTGGGCCCGTGAGCCATGGCTGCTGAGCCTGCGCGTCTGGAGCCTGTGCTCCGCAACGGGAGAGGCCACAACAGTGAGAGGCCCGCGTACCGCAAAAAAAATTATCTAGAAAGGTACTCTGTACCTAAACTCATATGAATAAACATGCATTTCTTTTGACTACATTTTCAAATACCAAACACAAAACGCATTCCCTGTTCAATAACTCTGCTTAAAAACAATGATAATAAATGGTACCCCCTTTTTCTTCTACACTAATTCATAAGTGTATTATAAATATATCATATCTAACATATCTGTCAGATAGTGACAAGTAATATGGAAGAAAATACAGAAAAGAGGAGAGAAAGTATTGCAATGGGGGTGCTGCATAACTACAGCTGAAGTCAGGCAGACTTACTGAGAAAGCAGCCTTCAAGCAGAGACCTGAAGGAGGCAAGGGAGCAAGTCATAAGGCAGAAGTAAGAGCAAATGCAAAGCCCCTGAGGCAGGGCTCTGCCTGGCATGTTCTAAAAACAGGAAGGAGGCTAGCATGACTAGACTGTGGGAACAGTTGGAGAGTAGGAGATAAGGTCAGAAAAATAATGTGAGGTAGGCAGATTACAAAGGGTCTTGAAGTCATTGTAAGGATTTTGGCTTTACTCTAAATTAGAGGGGAGACCATTGGGAGATTATGGGCAGAGAAATGAGATGACTGACCTATATTTTTAAAGGATCGTATGGTTATTTTTTTGATTATAGGCTGTGTGGGGTACATACTAGTGCAGGTTAGAGGAATGGCAGAGGCTGGAAAGCCAGTTAGGAAGCAGTTGCAGTAATCCAGGGCAGATGAAATGGTTTCTTAGGCTAGGGGGATGGAGTGGACATGCTGAGAAGTGGTCAGAGTCTCTTTATATTTTGGAAGTAAAATCTAGGTGATTCACTGTTGGATTGAATGTGGGGTGTGAGATTAATGGGAGTCAAGGGTGACACCAAAGGAGGTAATACCTTTTGTATGGTGGGCCTGTGATGATTAATGAAATAAATTATAAGGAGCTGGTATATAGTAGGCTGTTGAATGACAGTTATAGAATAATAATAGTTACTTGCATTGTATAAGATATCGACAACCCTGTAGTCCTAAAGGTAACAACACATATCTTTGATAATAAATAGCATTTGTAAAATGATTCATGATTTATAAGGTCTTTTCATATGTCTTGTCCTTTAAGCCTTAGAAACTCCTGAGATAGGTATGTTTATTACTACTTTGCAGAAGAAAAAAAAAAACAGAATGAGATGGGTAAAGTGCTTTTGGTCATGGCTCCATAGAAATGGTAACCTCTTTTCAAACCGGTCTTGCAGCCCCAAATACAATTCTCCTTTCACTATAGCATTCTGCTGACCTTCCTGTTCAAAAGTGACATTTTTGAGTTCATTTCTAGGGTGGGTGGTAGATTGAGAGAAATCCATATATTTTCTTAATTTTTCTTACTGTGACATACCTTATAGGAGAACCAACTAGGGGCTTTCACTTGTGGCAATGTAGAGAAATAATCATAATGCATGACTACTGGATTAATTAACACTTACCAAGTGCCAGGCATTAGTATTATTTGCATTATTACTTGAAGTATATCAATTAAACTTTATAGAAACTCTGTGAAGCAGTGTATCAACCAGGGTCCAATCAGAAGACAGTACTCACACCAATAATTTAATATAAAGAATTATTAAGCTAGTAAAAGGCGTCTACTAAAGAGAGTAAAAGAGGCATCTAAAAATATAGGGTAAAGGAAATACAGAAAATAGCTACCACCTCTAGGGCTGAGGGAATGTGAACAGGAAGAAACTAAGAATGTGGAAGAGGGCCCCCCACTGAGGCTAAAACTCAGACCAGGACTGATTACACAATTTGTGGGACCCCATGCAAAATGAAAACGCAGCGCTCCTTATTAAAACATTATTGAGAATTTCAAGATGTCAGCATCAATGCATTAAACCAAGTGCAGAGCCCTTCTGAGGGTAAGTCCCTGTGTGACTACACAGGCACCACAAGGTGCCCTTGACTATGGGCATGGCTGTCACAGGAACATGCAGGCTGCCGGAGGCAAACAAACTTGGCAGAGGGTGTGAGCCAGAGTTGGTCTGTAGGAGAAGCCCACTGAATGGTCAAGACACCTGTAAAAGGTGTGAGTAGGTTGGAATTTATCTATAGGAAATGCCTGCAGATGTTGGCTGGGGTTTCAGTATGCCAGAGATGACTTGCAGGGAGTTGCTTCTGCGGTACAACCTGATGGAGAGTGAGTGCCACTGGCGCCTTCCAAAGACTACTGGCAAGTGTAACAGGGGAGGGAGAAGAAGCCCAGACTGGAATCAGGAATGGAAGCTCCTTTCCCTTGCTTTGTCCCTCTAATGCCCTCTATTGAAAAGCCTAACACTGTCAGTTTGGTAGAGGAGAAATGTTTATGTGGTCCAGTTCCAGTGTCACAAAGCATGGCAAAGAAAGGTGGATTTGGAGCAATAAAAAGATAACTGGCACAGACAAGTACTTTTATTATTCCCTTGCTACAGATGAAAAAACTGTACTTCAGGAAGTTGGAGTCTCCAGGTTGAAAAGTTATTTGTAATTCCAGACTTCAGAACTGTACCACTTTTCTATAATGCACCTCTTAAATTCATGAGTTTGACTGCCTTGATGGGGGTAATCAGAAAAAACGTGGGGTAGAGGGGACTCGGAATACGAAGCACATCAGGTAGTATTGGGATGCAAGTGCATCGCTAAAGCAGACCCATGGAGAGAACATCTTATAAGAAACAAGCCACAAGGAAAGAACAACAGGAAAATCAAAGATTTCCTTTCATGGTACCTAAGGACAACCAAATAGTTGATGAAGGAAAGCTTCTTTTTATAGAATACTTTCAGCTAATATATGAAAAAGGATAGCATAGAATTAAAATATCATCATTTTACAACCCCTAGTGATGTAATGGATATAAACAATATTCACTGATGTCTGCTAATGTCAAAAAAGGAAAAACAACCATGTGCTTCTTGATCGAAGCGATCCCACCTATGAAGTATTATCCGAAAAAAAATCTAATAATGAATGAATCTGATCTAACTACTAATTTATAGAAAATCCAGGGACCAAGGAAGACGTTAAAGGAAACTACAAGCATAAAGTCAGCAAAACCTGGAGTGTGAAAAACTACAGGAAAAATGATCAAGATTTTCCAATTAATAAATTATAAAAATAAAAGAGGTAGAGGAAGAACCTATAAATTCGGAACTTCAGAGGCATAAAACAAGTGCAATAAATGGGTCTTCTTTGGATTGTTAACTGAACAACAACAGTAGCAAGAACAAAAACTGTAAAAAGTAAAACAAAACTGTTATGACAGATTTGGAAATATTGATACAATTGTAGAATAATTGTTAATGTTCTAAATGTGATATGCTATTTATTTGATTTATATTCTAAAAAAAAGTCTTATAGAGATACATACTGAAATTGTATATGATAAGTAAAGTCTGTAATTTGCTCCAAAAATAATTTTTATGTGGAGGGCTAGTAGGTGAGTGTATAGAAAAAAGAAATTAGCTGTTAGTTGAAATACAATGATGGGGTTTATTTTTATATTCACTTTATATATTTATGTTTTAAAATTACCATAATAAAAGTTTTCTTTTGTCAAAGTAATTTGACTTTTTATGGGATCACATAATTTGCAAGTTACTAGCTATCTTCTACTAGATGAGAGAAAAAATATGACATTTCCCACTGTACTAGAGTCAGATATCACTGTTTTTTGTAAAAAGGAATTGTCTGGGAGGATTAGTATGATTTTTATTATAAAACAATCTATACTGTATGTTTATGTTTTTGAGTTATTTTCTTTAATTAAAAAACATCAAAGAAAGGAAACCCTTATCTTCACGGAGTGTTTGACAAGAATTTCCCTTTAAAGTGACTTAAGAGATACCTCTCACTTCAGAGTGTCCTTGATTCTTAGCTTGCCCAATTTTTAGCAGAGCTGACAGAACAGAGCGTTTAACAAGATTTCATCACAGTGTCCGAAGTGCTGTTTTACCCTAGGTGGCTTGAAACAGGAAAGAAAAAAATGTATATTTTTTCTATTAATCAAATGCTTCAAATAAGCTTTTAGGGATCCTTGGGCTACCAAAGTCCTCTTTCTATTTTGTTCCTCAAGAGGCATCTCTGAAAACAAGGCAGCAATAAGCAACAGCAACATCAGGAGGCTTCTTTTCTTTTAGATGCTTTTTTTTTTTTTTTTAACTCTTCTTAGATGGCTTGATGGGCTTAGCATAGTTTCTTGCACTTAGTAGGCACCTATGTGGGGTTGGTTGAATGAATTGTGTTCCTAAGAGGTAGCATGGTGTCATGAAAATACCTGTCTTTCTAGTCTGTGACCCACCACTTAAATGTTTTGGGACCTGGCATGAGTTACATCACCTCTCTGGGTCCCAAATGTCTTCATCTGCAAAATTATGACAAGTAGAAAAGCACCATGAGCCTTTCCAGCTCTGATATTTGATGGATAAAAAGGGTCAACATTGCTGCTGCTTCATGCGTGGTTAGGTAATATTTGAGATATTAAATTGTGTTTTCTCCCATATTTCCTTTTTTCCCCCATTTTCTTTTTCAAGCCTGGGTCCAAGAGAGGTTTGCATCAGGGCTGAGTACCTGAGAGAATGAGGAGCTTGTGTGGATAAAGGCTTGACCAAGAATCAGATGTTTCCCACCCAGATTCCCTGGTGTCTTGATCCTGCCTAAATTTGGCAGAATGTTCATGCTGCTCCATGGAAATGGAGGGGATGGAGAAATCCCTGAGTGACTATATTTTGCACTGTGCCACTAGATAGAAATGGAAATGAATATTAATAGAGGAAAATAAAATTATAGCTTGAGTTGCATGTCCACTGCATACATTATTCAAAACATTCATTTTAACTCTTTTCTTCTTTGCATCAGCTGATTGCTTTGGTGTCCTATGAAGACAGTCTTAAATGATGTAAGAAAAGAGGTTTGACATTTCTGTCATGTAAAGTGCTATGGACTGAATCGTGTCCCTCCAAAATCTCCGTGTTGAAGTCAAATCTCCAATGTGACTGTATTTGGAGATAGTGCTTGTGAGGAGGTGATAAAGGTTACATGAGATCATAGGGTGGGGACCTAATCTGATCATGCCAGAGCTGCGAGCGCACACACACTCTCTCTCTCTTTTTCTCTGCGTGTGAGTTCATAGCAAGAAGGTGGCCATCTGCAAGCCAGGAAGAGAGTTCTCCGGCACTGTGATCTCTAGATCAACCTCCAGAACCGTGAAAAAATAAATTTCTATTAAGACACCCAGTCTGTGGTATTTTGTTATGGTAGCTGGAGCAGACTAATATATAAAGCCTCAGGAAAATCAATGCAGACGGATCTATAGTGAACTTTGTTGACATCAGAATGTCCACAGGGGTAGGCTATGGCAGGATAACTTTCACTACCTATTTCAAATTGTTTCATTTGAAATAATTAAGTATAAAACTCAAGCTATGATCAGCATTCGCAAAATGAATGAAATCAGAGTAACAAGCTGCTGGAAGAGTTGATAACTACATCTAATGGACTATAAGTAAAATTCTTAAGTGTTCAGTGCCTTTGATTTTGTTATTAACCTCCTCCCTCTTATTTAGAACCTGTGAATTTTAGTTGAGAGATAAGGCAGGTTATATCAGATATGCTGACAAGGGAGCAAAACCGAAGAACAGTGGGGGTAAGTGGTGCTTGTATAGCCGTTTTGTGGGGAGTCCTGTCTGCCCAGTTACAACCGAAGAGTACCCCCCTGACATTCCTTCCAGAGCACAGCAATCTCTTCATTTAAATCTCTGCATTTAGTCCCTGCCAGCAGCACACAAACTATCTTATCATAAACAAAAAATCAAGAAAAATCTACTAGATTTTTAAAGCAGGAGGCTCTCCTCTGTCTGTGATCACCTCTGTTACTTACAAAATGGTTGTGCACAGAATTTTGAAAAATCATTTGTATTTTGCTTGAATTACTGGAACTAGTTGTTTTCTATCTTTGTTTTTGGCAGCGTATACATCTCTTTCAGCTAGTTTGTTTAGATTATATTAAAATTCTCTATTTCTCCATGAACATACCCAGGATGTTCAATAATAAAAGTTGATGTATTATTAAAATTCAACCTAAGAGGATCCAGAATGAGTTTGATTTATATGTAGAAAATTGGTTGTACACAAAGCCTGTAGCTGCTTAAGAACTGATTTTTCTTTTTTATCTTTATCCAATAAGCAAAATTAAGCCTCATCTTGGTTATACGTTACTTGTGACTTACCTGTGATAACCATCATGTCCCCTCAGAAAGCCCCAGTGAGTGGCAGGGTCTTCCCTTTTTTTGTTTTTTTTCCATTAGACCTTTGTCCCTGACCTTCTGTGTAATACCACAGCTCAGTGCATGTCAATATTTAGATTGAAGCCTCTGGAAAGAGCTCCAATTCCTTCTACTCACTCTCAGGGATGATTTTCACAACCCAAACTCTTTGTGTGACCTCTATACCCTGATATTGTAAAGAAAGGTCGGATGGTGCGGTACTGGCTGTGATTATGAAGGTTACTAAAAATGACAAATAACTGCCTCTTTAATAAGATTTAAAACAGGTTTATTGAGCTGTGAGGTTGTCAGTGGTAATGAGATTTTATTCTCATTTTTCTCACATCTCTTTTAATTTACAGCAGATTGGAAAAAATTGTTTTTTAAGGGCTACCAAAAATATGATCATGGCTTTTGCTCAGAGATATCTTAAGCTCATTAGAAAATATGAAGATGCATAATGTTCCAGGGGTAAACTAAAGACTCATAAAACATTTTGCTTAAGGTAAAATTGATTTCAAATGTGCTGAGGGAGTGAATATTAGCCTTAGATTAATTCCCTTTAGCTATGAGACTACATTGTATGGGGCAAGGTAGTTCTTTAAATTAAAGATGGCATAATTAAAAGTGCAATAAATTGAAAGAATTACTTTATTTGATATAATTCTATGCAGTCTGGTCTCACTATCTGATTCTGTTATGGCACTGCCAATGAGCGGTGACGACTAGGTACTGATTTTCAACTATATTATTCTTCACTGTAATTACCTTTCATTATAAACACTTATCTGAAAGGGTACATTCGATCAGAGAATGCCCATTAATTACACTGCTAATGGTCAGCAAGTGAGAGGATTATGCTAGAATGAATAAGGAACGAGCTGTAAGTACCTTTGGGATAGCGCTATAAGTACAGCAGTGGTACCCTGGGCGATGCTGAATTGGTAGGCAAAGCTGCCAGCCTGGAGCCAGCAGGTAGCATGCATTATTGACCTCTCATTTACTTGGAAAACTGCAGGAGCCTGAAGCCTAATATTAGCCGATGACACTCAGAGCTTCTCTGGCGTGGAAAGGCATGGGGAATGTAGTCCCCTGATAATGCAAAGAGATGAAGATGTTTCTAAATGACATGGTTTGATTCTGCTTCAGGTTTTGTAATGCTTCCTTTCTGTGCTGAAGAAGGATGAAATTTGAAACATGAGCCACAAGCTCCTTATACTTGAATATAAAGTATGGCAAGTAGTAATGACTTTTAGATAAGTTATTTCCAAATATCTAGTACGTTAATGGGTCCATTTATTTAGTATACTTGTATATTGATTTTTCTTGCAACAAATTCTATATACTTTAGAATTATTGTAATGCTTACTAATATGTGGATTTGTCATAGAGTCTTAATGTAGCAGTATCTATCTTTGACTCCATTGGTATTGAAATTACACTTCCATTTTTTAAAGCTCTATTTAATATTTAGAAAAATCACAAATTTTGTCTTATTCTTGTTGGGCGGGATATATTGTTGATATACATTTTAAATTCCGTCGAGCTTGAAAATTAGAAAAAAGGGAAGTGTGATGATTTTGAA
Source organism: Phocoena sinus (assembly GCF_008692025.1). Taxonomy (NCBI): domain Eukaryota; kingdom Metazoa; phylum Chordata; class Mammalia; order Artiodactyla; family Phocoenidae; genus Phocoena; species Phocoena sinus. Next base: position 78,224,676 of record NC_045767.1, read on the forward strand.
CTGACTTTAATAGAAAAGTGTGAAGTACAAAATTTCATGATAAGAGAAAGAAGAAAATGGGATGATCATGGGCTGTTCCCTGGAGAAATTAAAGTATAAATTGATTTTCATGTTTGAATTAAGAGGGGAAAAATAACAGGCAGGAGAGCTGCGAAGACTTTTGAAAGGAAGTGGAATGGCTTTCCTTCTTTATCCAACTTCACTGCTAACACAAAAGAGAACATTTTGGTGCTGTTCTTGAGATCCATCAGAAGCAGCACCCATCACAAAGAAGGAGCATCACAAAATGAATAAATGAAGAAACAAATAACTAAAATGGTGATCTTCTTAAATATCACTGCTCTTAACTGGTCTCTTGGCAGAAATGCAAGAAACTTAAAATTATCATCCTATGCCAGTTAGGTTTTTAAATAATGAATCACTTAGGTTTTCAACTCATTTCTTTGTATTCTTTGCCAAACAATTTTTATTTTCTTTTCTTTTTAAGGTTGTATGAATATCCAGATTATTTTGGGCATTGAGAAGATAATGCTTTTGTTTCTTGTGGGTGCTAAATATAGGACAAATTAACATTTGGAAATTAAAACACTATTACACTTCTTCAGAATGATTTCTTTTATTACAAGGATATATTTAATTAGGCACTTAAAAATGAAGTGTTCCTTGAAATTTGGAAGTAATTTTATTATTTCCATAATTCTCTTGCCAAATTAATTAGGTATTGTGGGCCAAATGTGTAGTTTAAAATCATCAGATTAATGCAAATGACATTTTGTGTGTAAAATTAAATAGGAGACTTTTAGAGATTTCTTAAGCTGAAAGGCAATTGCAAAAATAGTTCTTTATATCAAAATTAAAGATGTTATTTAAAATTAATTCTAAAGCTACAGGACAAACATTATTTCAGATTAAATGCTAAAGGACAAAGATTAATGGTGAAAATCTTTAATTAGTAGGAAGGAATTGAGTGGAAAATTATTAACTTGTCCCTTCATAAATCTTTAATACTAATTGATTAGTGCTTTATATTTAAAGATATAATCACCAGAGTGTAAATAAGCAGTGTAGCCTTTTTTTAATAGTGGGCTAAAATTTTCCACCAGACATTTGAAAGGCACTTTCTTCTGGAATAGTTGGACTATTCTATTTCAAGAATATTGGAAAAACTAAGTTGTTGTAAATTTTAGAATCATTTCTTTCTTTTTTTGAAATTTTGGCCGTGCCGCACTGCTTGTGGGATCTTAGTTCCTGACCAGGGATTGGACCAGGGCCCACTGCAGTGAAAGTGCCAAGTCCCTAACTCTGGACTGCCAGGGAGCTCCCTAGAATCATTTCTTAATCTTTGAATTCTCTCTCCCTCTGCCACAAACATCACACGAGCTATTTCAGAAATGCTAAGTTTACCTCCATTGTTAAAAAAGTTACTTCTCGAACTCTCATTAGGTAGTCATTTAAAAATCTCCTAAAGTGGGCTTCCCTGGTGGCGCGGTGGTTTGAGTCCATCTGCTGATGCAGGGGACACGGGTTCGTGCCCGGGTCCGGGAAGATCCCGCATTGCCGTGGAGCGGCTGGGCCCGTGGGCCATGGCCGCTGGGCCTGCGCGTCCGGAGCCTGTGCTCTGCAACAGGAGAGGCCGCAGTGGTGAGAGTCCCGCGTACCGCAAAAAAAAATCTCCTAAAGGGCTTCCCCTGGTGGCGCAGTGGTTGAGAATCTGCCTGCTAATGCAGGGGACACGGGTTCGAGCCCTGGTCTGGGAGGATCCCACATACCGCGGAGCAACTAGGCCCGTGAGCCACAACTACTGAGCCTGTGCGTCTGGAGCCTGTGCTCCGCAACAAGAGAGGCCGCGATAGCGAGAGGCCCGTGCCCTGCGATGACGAGTGGCCCCCACTTGCCACAACTAGAGAAAAGCCCTCGCACAGAAACGAAGACCCAACACAGCAAAAATAAATTAATTAATTAATAAACTCCGACCCCCAAACATCTCCTTTAAAAAAAAAAAATCTAAGAATTTTTTTTAATCTCTTAACAACTGCATTTCTTTTATAGAACTGTTAATACATGTCCATGCTCATGCTGGTCAAAATGTGGACATTTTTGAAACAAGTTGCTTCATTAATAAACAAAACTGGGAATAGCTTTCTTATCTTCCATAGTGATAGAGAAGTCTAAATAATAAAGATGAACTGAAAACTCAAATATATTTTCATTAGCACATGATCAATTACTTGATGAAAACTTATTATTAGAATTTCTCTTGGGGTGAGTACGAAGTAAAAGAAGTGCTTAGATAAAATGACTGTGGTAGATGGTCACCCCCCAAAACCATGTACAAGTAATTAAAAAATGGTCCCTAATCTTCTGGGAATAAAATAAAAAGAATCATTTGTATTTCTTCTGGAAGGAAAGTAGAAGATAACAACAAGTAAGCTGTCAGAATGCTGTGTGTTGTATGATGTGGTTGATCTTTGTGATTTTCCACAAATGCTTGCTGTGAGTGTACTTCTTGTAGAAGTTGAACAAGTGCTGAATTTTGCAACACCTGTTGATATAAAGTGTAACAGAAATAGTGTACACAAAAATAGAAGCCAAGGAAAGGTTCTGGACCTAGAGCTGAAATCTGAGATATGTGAAATTAAACAAAGGCATTATATCAGCACAGTAATGAAAAATGTCCAACTCATATTCTTTAGGAACCAGGAATGAGGTTGAGGAGGGAAGCTGTCTAAGTTGGCTTGGGCTACTGTAATAAATATTATAGATTGGATGGTTTAAACAGCAGACATTTATTTCTCACAGTTCTGAGGCTGGGAAGTACCAAGATCAAGGTGCCAGCTGATTCATTTCCTGCTGAGGGTTCTTTTGCAGAGAGCCATCTTTAAGCTACATCCTCATGTGGAGGAGAGAAAGATCATCTCTCTTATGTCTTTTCTTATCAGGGCACTAATCCCATTCACGAGGTCTCCACCCTCATGACCGTATTACCTCCCAAAGGCCCCCACCTCCAAATTACCATCACATTTGGAGTTAGGGCTTCAATATAGGAATTTTGAAGGGACACAAGCCTTCAGTCCATAGCAGAAGCACTGTTTGCAGGAGATGAAGAAAAAAATGATTTCATATATGGAAGAACTGAATTGGACAATGCAGTGGTTCTGAGGATCTCATTTTATTAAAAAAAAAAAGATTTTTAAGAGATGATTTCCAATAAGAATGTGGTCACTTCTTTGACCCAAGCATAATCATTATTTCTTTCTGTTTTCAGGACTGCTAAGCAAAATAGCACTCATACTAGCAATAATTTATGGGAAGGAGCTCAACCATAGTTGAAAGTGTCAAATTCATTCAGCCACTCAATAACATTGAATGATGTGGGTTCAGGTTGAGGACAGAATATCCTGAGGATAGGATTGCTCTAAGTTCTTCTGTTGGCTGATAGGCAACCTTAAGGAATTGTCATTTGGTGAAGTATAACTTTAGTTCTTCTTAACACGTGGACATTGTCTTTCAGTCAGAAGACCATTTAGAAATGCTTCATGGCCATGTTATCTCCAAGCCCAGTGATTTCCGAAGTGGGCTGATTCTTTCAGTGGCTACACAAGATAAAGAGATAGAGGAATATGGCAGCCATTGGTTAGCTGTTAATCAAAAGCATTAATTTTTTTCCTTCCACACAGCTAGACTATATTTCCCAAACTCTCTTGCAGTTAGGTGCATCCATGTGACTCAGTTCCAGCTAATAGTATGTGAACTGAGTGATGGCCTTACCTGTAAAAACTCACATGTGCAATCATAAATGCTCTTCCTTCTGCTGGTTTGATGGATGACATAAGCAAAGCAGCCTCAAAAGCTATGTGTTAAAGAAAATGCATCCATTCTTAAGACAGTTATCACAGATCAGGAATATGTCATTTGGATTTATCTGAGGAAGAAATAAACACTCCTTCCCTTCCTTTCCCTTTCTTTCCCTTTCTTTCCCTTCCCTTCCTTTCCCTTCCTTTCCCTTCCCTTCCCTTCCTTTCCCTTCCCTTCCTTTCCCTTCCCTTCCTTTCCCTTCCTTTCCCTTCCCTCCCCTCCCCTTCCCTCCCCTCCCCTCCCCTTCCCTCCCCTTCCCTCCCCTTCCCTCCCCTCCCCTCCCCTTCCCTCCCCTCCCTTCCCCTCCCCTCCCTCTTTCACTTGCTCTTTTATATAAGCAGCTAGTATTGCTTTAATTTTGGTGGATATTTTATTCCATAATATATTAGAACTATAGTATATGTATTATTAAGGAAATGTATATATACTGGGGTGGGAGGCATACTCAAATATTTTCCTTACATTGAAGCGTGTATAATAAAAAAATTGGAGAGCAATGTTTTAATCAACTTGTATTTTCTTGTGACTAGACACATCTATGTTTGATTTTCTTCATTTTCCTTTCAAGAAGTATTTACTGAGCAAAAATTGCTATGTGCCAGACAGGCACAGTACTAGGCAAGGAGGATAAAGTGATGACCAAACATATGTGGGCTCTTGTCTTTACAGAACCTATATTCTAGAAGGAAAAACAGGCAAGAATAAGAAGAGATAAATAAGCATAATGACTGTTAGTTTTTAGTGGATAATTCTTATGGGAAAAACAAGTAAAGAGTTGAGTATAGAGAGTTATGATGGTGAGGTGGTGTACTTATTTACAGGTGATCAGGAAAATTTTCTTTGAGGAAGTGCCATCTAAGATGAAACTAAGGGTCAAGCGAAGGATAAGGGTCAGAAGAGAATTCTAGGCAGTTATGCATGGGCATATTCTTGGAACTGAAGACCAGTGTGGCCAAGACTACATGACTGAGGGGAAGAATGGTACAAATGTGGTTACAGGAGCACAGAGGTATAAGATCATGCAGGACCATATAGACAGAGGTTACCAAATTTTGCCAAAATTTGCTAGTTTCTTATAAATAAAATTTAATTGAAACATAGCCAAGCTCATTCCTTTATATATTTTTATAGTTGCTTTCATGCTACAATGGCAGACTTGAATAGTTGTGAAGGAGACTGTATAGCCCATGAAACCTATAATATTTAATTGCTGGAACTTACAGAAAAAAGGTTTATCAATCTGATATAGAAAATGGAGATATTTTGGATTTCAATCTAAGAACAATGAGAAACTATCAATGAGTTGTAAGCAGGAAAATAGACTATTCTGGTTTATATCTTAAGAATATCCCTCTGATAAATGAGATGAGAATGGATTGGAGAGGGACAAGAATGGAAGTAGGGCTGTTTTAGGAGACATTGATTGTAGACCAGATAAGAGGTGATTGTGGCCAGTCCAACAGTGGAATACTTTTGACTTAGATGTGAAGGATTGAGGGAAAGAGTAGGGCCAAGGGTGACTCCTAAGATTTTGGTTTGAGTAACTGAGAGTTGGTTTGGCTTTTTACTGAGATGGGAAAAAATGGGTTTGGTCAGGATGTGTGGAAACAAGTTTTGGAAGAAAAAAAAAATAAAGAGTTTTCTGTTTCTCATAAGAATTTGAGATGTCAAGGAAGAAGTCAAATATAGGAGTCCAGAATTTAGGAGAGGTCTGGGCAGGTGACATAAATTTGGGAATCATAGATATGATAATTCTGTTTATACCTATGGCATTTAATGGCATATCACAAGTATAGAGAGAAGAAAATAAGCACCAGATCCACTATTAAAAGACCTCAGAATTTAGAGATCAGAGGAAGAGCATAAGTCAGACAAGGATAGTGAGAGGAAGTAGTAGAGATGGGTGGCTAACCAGTGATGTCACTGAGGTTTAGAAAAGAAAATAGCATTTTCAGTGAGGGGTGGTCAACCTTGTTGAAAGCTTCTGAGAAATCAAGTAAGACAAGGAAAGAACATTCCCACTGAATTTAGCAACATGGATTTGACCTCCATGGAGGTCTTGGAGACTTGACTGGAAGAGTTCCTGTGGAATGAGAGGGATAAACCTGTTTGTAGAGGACTTCATGACGAACAGGAAGTGAGGAAGTTGGGAGTACCTTGAAGACAGCCCATTGGGGGAGTTTGCCCATGGAGGGGAGCAAAGAAGTGAGGCCATATCTAAACTAATATATGGGGTTATGGGAATTTAAAAATTTATTTAAAAAATAATGGCAGCTACCATAGCATATTTGAAAATAATGGAAATGCAACAGTTGAAAGAAAAAGGCTGATGATGCAGGAGATTGGAGATTAAATGATAGATAAAGACTTTGAGAAGAAAAGAAAGGATTGGTGCCAAAACATATGGAATGAATTGACCTTTTATAGGAAGAAGGACATTGTAATGGGAGAGAAGAGGAGAAAGGTCAAGTTCAATCAGTTTTTAGGATGAGTTGAGGGAATAGGAGGAGAAATTTATATGTAATGGCTCCAGTTTTCTAGTTGGAGTAAGTAAGAGGCAGTTTCGCCAGGAGACAGTGTGGAAGAAAGGGGAGGAATTGTGTGGGAGGGGAAAAAAATTGGCAGTATCTAGAGCCAATTGATAAAATGAAATCTGTCAGCTCAGGTGTGAATTTTTTTTTTTCAGAAACTACTAGACTGAATGCTATGAAGGCTGTTAGGAATTTGTGACAGTAGCTTAGGTGGTTTAGGACATAGATATTGGAGTAAGGACAAATCTGAGTTCAAATTCTGCCTTTATTTCTAGCTCTGTGACTTGGGGCAAGTAATTTTTACTTCTCTGACCATCACCTTTCTTGTCTGTAACGTAACTACCACAACGCTTATCTTGCTTATAATAAAAGTGAAATGAGTTAGTATATATAAAGTCCTTTGTGGAAATAAAGCCCTCATAAATGGCAGCTATTGTTATTCTACATGGATATTTCCCTTATAAAATGAGTAAGAGAGCTTTGTTTGGAACTTTGACCATTTTCTTTATTTGTAAAATATTTTCTTTATAATTAAGTTAGGTCAAACTATTTGTAGTTTGGCACCCAAACTACATGCATTGCCTTGAATCTCTTTATGTCCCCATGTCCCCACCCTCAGCAACACCAGAGGATTGCCCTGCTTTGAGGGGATCAGGACAAAAGGAATGCCATATTGGTTTGCAATTAAGTAAGAAGGAATTTCTGAAGAGCTGAGTGATGAGCAGAATTTTGAAGGCTAACAGAATATCGATGGAGAGAGCAGAAATGAATTTGTAGGTCAGTGGGTGGGTGTTTGCATGAGGAAAGATACAGAGATGAAAATGAGCAAATCACATATGGGAGATGGCAGGCAGATATTGCTGGTGGGAGCAGAGAGGCTGTGGTGAGAGGTAATGAGAAATGAAAAGTGGGATGGGATCCTGGGGGGTGTAATATTGGGGAAAGCCCTGAAGGCCAGAGAGGGCTTAGGATGTGCATAATAAGTGACACTGAAGCACCAGGGATTGCTGAGCAGGCAAAGGACCTGAAGGAAATGAAGTTAGAGGAAAGTCATTAGAGTCTGTGGGTAGGTGGGATCTGATAAAAAGAGACTGGAGGCAGAGACACCTGCTCGGAAGCCATCCCTGCAGCTCAGACGTGAGCTGATGGGGACCTTGGACTGGGTTACTGCGGGAGTGGGGAGGAAAGGGTAGATTAAAATGAAACAATTCCAGTGTTTGTGGGAAGTTGTGTGAAGAAGAGCTAAGAGAGCAACTGAAAATAACTAAAAATGTGAAAACTTAGAGTCCTGAGGAAGCTTGGAGATGGCAGTGTTTGGAGGGGCAGTGAAGTGGGGGCAATGGGAGAAGAAAAGGGGAATGTTTTAATAGAAAGATAAGAAGACCAAAGTATATTTCTATAAAACTTACATTTGAATTACAGTAATGAAAAACTAGGACTGTTTGGGCAATCTCAGGCCACATAATGTTTTTGTTTGATTTTGCCTATGGATATAAAACAAAAGAGAGCAAAAGAGAGATGGTGAGTTAAGTTACGTATTCCTCGGGTCCACGTTTCTAATCCTCAGTCTTCCCTCTGCTGCATCAGCCTTGAACACTGGCATTTCAGGACTGGGAATATGAGAAGGGAGTTTGCTATGAGATGTGGTACTCAGTGAAACACCTCAGAGCTTCGAACAACCTCTCTGTAGCTTGGGAGTACAAGATTTTTGTGAGCTGGAATTTGTTGAGGAGTTGTCTTAGGTGCCACTGATGCCATGGGACTGAAGTCTCTAATGACTGACACATGATGAGCACTTAGCATGCCAGGCACTGTGCTTGGTCCTTTGAAGATGTATTTCATAGTCATCACTTAAACATGGCTCTCTTTGCAATCTATGCAAATAGTGCAGTGAGTGTTAGAAGTAAAATCTTTTTCTTATGAAAAGCTCCTGTGAATATCTTAGTTTGAAATGTCTTTCTCAAATTTTTCTGTGCATAAAGAGAGGAAAGGCAGTGCCCTTTCAAGTTTGATCAGATCACAGAATTACTGTTATCTTTAACACTTTTAAGGTACCTTTAACTGTGAAGTAAAGTGTAAATTCGCAGGAAAAACATATTTGGTTTCTTGGCTGAGATGGGGAAGTTTTAACAGTTGACACCCAGCTGGTTTTTGTTTTTGGCTTGTAAGGGTTCTGTGTTTTTAATAGTGCTGACAAAACTTTAAAAAGACGAGCAATACATAGTGAATGTAAAATGCAAGTCCTATCTTAAAGAATCGCATCTGATTTCATATAGAATATGCATATCCTGTTTTCATATATAATTTATTATATATTATGCATCCTGTATACCTTTGCCCATTATAGAGATATATATATCTTTATAATGTTTGCATCTTTTCCAAGTTTAATCTCCCAGTTTAGTGGGTTGTAATATCTTTTTTTTTTGGTTGTAATATCTTTTAATATGCTAACTTATTCTTACTCAAAATATGATAAATTGTGGTTATTTTACTCCATTTCTAAAACTGCTTTCAGATGGCCTGAAGATTTAAATTAAATGCCCATGTTATGTTGGTGTTTAATTGCATGCTTGAAATTTCTATCGATGGTGAAAATATTTTACTTTCTTTGGAAATAACTTTTACACTTCATATTCATAGCTTAATAAAGATATTATATAGTTAGGCGTAATGTGTGAAAAGGAGTTAATCTATTTTGAAGTTGAATTTGTAAAGAATGCTCCTTTAAAAAAATTAACCCAATGGTGTAAAAATATTAATATACATAGCTGAGGAAAAACTGGTTTAAATTGAACAAGTCAAAGTATTTTAAATAATAAAGTGTTTCACGTATTTGACCAGCTGCTTATGGATTAGGCAAGGACTGGAGTGCACAACCAATGTGTGGGCAAAAGAAAAGTCTTTATCTTTGACCATACTGAATCACCAGAAGGGACATTCCATATTCTCTGTTCACTTAATGGCCACATGGGCTGGAAAGTGTTTTTCAAATTGGATTCTACAGTTTTTTGAAACATCTTTGAATGTAGCAGCTCTTTGAAATTAAGTGTGATTTTGACAGACAGGCTTCTAGGGTGAGAACTTCTTAAGCATGAATTGGAAATATACTTCTTCAAATCACTTTATAAGACTTTCATGCTTGTGTTGAAAGGAGAGTGAGGATGGCTTCTCACTTAAGTGGTCTCATAGCTTCAGTGGAGCCTATGCAAGGTACAGAGGCACTGGCTGTCCTTCCACTCTAGCTGGTTGTCACAGCCATTCCTCAGCACTAGCTGCTCTGTTCTCTGGAAGCTTTGCTGAGACTCTCTGAATGGAGAGAGGTCAGCCACTAGCCCTTCACTACTCAGCTCAGGAAGTTTGCTTTATTTAGGCACACACATTCCCAAACTCCACCTCCAAATTCTTTAGGGTAAGCTTTTCAGAAAAGAGTTTTTTCTTGGAGAATATACAAAATTAAGATTCTGGACCTCACATTTAGAAGCTGGGGTTAGAGGAGTACAGGAAGGAAGAAAACCTTTTAGTAGAGTTAAATTTTTCCAAAATTTGGGTAAGGGTGGCTGGTGGAGAAGTTGAATACAGAATAAACCTGACTATTAGGAAAACTGTGGAGCTGGGACTTGACACTGTTGACCCATGGACCTCATTTTTGAATTGTGATTTCCAAATCTGATCTTAGATATTTTTAATTTTAAAGCAGAAATGAAAACATTTTAGACTTGTTCATCTCGAGGAAATTCAACTCCTGAGCTGTTTTTAAAAGACTAGTTTCTTTTATTTTTCAAAGTCTGCTCACCAAACCCAAGCCAGTCCACTGCTTCTGTCTTATAGCTCCACTTACTGGAGTAAGTGGGTCAAGTCACCTTATGCATGGAAATTCAGCATCTCCACTGGTCACCTCATGCATGGAAATTCGGCATCTCCACTGGTCACCTTATGCACGGAAGTTCAGCATCTCCTTTAGAATCAAGCACCAAAGGTGTTGCTCCTCCCAGACTGACCCTCAAAGCTGAATATTCACATGTGAGGAATGTCTGAACATTAATTAATTCCCAAATTGTCCTTCATTTTTGTGTCTTCCCACTCCTCCCACACGATGGCTGACCTTGGAGAATATAAGTCTTTTGAGAAAACCAGCAGTGTTCCTTATATCTTCCTGAAGGTTGATGAACCTGAGAGAGTGGTGGAAGAAAACTGGTCAGAGATATATCAGAAATGGAGATCTCTGCTCTAACCTATGATTTTGGAACCTTCCTTCATTATGGGAATGGGGACTTGAGATTCCTGGATGGAAGTGTAAGGAAGCATGAGAGTTTTTACCCTCTTTGTGCCTGTTAGGAATACAGAGGAAAGCAAGGCTCACCAATTTTTGTATCAGGACTTTTTAAATAGCAAGTGATAGAATGCCCAACTCAAACTGACTTAAAGGGTATTTATTAAGTCATAAAAAGGAAAAGTCTAGGAATGAGTTTGTTTTGGAAAGTCAGGGCTGAAATGATTTTCACCAGGACCAAATTTTCTCTCTTCGTTTCGTCATACAACCTCTTTGGTATTGGCTCCATTCAGTGACAGGCTCTGCCTTTGTGGGGCAGCATCAGCCTTACACCTTACTAGAGTCAAGAGTGAATTCTAGTATGCCACACTTAGGCTAATGTTCTGAGACTAACTCTGTTTGGTCCTAACTGACTCAACTTGACCCATTGCTCATAACTGAACCAATGCCTGACACCTGGGGAAAGAGATAATCGGATTGACCAGGCTGAGATCATATTGCTGTAGAAACTGGAAGCAAACTTAGCTCCACAGGAACCATGTGGTCTACAAATGAAGGAAGGCTGAGTCCCTGTATGAAGGCTGACGTGCTGCTAGCCTAGAAGGATGAATGGATTCTGTATATTCAGAAGCAGTAGTTGTCTACTTTAACCCTGCAGTTCTTTCTCCTGAAAGTATATTTACAGAGAGACTTAATATGTATTTCACAAGACCGAGGTACCTGAGTAATGAAGTTATATAATGAAGAATAGTTCAACTTCCTCCTCATTTGAAAAGTTTTTTATTTTTAATTGTAATATATTGCACTGCACAGCTTAACTCTATATTAGATTTATTGATGACGATGCAACTAACAAACATTATGTATATGATGTACTCCAAATAACTGTTGGAATTGTGTGTTTATAGCTCTTTTTACAACTAACATGAAAAGACCGACACAGATCATTTGAAACTTTTGAAATACTTTGAGTGACTATACGTGGTTTTAACACATTAAAATTGCTAGCAAAATTTTAAGAAATGCAGAAAGGACAAGAAAATTCAGTGAAGGAAACAAAGGGAAATTACAGTAGATGCTGAAGTTATATAATCCATTATATATCAATTTTGTCTTATCCTAATAATTCTGTTATTAAAAATGTTTCTCATGTCTAAAGTATATTGTGACATTATTTCTTAATACAAGCCTATAGCCAAAAAAAGAAATCATAGATTCTGCTGACATCCTATTTATTCTTAAGATTTTACTACTTCAAATAAAAACCTGCAACTGTCAGTGCTTCACTCTTCTTTTGTTTTTTTCTTTCTTAGCTTCTCTGAGTACTGGTTCAGGCTTCTATCTCCCCTGTGAATGAGATCTGTTTTGTAAACAATTGGCATAGCATTTTTGACAGCTCTGACAGGTCTTAGAGATTCAAAGGGAAGAAAGAATAGAAAAACATTGGCAAAATCTACATGTATCCAAAAGTGTGCAGTTTATTTCAGGGTGATATTTTGGATTAAATGTTGCTCTGTATTTGGTCATTTTGAGTAGGATACACATACATACAAATGTACACATGTATTGTACTTGATTGAGGGGCCTTAATATTTGAATAATCAGGATATATACTTTCTTCACAGTGCTACCAGGTAAAGTATTTGGATAGGATTAAGTTGATTTAGCCAGATGATCAGTTTTATTTTTTACCCCACCAAATTATTGTGCTATTGGACTGAACCAACCTAATTGGCCAGTTATTTTGGTGTCATTGAAGGACGTCATGTTCTTTTCCATGAAATAATTTGGGTTTGATAATTTCACCATTCAAAAAGCTGTGTCCCAGGTTTACAGTTTTTGGTTAAGAGTAGTTGGGCCATGGGCTTCCCTGGTGGCGCAGTGGTTGGGAGTCTGCCTGCCAATGCAGGGGACACAGGTTCGAGCCCTGGTCTGGGAAGATCCCACATGCCGCGGAGCGACTAGGCCCGTGAGCCACAACTACTGAGCCTGCGCGTCTGGAGCCTGTGCTCTGCAACAAGAGAGGCCGCAATAGTGAGAGGCCCGCGCACCGCGATGAAGAGTGGCCCCTGCTTGCCGCAGCTAGAGAAAGCCCTCGCACAGAAACGAAGACCCAACACAGCCAAAACTAAATAAATAAATTTATAAAAAAAGAGTAGTTGGGCCAAAATAGAAATTTAGTAGAGAGTGATGGCAATAGAAACCAAGATGTCATGATGGCACTGTGGTACTTCTAAGTGCAAGGGTACAAGGGAGATAGGAAAGCACTTCTAGGAAATATTCAAATAGGTATTCACAGATGGCCAATTTATTTTATTTTTTAAAATGAGAGAACAAACAGCATCTTCTACAGTTAAGACTATAGTTAATATATCCTGCTGTTTATTTCCCCAGTTGGAGAATCCATGTTCTCATCTATACTTATTTGTAAAACTAGGATCAGGATCACTAACAAGCATCTACTGAGTATCAGCTATGTAAAATGCATGTGCTAGGCCAGAATATTAGAAAGTCACAAATATTTCTATTCTTGAGGGTCTTTAAAAGAAGTTAGGGGGCTTCCCTGGTGGCGCAGTGGTTGAGAGTCCGCCGCCAATTCAGGGGACACGGGTTCGTGCCCCAGTCTGGGAAGATCCCACATACCGCAGAGCGGCTGGGCCCGTGAGCCAAGGCCGCTGAGCCTGCGCGTCCGGAGTCTGTGCTCTGCAACGGGAGAGGCCACAACAGTGAGAGGCCCGCATACCGCCAAAAAAAAAAAAAAAGAAGTTAGGGAAATAGGAAATATTTAAAAAGCATAAATATTAATACTAAGCAGTATGAGTTAATTCACAGTATAGATTGGAGTTAGTAGATGCAAACTATTATATATAATAGGTAAACAACAAGGTCCTATTGTATAGCACAGGGAACTATATCCAATCTCCTGGGATAAACCATAATGGAAAAGAATATAAAAAAAATGTATATATGTGTAAACTGAGTCACTTTGATGTATAGCAGAAATTAGCACAACTTTGTAAATCAACTATACTTCAATAAAAAAATTAAAATTTAAAAAATGTCAACAATTTTTTAAAAGAATCAGATAGTAAATATTTTAGGCTTTGTGGGCCATATGGTCTCTGTTGTAATTATTTAACTCTGTTGTAGCATAAAAACAGCTATGTAAATGAGTGTGTGGTGTTCCAATAAAACTTTATTTATGGACACTGGAATTTGAAATTCATATAATGTTCACGTGCCATGACATATTAGTCTTCATTTGATTCTTTTCAACAAGTTAAAATATAAAACCCATTCTTGGCTTTCATGCTGTACAAAAACAGCACGGGCCACATTTGGTCTGTGGGCTGTAATCTGCTGATCCACGATATGGATGATAAGTGCTGTGGCTTATTGGGGTAAGAGGATGTGACATATTCATTGTCAATGACTTAACTCTAAGAGATAAGTCAAATATATAAGGCTATATGCTCGATTTTGAGATAATTAGGTTTAGTCTCCAGTGTTTTGTAGTCAACTAGCTGGTTAATTATTTCTAATGGAAGCTTGCCTGGTTAGGGTTAGAGCTCAGAGGTATTTGTGTATGCCATTGGGTGATGGTTTACTGTGTAAGGCATAAGGATTGTATATAAGACAGCAGTGAGAGAAAACTGAAATTGTGAATGGGAAACAGAAACCTTTGAATGCTGGGCTGAGTGGGCCATACTTCAGGAAAGCGTGCCTTGGAGGTTTTTGAGCAGGGGAATAATCTGTTCAGAATTGTGTTTCAGGTGGTTTAGTGTTTAGACCAGAAAGATGAAAAGAAAGCAGGGTAAGGGAACTAACACTATTGGACTTCTATCATATGTCAGAAACTTTCTAGAGGTTTATTAAATAATTTCTCCATTTAGTACAATGAAAGGGAAGGCCAGTTTGTAAAGTATGGCAGGAATGTGATGAGAAGGGAAAGGTGCTAGAAAAATCTTAACATTCTTTTGCTTCAGATTGAATGTGGAAAATAAAGGAAAGAATCAAAGAGAATTCAAGGGTTCCAAGCACAGCTGACTGAAAGAATGGTATTAGGGAGTCGAGAGGTGTTGGTTTATGGAAAGATGTTTGGGCTGGGAGACATGTACTCAGCCAAGTAAATTAGCACAGGCCAACAGACTCAAGTTCCAAGAGATTCAGCTGAAAATTCATTGCTTTTTTAGTAAACACTGCCCAAAAATGACTTTAAAAAGTGCTACTTACTATATGCCTTAAATTATTAACAGTTGCTTAGATTATGCTTTGTCACTTCACTGACAACAGTGGGTATGGGAACGATTGGTTACATTTTGTGGATAGTAAAAATGTTTGAATAGCTAAATAATTTTAAGACATTATGGAAAATGAATACAAACACATAGAAACTGTCATACTGAATTTAGTAGTTCCAGGAATTGGAGGTATTATAAGCAGTAATTGTTTTAGTTCTGATTTAAATACGTCAAAATCCATATGTTTAACACCTTTAAAGTATGACTCAAACATATTCTGCTTTTTATTCCCCTTACGTTTGGTTTATGAATAGTAAAACAAAGAAGTCAGGGATTTGATTCACAGAGGCCTCATTGCTTTAGTTTGCTGACTTGTGGCACCTGGTCTTTTTCAACAGAAAGTCTTCAAAAGCACAAACGGTTTCTTTTTGCTTTTGACCGATCCATTCCATTTCCCCTAAGTTCCTTGTGTGATTACCTAGATGTTGTCACTGTTCTATCAGTCTTTCCTCTGAGTGGTTCAATTATTCTGTCAACTCTGATTATTAATCTGCCAACATGTTCACATTTTCTAATATAGAGAATTAGTAACAATTTCTTGTGATGCCCATCTTCAGTGATTTGCATTATTGGTGCCCATGGATGCCGAGGAAGACTGGCTTTGAGTCACAGTTCCTGACATTTTAATATTTCCAAAGTAGGGAAGAACTCACACTGCTCTCCTGAGGAGGTAGAGTGCATGTAGAATTAAGAATGAGGCATGCCCCTGGCTCTGTTTAACTGTCTAAAACCAAGAAGGCAATTTTGTACCTCTCTTCCTTTCTTCCTCTTTCTCTCCTTCCTCCTTCCTTCTTTTACTTCCTGTCTTCCTTTCTTCTTTCCACTAAAATACTCATTCTAGTCAAGCTGAAATGAGGGAAATAGAAGCCGTTTTAAGTCTTCCAAGTGGGAAAGATTTTAATATGGGAAAATAGAGGCTTTCAAAATTGTTGGATGGGCTGGTGGCATAGAAGTCAGGGAAGCCACTGCCTCTGGGATCTACACCAAAGTAGAAGATTCTCAAGCAGGTTCCTTCACTTCTTCTTAGTTTACCAAGATATATGCAAATTCCTCTCACTGGCAGATGTAGCCAGAACAATATGAGGAAAGGAATTCTGGGAAATGTAGTTCCAATCTCCCTCACCTTGCCCCTCAATACAGAGGATAAAAATAGAGGTGACAGTGACATCAAATTGATAACCCTGTGACATATTTGCTGAGCCTTTATCAAGCCAGACAAAGACAAATGTGGTGATTTCTATCCTCAACCTGCTCACAGTCTGGTTAAGTTGCCTATATGTTAGTTTTCTAAGATGGTAAATTTTGCTGAGCAACTACGCCAGGACAAATACTTCCAGTAGCTCTCTGTTACAAGATGGATTATTAATCACCAGTGTTGGTTATATCATAGCTCATATCAAGTCCCCAGATGCTGGCAGCTACTTACAGTGAAAGCTTGACATAAAGCAATTACCAGAGATATAAACATTGTCCTCCAACATAAGTCGTATAATGCCACTAAATTCCCAAGGTGCTTTTTACAATATTAATATGATTATTAAATTCTTTTCAGTTAATTTTTATGATGATAAATTAATTTCGAATTACAATATCCCTCTTGACTGGATGAAACCTCCCATATATAAGTAGGGTAAAATGTTATATGAGGATAATTTCATAAAACTTCAGACCAGTTTTGTCCATTTTAGCACCATGTATCATTACATTACAAAGAAGCTTTCAAATGGAATTTAGTGCCTATAGAATACTGAGGATTTGGTGAAATCAATGTTTCCAGACTTAGTCCTGTCTGTATGGACCACCTTGCAACAGGGGCATGTGATATTTTGAGAGATGGGCATCGTGTGCATGAGAGATTAGCTGTCTAAATTATATATTGTCTCTTCCAGACTTAGTTTTCTCAACAAGACTCCACTGAATCATAGAGAACACAGAACTCAGCAGTGGAGAGTTATATTTAAATGTTGTGCTTGTGGCAGTAATGCATGAGCACACCTGTACACAGCTGCCCTCTATGGCTCCTAAATCCCACGTGCAGGATAAAATCTTAGCCCCACATCACAGCCCAAAGCCTGGGCTCTCCAGACTCAGAGCTCAGGGCTTCCTCGCATTGGTCTTTTCCTAGTCCTTCCTTAAGTTTGTCTTGTCATCTCATACCTGGGTATCCTTGTAAATGTGGTTTGCTCAAATTGAAACTTCATCATCCTCTCCTTCATCTACATTGGCACCCCAAATCAACTCGATTCCTATTCATTTTTCAATACCCTGACCCCTGCCAAGTGCTGTGTCCTCTGTTTCCACGGGACTCATCACTTAGGTAGTTTTCCGCTTAAAGTTTTATTTTGATGATTTGATTGCTTGTAAGTTTTCTGCATCAGACTAAAAGCTCCTCAAAGACATAGACTGTTCTTATGCAACTTGGCATCTTTAGAGCTGATCAGAACTCCCAATACATAGTAAATGCTCATTAACCGATGAATGAATTAGCAAAGCTTGGGAGCAGGCAACTTCTAATCACAATGATAAAATGGATAAAACAGAACTAACTTTACATTTATCCCCATTTAATTACTTTATAACTATAACTGTATTATAACTTTTTAAACTTGTAATTCTACAAAAGGAAGGAATTATAGATCTTTTATAATGTTTTGCCCAGTGCCTTGTATTCTACTGGGGCCCTCTGTACAATCAGCGATGCCTATAATAATGAACTAAGCTGGCTAATATATACATATTTTCCTTTTAATTGATTCATTCTCCCTAGTTTACCTTGCAAATCCACTGCTGGGAGAAGCTCTGATGGTTATGGGGTTAAAGAGGAAATGGTCATAATTTTTATTTAGTTTTCCATATAAATGCACCTTATTATCTGCTGTACCTCATTGTATATGATCTATTTTATGACCATTTAGTTCTCCTTAGCAGTTCTGTTTTTATTCTGTTATACTTGCTGTCTAAACTCTCAACTTTATGACTCCATTACCCCAGCTCACTGCTGCCTGCTGTCCCACTCCCAGTGCTGAGGTGGATAATGTAGCTTTGCTGTTGCCATGCCAGCATTTCTAGTAAATTCCTCACATACAGACAGGCAGTGGTGTAGGGGACAGCGGCTTGGTGTAATGCTTTCATATCACATCACTAGACTCTCATTAGATACTTGTGAGAGAAATTACCACTGGGGCTTCTTCAGGCACAATAGCATTAATGAAGTTAGGAAATGACTCCCACAGATGTTTGACACTCAATCAATCCTACTTAATTTAATTAAACTCCTGAATGAAAGACAAAAGAGATGCTCTTGTAGTCCAACCCTTGCTTTTTATTTTCTCATATGTCTTTTTTTCCCTTCTGACTTACTTAATCCTTGCTGAGAAATGTCAGTGTAATTAATTTAAGTTATAATTATTTAAAAGTGGACTTTGTTATAATGCCTTGTATCATTTTCCACTTCTCTCCCCCTACCAAACTGCAAGTATATGAGACCTCTACTGTGTAAATAGAATGGTGGAGTGGATAGAAATTGGCTCTTATAACCTTGACAGTTCAGCCGCTTCTTACACCTCCATAATTAAGAATACTGATGACACTGCCATTTACAACTTTATGTCAGGAAATTTTGTTCAATAAGATATTTTCAAGGAAGTTAAACAGATTCTGGGAAAATTTCTTTTTACCAGTCTTAAAATGTTAGAATAAGCTTATAAAGTACCAAAATTAAAATAAGTGATGCTATACTGTACTTTACTTGTTACAAAGTCCATTCACACATATGACCTCCTTTAATCCTCATAATGCCTTAGAGGGATGAGTGTAATTGTCATTTTAGAGATGAAGAACTAAAGACAAAGAGTGGTTAAATGACTACCTTGTTCAAGACTTTATAGTCAGTAAACAATGATCTTAAAGCTTCGACTTTTTTTTGTTCACTGGTTCATTCAACTAATAAATAATTATTGTGACTAAATGTGTGCCGAGCAGTATTCCTGGCACTGAAGAAGATGATGAATAAGTAGATGGCCACAGAACCAGGTGGTGTGGCTTGGATAGGCCTATGCAAAGGAAGCATGGGAATGATTGGAGGGAACTAACTCCAGTGGTAGGTGGTGGTAAAAGGAGAGCCAAAGGATTCTAAGGAGTGTGGAATACACACTGAAGTAAAAGGTAATCAGTGAAGGATTTTTTTTTCCTTATGATTGATGTGATCAGTTTGAATTTTACAAAAATTCAATCTAGTTTTAGTATGGGTCATGTCAAGACTGCTTCACAGGGTGGATGTGCTGCCTTACACCAAGGTACTAAACACAGGAAGAGAAGCAGGCCTGGGAGGGAAGATTGTAATTTTCACTTTGTATGTAGTTTTCTTGTCCATGGGACATATAGGTGGATGTATCGGTGTGTAGCTCAGTAGGAAGATCTGGAGGTGTGGGTTGTATATTTGTTCATTATATTACTTAATGCCTCATGATATTTTAGCATAGTCATGTGTTTACATGCTTGTCTTCTCTACTAGAGTATGAGCTCTTGAAGGCCCAGACCATTGTCTTCTTAAAGTTGATATTCCCAGGTTCGAGTAGATGTTTGTTGAATTTAATTGGAAAATCATCAAATTTGTTTCCTTGAAGTTACTTTTTAAATCTCCCAATATTCCTTAACTTCAAATGCTATTAGCTCTGTGACATCTGGATATATTCCTCTTGCCAATTTTACCTTCCAACTTGGGCAGCAAAAACAAGGGAGCTGGAGGATGTGAAGTTGTATGGACTCACTGAACCTTGCAGATGCTGCTTCTGAGACAGGATGCAAGCCTAGCTCAGCCATTTGAAAGCTCTCTAGTCTTCGGCAAGTCTCTTAAATGACCTTAATTTCCTTTTCTGCAATGTAAGGATAATATTATCTTTGTTACAGAACTTTCAATTAATTAAACAAATATTTATTGGATATTAATTCTGTGTCAGGCTCTGTAATGGGAGGTGAATTTGAGTACCTGTCTCTTACAGTCTCCCGGGGAACTCCAAAATCCTTTTCTGCCAATCAGCACCTATTGGGAAGATAGCCATAAAAAGTAGCTCTTTCCTCTGAGGAAGGGTGGACAACTTGGGATAGTGAGCTTTTGATTGATATGGGGGACCAGTAAAGCCATTTATGGCACCATAAATTTCTTTAATAAACTGTTTTGTTTCATTATCACCACAACTACATTGTGAAATAAGCCAAAATTTTAAAGGAAGGGTTTTGAACTGTATGTATCCTATGAGCAATGGATAGGCTTTATAGAATTTTAAGCCAGGGAGAAAAATACCCACATTTGCCTTTGAACAAGACCCCTCAGCCTGCAGAATGGAGAATGGACAAGATTTAATGCAGGGGACAAGACAGAAGGTACTGCAGGTCTCCAGTGGAATTTTATAGTGATTTGGACTAAGCTAATGGCAGTAGAATGGAGAGAAAAGGGTAATCAAGAAATATTTAGAAAATGTAATCAAATGTATTGGGGAATAGCTTGGATATAGATGGGTGTTAAGGGAGAAGGAGTCATTCAAAAGTATTACTCTTGAGCACTGGATGGTAGGAATAAACAACACAGAAGGAAGAGCAAGTTTACTGGGAAGATGATGAGTTTGGTTCAAACAGGATCAATTTTATGTGTCTGGGATACATGAAATTGAAGATGCTAAGGAAGCAGGATTTAAGTGTCTGGATTAACTGTATAATAGTCTGGGTTTCCATACAGCAGTACTATTACTTGGGACAGCTTGATGAATTTGATAAAGCCTAAGAAGAAAAACCAGGTATCCGCAAGGAGGGCCAGAGCCCTGTAGGTTGCTGATTTCAATTCTTTCATTGCTCTTCCTTGGGCAGATGGGTGGCTGTGTTACCAGGTGCATGCCTGATGGCTCACAGAGACCACTAGACTGGGAATGGGCTTAACTAGCTGTTTTTTTCCAACTTCAGAATCAGGACAACCAATGAGAATTTTAACTTGGATAATCCAGAATCCCAATAGCACAAGAACCTAATCTGGAAACATATAAGCCATTTCATCTTAACGGTCTTAACATAATTAATATTTATTGTATGTTTATTTATAGGACTTTTGTGTCACACACGTGATTATATGACGTAACTATGTCTTATCAATCCTTTAAAAGAGATTTCTTGTCATTTTCTGCTCCCTTTTATTGCCATATATATTGCAGACTTCCTGTATGTAATAAAAGAACATTGTAGATGAAACGCAGTGGTCCTTATATGTTTGCTTAGTATTATATATTCTTGCCATTCTTAATCTTCCCATTTGTAGAAGGTGACTAATTTGAGAAGGCAAAATGTGCAATCAGAACTTAAAAATGGTGATAATTGCTCCTCTTGTATAGGAGTAAAGCACTATCCATTCTGAAAACTGAGTGCAATTACACAGCAGTATCAGGGGACAAATATGTCCCATTTATAAATCAAAAGTTGATAGGCAGGCCTTTAGCACCTGTATTGACTATTAATAAGTAAGGCTTACTGTCTGAGCATTGGGCCATATTTTATTACCACATTTGCTAGCACAAGCAGGCCTGCTTTTAAAAACACAGTTATAAGATTCAAGGGATTGATAAAAAGATTGAAAATAATAACAATTCAAATGAGGCATGTTGTAGATTACAAGGGCCCCAGTTCTTTCTCTCTTTGTAACCACACCCTCTGCCTTGTGACTGCAGTTTCTTCTTGTCTTTGTGTGAGTTTGCCCACATGATTTGCTTTTGGTCAATGGCATGTTAGCAGGTGTGGCATGAGTGAAGACTTGAAAAGTTTTTGCTCGGTTGGGTTTGCTTTACTCTACCCTTGCCTTAATTCTGTAATCCTGGGGGGAATTACAGAGACAGGTAGAGGGGAGCCAACTCCTGAGAACCCCAGCCTAGAGCAGTGAACCCTCTGCTGACCATTAGATCCATGAGAAAAAATGATTGCTGTTTTCAACCACTAAGGTTTTGTGTCGTTTATCAGGCAGCGATGATGTCACATTAGCTAACTAATATGGGGAATTGCAGACTCAACAAAAAGCCCCTTGCTAATGTTAGTAATCAGTACCCTGGAGGGTAACGAGAGGAAAAGAGAGGGAGAGTGAAAGTGAGATTGAGAGTGAGAGAGATAGAGGGAGAAAGAGAGGGAGAGGGAGACAGAGACAGACAGACACACACACACATACACACAGATTGACATTGGATCAATACATAATTCAGTGCAAGAGAACACAGTTGTTTTGAGGTTAAGGTGAAGACATTGAGGAAAGTCAAAGGCTTGGCACATGAGAAATGGAAACATGAGTGCATATAGAAAAAAAGATTCAAGAGGACTTGAGGTCAAGGAACATAACCAGTCAATCACCAATTTGTGAATGGCCTGGACAGCAGGAGTCCCTTAGGAGGGCTAGAATTTTAATCTTCCCTTTCTCTGCCCTCTGTCTCACTTCAGACCCTGAGACAGTTGTCCTCCTGGCATAATTTGGTCCCCTACCCCACTCCAAGAGACATGTGGCAATGACTAGAGATATTTTTGCTTGTCATGACTTGGGGGATCAGTGCTACTGGCATACAGTGGGTAGAGGCCAGCAATGCTGCAAGACGTTCCACAGTGCACAAAGACAGCTCCCAACAACAAAGAATTATCCAGTCTACAAAATGTCTATAGTGCCAAGTTTGAGAAATCTTCCTGTAAGATAAAACTGGTGTGGCTTGGCTCTGTGAAACTTCAGAAGCATAACCAAGAAAGAAGATGGAGCAGAAGTCATACACCAGTTATTTTTGAGGACCTTCCAGGTACCAGACCCTCCACTAGACACTAGAGTTACAAGGATGAGAAAACTACTTTTCTTGTCTTCATGGAACATATGGAGAAAGCAGTGGAAGAAAGAAAGAGAAATAAAAAGTCCTAAAAATAAACATAAAATTATGAACTGCTATAAGGGAAAATATTTGGGGGCTTATGAAAGGAATTTGACTTAGTCAAGTGGGCTAGAGAAGATTTTAACAATGGTAGTATTTTAACTGGTACCTAAAGGATGAGTTGTAGCTAACTCAGTAAGAAAGACTTGGAGAGCCACTTCAGTAGAGGGAACAGCATGTGCAAAGGTACTGGAGCTGGAGGGGCCACTGCATTTGGGGAAGTGGAGGCAAGTCAGTGCTGCTGAAGAATCTAAAACCAGGACAAGGTCGTTGATGGAAGAGGCAGGTAGGGTCCAGATAATGCAGAGTTTTGTAGGCCTTTTTGAAGATTTTGATCCTTGTTCCAAGACTAATAATGAGCTACTGAAGGATTTAAAGGAATGATATGATTATATTTGTGTTTTAGAAAGATGGCTTTGATTACCTAGGAGATAAAGGTTTGGGGTAGCGGGAGGAGAAATAACCAGGAAATGAAGGGTTGGTCCTTTTTAGTAATGGCTGATAGTGCAAGTCCCTGGTATTTCACCTACAGATGAGGCAATCCATTTGAGGTGACTGAAAGAAAACTAGAAGCTGGGGAAGGGGCTGACACATGTAGGCAAGTGAGTCAGAGCCTCCCAGTAACAGGGGGCGCTGGACAGGGCTCTGGGTGCTATAGGTAAATGAAGTGGGCAAAACCTCTCTTACCCACAGGAGTGAGTGGAGAAGCTCTAACTAGTACTTGTTCCCTTTAACCTGCAGGTACTAGCTAATTTAAGTGGGGCAAGTGAGTCACTCCAGGCAACCTAGCTGTCCTGACCGACTTCATGTTAGAGACCAATAGAGATGTCTGTTTTACCCAACGTCTTTCCCTATCACCTCCTTTCTTCTCTTTCAGGGACTTTCATGCATTGACAGTGCTCCCTATCCACTCTCATCCATGTCTTTACATAATACATTTTCCATACAGTCCTCAGGTCAATTTATTGAAATAAACAGATATTAAGAGCCTATTATGTGCCTAAGGTAATAATCTATGTTCAGTGTCTGTTTTACTAGCAACAGGACTTTGGTAAGTTTACTGACTGACTCTCAGCCTCAGTTTCTTCTTCTGTAATATGGGAATAAAAATAATATTACTACTTCATTGGGATGTTGTGAGGACTAAAAAATTTTGTGGTATAAAAACAGTGCCAGGGACCTTCAAGATGGCGGAGCAGTAAGATGTGGAGATCACCTTCCTCCCCACAAATACACCAGAAATACATCTACATGTGGAACAGCTCCTACAGAACACCTACTGAATGCTGGCAGAAGACCTCAGACATCCCAAAAGTCAAGAAACTCCCCATGTACCTGGGCAGGGCAAAAGATAAAAGAAAAAACAGAGACAAAAGAATAGGGACGGAACCCGCACCAGTGGGAGGGTGCTGTGAAGGAGGAGAAGTTTCCACACACTAGGAAGACCCTTCACTGGTGGAGACGGCTGGTGGGCATGGGGGGAGCTTCGGAGCCACAGAGGAGAGTGCAGCAACAGGGGTGCAGAGGGCAAAGCGGAGAGATTCCCGCACAGAGGATCGGTGCCGACCAGCACTCACCAGCCCGAGAGGCTTGTCTGCTCACCCGCCGGGGCGGGCTGGGGCTGAGAGCTGATGCTCGGGCTTTGGAGTTCGGATCCCAGGGAGAGGACTGGGGTTGGCTGCGTGAACACAGCCTGAAGCGGGCTAGTGCACCACACCTAGCAGGGAGGGAGTCTGGGAAAACGTCTGGACCTGCTGAAGAGGCAAGAGACAATGGCTTTGAGGTGCGCGAGGAGAGGGGATTCAGAGCACCACCTAAATGAGCTCAGAGACGGGCGCGAGCCGCGGCTATCAGCGCAGACACCAGAGACTGACGTGAAACACTAAGTCTGCTGCTGCGGCCACCAAGAAGCCTGTGTGCGAGCACAGGTCACTATCCACACCTCCCCTCCCGGGAGCCTGTGCAGCCCGCCACTGCCAGAGTCCCGTGATCCAGGGACAACTTCACCGGGAGAACACACAGCGTGCCTCAGGCTGTTGCAACGTCACGCCAACCTCTGCCACTGCAGGCTTGCCCCGCTTTCCGTACCTCTCCCTCCCCCTGGCCTGAGTGAGCCAGAGCCTCCTAATCAGCTGCTCCTTTAACCCTATCCTGTCTGGGTGGGGAACAGATGCCCTCAGGTGACCTACGCACCAAGGCGGGGCCAAATCCAGGAGCTGTGCGAACAAAGAAGAGAAAGAGATATTTCTCCCAGCAGCCTCAGGAACAGCGGATTAAATCTCCACAGTCAACTTGATGTACCCTGTATCTGTGGAGTACCTGAATAGACAAAGAATCATCCCAAAATTGAGGTAGTGGACTTTGTGAGCAACTGTAGACTTGGGGTTTGCTTTCTGCACCTAATTTGTTTCTGGTTTTATGTTTATCTTAGTTTAGCATTTAGAGCTTATTATCATTGATACATTTGTTTATTAATTTGGTTGCTCTCTTCCTTTATATATATATATATATATATATATATATATATATATATATATATATACATTATATCTTTTTGTGAGTTTGTATGTGTTTGGTTCTTTGTGTGATTTTGTCTGTATAGCTTTGCTTTCACCATTTGTCCTAGGGTTCTGTCTGTTGGGTTTTTTTTTTTTAGGTAGTTTTTGGTGCCTGTTATCATTGGTGCACTTGTTTTTTGGTTTGGTTGCTCTCTTCTTTCTTTCTTTAATTACTTTTTAATTTTTAATAGCTTCTTATTTTAATAGCTTTATTTTATTTTTATTTATTTATTTTCATTCTTTTTCTCCCCTTTCTTCTGAGCCGTGTGGCTGACATGGTCTTGGTGCTTCAGCCAGGTGTCAGGCCTGAGCCTCTGAGGTGGGAGAGCCAAGTTCAGGACATTGGTCCACCAGAAACCTCCCAGCCCCATGTAATATCAAATGCCCAAAGCTCTCCCAGAGATCTACATACCAAGGCTAAGACCCAGCTCCACTCAACTACCAGCAAGATTCAGTGCTGGACAGCCTATGCCAAACAACTAGCGACACAGGAACACAACCCCACCCATTAGTAGAGAGGCTGCCTAAAATCATCATAAGTTCACAGACACCCCAAAACATACCACTGGATGCGGTCCTGCCCACCAGAAAGACAAGATCCAGCCTCATCCACCAGAACACAGGCACTAGTCCCCTCCACCAGGAAGCCTTCACAAACCACTGAACCAACCTTACCCACTGGGGGCAGATACCAAAAACAATGGGAAGTATGAACCTGCAGCCTGCGAAAAGGAGACCCCAAACACAGTAAGCTAAGCAAAATGAGAAAACAGAGAAACACACAGCAGATGAAGGAGCAAGGTAAAAATCCACCAGACCAAACAAGTGAAGAGGAAATAAGCAGTCTACCTGAAAAAGAATTCAGAGTAATGATAGTAAAGATGATCCAACATCTTGGAAATAGAATGGAGAAAATACAAGAAACGTTTAACAAGGACCTAGAAGAACTAAAGAGCAAACAAACAAAGATGAACAACACAATAAATGAAATTTAAAATTCTCTAGAAGGAATCAATAGCAGATTAACTGAGGCAGAAGAACGGATAAGTGACCTGGAAGATAAAATAGTGGAAATAACTACCACAGAGCAGAATATAGAAAAAAGAATGAAAAGAATTGAGGACAGTCTCAGAGACCTCTGGGACAACATTAAACACACCAACATTCGAATTATAGGGATACCAGAAGAAGAAGAGAAAAAGAAAGGTACTGAGAAAATATTTGAAGAGATTATAGTTGAAAACTTCCCTAATATGGGAAAGGAAATAGGCAATCAACTCCAGGAAGCGCAGGGAGTCTCATACAGGATAAATCCAAGGATAAACATGCCAAGACACATATTACTCAAACTATCAAAAGTTAACTACAAAGAAAAAATATTAAAAGCAGCAAGGGAAAAACAACAAATAACATATAAGGGAATCCCCTTAAGGTTAACAGCTGATCTTTCAGCAGAAACTCGGCAAGCCAGAAGGGAGTGGCAAAACATATTTAAAGTGATGAAAGGGAAAAACCTACAACCAAGATTACTCTACCCAGCAAGGATCTCGACACAGAAATTAAAACCTTTACAGACAAGCAAAAGAATTCAGCACCACCAAGCCAGCTTTCCAACAAATGCTAAAGGAACTTCTCTAGGCGGGAAACACAAGAGAAGGAAAAGACCTACAATAACACACCCACAACAACTAAGAAAATGGTAATGGGAACATACATATCGATAATTACCTTAAATGTAAATGGATTAAATGCTCCAACCAAAAGACATAGACTGGCTGAATGGATACAAAAACAAGACCCATATATATGCTGTCTACAAGAGACCCACGGACCCATACAGACTGAAAGTGAGGAGATGGAAAAGGATATTCCATGCAAATGGAAATCAAAAGAAAGCTGGAGTAGCAATTCTCATATCAGACAAAATAGACTTTAAAATAAAGACTATTACAAGAGACAAAGAAGAGCACTACATAATGATCAAGGGATCAATCCAAGAGGAAGATATAACATTTGTAAATATTTATGCACCCACCATAGGAGCACCTCAATGCACTAGGCAAATGCTAACAGCTATAAAAGGGGAAATTGACAGTAACACAATCATAGTAGGGGACTTTAACACCCCACTTTCAGCAATGCACAGATCATCCAAAATGAAAATAAATAAGGAAACACAAGCTTTAAATGATACATTAAACAAGATGGACTTAATTGATATTTATAGGACATTCCATCCAAAAATAACAGAATACACATTTTTCTCAAGTGCTCATGGAACATTCTCCAGGATAGATCATATCTTGGGTAACAAACCAAGCCTTGGTAAATTTAAGAAAATTGAAATCGTATCAAGTATCTTTTCTGACCACAATCCTATGAGACAAGATATCAATTAAAGGAAAAAATCTGTAAAATATACAAACACATGGAGGCTAAACAATACACTACTAAATAACCAAGAGATCACTGAAGAAAACAAAGAGGAAATAAAAAAATTCCTAGAAACAAATGACAATGAAAACACCATGACCCAAAACCTAAGGGATGCTCCGAAAGCAGTTCTATGAGGGAAGTTTACAGCAATAGAGTCCTACCTCATGAAACAAGAAACATCTCAAATAAACAACCTAACCTTACACCTAAAGCAATTAGAGAAAGAAGAACAAACCCCCCCGCAAAAGTTAACAGAAGGAAAAAATCATAGAGATCAGATCAGAAATAAATGAAAAATAAATGAAGGAAACGATAGCAAAGATCAATAAAAGTAAAAGCTAGTTCTTTGAGAAGATAAATAAAATTGATAAACCATTAGCCAGATTCATCAAGAATAAAAAGGAGAAGACTCAAATCAACAGAATTAGAAATGAAAAAGAAGTAACAACTGACAGTGCAGAAATACAAAGGACCATGAGAGATTACTACAAGCAACTGTATGCTAATAAAATGGACCTCCTGGAAGAAATGGACAAATTCATAGAAAAGCACAACCTTCCGAGACTGAACCAGGAAGAAATAGAAAATATGAACAGACTAATCACAAGCACTGAAATTGAATCTGTAATTAAAAATCTTTCAACAAACAAAAGCCCAGGACCAGATGGCTTCTCAGTCTATCTCTTCTTGTAGCCCTCTTTTCAACAGACACTTTCTTCATTCTGAACAGCGTGGCAGTCCGTGAACAAGGCACTCCTTTTCTCACCCCTAGCCTTTGAAAATGTGCCTCTGACCTTTTTCTTCTGTCTTTGACAGAGACTTATTGGCAACTTCCTTACTTAAGACGTGGAAACCTGGGGAAACAGGCAAAATGCAAAAATTCACCCCATAGCATTCTCATTTCTTTTCTTGTTTTTTTATTAGTCATCCATTTTATACACATCAGTGTATACATGTGAAACCCAATCTCCCAAATCATCACACAACCAGCTACACCCCCCGCCACTTTCCCTCTTGGTGTCCATACGTTTGTTCTCTACATCTGTGTCTCAATTTCTGATCTGCAAACTGGTTCATCTGTACTATTTTTCTAGTTCCACTTATGTGCCTTAATATACAATATTTGTTTTTCTCTTTTTCATTACTTCACTCTGTGTGACAGTCTCTAGATTCATGCACGTCTCTACAAATGACCCAATTTTGTTCCTTTTTATGGCTGAGTAATATTCCGTTGTATATATGTACCACATTTCTTTATCCCTTTGTCTGTTGATGGGCATTTATGTTGCTTCCATGACCTGCTACTGTACATAGTGCTGCAATGAACATTGGGGTGCATGTGTCTTTTTGAATTATGGTTTTCTCTGAGTATATGCCCAGTAGTGGGATTGCTGGGTCACATGGTAATTTTATTTTTAGTTTTTTAAGGAACCTCCATACAGTTCTCCATAGTGGCTGTATCAATTTACATTCCCACCACCAGTGCAAAAGGGTTCCCTTTTCTTCACACCCTGTCCAGCATTTGTTGTTTGTAGATTTTCTGATGATGCCGATTCTAACTGGTGTGAGGTGATACCTCATTGTAGTTTTGATTTGCATTTCTCTAATAATTAGTGATGTTGAGCAGCTTTTCACGTGCTTCTTGGCCATCTGTATGTTTTTTTTAGAGAAATATCTATTTAGGTCTTCTGCCTAATTTTGGATCGGATTGTTTGTATTTTTTAATATTGAGCTGCATGAGCTATTTATATATTTTGGAGATGAATCCTTTGTCCATTGATTCATTTGCAAATATTTTCTCCCATTCTGAGGGGTGTCTTTTCATCTTATGTTTTCCTTTGTTGTGCAAAAGCTTTGAAGTTTCATTAGGTCCCATTTGTTTATTTTTGTTTTTATTTCCATTACTCTAGGGGGTAGATCAAAAAAGATCTTGCTGTGATTTACGTCAAAGAGTGTTCTTCCTATGTTTTCCTCTAAGAGTTTTATAGTGTCTGGCCTTACATTTAGGTCTCTAATCCATTTTGAGTTTATTTTTGTGTATCCTTTTAGGGAGTGTTCTAATTTCAATCTTTCACATGTAGCTGTCCAGTTTTCCCAGCATCACTTATTGAAGAGACTGTCTTTTCTCCATTGTATATCCTTCCCTCCTTTGTCATAGATAAGTTGGCCATAGATTTGTGGGTTTATCTCTGGGCTTTCTATCTTGTTCTGTTCTATATTTCTGTTTTTGTGCCAGTACCATATTGTCTTGATTACTGTAGCTTTGTAGTATAGTCTGAAGTCAATTCCGCCACCTCCGCTTTTTTCCCTCAAGACTGCTTGGCTATTTGGGGTCTTTTGTGTCTCCATACAAATTTTAAGATTTTTTGTTCTAGTTCTATAAAAAATGCCATTGGTAATTTGATAGGGATTGCATTGAATCTGTAGATTGTTTTTGGTAGTATAGTCATTTTCACAATATTGATTCTTCCAATCCAAGAACATGGTATCTCTCTCCATCTGTTGCTATCATCTTTAACTTCTCATCAGTGTCTTATAGTTTTCTGCATACAGGTCTTTTGTCTCCTTAGGTAGGTATATCCCTAGCTATTTTATTCTTTTTGTTGCAGTGGTAAATGGGAGTGTTTCCTTAATTTCTCTTTCAGATTTTTCATCATTAGTATATAGGAATGCAAGAGATTTCTGTGCATTAATTTTGTCCCCTGCAACTTTAGCAAAGTCATTGATTAGCTCTAGTTTTATGGTGGCATCTTTAGGATTCTCTATGTATAGTATCATATCATCTGCAAACAGTGACAATTTTGCTTCTTCTATTCCAGTTTGTATTCCTTTTATCTCTTTTTCTTCTCTGATTGCCATGGCTAGGGCTTCCAAAACTATGTTGAATAATAGTGGTGAGAGAGTGGACATCCTTGTCTTGTTCCTGATCTTAGAGGAAATGCTTTCAGTTTTTCACGATTGAGAATGATGTTTGCTTGGTTTTGTCATATTTGGCCTTTATTATGTTGAGGTAGGTTCCCTCTATGCCCACTTTCTGGAGAGTTTTTTATCATAAATAGGTGTTGAATTTTGTCAAAAGCTTTTTCTGCATCTATTGAGATGATTATATGGTTTTTATTCTTCAATTTGTTAATATGGTGTATCACATTGATTGATTTGCATATATTGAAGAATCCTTGCCTCCCTGGGGTAAATCCCACTTGATCACGGTGTACGATCCTTTTAACATGTTGTTGGATTCTGTTTGCTAGTATTTTCTTGAGGATTTTGCATCTATATTCATCAGTGATATTGGTCTGTAATTTTTTTTTTTTTTTTGGAGTAAATTTGTCTGGTTTTGGTATCAGGGTGATGATGGCCTCATAGAATGAGTTTGGGAGTATTCTTTCCTCTGCAATTTTTTGGAACAGTTTGAGGAGGATGGCTGTTAGCTCTTCTCTAAATGTTTGATAGATTCACTTGTCAAGGCATCTGGTCCTGGACTTTTGTTTGTTGGAAGATTTTTAATCACAGTTTCAATTTCATTACTTGTGATTGGTCTGTTCATATTTTCTATTTCTTCCTGGTTCAGTCTTGGAAGGTTATACCTTTCTAAGAATTTTTCCGTTTCTTCCAGGTTGTCCATTTTGTTGGCGTAGAGTTGCTTGTAGTAGTCTCTTAGTATGCTTTATATTTCTGCGATGTCTATTTTAACTTCTCCTTTTTCATTTGTAATTTTATTGATTTGAGTCCTCTCTGTCTTTTTCTTGATGAGTCTGGCTAAAGGTTTATCAATTTTGTTTCTCTTCTCAAAGAACCAGCTCTTACTTTTATTGATCTTTGCTACTGTTTTCTTTGTTTCTATTTCATTTATTTCTGCTCTGATCTTTCTGATTTCTTTCCTTCTGCTAACTTTGAGTTTTGTTTGTTCTTCTTTCTCTAGTACCTTTAGGTGTAAGGTTAGATTGTTTATTTGAGATTTTTCTTGTTTTTTGAGGTAGGCTTGTATTGCTATAAACTTCCTTCTTAGAACTGCTTTTGCTGCATTCCATAGGTTTTGGATCATCGTGTTTTCATTGTCATTTGTCTCTAGGTATTTTTTGATTTCATCTTTGATTTCTTCAGTGATCTCTTGGTTATTTGGTAACGTATTTTTTAGCCTTCATGTGTTTGTGTTTTTATGTTTTTTTCCCTGTAATTGATTTCTAATCTCATAGCATTGTGGTTAGAAAAGGTGCTTGATATGATTTCAATTTTATTAAATTTACTGAGGCTTGATTTGTGACCCAAGATGTGATCCATCCTGGAGAATGTTCTGTACGCACTTGAGAAGAAAGTGTAATCTGCTGTTTTTGGGTGGAATGTCCTATAAATATCAATTAAATCTATCTGGTCTATTGTGTCATTTAAAGCTTGTGTTTCCTTCTTAATATTCTGTTTGGATGATCTGTCCATTGGTGTAAGTGAGGTGTTGAAGTCCCCCACTGTGTTATTGTCTATTTCCTCTTTTATAGGTGTTAGCAGTTGCCTTATGTATTGAGGTGCTCCTATGTTGGGTGCATATATTTATAATTATTATATCTTCTTCTTGGATTGATCACTTGATCATTATGTAGTGTCCTTCCTTGTCTCTTGTAACATTCTTTATTTTAAAGTCTATTTTATCTGATAGGAGTATTGCTATTGCACCTTTCTTTTGATTTCCATTTGCATGGAATATCTTTTTCCATCCCCTCACTTTCAGTCTGTATGTGTCCCTAGGTCTGATGTGGGTCTCTTGTAGACAGCATATATATGTGTCTTTTTTCTGTACTCATTCAGGAAACCTGTGTCTTTTGGTTGGAGCATTTAATCCATTCACATTTATGGTAAGTATCAATATGTATGTTCCTATTAACATTTTCTTAATTGTTTTGGGTTTCTTTTTTTAGGTACTTTCCTTCTCTTGTGTTTCCCACTTAGAGAAGTTCCTTTAGCATTTGTTGTAGAGCTCGTTTGGTGGTGCTGAATTCTCTTAGCTTTTGCTTGTCTGTAAGCTTTTGATTTCTCCGTCGAATCTGAATGAGGTCCTTGCCAGGTAGAGTAATCTTGGTTGTAGAATCTTCCCTTTCATCACTTTAAGTATATCATGCTACTCCCTTCTGGCTTGTAGAGTTTCTGCTGAGTAGTCACCTGTTAACCTTATGGGAGTTCCCTTGTATGCTATTTGTCATTTGCCCCTTGTGTTTTCAATAATTTTTCTTTGCTTTTAATTTTTGCCAATTTGATTACTCTGTGTCCTTGGCATGTTTCTCCTTGTGTTTTTCCTGTATGGGACTCTCTGTGCTTCCTGGAATTGGGTGGCTTTTTCCTTTCCCATATTAGGGAAGTCTTCGACTCTAGTCTCTTCAGATATTTTCTCAGGTCTTTTCTCTCTCTCTTCTCCTTCTGGGACCCCTATAATGCGAATACTGTTGCATTTAATGTTGTCCCAGAGGTCTCTTAGGCTGTCTTCATTTCTTTTCATTCTTTTTTCTTTATTCTGTTCTGCAGCAGTGAATCCACCATTCTGTCTTCCAGGTCACTTATCTGTTCTTCTGCTATTGATTCCTTCTAGTGTAGTTTTCATTTCATTTATTGTATTGTTCATCTCTGTTTGTTTGTTCTTTAATTCTAGGTATTTTTTAAACATTTGTTGCATCTTCTCAATCTTTGCCTCCATTCTTTTTCCAAGGTCCTGGACCATCTTCACTGTCATTATTCTGAATTCCTTTTCTGGAAGTTTGCCTATCTCCAGTTCATTTAGTTGTCTTTCTGGGGTTTTATCTTGTTCCTTCACCTGGTACATAGCCCTCTGCCTTTTCATCTTGTCTATCTTTCTGTGAATGTGGTTTTTGTTCCACAGGCTGCAGCATCGTAGTTCTTCTTGTTTCTGCTGTCTGACCTTTGGTGGATGAGGCTGTCCAAGAGACTTGTGCAAGTTTCCTCAGCATTCTCCTTTCTAAAGAGCATACACGAGAGACCGTTTTCCTCCTCATGCTTTCCCTGCCATACACCCTTCCTTTTGGTGTGGGTGTGGGGATCCAATTACCTGAAGTAGTAGCATTCAAAGTTTACAACTGATAATAAATTTTAAGGTAAATATGGACAAGCTACAAAAATACGGAATTTTAGTT
The DNA here is from genome assembly GCF_008692025.1 of Phocoena sinus. Classification (NCBI taxonomy): domain Eukaryota; kingdom Metazoa; phylum Chordata; class Mammalia; order Artiodactyla; family Phocoenidae; genus Phocoena; species Phocoena sinus. The sequence goes on from NC_045767.1 coordinate 78,258,698, forward strand.
TATTAAATTCTTTTAAGTTATAGGAAAAATATGAGGCATGCTTCAAATTTGTATTTTTTATTTTGAAAATACTGTGCTAATAAATTCTAAAGCCACTCCATTGAGGGTTTCAACAAAACTGCAATCAGTACATTCTCTCTGAAGGAGCAGAGTATGTAAATGCAAGTCATTCCTTAATAACCCACTCTTTGGTTATCTCAAATACAGTATCCTTGTTTCCATTTTCTAGGATAATTGATTTGCATTGTATCATAGTTCTCCTTCACATTGGATTATTAACCATCTCTATGACATGCATATAACTTCAACTGATTTTTTGTGTTTTTTTTGCTTATCAGAGACTTGAATTATTATTGATTATTTTGGTTTTCTAAATTTCAAAGTGAACCTTCTCTCAAAGCAAACCTACTTTAGAGAGTATCTCATCTTATATTGTTTATATATATAAAAATTTCAAGAATAGTTATGTCAAGAAGCTTGATCTTTATTTTTTGGACTTAAGCTAATGGTCTGATTAAATTTATTAAATAAAGACCTTTGACAAAACAATATTAAATCTCACTACTACTTATAATTTTGATGAAGTGCTTAATTCAAAAAAATTAAAGCACCTGAAAATAAATGCTAAGACTCCTCTATGGGTCAGAAATCTAGTTAATGAGACTCAGAGAGTCCTTTCTCTAAAGGACAGTTATCCTTAAGTAGCTTAGCTAAGTAATGATCATGGGAATAATACAGTGGTCTATAAAAAGGAGTTAATTGCATTTTCTCACCTTCAACTGAGCAGATACACATATAAAATCCAGCACTGTTTTTTTTTTTTTTTCCCTAGTGTTCAAGGTTCAAGTATCTTGGATAAAAATTCTGTGTGACTTAACGTTTGGACGTGTTCATTGATGATTAGTGTGATGTTCATATTGTCAGGCAGTTATTTGGAATAGCTTCCACTATTGTTTTCAGTGCCATTATTGTACTTTGGGCATGTTAAGGGACTACAAGTCTAACAAAATCATAGAAGTTATGTTTTAATAGTAAATATTACCTCAGGTGGCTGGGGGAATATATACTTATGGTAGCAGTGTCTAATGGCTCTGGGCGATGGAGTACTTGGGGCACAAGAGAAGGAATCTCTCTGATCTGTAGTTGGAAGTAGGTGTGTGTGTAAGGAAGGAAAATGGTCGGTCTTTACAGTGGGTTTTATTTAGTCCTGAAACTAAATAAGGAAAATTATTCTCTCTTATCTGTGTAGTTTATGTTCTTCTGTTTACCTGACCTAGGCCCTTTTCTTTATAAACAATGTTCACGACCTTATGTTAACAGTGACTTTGTCCCTTCTTGGTCTGTATTACATTACCAAACTCATATATTAATACATTAGCTGACAGCACGTACTACTATGCCCAAATGACTTTTCTTTGCCTATATTTCTCTCCAGGCTTTATAGAGGTATAGGGAAAATGTTAGTTTTCCCTGACACAATAAAAAGAAATGAAGAAGAAAGTCAAGGTATTACAGGAAGTTTCTCCTTCCCTATGAAGCTTGTCTTCATCTTCCACTGCCCATGGCTGCATTAACTAACCTTTCATTTGTGTTTACCATTATGACTTCAATCAGTTTCAATTATAATTATACCGATTACTGTATTTTACTAATTTTTCTTATTTTACTAATGTTTGAAGTTTCAGTGCTTGGAAATAGCACTTGGGATATATTAAGTACTCAATAAATTTTTAAAAATTGAACAACCTAGTTACCTCTGGCACTAGAAATATTATTGGCACTCAAGAAATTCTTTTTAAAAATAATAATAACAGTAAAAATAATAACAGCTGATACCTTTTTTTCAGTAGTTACTATGTGACAGGCACTGTGCTAAACACTTTGTATGGATTTTATCATTTAAATATCATTAAATAGCCCTCTGAGTTGAGTACTGGTATTCTCCCCCTATTTAAGGAAACTGAAGCACAGAGAGGCAAATATACTTCCCCCAGGTAATATACAGCTTTTCAGTAGTTGGGATTGGATCTTCAGTGCCCATACTCTTAACTTCTGCAGCAGATAAGTGGGAATGGGTGTAAATAATTGTAATGCTATGATTAATTACAATGATAGATCTCTATACTCGGCCCAACTGCGGCAGAAAGGATAAATGATTAGATTTACTCCAACGGTCATGGGAGGTTTCCCAGAAAGCGTGAAAAATATTGGCAGGCACGTGTAATGATGAGAACACTGGCCTAGTTTTCTTTTTGGTGTTGCCTGCCACCAAGCTTTTGTAAATTAGGCATACCTCCTGCAAAAGATCACTAAATTCTTTTGTTTCTGTTCCCTCATCTATAAAAGACGGGTTAGATTAAATAACATCTCTTCTTAAATATTGCAATTCAAAAGGAATTCTTTCACTGGAGTGTGTGCCTTGCACACAAAGTAGGCTCAATAAACATCTACTGAATTGAATTATTTTGAAACAGGGAGAATTCATCCAGTGTATGGAATTGCTGCAGCTAAAACCATCATCTGTCTAGACTGCTATTCTTTCATTAACTTACATAGCAAACTACCACTTAGGTAACTTTCATGTCCCTATAAATGCTCTGCTTGACCAGAAATGCAGTGTATCCAGTCGGCCAATCCCCAAACATCCCAAAGCAACTCTGGGCTCTATATCTACTTCCTTGCTCCTTTTCATACCAAACAAGGTTGACTATGGGGATCCAACCAGTCAAATATTTCTATTTTTCTCTTCCTTTTTCATTATTCTTTACCTATAAAATCTTCTTGTCTTCCACTCAGTTTTGCAGTTCTCTGAAAGAAGACTGTCTACTTTATGAAGTGTTAAATAAAGTTTGTTTGTATCAACTATACTCCAATAAAGTTTTTTTTAAAAAGTTTGTTTGTACCACCTGAATTGTTTTTTTTATTAAATTTTTAACAGGTTTTGGTGAAGAGGAATGAGATCTGAAGCTGACTGCTAATGGCCTATGGGACAAGGAGATTCACAGGCCAGGTGTCCACTGAATCCTTTCAGTTCACTGTTCGTTTTGGAGTACCATAGGTAAGTCACTCTCGGATTTGAGCTCCGCTTGCAGATGTGCAGCTCTCCGATCCAAAAACATCTTTATTAAAATTTATTATTATTATGTATTATTATACTTATTATTGTTCCCAGAAAGGTCCTGGGGTCCCAAAAAGGTTCTAGGTTAGTTGTATTAGTCTACAACAGGTGACAGTTGTTAGGGGACTCACAAAGCCTCAAGGTAAGTTCATGGCATAAACCACTGGGGGACTTGGGAAAATAAATTGACAAGAAATAGGACTTTTTTGACCATCAAAATAAAAATCTAAGTAGGCATAAGTCAGACTATAGAAGTCATCAGGGCATCTGCCACTTTAAAGAAATCACCTCATGAAAGAAGGACTAGATCTATTGCTAATGGGAATCTTGGAAGTCAAAGCTGCAAAATTGGTGGGCATGAATCAAGCACTTAAAAGCTGTTACTCCTATGGTAAGTTAAGTTAGTCATGGAGTAGGTTAGATTTACGTTAGGTCACCTGCCAACCTGAAGAAAATTTCCATGCAAGGAGGTACACTGTAACACACCACAAAATCCTCAATCTAATGGCACATCCCTTTTAGGTATAATTTGGCTCCAAGAGACTCAAAGCTTAGCTTAAAAAATGGGATTCTCAAGTTTCAAAGCATTGAGTGTGCCACCTACTGGCACAATTGCTTATTTTATGTCTAATTGCTTATTTTATGTCCCAGAAGCTGTAATATCTATAAATATGGTAAAATATTACTAAGACAACCTAGAATTACAGTGGCCATTATGGGGAACACTTCAGCTAGACAAGATTGTTCATTTAAGAAGTGCATTTGAAAGCAAGGGTTCCCAAATCAGCAAACAGAATGGGATACCTATTTTAATTTTAAGATTCCAAAATAGCTTCATTGAAAGAGTCATTCCAAAAGGCTAGTGAAAAATTAAAGACACAAGAGGTACCTAAAACAAAAGACCATAAGACTGACATGACTTCTACTACTCCCCTCTGTCCTCCTTTGCCTGAGTACTCACAGTCTATTAATCCTCTGTCTGAAGTGCCTTTCCATGCCAAAAAAACCCACAAGACTGTAAGTGATTAAGAGAATTTTAACCAGAGTCAGCTCTCTGGGATCTCCGCAGTGCCTGATCGAGAAAGGAAGATAACATTTCGTGTTGTACCTTCTTTTTCAAATCCAGACTCTTGTGAATTTGGTTTTGGGGTTCCCATTGGTTATAAATCCTTTCTCTCTCATGAACAGCTGTTGCCTTCTTTTTTGTCTCATTTTGTGTACTGAGAACTTGGTTTGGCTTTCTCCCTGCCTGGGGCATGCAGGCAGCCCAGCTGTCAGGTTGTGGGCTCAAAGATAAGGCTTGACAGAAATGAGAGTTGCACCCTCTTTTGGCTAGGGTCCTACCAACTATTGCCAGCTCTCAGGGAATTGTCTAAGACTTTCTCTCTTTTGGCTATCTTTGTGAGTGACTGTGGATCTTGGGAGAATAGTATCTTTTGCACCCTCTTTGGGTATGTCTCTTTCGTTCATGAGGTCATTCAGTACTGCCGGGAAAATTTACTATTTATACCAGCTGAAACCTTACAAGATATTTGAAAGAATTTTGTTTTGTAAGTAACTCTGTGGTCAGAAGTTGGCCAAATTGGAAGCTGGTATTTAGAGCCTGATAGAAACTTTTTTTAGGCCTTCTCCCCTAAACTAAATGAAACTTTGTACCCAGAGGTAAATAACAAAGTTCCAAAGACAAACAGCTCTAAATCTAGAACATTGGAATTTAAAATATTTCTGTCTTAATTAAAGATAATGTAGAAGGATATCAGCACCTTGATATCATTCAGGTTATGACCCAGTTGTTTGAGGATTAGAAACAACTTTCCTACGAACTGTCCAACTTGTCTTACAAATTGAGTCTTTACAAGAACAGAAAAATCCTGCCTATTTTTGTTATCAGTCTCCCGACCTCCCCTATTCATCTCAAAAGGATTGTAGGTATTATAAAAATTCTGGATTTAGGAAACGAGAGTCTTTCTTGGAGGAACTTGCATACATTCTCTATGCCTCTGAGATGTAAATGTTCTACCCAGTCTTCTTTAGGAACTGAGGTCTCTGAAATACAAACTTTGGGGAGGTAATTCTTAGCAGAAGGAAAAAAGGGAAAAAAAAAAGAAAAAAGGAAAGGCTCTTTGGTAACTAGGTAAACGAAAAATCTTAAGTCTTCTCCACAAATAGTACTAAAAAGTTTAAACCATCTGAGCAGGTAACCTTATTACATCTGCCAGAAACATAGTACTGTTCTTTCATAAACCTGTGAGTTTTGCATTGTTGCATCTGTCTCATGGCTAAAATTTTAAAACAAAAGCTATAAGATCTCTGTTTGTATCTGTCTGTATGTTTATGTATGTCTGTATATATGTTATAGATGTACGAGTTTTTTACTTGCATATGGTATTTTGCCAAATTAATTTGTTAAGAGTTCTACAGTATTTAATTGGCTTAAAGAAAAACATTTATATAAATCAAGTATACTCTCAGAAATATAGAAACTAACTCAAATGTTTTTCAAGTTCATGTGATCTAGGATAACCTTTGATAAATAAAAGCTAGTTTAAGTTTTTTGGTTTCATTTTCTCTAGAGTTATCAGCATTAAATATACTCTTTTTATTCTGCCTCAGTTTACTAAAAGATAAGCTCATGTTATCTCCGTAACAGAATTTGTAAGCAAGAAGGATAACTTAAGATGGTGGTTAGCTGTTCAACATCTCATGAAATTTTCATAATTAACCTAAACATAATTGTTAAGGACAAGTAAATTAAACAGATGTAAGCAAGCTAAATGTTTATAAATGAAGTTTTCAACAATAATTATGCTTTATGGTATGTCTACTTGAAATAGTTTCCAAAATCTTTTTGATAACTTGAAACGTTCAAGTTAATACTGAGATGAGTGAAATGATAGATATTTATTGAACATCTAAATCATGTCTGAATAAGATAAAATACTAAAATATTAATTACCAAAGACACTGATGAAAGAAACTAAAGATGATACAAATAGATGGAGAGATATACAATGTTCTTGGATTGGAAGAATCAACATTGTGAAAATGACTTTACTACCCAAAGCAATCTACAGATTCAGTGCAATCCCTATCAAATTACCAATGGCATTTTTAACAGAACTAGAACAAAAAATTTCACAATTTGTATGGAAACACAAAAGACCCCGAATAGCCAAAACAATCTTGAGAACAAAATACGGAGCTGGAGGAATCAGGCTCCCTGACTTCAGACTATACTACAAAGCTACAGTAATCAAGACAGTATGGTACTGGCACAAAAACAGAAATATAGATCAATGGAACAGGATAGAAAGGCCAGAGATAAACCCACCCACATATGGTCACCTTATCTTTGATAAGGAGGCAGGAATGTACAGTGGAGAAAGGACAGTCTCTTCAATAAGTGGTGCTGGGAAAACTGGACAGGTACATGTAGAAGTCTGAAGTTAGAACACTCCCTAACACCATACACAAAAATAAACTCAAAATGGATTAAAGACCTAAATGTAAGGCCAGACACTAACAAACTTAGATGAAAACATAGGCAGAACACTCTATGACATAAATCACAGCAAGATCCTTTTTGACCCACCTCCTAGAGAAATGGAAATAAAAACAAAAATAAACAAATGGGACCTAATGAAACTTCAAAGCTTTTGCACAACAAAGGAAACCATAAACAAGACCAAAAGACAACCCTCAGAATGGGGGAAAATATTTGCAAATGAAGCAACTGACAAAGGATTAATCTCCAAAATTTACAAACAGCTCATGCAGCTCAATATCAAAAAAAAAAAACAACCCAATCCAGAAATGGGCAGAAGACCTAAATAGACATTTCTCCAAAGAAGATATACAGATTGCCAACAAACACATGAAAGAATGCTCAACATCATTAATCATTAGAGAAATGCAAATCAAACTACAATGAGATATCATCTCACATCAATCAGAATGGCGATCATAAAAAAAATCTAACAATAAATGCTGGAGAGGGTGTGGAGAAAAGGGAACCCTCTTGCGCTGTTGGTGGGAATGTAAATTGATACAGCCACTATGGACAACATTATGGGAGTTCCTTAAAAAACTACAAATAGGACTACCATATGACCCAGCAATCCCAGTACTGGGCATATACCCTGAGAAAACCATAATTCAAAAAAAGTCATGTACCAAAATGTTCATTGCAGCTCTATTTACAATAGCCAGGACATGGAAGCAACCTAAGTGTCCACTGACAGATGAATGGATAAAGAAGATGTGGCACATATATACAATGGAATATTACTCAGCCAGAAAAAGAAACGAAATTGAGTTATTTGTAGTGAGGTGGATGGACCTAGAGTCTGTTATACAGAGCGAAGTAAGTCAGAAAGAGAAAAACAAATACCGTATGCTATCACATATATATGGAATCTGAAAAAAAAAAACGGTCATGAAGAACCTACGAGCAAGACGGGAATAAAGATATAGACCTACTAGAGAATGGACTTGAGGATATGGGGAGGGGGAAGGGTAAGCTGTGACAAAGTGAGAGAGTGGCATGGAGATATATACACTACCAAACGTAAAATAGATAGCTAGTGGGAAGCAGCTGCATAGCACAGGGAGATCAGCTTGGTGCTTTGTGACCACCTAGAGGGGTGGGATAGGGACCGTGGTGGGGAGGGAGATGCAAGAGGGAACAGATATGGGCACATATGTATATGTATAACTGAGTCACTTTGTTATAAAGGAGAAACTAACACACCATTGTAAAGCAATTATACGCCAATAAGGATGTTAAAAATATATGTACAAGGGGGTTCACTGGAGTGTTTATATGAGCAAAACATAGAATCAATCTGTATGTTCAGGATGAATTAAATAGCATATATCTTTCAATGAAGAACTAAGCAGTAATTCAGAATGACTCTGGAGAAATATACTTATTAACAAAACAAATACATAATTTAGGAGAGAAGTAATAAATCAAAACATATTATATTATGTAAAACCACTTTTGTAAAAATACATATTTTAGGTGTCAATAATTATTATCACCATGTGAAAGTTTTTTTTAATTTTGGTTATCTGTGTTTTCTAATGTTTCTAAAATAAACTTGTACCTTGTATGTGTGTGATTAAAAACAAGGGTAACAAGAAGATATTAAAAAAATATATTAATTACCAAAGTTTGGTTTATCCATTTTAGCTTTTTCTTTTTTAAAGGGGAACAAAACGTATTTGATTCTAATAGTAAATGTGTTTTGTGGTACACTGAAAAATTTACTGTGAGGAAGAGGATACTTCCAGGAATTATGGAATGTATTTATAAATTTGCCAATCTACAGAATGCTAGCATAACAGACAGTCTGCAATACATACTTCTTAGTTTTCACTAGGAATTAGGATTCTAAGGGTTAAGAGTCTAATTAATATGTGTAATTAAAATTACTAGAGATAAAAAGGGAGATTTCTCTATGCAAGAAAGTAGGATGTGTTTTTGGTAAAAAAAATGTATGAGGTACGGAGAGGTGCTTTTGTGAAGGGAAAAGGGACTAATTTTGTCTGAAAGTGAAACAATTGATTGTTCCAGAATGAAGAAATTGGAAAAAACATATGACAAAATCTTAATGGATGTAAAATAGTTGTAAAAGGTTTGTGGAAATGGAATCCTGGAGAAGGAATTTTATGTGTGGTCAAGCTGGCTAAGATTAGAATAAATTTATTTAATTAAAAAAGTTTTAATATCAAAAGTATATTGGGACAAAATTAGAATTTGTTTTTCTCTCTGATAAAAGGACAAAGTTTATTTGGACTATTGGTCTACCCTTGATAATAGACTGTGAAAGGTGGATTGTTTTTGTTTGTTGTTTTGTGTTTTACCTTTTTAGTAATCTACCTGGAAAGCGGAAGATTTTGTGTCTTACCAAAATAATTTACTGTGCTTCACAATTGTCTTTATCAGGTCTTTGATAACTTAAAAAAACCCAGTCTTCTCAATATTAAAAGAGTTGTTTTGTTCACAACTATGTACCTTCCTGTATTTGACTTTAAAAGCTTCTATTGTCTCTTTGGTTAAATAGGTAATTCAGTATTATTTTATAATGATCTGTGATTCTATTTAATCAAATGTTCAAACCTTTCGACATTTTCCCAAAGTGAAATTCTAAAGGGAGTCTTTTTGACCTCAAACTAACTTTAAGATTTCCCAGAGGGCCCCTGGAAAATTCGAAAGGATTTGTCTCTCATTTGGTAAGATGTTTTGTTGTTCTAGTCTAGGAGAGACCATCCATCAGCTGGTCAATGTCTTCCCACCTGCATTGAAAACTTTTGAGAGAATGCAGCATATTACGGAGATAATAATCATTATTAGCAACAAAGCAATGCCCTTGGTTTGGAGAGCTCTCCTGAGCCAGGGTCCCTGTGAATCAAACCAACTAGAGTCAAATAAGTCAAGATATTATCCTGTTCAACAAAAGAGAATAGAAGAATGTAACTAAAACCGGAGGCTGGCATTGTCTCTTGTGAATACTTCACAGAGATTCAAAGAGGCAATGGTATCTGAGAGTCATGCTAAGACCAATGCTTTTGATCAAACCTCTTGACTGGTCAAGAGGATGACCAAAAGTGGGAAGCTGCTGAAATAATTTCCTAGGCCCAAGATGAAGCCACTCCTGCCCAGGGTGCCATATAAGCAAATGGAAACTTAGATAACTTTCATGTCCCTGTTAATGCTCTGCTTGACCAGAAATCCAGTCAGTCAATCCCCAAACACCAGAAAGCAATGCTGAGCTCTGTAGTTACTTCCTTGTTCCTTTTCACCCCAAACAAGGTTGACTATGTGGCCCCAGCCAATCAGATATTTTCTATTTTTCTTTTCCTTCCTCCTTATTCTTTATCCTATAAGAGCTTCTTGCCTTCCGCTCAATTCTGCAGTTCTCTGAAAGGAGACTGTCCATTTCATGAAGTGTTAAATAAAGTTTTTTTGTGTCACCTAAATTGTCTTCAATCATTTTTTAACACTGTAATATTATACCTTTAGAAATGACCAAATAGAGGGATATCGTTGTTGAATTTCAAGTTTGACTGTTTGAGATTTATTATTTTCCTGCCATTCCCAAGATGTGCTTCTTACACTGGGGGATTTGATTTGATCACAGTCTATCACTTCTTCACTTGGCAAACTCGGAAGCGTTTCTAAGAAAGTGATTAAATGCATTTCCTTGACATGTATTAAGTCATAAGAGAGAATAAACTGTGAACTACTGATTCAGTGTCAAAAAGTGAATTTTCAGAGAGGTATAATCCATTTACTTACCTATGGAAAATGAGGCCAGTCTTCTATCCATATCATCTTGGAGAGAAAAAATTATCATTTTAAACCTACTTTTAGGAAAGAGCCATGGCCTCCTTTAGATATCATAGAGAAAATCATATCTGATACATACTTGATGATGATACACAATTTTCACAAAAAATTTGTGTTTGGGGGAGGGATGTGGAGGTATAGTAGATTTTTGATGTTTATTTTTTCTTTTCAATGTTAGTGACTTTTGTTCTTTATTATTTCCTTCCTTTTCTATGCTTTGGGTTTAGTTTACTCTTTTTTTATTTTTTTCTATATTCTTGAAGTAGAAGCTTAACTTATTGATGAAAAACTCTTGCTTTCTAATACAAGCATAATGCTATAAGCCACCTTTCCCTCTAAGCCACCTTTAGCTATATCTTATAAATGTGGATATGTTTTCATTTTTATTCAATTTAAAATATTTTCTAATTCTTCTGTGACCCATGAGTTATTTAGCAGTGTATTATTTAATTTATAAATATTTGGATATTTTCCAAATTTTACTACTGATTACAAGTTTAATTCTGAAATGGTCAGAGAATATACTTTGTTTTATTTCATTTTTAAAAATTGGTTGTGGATTGTTTTATGGCCAGAATATAATCTGTCTTAGTGAATGTTACATTGTGAAGGTGAATATAGATTTGGTGAACTGGGAAGGAATATTGTGATCCAAAAGGACTCCTTTTATGTCAATAGCCTAAGACAGACTAAAAGCAGACCTCTGTGTTTCTCTTTCTCTGTGCTGTTCAATATGATAGCCATTAGCCAGATGTGGCTATTTAATTGTTAAAAATTAAATAAAAGTTAGTTTTTTAAATTAAATAAAATTTAATTTTTAAAATTAAACAAATTTAAATTCAATTTCTCAGCCACGTTTAAAATGCTTCATAGCCACATATGTCTAATAGCTACTGTACTTGGCATTTCCATTATCATAGAAGGTTCTCTCAGGCAGCAATATTTTGGTTCACATCCAGATCTTAGCCTTTAATATGTCACCACTACTAACAAGATGAAGCATGGAGAGACCAGTCTGAGAGTCAGGGAAATGAGCTTCTTCTACATGAGGCTTAAGTTGTCCACCCCAAGACTTCTGGAAAGGGTTTTTATCATGAAGGAGGAGGAAGCCACAGGCCTGTCTTGATGGGAAACATTCCAAAGAAGGAGGTATATGACAAAATAAATTATTTCATTTGAAAGAAAAAAGGTTTTTACTCTTTTTGTTTGTGTCACCAACCATATAGTGGCTAAAATAGTGTTTTAATCAGATTCTGGCATTGGGGGTGGATGGTGTTTGGGGTGGTGCTGGTATGATGTGAGCTTCTTAGAATGTAACTTGGGAGAAGCTGAGAGTACAGGTGGGAAAGGTTTAATGCTTTTATTCTTGATATATGTTTTGTGCTTAGTTAATGTCTATCTCTCTCACTAGAATGAAAAGTCCATCCTGGTACAGAATGTGTCAGTTATACTCACCTTTTATTCTCAAGACCTAGTATTCAGTAGGCACTTGAAATATTTGTGAATGAATGAGTGAATCCTGTTTTGTGAATGAATGAATGAATCCTATTTTGGAAGAGGTTTATTCTTATTATTTGATACTATATTAATCTGTATCAAATAAATAAAATTTGATCTATTCAATAAATAATGTAAATCATGTTAGCTCCTATAACATTTATTATATTCTGCTTTCCAGTTTTTCACTTCCCAAATGTTTGAATCCCAGAATTTTTTTTGTGTTGTAAACTGGTCTGGATGTTCTTAAACTGAGTCCTAGGTAATTCATGCTTGAGCTTCAGGGACGTATGTGTATGTGCTTGTGTATATTTTTCTGGGGAATGGTTTCTTAGATCTTATTAAATGTTCAAGTAAGTCACTAACTATCCCTCTTCCCAATGTTAATAACAATTAGATTAGCCAGTTCTGGGCATATTTATGATATAACTGAAACGTTTTTCAGTTCTGTAGCATAGTGACGAATAAAGAATGCTTAACTGGGATCTAGGAAAACTGAGTTCAGTTGCGTTGTTAAAGTCCTTAGTCTGATTGGGTCCCAAATTATTATAATTAAAATGAAAAAATTAAAAATGATGAAAGATGACCTCTAGGCCCTTGTAACTCAGCTGTTCCTATGTTTTACAACCTGAGTCACTGGTTTCCCAATAAGCTTGTGGAACCTTGTGTTTGAGAGTTTGAAGCAAGTTTCCACTGTTAAGTGAAGTTCAACTTAAAGTCTTTTATGAGCTCCAGACTATTATCTAATGTACTTTAAAAAGTTATGTTATTTGTCAACTTTTATTTCTATAGGCATTTTTTATTTCTCCCATGTACCCTTAACTAAAGAGATACCTTTTCTCTGACTTCCTTGTTCTACCACAGGCAATTTGAATTCTCAATCTTGTTTCCATGGTACTGGACTTTGTGTAGAGTAGTAGTTCTTACAAGGTATTGCAATGACACTTGAGAGGCCCTAAGATTCCTGTAGGGTTTATGAGGTCAAAACTATCTTCATAATAATACTAAGAGCTTATATGCCTTTTTTCATTCTCATTCTCTTATGAGTATATGGTACAGTTGGATGGAATGCAGAAGCAGATGTAAGGATCCAACTGTCTTTTATTAAGCCAGGCATCAAAGAGATTTATAAAAATGTAAACCAAGGCACTCTTCTGACTAAATAGTTCTGGGGAAAATATAGTTATTTTTCATAAAAATATATAATTTCCATTGATATGCAATGGGTTTATTATTGTTTTAATAAATTAATAAATATTTTAAAATAATATGTCTTAATTTTGAACACAATCTATAGATATAACTCACAATAAGCAAAAGTTCTTTGGGGTTCTCAATAGTTTTTAAGAGTATAAAGAGGTCCTGAATAAAAAGATGACGTGGAGGAACTACAGTAGATAAGAGCAACATTTCCACTCCAAGCCTTCATCTTACTTATATTGTCATTTAGAGGAGAAATAACATGGCCCTTATTGCCCTTGATTTCTCTATTTGAGTTTTTAAAAGATACATTTTATGGTTAAATATTACTCAACCATAAAAAATAAAATTTTGCCATTTGCAACAACATGGATGCACCTAGAGGGTGGTATTATGTTTAGTGAAATAAGTCAGATGGAGAAAGACAACACTGTATGTTTTCATTTATATATGGAATCTAGAAAATAAAACAAATGAGTATAACAAAACAGGAAGACTAACAGATACAGAGAACAAACTAGTGGTTACTGGAGGGGAAAGGGGTGGCGAGAGGGGCAAGATAGGTGAAGGGGGTTAAGAGATACAAACTACTAGGTGTAAAATAAATAAGTTATAAGGATGTGATGTACAAAACAGGGAATTTAGCCAATATTTTATAATAACCTTATATGACCTATAATCTGTTAAAATATTGAATCACTATGTTGTACACCTGAAACTAATATAATATTGTAAGTGACCTATACTTCAATTAAAAAAAAACAAAAGATAGTGCAGGTCACCAAAGTGCCATGGCCAAGTTAGCAGAAGAGGGCTTTAGGTAGAGAACTTGGTAGAAACTCACCTTGCAACTTTTGAGGGTGTAATTCTCCTCCTATATCAACTCTACCCTGTCTCAAGATAATGAGTGGGTTCAGGTTAAAAACTGTGTATGGAAGTCAGAGTACCAAGTAGCTACCTATAGCTTATAGAACGCTACCAGAACTAAGTCACATTTTTAGGACAGTTACTAACCCAAAAGTGTTTATACCATGGAGACTATTTAGTCTCTACACAAGACTATTTAATTTATTTTATTCTTGAAACAGCAGCTTGTCTCTATGAACAGAAAATATACCTGGTCTTTCACAAATGATTGATTGAAGAATATTTGAACCATTTTTATGTAATCATCAATTAAGAAAAAATAAGTCCTAGAGGCTTTTCTGCCAGGCGAGACCCATCTATGAGCAATTATTTTTGGATTCTGACTACTAGCAATACCCAAGGGCTTGTTGGAAGCAACATTTCTATTATTGTTAATGATGAAAATGTTTGGCCAAGGGAGTATAACCATTTTCCTCTTTGTCATTTATAACCGATTACTCACGGTAACCCTAAGTGGAGAGTATATTTTTTTGACAGTTGTGCTTCAGAAAGAAAATAGAAATTCTGAATTATTGGTTATTAAGTTTTGCCTATCTATAACCTGCCCATTTTCAAGGCAGCTGTGAAAGTAGAAGGTATTTTTAAAACAGCTTTTAGATTCTTTGTCAAATTATTTTTACTGTGTCTTAAAATAAATGGAAGAAAAATCTGGAAAAAATGTGTTGCTACTAGATATTGTAAATGCAAAGCTTCAATAAGCTATATATACATATATATATATACATATATATGTATATATATATGTATATACACATACACACATATATGTCTACATAAAGCATATCAAACCGTGCTTTTGGAATTAGACATGTTTGAGGTGACACTGTTTTCATTTGGAGCTCTACTTGAGGAAAATACAGAAACTTACAACTATCTTTTCTATATTTTCAAGAAAATTAAAAAAGGGAAAATGAAAAATTAATACACTCAGTTGCTTTATTGGTCTGACATCTCAAGCTTTTGAACTCAAAGTATCAATTAGAAAATTTTTTCTTTGTAGATAAAGGATGAGTATTAACACATGTGACACTTCCAGAGGATAGGAAAGAATTAAAGTCTAAAAAGAAGAGGGGGGAGCTTCAAGATGGCGGAGGAGTAAGATGTGGAGATCTCTTTCCTCCCTACAGATACATCAGAAATACATCTACATGTGGAGCAACTCCTACAGAACACTTACTGAACGATGGCAGAAGATCTCAGACTTCCCAAAAGGCAAGAAACTCCCCACGTACCTGGGTAGGGCAAAAGAAAAAACAGAGATAAAAGAATAGGGATAGGACCTGCACTTCTGGGAAGGAGCTGTGAAGGAGGAAAAGTTTCCACACACTAGGAAGCCCGTTCACTGGCAGAGACAGGGGTTGGCAGGTGGCGGGGAAATGTTGGAGCCACGAAGGAGTGCGCAGCAACAGGGGTGCAGAGGGCAAAGCAGAGATATTCCCACACCGAGGATCGCTTCGGACCAGCACTCACCAGCCTCAGAGGCTTGTCTGCTCACCTGCCGGGACGGGTGGGGGCTGGGAGCTGAAGCTCCGGCTTTGGAGGTCGGATCACAGGGAGAGGACTGGGGTTGGCTGCGTGAACACAGCCTGAGGGGACTGGTGCGCCACAGCTAGCCGGGAGAGAGTCTGGGAAGAAGTCTGGACCTGCCTAAGAGGCAAGAGACCATTGTTTTGGGGTGAACAAGGAGAGGGGATTCAGAGCACCGCCTAAACAAGCTCCAGAGACGGGTGCGAGCCACGGCTGTTGGGCATGAAATGCTAAGGCTGCTGCTGCAGCCACCAAGAAGCCTGTGTGCAAGCACAGGTCACTCTCCACACTGCCCCTCCCTGGAGCCTATGCAGCCCACCACTGCCAGGGTCCCGTGATCCAGGGACAACTTCCCTGGGAGAATACACAGCATTCCTCATGCTGTTACAATGTCATGCTGGCCTTTGCTGCCACAGGCTCACCCCACATTCTGTACCCCTCCCTCCCCTGGGCCTGAGTGAGCCAGAGCTCCCTAATCAGCTGCTCCTTTAACCCCATCCTGTCTGAGCGAAGAACACATGCCCTCAGGCGACCTACACACAGAGGCGGGGCCAAGCCAAAAGTGAACCCCAGGAGCTGTGTGAACAAAGAAGAGAAAGGGAAATTTCTCCCAGCATCCTCAGGAGCAGCCGATTAAATCAACACAATCAACTTGATGTGTCCTTCATCTGTGGAATACCTGAATAGACAACAAATCTTCCCAAAATTGAGGTGGTGGACTTTGGGAGCAACTGTAGACTTGGGGTTTGCTGTATGCGACTGACCGGTTTCTGGTTTTATGTTTATCTTAGTTTAGTATTTAGAGTTTATTATCATTGGTAGATTTGTTTACTGATTTGGTTGCTCTCTTCCTTTTTTTAAAAAATATATATAGATATATATATTCTTTTCCTTTTTAGTTTTTTGGGAGTGTGTATGTGTATGCTTCTTTGTATGACGTTTGTCTGTATACCTTTGCTTTTACCATTTGTCCTAAGGTTCTGTCTGTCCGTTCTTTTATTTTTTTTTTAGTATAGTTTTTAGTGCTTGTTATCATTGGTGGATTTGTTTTTTGATTTGAGTGCTCTCTTCTTTCTTTCTTTCTTTTTCTTTTTCTAAACTATTTTTTAATTTTTAATAATTAAAAATTTTTTTTTATTTTAATAACATTCTTTCTCTTTTCTTTTTTCCTTTCTTTCTTTCTCTTTTTCTCACTTTTATTCTGAGCTGTGTGGCTGACAGGGTCTTGGTGCTCTTGCCAGATGTCAGGGCTGTGCCTCTGAGGTGGGAGAGCCACATTCAGGACATTGGTCCACCAAAGACATCCTGGCTCCATGTAATATCAAACAGTGGAAGCTCTCCCAGAGATCTCCATCTCAATGGTAAGTCCCAGCTCCACTCAATGACCAGCAAGCTACACTGCTGGACAACCTATGCCAAACAACTAGCAAGACAGGAACACAACCCCACCCATTAGCAGAGAGGCTGCCTAAAATCATAATAAGTTCACAGACACCCCAGAACACACCAGTGGATGTGGTCCTGCCTACCAGAAAGACAAGAACAAGCCTCATCCACCAGAACACAGGCACTAGTCCCCTCCACCAGGAAGCCTGCACAACCCACTGAACCAACCTTACCCACGGGGGGCAGACACCAAAAACAACAGGAACTATGAACCTGCAGCCTGTGAAAAGGAGACCCCAAACACAGTAAGTTAAGCAAAATGGGTAGACAGAGAAACACACAGCAGATGAAGAAGCAAGAAAATCCACCAGACCAAACAAATGAAGAGGAAATAGGCAGTCTACCTGAAAAGAATTCAGAGTAATGATAGTAAAGATCCAAAATCTTGGAAATAGAATGGAGAAAATACAAGAAACATTTAACAAGGACCTAGAAGAAATAAAGAGCAAACAAACAATGATGAACAACACAATAAATGAAATTAAAATTCTCTAGAAGGAATCAATAGCAGAATAACTGAGGCAGAAGAACAGATAAGTGACCTGGAAGAAAATATAGTGGAAATAATTACTGCAGAGCAGAATGAAAAAAAAAGAATGAAAAGAATTGAGGACAGTCCTAGAGACCGCTGGTACAACATTAAACGCACCAGCATTTGAATTATAGGGGTCCCAGAAGAAGAAGAGAAAAAGAAAGGGACTGAGAAAATATTTGAAGAGATTATAGTTGAAAACTTCGCTAATACGGGAAAGGAAATAGGCAATCAACTCCAGGAAACACAGAGAGTCCCATCCAGGATAAATCCAAGGAGGAACATGCCAAGACACATATTAATCAAACTATCAAAAATTAAATACAAAGAAAAAATATTAAAAGCAGCAAGGGAAAAACAACAAATAACATATAAGGGAATCCCCATAAGGTTAAGAGCTGATCTTTCAGCAGAAACTCTGCAAGCCAGGAGCGAGTGGCAAGACATATTTAAAGTGATGAAGGGAAAAACCTACAACCAAGATTACTCTACTCAGCAAGGATCTCATTCAGATTCGACAGATAATTTAAAACCTTTAAAGACAAGCAAAAGCTAAGAGATTTCAGCACTACCTAACAAGCTTTACAACAAATGCTAAAGGAAGTTCTCTAGGCAAGAAACACAAGAGAAGGAAAAGACCTACAATAACAAACCCAAAACAATTAAGAAAATGGTAATAGGAACATACCTATCAATAATTACCTTAAATGTAAATGGATTAAATGCTCATACCAAAAGACATAGACTGGCTGAATGGATACAAAAACAAGACCTGTTTGGAGACCCACTTCAGACCTAGGGTCACATTTAGACTGAAAGATAGGGGATGGAAAAAGATATTCCATGCAAATGAAAATCAAAAGAAAGCTGTAGTAGCAATTCTCATATATGACAAAATAGACTTTAAAGTAAAGACTATTACAAGAGACAAATAAGGACACTACATAATGATCAAGGGCTGATTCCAAGAAGAACATTTAGCAATTGTAAATATTTATGCACCCACCATAAGAGCACCTCAATACATTAGGCAAATGCTAACAGCCATAAAAGGGGGAAACCGACAGTAACACAATCATAGTAGGGGACTTTAACACCCCACTTTCACCAATGGACAGATCATCCAAAATGAAAATAAATAAGGAAACACAAGCTTTAAATAATACATTAAACAAGATAGACTTAATTTCTATTTATAGGAAATTCCACCCGAAGACAACAGAATACACTTTCTTCTCAAGTGCTCATGGGACATTCTCCAGGATAGACCATATCTTGGGTCACAAAACAAGCCTTGGTAAATTTAAGAAAATTGAAATCATATCAAGTATCTTTTCTGCCCACAATGCTATGAGACTAGATATCAATTACAGGAAAAAAAACAAACCCATGGAGGCTAAACAGTACACCACTTAATAACCAAGAGATCACTGAACAAATCAAAAATACCTAGAAACAAATGACAATGAAAACACGACGACACAAAACCTAAGGGATGCAGCAAAAGCAGTTCTAAGAGGGAAGTTTGTAGCAATACAATCCTATCTCAAGAAACAAGATACATCTTAAATAAACAACCTAACTTACAACTGAAGCAATTAGGGAAAGAAGAACAAAAAAACCCAAAGTTAGCAGAAGGAAAAAAATCATAAAGATCAAATCAGAAATAAATGAAAAAGAGGGGTTTCCCTGGTGGTGGAGTGGTTGAGAGTCCTCCTGCCGATTCAGGGGACACGGGTTTGTGCCCCGGTCCGGGAGGATCCCACATGCCATGGAGAAGCTGGGCCCGTGAGCCATGGCCACTGAGCCTGCGCTCTGCAACGGGAGAGGCTACAGCAGTGAGAAGCCCGTGTACTGCAAAAAAAAAAAAAGAAAGAAAGAAAGAAAGAAAGGAAACGGTAGCAAAGGTCAATAAAACTAAAGGCTGGTTCTTTGAGAAGATAAACAAAATTGATAAACCATTAGCCAGACTCATCAAGAAAAAAAGGAGAAGACTCAAAACAATAGACTTAGAAATGCAAAAGTTGAAGTAACAACTGACATTGCAGAAATACAAAGGATCATGAGAGATTACTACAAGCAACTCTATGCCAATAAAATGGACAACCTGGAAGAAATCGACAAACTTAGAAAAGCACAACCTTCCAAGCCTGAACCAGGAAGGAATAGAAAGTATAAACAAACCAGTCACAAGCACTGAAACTGAGACTGTGATTCAAAATCTTCCAACAAACAAAAGCCCAGGACCAGATGGCTTTACAGGTGAATTCTATCAAACGTTTAGAGAAGAGCTAACACCCGTCCTTCTCAAACCCTTCCAAAATAAAGCAGAGGGAGGAACACTCCCAAACTCATTCTACAAGGCCAACATCACCCTGATACTAAAAGCAGACAAAGATGTCACAAAGAAAGATAACTACAGGCCAATATCACTGATGAACATAGATGCAAAAATCCTCAACACAATACTACCAAACAGAATCCAACAGCACATTAGAAGGATCATACACCATGATCAAGTGGGGTTTATCCCAGGAATGCTCGGAGTCTTCAATATATGCAAATAATTCAATGTGATACACCATATTAACAAATTGAAGGAGAAAAACCATTTGATCATCTCATTAGAATGAGAAAAAGCTTTCAACAAAATTCAACACCGATTTATGATAAAAACCCTCCAGAAAGTAGGCATAGAGGGAACTTACCTCAACATAATAAAGGCCATATATGACAAACCCACAGCCAACATCATTCTCAATGGTGAAAAACTCAAAACATTTCCTGTAAGATCAGGAAGAAGACAAGTTTGCCCACTCTCACTGCTATTATTCAACATAGTTTTGGAAGTTTTAGCCACAGCAGTGAGAGCAGAAAAAGAAATAAAAGGAATCCAAATCAGAAAAGAAGAAATTAAGTTGTCACTCTTTGCAGATGACATGATACTATATAGAGAATCCTAAAGACTCTACCAGAAAACTACTACAGCTAATCAATGAATTTGGTTAAGTAGCAGGATACAAAATTAATGCATAGAAATCTCCTGCATTCCTATACACTAATGATGAAAAATGTAAGAGAGAACTTAAGGAAACACTCCCATTTATGACTGCAACAAAAAGAAGAAAATACCTAGGAATAAACCTACCTAAGGAGACAAAAGACCTGTATGCAGAAAACTATAAGACACTGATGAAAGAAATTAAAGATGACAAAAACAGATGGAGGGATATACCATGTTCTTGAATTGGAAGAATCAACATTATGAAAATGACCATGCTACCCAAAGCAATCCACAGATTCAGTGCAATCCCTATCAAACTACCACTGCCAGTTTTCACAGAACTAGAACAAAAAAGTTTCACAATTTGTATGGATGCACAGAAGATCCCAAATAGCCAAAGCAATCTTGAGAAGGAAAAACGGAGCTGGAGGAATCAGGCTCCCTGACTTCAGACTATACTACAAAGCTACAGTAATCAAGACAGTCTGGTACTGGCACAAAAACAGAAATGTAAGTCAATGAAATAGGGTAGAAAGCCGAGAGACAAACCCACACACATATAGTCACCTTATTGTTGATAAAGGAGGCAAGAATACACAATGGAGAAAAGACAGCCTCTTCAGTAAGTGGTGCTGGGAAAACTGGACAGCTATATGTAAAAGAATGAAAGTAGAACACTCCCTAACACCATACACAAAATTAAACTCAGAATGGCTTAAAGACCTAAATGTAAGGCCAGAAACTATCAAACTCTTAGAGGAAAACATAGGCAGAACACTCTATGACATAAAGCACAGCAAGATCCTTTTTGACCCACCTCTTAGAGAAATGGACAGAAAAACAAAACTAAACAAATGGGACCTAATGAAACTTAAAAGCTTTTGCACCACAAAGAAATCCATAAACAAGACGAAAAGACAACCCTCAGAATGGGAGAAAATATTTGCAAATGAAGCAACTGACAAGGGATTATTCTCCAAACTATACAAGCAGCTCATGCATCTCAATATCAATAAATCAAACAACCCAATCCAAAAATTGCTAGAAAACCTAAATAGACATTTCTCCAAAGAAAATATACAGATTGCCAACAAACATATGACAGGATGCTCAACATCACTAATCATTAGAGAAATGCAAATCAGAAGTACAATGAGGCATCACCTCACACCAGTCAGAATGGCCATCATCAAAATGTCTACAAGCAATAAATGCTGGAGAGGGTGTGGAGAAAAGGGAACCCTCCTACACTGTTGGTGAGAATGTAAATTGATACAGCCACTATGGAGAACAGTATGGATGTTCCTTAAAAAAACTAAAAACAAAACTGCCATACGACACAGCAATCCCACTACTGGGCATATACCCTGAGAAAACCATAATTCAAAAAGTGTCATGTACCACAGTGTTCATTGCAGCACTATTTACAATAGCCAGCACATAGAAGCAACCTAAGTGTCCATCGACAGATAAATGAATAAAGAAGATGTGGCACATATATACAATGGAATATTACTCAGCCATAAAAAGAAAGGAAATTGAGTTATTTGTAGTGAGGTGGATGGACCTAGAGTCTGTCATACAGAGTGAAGTAAGTCAGAAAGAGAAAAACAAATACCGTATGCTAACACATATATATGGAATCTAAAAGAAATAAATGGTTCTCATGAACATAGGGGCAGGCCAGGAATAAAGACGCAGATGTAGAGAATGGACTTGAGGACATGGGGAGGGGGAAGGGTAAACTGGGACTAAATGAGAGAGTGGCATGGACTTATATATACTACCAAATGTAAAATAGATAGCTAGTGGGAAGCAGCCGCATAGCACAGGCAGATCAGCTCGGTGCTTTGTGACCACCTAGAGGGGTGGGATGGGGAGGGTGGGAGGGAGACACAAGAGGGAGGAGATATGAGGATATATGTGTATGTATAGCTCATTCACTTTGTTGTAAATTAGAAACTAACACACCATTGTAAAGCAATTATACTCCAATAAAGATGTTAAAAAATTTTTTTAAATACAAATTAAAAGAATAGAGGGGAATTCCCTTGCGGTACAGTGGTTTAGTACTCTGTGCTTTCACTGCCAAGGGCTTGCGTTCGATTCCTGGTCAGGGAATTAAGATCCTGCAAGCCGGTCTGTCCAGCCAGAAAATAAAAATAATAAATAAAAAGAAGAGAAAAAATACCTGAATATAAGAGGTAAAAACTGGCAACACATCACCTAGTAATGATGTTGTTTTAAGTGGTTTAAGTACAAGGTGAAGGAAATGGAAGTCTTTAATGTAACTTTGGAGCACATCATCAACACTGGCCACAGGATTTCCTGGAGTTTTGGGGTATGAAACTGATGATAAGAAAACTTTAAAAATTGAGTATTGCATCAGTTTAGTGAAAGTTGACTTTAGTTGAAATGAGATTGAAATCTAAGGACAGATGCCCTTGTTAATACTCTGCTGGTGACAGAACACTCATTTCAATATGGTTTATCTTAAAAAACAAAACCCCAAACCTTGTTATATAGAAAGAAAACCTGGGAGAAGAAATATTGTATATATTTAAATGTTATCCTGATTAGTAATGTTGTCTTTTCGAAAAATCCGTCATTTTTCACTAAGGTCTTTGCTTTTAACTCTGTGTGTATGTGTTTGTGTGTGTGTGTGTGTATTGTCATTCTTATGTCAATACTAGTAGCAAAATTGGAATCTGACAGTGGTTGACCAGTTTTCACTAAAATCCAGTTTTAGACCTTTGTAGCAGACATAATCAATCTCCCATTAGTAACCATAACAAAGTAAAATAGCAAATAAAAGAAATATTTGTATAATAATAGAAATACACTCACAGACATAGAAGACAAACTTATGGTTCGGGGGAAGGAGGGGAAGGATAAATTAGGAATTTGGAAGTAACAGATACAGACTAGTAAATATAAAATAGATAAACAACAAGGACTTACTGTATAGCACATGGAACTATATTCAATATCTAGTAATAACCTATAATGGAAAAGAATCTGAAAAAAGAATATATATATATGTGTAACTGAATCACTTTGCTGTACACCTGAGACATTGTAAATCAAATATATTTCAATAAAAAAACTAAAAAAATATTTGTATAATTAATAAAGGTCCTCTTGTCTTCTTATAGAACTGTAATTCTGAGAAGAGTTAACAAATTTTACTTAATTCAATGATGAATAAACAAGTCTAAAAAATACAACTTTAAGAAAGCATTTTCCAAAAACCTGAAGAAAATGTTGGAAGGTGTTTATGGGAAGATATAATAAATAGAAATGCAGGGTTCTGAAACAAGGTTTTTTGACTGTACAATCATAGATGATCTCAGGAAGGAAGTTGAGGAAACATTGAAAGAGATCAATGTGTCTGTATAGAGAGCTCTTTGAGCTCAGACACAAAAAGATCATGTATAAATGGGGCACATGCCAAGGACAAACACAAAAGAGTGGCACGTATCTAAAGAACAGGGTCAGGAAGGCTAAAGTCCAGAAAGACCTTGTGAGAAATGCTAATGACTAAAAAAGTCCTGAAAGCTATGTTTGCAGCAAGCTAAAAACAAGAAAGAGATAGATTCAAACTCAGGGAAAACAATATGTCAAGAGAGGGCAGAGAGAAAGCAAAACTTTCTAATTCCTTCTCTGCTTCTGTGTTCTCTGTCAAAGATTAAAATTTATTTATTTGACATCAACTTAATGAGCATAGTCATAGTTATTTCAGAGACCAACTGAAAGGATTTATGGAATGATGCTCTCTAACCTGTAAAATTACTATTAAAGTATTCATTGCTATGAATATTATTATTAACTAAACTGGTCTACCTAAGAATTTTTACATTTACTAATGCTTAGTTAGACTCACCTCACCCATTGAAGATTAATACCTGTTGCTCCTCCCACACAGGATTTTTTCTGAAAGAATGTCACAAACATCACACATTCATCTAATCAATCAGCATATCCTTTAGCTTTCTCTTCAACATATATCCACATTTTGACTACTTCACATTTTCATTGTTATCACTTTTCACTATGCCCATTGCTACCACCCTAGTCCCAGCTACCATAATCTTTCACCTGAACCATTCTCATAGCTTGTTAACATTTTTCACCTCTGCTCACCTCTACAACTTGTCATCCATGTCCCCCAACACACACACACACACACACACACACACACACACACTTACTTCTCCACACAGCACCCAGTATAATAATTCTAAAACATAAATCAGTTCATGTCACTCTTCCATTCAAAACCTCCAGTGGGTCATAGAGACACATACAGGGAGAAAAAGATTGCCAATCATCATGTTCTTTTTCTGCTGCTGCACCCTTGGCTGGTTCTTCACATTCTGCCTCTCAGAGGTCTCTTTTAACTTCTATATCCCTTGCTTCACCACTTCTCTACCAATATTGGTGCCAGTGATTCACCACAGTGTCAGAGCGCCTTGCTGAACTTTGATCTCCTGACTTCATCTTGCTACAAAAGCAGATGAATTTCAGTATGGTCTTCTTCATTTATAAACTCCATGTACTGAACAACAATTGTCATCATAATATACCACAACAACTCTGTTTTTGTAGTTTCATGTGAGCTTATAGTTAATATTACCATAGTAATGATGTATATAACCAATTTGATAAAAAGCCTAACTGTGCATATGATCAAAGCATGACTTTATTTTTTTTTAATCTCTCACTGCCCCTTTAAATTTTTTTTTTTATATTTATTTTTGGCTGTGTTGGGTCTTCATTTCTGTGAGAGGGCTTTCTCTAGTTGCGGCAAGTGGGGGCCACTCTTCATCGCGGTGAGCGGGCCTCTCACTATCGCGGCCTCTCTTGTTGCGGAGCACAGGCTCCAGACGCGCAGGCTCAGTAGTTGTGGCTCATGGGCCTAGTTGCTCTGCGGCATGTGGGATCTTCCCAGACCAGGGCTTGAACCCGTGTCCCCTGCATTGGCAGGCAGACTCTCAACTACTGCGCCACCAGGGAAGCCCCCCTTTAAATTTTATTTCTGGATGAAAACTTGGTGATGTTCCCTGGCTTTTCTTGTCTATCTAGGGTAATAGACAAGTTTTACCATCTCTTTAAGTTGCACTCATGTCAGAAATTAGAATGTCCTGCCCTTGATAATAATCAAAGCTTTGAACTTGTTTAAAGTCACACCTTTTACACTCGTGAGCCAGACCCACATGAGCAGGTCATCTACAATAGGAGAAGAAGGCAGCCCTTCTCTCTCTTTTCCCAGCGGAGTAAATAAAGTTTAAGACCCCTCTGGCTTAGGTGCATGGAGAGAGAGGAGAGGAAACGAGGGTGTGTCAGTTTTAAAATGTGGCCACAAATTCTTTGCTGCTCTTCCCATTCTGAGGTAGGGTGCATATATAATTTGTTAGGATCTTTTTTTTTTTTTTTTAATAGATCTTTTTTGGAGTATAATTGCATCACCATACTGTGTTAGTTTCTGTTGTACACCAAAGTGAAACAGCCATATGCATACCTGTGTCCCCATATCCTCTGCCTCTTGAGCCTCCCTCCCATCCTCCCTATCCCACCCCTCTAGGTGGTCACAAAGCATGGAGCTGATCTCCCTGTGCTATGCTCCTGTTTCCCACTAGCTAACTGTTTTACATGTGGTGGTGTATATATGTCAATGCTACTCGCACTTTGCCCCAGCTTCCCCTTCCCATCCTGTGTCCTCAAGTCCATTTTCTATGTCTATGTCTTTATTCCTGCCCTGCAACTAGGTTGATCAGTACCACTTTTTTTTTTTTAGATTCCACATATATGCATTAGCATACAGTATTTGTTTTTCTCTTTCTGACTTACTTCACTTTGTAGGACAGACTCTAGGTCCATCCACCACACTAAATAACTCAATTTCGTTTCTTTTTATGGCTAATATTCCATTGTATATATGTGCCACATCTTCTTTATGCCTTCATCTGTCGATGGACACTTAGGTTGCTTCCATGTCTTGGCTATTGTAAATAGTGCTGCAGTGAACATTGTGGTACATGTCTCTTTCTGAATTATGGTTTTCTCAGGGTATATGCCCAGGAGTGGGGTTGCTGAGTCATATGGTAGTTTTATTTTTAGTTGATTGATTCTTCCAATCCAAGAACATGGTATATTTCTCCATCTGTTTATGTCATCTTTGATTTCTTTCATCAGTGTCTTATAGTTTTCTGCATACAGGTCTTTTGTCTCCCTAGGTAGGTTTATTCCTAGGTATTTTCTTCTTTTTGTTGTCATGGTAAATGTGATTGTGTCCTTAATTTCTCTTTCTGATTTTTCGTTGTCGGTGTGTAGGAATGCCAGAGATTTCTGTGCATTAATTTTGTATCGTGCAACCATACCAAATTCATTGATTAGTTCTAGTAGTTGTCTGGTGACATCTTTTGGATTTTCTATGTATAGTATCATGTCATCTGCAAGCAGTGATAGTTTTACTTCTTCCTTTCCAATTTGTATTCCTTTTATTTCTTTTTCTTCTCTGATTGCTGTGGCTTGGACTTCCAGAACTATACTGACTAAGAGTGGCAAAAGCAATCTACAGATTCAGTGTAGTACCTTAGGATCTTGGTAGGTTTGTGACTGTCTTGGTCAAGAGGGTATAGCAGAAGTGATGTTTGAAACACCCCCAGTCATTAGAATCTTTCAAGCTGAGGGTTCAGATAACATGGAGCAGAAATAAGTGTCCTTACTGGGCTCTGTGACTTCCTGACCGACAGAATCCCTGAGCTTAATAAAGTCACTGTTGTGTTAAGTCACTAAGTTCAGGGTAACTTGTTACATAGCAATAGAACAGAGGGCAGGAATTTTTTACTTTTACTGAACTTGTACTTGTTACTTAATTTATTATTTTTGTGGTCTCTGGGGTTGGTCAGTGTTTAGACTTGACTCTTTCCCTCAAGTCATTTTTAGAACCTCCCTTTAGATGCTTTCTAGTGGCAACTCCTATGATGAGGGAAGAGGGTGGGGCTCACAACACAGTCATCTCCAAAGAATTCTCCCTCACCAATACCCCCTCTCCTCCACTTCTCTCTCTTGTTTCTTTTCCTGGAGTGCATGAAGGGCTCATGAGTAAAGGGCACATGAGTTGGGAAACAGACTCTGAACATTTCCTTGTAAATTCCACTTCACAGAGTCTACTCACAATTACTTTGCTAAGTGCTGGTATTTCTATTGAAATTGAAGTCCCACTTTAATATCCTATTAAACAGAATATAATTTGTTAATTTTATTTTACTTACAGAATTCATTGGTAACCTTATATTTATAGAATGATTATTGATCTGCAGGTATAATTTAAAATGTTCACTTATACTTGATGCAGTTTAATTTTGCTTTAAGTGTATTTGACAATTTGAGGATCTCATAAGGTGGTATTTCTCACAAATCTCAAGGGCTTTTATATTTTGGATCAAGTATGGAAACAATAATAGTGAAACCATTGCTCTCTCTTCTATTTATGGCCTGGTCTGCCTACAGTACCCTTAAAGATGAGGAGTATCAAGATGAGCAACTTATTGACGTGTCAAGTGTTTGGAGTCAAGAGCATTCTTATTGTTGTTACTTTTATAACTTGCCTGAGTGGCTAGGAATAGTGCCTGGCAAAATGCCTGGAACATAACAGACACTCAATACATATTTGTTTAATGGTTATGAGTGAAGGCTTTAGAGCAGAGGTGGGCAAACTTTTTCTGTAAAGTGCCAGATGGTAAATATTTTATGCTTTTTGGGCCATATGGTTTGTGTTGTGAGTATTCAACTCTGCTGAGGTAGTGTGAAAGCATACATAGACAATATGTAAATGAATGGGCGTGGTTGTGTTCCTATAAATCTTTGTTTACAAAAACAGGTGGTAGGCCAGATTTGGACCATGGGCCCAACCCCTGCTTTAGAGTTAGACAAATCTTGGTTTTCAAATTCAGCTCTGCTGTGTGCTAGCAATGGAATTTTAGCAGGTCACTTAATTTATCTGTGCATAGGTTTCCTTATCCGTTCATAGGTTTTTTTATCTGTAAAATGAGGGGGAATCGTTTCTTCTTCATTGTTATAAGGATTTTATGAGTTATGTACACAAGGCAGTTAGCATAGTATCCAGGACATCCTAAGTATTTGGAAAAGTGGTTGGTACTATCATCATTTTTTCTATGCTTCTTCAAAACCATGAAGAACTGGCCATTTCTGTAGACCAGATTTCCATCATTTCTGCTTTGCCCAGAATTAGTCCTGCTCCATGGGGAACTGGGAATGCTCTTCTGTAGAGACTTCTGGTCTACCTGAGTTACCCCATTCCTGATTTTGAAAGATGCCTCAATCTCTTTAAACTCTACTAGACACCCTCACCCCTTTAGGAAAGTTTTTCAAACGCTTCACTCCTCCATTCTCCCTGTCATTGATCTAATTCAGTTCCTCATCACAAGAGTTTCCTTATTGTACTTTTGTACACTGAGCTCTTAATTCCTCAATTTAACTTCTACCTTTCTACCTAAATTATCTTTTGAAAGCATACCATGACATCACTCCAGTAATTTAAAATATTTGATTGCTCCTAGATGACTATGGTATAAAGTGGAAATCTCCTACCCTCGCATGCAAGGTCCTATATCTGGCTGCATTCTGCTTTTCCAGGTTCATCTCACATTTTTCCTCATGATGTAATCTGTATTTTGGCTTTACCAGATTACTCACATTTGCCTTTTCATCCTGAAAAAGTATTATGTTTCTTCCCTGTGCTTTTATATTTCTTTTGCATTCATAATTATATTATGATTAGTTGTAGGACTCTCTAGCTAAATAAACTGTGAGGTTCTTGAAGGTAGGGGCTGTTTTCTTTATCTTCAGATTAGTTTTGGACTGTCAGAAAGGTAAATGGAACAGTCAATTTCAATATTCTCCTTGGGAGAGCTCTTTGTGAAGTGCTACAATTGTCTTTTTAATCTTCTCTTCTAGAATCTCATTTTTCCAAAGTCAGAGTTGAATCTTAAGTGATGGGCTGAAAAACACAGAATCTTTATATCAGGGCTGGGGTGATATACCTTTATATCAGGTATGTGGGGTGGGGAAGTACATACACAGGTTGAGTTATGACATCTAAAATCCTCTTAACAATTCCTGTCAACATTGGTGGAATTTTCATTCCTATTTCCTGTGCTATGTACAAATCTGTAACAATATTTCTCAGATTTCATTGTAATTATTGTTCACATATTTTTTTTACTAGATTTGGAATTTTTAAAGGGTAGGAATCATGTTTTATTGTCTTAGTATTGTGTCATAGTTAGGTGTTCAAAACATTTTGTTGAATGGATGGATGGATGAATGGATGACTGAATGGTTAAGCCCCCAAGCAATATCCTTTTTAATTAAATCTATTAAAACCACAGTGTTTAGTTACTATGCTGAAATTTCTTTCTGCTTCTAAGTGTTAAACAAGTGAAAAAAGGAGCTGTTCAAGATGACAAACATCTTCAAACATTGCTTCATACTATGAATGGCTTTGAAAAATCCTGGAAACTAAACAAAAAAGCAATTAAGGAAAGCAAATTGACATGAAAGGTTGAATCACTAAAGAAATAATGGGAGAATTATTTTATGTGTGTTGATATTTAATGCATAAATGTCAGTCAGTGTCAGTAGCTTACTATTCTGCTTAACTTGGAGCACTTGTGATGTTGAGAAGTACAAAATGTTGGGGAAACAGGAGATAGACAGATAAACTGATTTGTTGTTTCAGAATGATGTTCTCAGATTAGCCAAATGTGAAACTTTAATTATGATTAGCCATGTTCACTTCACATTTGACAGAAGTAACACATGCTTCAGAAATGTCATTTGAAAATCTACTTGCCTTTTTTTTCCCCTCTGAAATGCTGAATGTTAATATCCTATGCAATTCAATCCATAAAGAATTGTCTTTGGTCATAAGCGTTATTGAAAAATAGAACATTTTTTTGTTTCAAGTATATGCTCGCCTTTAATCCATGTTTTTAATAAGTCTGTTTTTCCTTAACTAATAGACACACTATGATTAAAATATTATCATCAATTAAAGAATTTAAAATGTTCATTGTATTTCTTTCTAGCATAGAAATATCAATAAATATGCTTTTATAGAATTTGTGTTAAAGATTTTAAACAAGTTAAAAAAAAAGCATTTTGCTACCATTTTTTTTGTTCATTACTGGGGATAGTTCTTCAAGTTTAGAAAGTTAGACTTTCTAAAATAAATGTTTCTAGCAGTTTTTGAATCTTTAGTAGTTCTATATCATTTATTCTAGGCAATTCAATTTTTTTCTTTTTTTCTAAAGAAATGCAAAAACACTCGGGACTTCCCTGGCAGCCCCTGGCAGTCCAGGGGTTAAGACTCCACGCTTCCACTGCATGGGGCGCAGGTTCGATCCCCTGGCCTGGGAACTAAGATCCCGTGTGCTATGTGGTGGGACCAAAAAAAAAAAAAAAAGAAGTATTGATACAAAAATACACATAACATTTTGCGCATCAAACGGTGTTAGTTAAAAGCAAAAACAGGGCTTCCCTGGTGGCGCAGTGGTTGAGAGTCCGCCCGCCGATACAGGGGATACGGGTTTGTGCCCCCGTCCAGGAAGATCCCACATGCCGCGGAGCGGCTAGGCCCGTGAGCCATGGACGCTGAGCCTGTGCGTCCGGAGCCTGTGCTCCGCAACGGGAGAGGCCACAACAGTGAGAGGCCCGCGTACCGCAAAAAAAAAAAAAAAAAAAAAAAAAAAAAAAAGGCACCCCACCCCCACCCCCCTGCCCACATACACGCGAAATTCTTTGATGAGCATGCTGGAGAGATTTCAATAAAAGATTCTTTATAAGGCCCAGGTTATATGGTTTGACATAGATAAACAAAGCAAAACCCCACAAACTGAGTTTTACAATGGAGCTCATGCCTCACTTACCAGTTAAGTGCTCTGCTGAATTGCATGCCCTTGCCTTGTGACTAAAGCTACATAAAAGCATTGAAAACACTATTAATTCTCTGAAAAAACTGAAGAGAGACCTCTTAGTGGTCTTTTAGGTATAACTATTTAAATGATCATCATCATGATTAAGGAACTAAAATTCCAAGTCAAGGGTTGAGGTTGCCATAAACGGTGGGAGAGAAGAAAATGCTGTGGGAGCTCTCGGCAATGACTGCTAACACTTACACGGAGCTTCTCTTTGTCAAGGCACCATACATACACTAACTTTTTGATCCTTACCACATCTTAACAAATAATTATAATTTTCCTTTTTAAAAAATTGTAAGGAACTACAGTATAGATACTAAGCTATTTTTCAAGGCTTCTTAAGGAAGCCTTGAAAAACAAAACTATAGGCCGGGCATGTGGAACTTCTAGTGTTAGGCTCAAGAACATTCTCTAAAAATGTCCCTATGAAAACAATAAAAACAAACCCTATTTTCTCAATTAAATGGCAGAAGGAAAAATAATGATGTTTAGTTGTTCATAAGGAGCTGCAGATAAATTATAGCTGAACTTGAAAAACAGTCATAAAGACTGGGTAAGGACTATGTTGTGAAAGGTGTAATTTTCTTCAGTGCCTTCCCACATCTCCCCCACCTCCCTTCCCTCCCCTCCTTTTTTAGCAAGGCTTTCCCTACACTAGGTCAGTAGCTCCACCCTAGTGAATCCTGACCTCAAGCTACCCTCTGTTTGTGCTAAGCAGTATGTAGTAATGGTTAGGAGTTTGGATCAAGGGTCAGATAGATCAAAGTCTGAAAACTATCTGCCTCTTACAAACTGGGTGGTATTGCCAAGTGTCTTTCTTGTCCTCTCTAAGCCTCAGTTTCCCCATCTGTCAACTGGGGATAATAATAGTATTTACTTCAGCTCACACACATGAAAGACTTGGCCCAAATGCCTGAGAAATATCAAGTATGGAATAAATTCTAGTTATTTTGTTGCCTTCTTTCTCTTTTCCTCTTTCTTATCTCTGTTTTTTCCCCAGTTATTATCTTGCTTTGATAAATAATTCTTACCTAGCTGTTAACAAAGATTTAATGTCAGATATCCAAATATATCTTCATTTAAAAAGAAAGGCTTTATGGTTGGCCATGCCTTATTAACCCATTAATCCTTCCGAACCTTGAGTGCAGAGGTTTGATTTAATTATAATACTGAATTCATTACACATACAAGGTCTCTCTCATTTACTTATTTGTTTCATCTTTTTCTATTTCCATTTCCCATACACCAGTGGTAACCACTCTAATGTATTTAATGTGTATCTTTCTTTTTGTATTTTTGTATAATATGTATTTTTGTTTTATTTGCAAGTATTTTAATTTGTGTAAAAGGTATACTATATACTAGATCTCATTTGTCTTCATGCCTTTTTCACTTATGGGATGTTTGTTAAGATTCAGCCAAATTGTTATGTGTATTCTAGTGCCTCATCTTTAACTGCTGTATAGTACGCAGAGGTGGACATCAATCTAATCTTTTCGAACATTTTCACCAAAGAACTACTTAAGGTTGAGGAAAGTGAACTTATACCCTCATAGCCTCTCCAAGTGGAGCCCAAAGCTCTAGGATCAACCTCCATATTTCTTTGAAATAATTTGACTTATCATTTTAAAAGAAATCATGTGGATTTTTCATTCTATTTTAGAGTATGTCCATGTTTGTTTACTATAAAAATAATATAATATTATTATTATAGTAAAATATTTTTGGATTACAGTTAAACTGTTTAATTTTTATCTTCACTAAATCACTGAAATTGGCCCTCCAGAAGATTCACCATTTTTTCCCCATGAGTTTCCATACTCTCTGCACATTGCCACATAGTCCAAGTTTGAGAATTGTGGTCTTAATTTAAAATAAACAGTTTCTAAAAGTGGAATTTCAGGTAAAAACTTGCTTAAGTGACAGAAAGTAATACTTAAATCCCTTCTTATTAGGAAAGGCAGCCCTGATAAATATACTTAGCACTGAAAAATTGAACTCTGCCATTTCCCACAGTACACTGCTGAAGCTATAACTTCAAAGGATAACTCATTGTGTTCCTAAAGGAGCACTCTTTGAAAGAAGCCAAACCTTTAGAAGATTTGTTATGAGGTACAGAGTGGCACCAAGAGATACCTTGGTTTGGCAAACCTCCCCTCCATTTCCACTAACAGTTCCCCAAGCCACCCAGAATAAACATATAACCTAGGTAATAACTTCAGTTGTCACCCCTTCCAACCAGATGGCTTCCCACAACTATACTTCTTTGTCAGACATGATAAAGCCACCACTGCATTTCTGCTTTCATATCTTTGCTAATGGTGTCCTAAGCTTTCCCTTTCTCTTTTGCTGTTCATTCTTTGTGGTTCAGGTCAAGGCTTATCTATTCTCTTGTACTCTATTGGATTTCATTTATCATTGTTTCTCTGAACTGCCTTGTCACTTAAAGTCTCCTAAATTTAGCTCTTTTTATTTATTCTTGTTTCATGTGTTTATATTGATTGTAAGCTCCCTGTGGGAAAGGATTATATTCTCTGTACTTTTCTGAATCTTCCTTGGCATCTAGTACAAAAGTGGACAAGTAGATCTTCAATAAATACCTATTATTTGATTTAATTGCCTTACCTTAGACAATTTGGTTCAATTTTAATTGTATATTTTCTAAGCCTTGCCACTCAAAGTGTGGATCATGAATCAAAAGCATGGCCATCACTTGTTAGAAATGTAGGATCTGGATCCCACCCCAGAGTTACTGGATCAAAATCTGCATTTTAATAAGTTCTCCAGGTAATTCATATGCACATTAAAGTTGAGACATACCTAGTATTTTTCTAGGCCCTACGTGTCAGTAGGTTAACAAATTTTATAAATACTCAGCATTCTGACATTTTACAAATGTCAGTATCATTA
This sequence comes from Phocoena sinus, assembly GCF_008692025.1. Taxonomy (NCBI): domain Eukaryota; kingdom Metazoa; phylum Chordata; class Mammalia; order Artiodactyla; family Phocoenidae; genus Phocoena; species Phocoena sinus. The sequence continues at coordinate 78,293,219 of NC_045767.1, forward strand.
AATGTTATCTAAAGCTTAGAGAATTTGAAACAAGATTAAGGTTCAGAATATCTTTTTAAAACTTGATATCTAGACCACACCCTTGGACCTAACCAGGCTCATCCCCCCCCCTTTTTTTTTTTTTTGCGTTACCCGGGCCTCTCACTGTTGTGGCCTCTCCCGTTGTGGAGCACAGGCTCTGGACGCGCAGGCTCAGCGGCCATGGCGCATGGGCCTAGCCACTCCGCGGCATGTGGGATCTTCCCAGACCAGGGCACAAACCCGTGTCCCCTGCATCGGCAGGCGGACTCTCAACCACTGCGCCACCAGGGAAGCCCACCCCCTCTTTTTATATGGCCTATGAGCTAAGAATGGTTTTCACGTTTTTAAATGGTTGAAAAAAATCCAAAGAATATTTCATGACACATGAATGTTATATAAAATCAAATTTTAGTGTCCATAAATGAAGTTGTATTGGAACAAAGCCACACTTATTTGTTTATATAACGTCTATGGCTGCTTTCACACTGTAAGGCCAGAATTAAGTAGTTACAACAGAGGTCTTTCAGCCTGCAAAACTCAAAACTATCTACTCTCTGGTCCTTTTACAGAAAAAGTTTGCTGGCCCTTGATCTATCAATAGATTCATGATGCTTGTTTGTATAGAAGAAACTCCAGATAGATCAAGTTAAACTTGTGGGAAAAGCAACCATAAACTTTATGCATTAGTTGGCTTTAATATTCTATGTATATACAACATACAGGGAGGCTCACAACTGTATTATAAAATTACATGCTGTGAAAAAATTGTTTTGAATCGTTGTAGGATTATTATTTTGTGGGATAATAGCTTTCTTTTCTAACCAGTCAGGAAGTAAGAAAAATAAAAGTGCTTGAAAATACCCAGTATGTCATTGTCATTTGGAATTCAATAAGCTATTACAGTTTTGTCAGGTTCAGTCTCTAAGGAGGTGAATGAAAATATATATCTTGGGCAATTTGACCCCTATCAACATCGTGCATTGTGGTTACTCTGACATCTGAAGAAGAGCAATTCTGCTTTGTCAACTTGGAGACTCAAGGTTGCTGGTAAAGGTCACTCATTCTTTCACCTTTAGCTACTGGATATCAGATTGAAACTAAAGTGAGGAGATATGGAAAAGGTGTCCTACATCTTCTGTCAAATTAGCCTAATCCTCATTAAGTTGTACTGCTAATTCAGCACGTTCTAAGGTCTCCTGACACTATGAGAAATGTCACCCTATGACTTTAGAGGGCTTAAAGGATATGAGGCTTCTTGGTTTGAATCAGTTCCTCCCCGAGACACCCCAGGGGTTAGAGGGTGTGTGCACCTGTCTTAGCTGCCTGCAGGATCTCTGTACATCTTTGTATTTTAGGAATATAGAATGTCAGCCAAGTTGCTCGATCAAGTAAAACATAAGGCAGGAGAAATCCGAAGGCTGCCTGAAGTACTTGTGCACTTACATTCCTCACATGCAAGATTTATTAGAGCAAATGAGTGATTTGCAAACATAAATGTAACGTAAAAGTTAGTAAATTACCAGAGGTTGCACCCTCAAAGTTAACAAACAAAATCCCACCAGAGAGAGCTAATTGCTGAGTTTTAAGCTCCTGCTTAAAACTATTCATGTTGAAAATCTGTACTGTTTAGTTGACAGCTTGTTGGATGACAATCAGAAAAGCATGAGTTATGCTCTTCTCACTAGTAAAACACTTTGCAAGCCTCTCCATTCCTTGGTAATTCAGATTCTTTGCTGAGTAAAATAGACTGTGAATACCTGGCTTTTTTAAAAACAAAATTCTATGACAATAAACAACAATTGTACAACAGCGTTTGGGGTACTTTAAATGAAGGGCTAGACAACAAGGTCCTACTGCATAGCATAGGGTGATAAACCATAATGGAAAAGAATATATATAAAAGAAAGAAAGTCTATATGTGTATAACTTAGTCACTTTGCTTGTACAGCAGAGATTGGCACAAAATTGTTAATCAACTATACTTCAATAAAAAAAATTTTAAGAAAGGGGCTAGAAATTTAATTAGCCATGTAAACAAAAACTCCCCAAATTAGAAATGGAAACCCTCAACGACTTTACTTTTCTTCTTCTCCTTTTCTGGGGAAGATTTAGAGTGAATAAATAGGGCTTCCCTGGTGGCGCAGTGGTTGTGAGTCCGCCTGCCGATGCAGGGGACATGGGTTCGTACCCCGGTCCGCGAAGATCCCACATGCCGCGGAGCGGCTGGGCCCGTGAGCCATGGCCGCTGAACCTGCGCATCCGGAGCCTGTGCTCCGCAACGGGAAAGGCCACAACAGTGAGAGGCCCGCGTACCGCAAAAAAAAAAAAAAAAGTACTTGCTATGCAGAGCTGGAAAGATGGCTGTAGAGAGCGAAGACACCTTTTAGCTAAGTTTGTGGACCAGTAGGATCGTGTCACAAATACGCTCCTGACAATGCTCTGCCTGGAACTTCAATTACAGAGACAGTGGGTGCATCTCCAGCACAACTGCTCTGTGTATTCCTGCATTGTTCTGTATGTTGTAACAAAGAAAATAAGTAGTTAGTGGCTGTTCATGCTAAGTGTTTTAACTGCAATTTGGTCAACTTTTTTGAAATTTAATTGTTTCAGTGTCAATAAAGTATTTGTTGGCAAACAATACTTTAGCAACTAAGGAGACTCTTACTTGATAGAATGGATGAGTCTACTCCAGGTTTTCCTTGTAACTGTGTGATCAGTCTTAAGATCCATGTGTGATCAGTCTTAAGATATTAAATATAAGATTCTTTTCATATATTTTATATTATTTGAAATGCAAGAAATCAGTTAATGTGACTGATAAGAAAATTGAAGGGTTTTTATTAAATATAAAAATAGATTTTAAATTTTTGGCACTGTACATGTCTCTAAAAATTTCTACTTATATGCATAAATAATGTAATATATATTTTTTCATGGAAAATGTTTTATTTGCTCTGTTAAATCTAAATAGTTAAGAAATAAGGTAAGCAAGAGATGCAGTATTAGTAGTATTCTTACATGAATATGTACATGGCTAAAGATGACAGGAGATTTTTATTCCTTTAATATACATTGTGAAATAGTTTTCATAATTCTTTGATGTCAGATATGGAAAATACTGGTAATTATTTGATGGTCTCTTCTGCTGTGGGAATGCAACATACATTGTTTTAATGGTAGAAATTAATATTAAGTTATAATTTCCTAATAGTTCATTTCACCCAGAGGAGTTTTGTGTGCCTTCAAAATGAAACTGTCTTACAAACTATCTTAAACATTGGGATTTGAAATTCTGTAATCTGTGGTTTACACACAAAAATTATTCATAAAGCAACACACAGTTTCATGAGTAAGAGACAAAACTCCATCATGTAACAAGTTTACCTACTCTGAACAAAACTTTGGTCCAGGCAAGGAATATTCAACATTGAACCTATAGAAGTGGCCTCTGTTCTCAAGGAACTTTTCTCTCCTGACTCAGATGGTTCAAGATTAATTCCACTAGTCTATGTTTTGATAATTTTTGGAATTAATTTTTAAAGGTTTTATATAACTTTGTGTTCTAAGAATTCATAAACTGGATATCCTAGTAATGTATACCTACTTAAAGAAATAACTCATATATATATGTTAACTTTACCAAGAAACAAAAGCGATGACAACTGTGCCTACACTTTTACAGGCTGACAAAACAACTGTTAACAATGAAGAGGCAAAGGAAGAAAAATGTATGTTCTCAGTTCACACACACACACACACACACACACACACAGGCACACACATAAAATGCTCCTAATAAAGTAACTTAAAAAGACAGCTCAATCTTTTCTTGTAGTACTTCTCTTTTAGTACTCAGATAATCAGCCTTGTGAAATAAATTTTTAGAGAGCAGATCATGTGGATTAAATTGGCTCTAACCTTTAATATTGAGAGCAACCTCAGAGTCTCAGAAAGCTAAAATGCCTTTAGAAATCGGCACTAAATAAAAATATATGTGAAGTGGCTGAGTATAACATTAGGGAGTGTTGGGGCTTATAGGGGGCTTGGTGAAAAATGGAGTCTAAGAGTTGCTTAAATATATCAATATTCCTTTTAAAAATTTTGTTTTCTATTGGCTAAAACAAAACATTTTGATTTGAAACCCTTTCTACATTGTTAAACGTAATGCTTTCCATCCCCTTTAAAGCATCAATATTTAAATAGCTTAAAGTTAGCTTAAATAGCTTAGATGTGACTTAAAAAAAAACTACCAATATTTTCTAGTTTTGAGATGGAAATCATTAATTAAGGGAGCAATTTCTCTTCGGAACTGTAGGATTTGACACCAAATCCAGAGCAAGTTTCATCAGAACAAGGCGTTTCTTCTATTGGGAATCACTTAGTTAAAGCATGCCTTACACTTTCAATTACCTAGACAAAAGAAAATGGAAGATAATCTGTTATACCTAAATAATTAAAATTTGTAAAAAAAATAAGGAAGATCATAAGATCATATCAGAGACTGGCTTTTATATTTATAGGAAAGGAATATTTTCTTCCAATTAAGGAATTTGGAGTTTCATGTACCCCACAAGTGCCCACAGCCTTTCTGAAATGACAGAAAACCATGCCTCCTCAGCCTGGCATTAAGAATTTTGTATTTGGAAATGTGTTATTTTAAAACCTTTTTGCCTATATGAAACAGGAAATATAAGACAGAAGAATCACTCATGCTACCAAACCTTTTGAAAAATAATACTGGAATCTCTTCTTAAATCATTAAGTGAATGCATTTATCCTAAAAAAATAGATCATCTCTTTGCTATAGATTTTCATTTCCTTAGAAAATATAAAGATCAAAGCATTTCATTTTGTAAAGCATGCATTAATGACTACTGTGGTTATCAAAAAAGATTTTAAACCACTGTGTCCTTGCCCTTGACAACTTACAAAGAACCACTTTTTATGATGCGATTCTCCTAGGAATCTGTGATACAATCAGTAATTGATTTTGCTGAGAGATCTAATTGTTTGATAAAAGCATTATTTCATCCTTTAGAAGAGTAACCTTGGAGGAAGAGGTCTTGACTCTTCTTTTACAGTCCTGAAGAGATATGTCTCTAGATTGAATGGTACTGCTTGGTTGACTGTTTAGAATTAATTGATTGCTCGGTTCAGCCAAGTAGCCAATTTACCATATTTTCCCCCTTTCAGTTGAGTTGATTTTTGCTTGAGCAGACTGAAGAACTAAGCTTCAAGTAGATCAGAACCAGAGTTTACATTTTCCGCGGGTGGAAGTAAATTGCTGAAAGCCTTGAAAGCTCTTGATCAGAATATTTTTCATAAAGGCATATTTTAAGGGTGTGAAATCTCCCTTAAAAACGATCCGTGATTTAGCATATCCTAAAGTGAACTTCTCTTGACCTTCAGACCTACTCCTTCCACTATCTTTTACCATCCACAACTCCCTTGGTAGAACTGAGCTATGATCCTCAGCTCGAAAATACCATTGGTTCCCCATTGCTTGTGAGTCAGAGTCATTCTAGGATCTTTGAAATCTGGTGGTGATTTGCTTATCATCCACTAAGAAGCTGCTTTATGCATCTTCCTCAGCAGCCCATTTAGACTTCTTACTCTTCTCTGTAGTTTCCCTGCCTCCATGTCTTTGCTTACCTTGTTCAGCTGATGCAAATGCAGGTCTTCTGTGAATCATCCTGACAGTTAACTCAGTGCACACTCCTGATTTATATATTTGTAGAGCTTCTCCAGGCTACTCTCTGGGAGAACCTCTTTTCCTTGTCTTTTTTCCTTCTCTCTTTTCCCCCACTCTACCCCCAACCACAAGGTCACACCATAGCCCAGTTTTTTTTTTAAATGTAGGGATTCAGCGCTGCTGCCTATGTATATACCTGTGTGTTCACTAGGAAAATCTCAACTAATCTTGAACTTATGCATTATTTCTTCCCTACAGGATTTAATATATTTTTTTCTGCATTGCTCAGTACCCTGTGGGTATGTGTTAAGTGTTAAGTACTCACATTATTAGCAATGCCAAAAAACTGCAGAGATGGAAATTCTCTGCTGCAAACTATGCAAGTTCTCAGGGATACTAGCCTTAACATAAATTGAGATGCAATTGTCATCACTGCTAAGATAACAAATCTACAGTGGTCGTTATCTTGGGCATGAATAAACTAATTTCTCTGAATCGTTTATGCCTCTGGGACACAGTCTGGAGAACAGAGGAATATTGAACATCTACAGAGATCAGAAGTATGTATACCATTCAGAGAAAACAAAAATGACTCTGTTTACTTGAATGCATCATGTGGCCTTGACTCAACATTAGATTAACTCCAAATATGCAAGTGTTCAGAGCCTTTGTGTTCAACTGCCTTTTTTTGTTGTTGTTTCTCAAAAGGGAAAATATTTGATTCTGCACAATGTTTTACTTATGCCCAAGGCCCAATCCTACCTGTTGAGTATATACTTAAACTTCTGCACCCAATGATTGAAATTATTTCCCTGTTACCTTAGTGATTCACTATTAATCCTGTTTACAAGTGACTTAACTAGGTTGAGAATGTAATTCTCTCTAAGATCTAATGCGTCAGACAAAATTGATCTCAGAATATTTAATAATCTGGATTTAAATCAGCTATTACTTAACATGAGACTGCATATAAGACAATGATATTTTTAGTGTCAAGTAAAAGGTCTCTAACCTATTACATTAGGGTTAACTTAGTGGTCCAGAAAAGTTAGCTACTACTGAAAGAACTTGATCTAGGCAGAAGTTTCTCTTACTGTGGATACCATCACTTTGAAGCAGTAGAGAACTGAGCCTCTGAGCATTTATTAGGCATGCACTAAAAGGATAAATGAATTGTACTGAGTCGATAGGATTTTGTGTGACTTTTTTTTTTTTTTAAAGAAGATGTTGAGGGTAGGAGTTTATTAATTAATTAACTTATTTTTGGCTGTGTTGGGTCTTCGTTTCTGTGCGAGGGCTTTCTCTAGTTGTGGCAAGCGGGGGCCACTCTTCATCGCGGTGTGCAGGCCTCTCACTATCGCGGCCTCTCTTGTTGCGGAGCACAGGCTCCAGACGCGCAGGCTCAGTAGTTGTGGCTCACGGGCCTAGTTGCTCCGCGGCATGTGGAATCCTCCCAGACCAGGGCTCAAACCCGTGTCCCCTGCATTAGCAGGCAGATTCTCAACCACTGCGCCACCAGGGAAGCCCCCTTGTGTGACTTTTGAGAAGGCACGTTTCCAGTTATTCATAACTCCTAGTCTACCAGTCTCAGAATGTTTTCAGGCTTACATTAGGAGTGTTAGATATTCTGAGTTTGGGTAAACTGAACTTTGCATGGTGCACTGGGGAGCATTTTAATTTTTTCAACTTGCTTTCTGCTTATTCCATATGTGTATCATTTTAGCTGAAAATTGTTGGGGAAATTTAATCCTGCAGTCATGAGATAGTGAAATGGTTATGAAATTTAAAATTACCAGGCCATAAACAATTTTGAGAAGTTTAATTCTGAATTTTAAAAACCCCAAAGCATTATTTTGGTCTGTTTGACTTGTTGCATAGAAACAGAAGTTTGTCACCTGAGAAAATATCAACCTCCTCTGAATAAATAGTTTATATCAAAATCTATTTAGCCCTCAATAGCTGTTGTGTGTTGAGGCATCTTATCTTGTCAGCGGGTTGATTATCAGAGGAATGCCTCACGGTATTTGGGTTAATTTAGGTTGCTTAGAAGGAAGAGTTCTTGACCACTTAGAAACAGTTTAAGAAATGAGGTATAAAAGTAAAAATGCATAGAGAATTGTAATACACTGTAGTAATATAAAGTATGATTATTTTAATGGACATTTTATAATTTTACTACACATGGTGCTTATATACTTTTCCATAGTCTACATTACCTTGGTAGAAAAAAAAATCTATATTCATGATGAACATGAGCCTGGGAAGTTCTTATTTGCATAAAACATGGTACAGAACCAGAATTTATGTTTCAAAGTGTCAAAAACTGTAAATAAAAGCAATCACAGAGCTGTGGCAAACTTCACTAGTCATATATCTACACACAGGAAAATACTATTATGTGCATTAGAGGAGCTTCCAGTTTCCTCTGAGGTGTGACAGTAACATGCTGTCATCATTTTCTCACTTTCCACTCACACCTCCACCCTCAAGAATCTTGCTCATGTCCCTGCAGTGCTATCGAAATTGCTCTTGTTTTAGCTTCTGAAGATCTCTTCTTGCTCATTCCCAGACGTTTGACTTCTCTGCAGCATTTTACGCAGAGCCTCATCTTGAATCCCTTTCTTCTCGTGGCTTCACTAGAACATATTCTCTTATGAAAATCCTCATATTCTTTTGGTCTGTGTCCTATCCCTTTAGTCATTCTTTTTCAGTCTCCATCAAGTCACCTTTTTCTGTCCTCATTGTCATTAATGTTAGACCTTAAAGCTCTTTTCTTTTAGCCTTCTTGTCCATCTATGTACATTTTCTCTGAATGTTCTCCATCTTCTCCCATGGTATCATTACCATCCATATGCTGATGGCTCCCAAAGCTGACCTCTCTCCTTAGCTCAGACTTAGATGTCTGTAGTAAGCATCTAAGGGATTATCTGAAGACGATCCATTTTTTAACTATATGTTGAAATTGTGTGATTATGTGACGTTTCCATGTACCACAGCCAGTGTTTCCAGGGATGGGTGTTTGATCCAAGCTTGGACCATAAATTTGTGTCCTGAGATGTTTGGATTTGAGACTGGGAGTCAGGACAACCTCTTTTGGAGATCCAGGGCTGGAATCAGGGTGGTTGTCAGGTTGAATGCACCAGTGTCATATAAGGGCCCCATCAGTTCTTATTTGTTGTTAAATATTTTAGACGTCACCTCTAATCGTATGGTTCAAAGTGTGGGAGTTGCAGGCAACTGTGTGTACTCTCCTGTAGACCATATATGTAGAGGCGGCCGGTCTGTAAGTCAGAGATTATGAAATTTATTCTATGTGAAATATATCTCAATAATAATGATTTTTTAAAAAGTTTTAAAAAATGAGAGATTTTAGAGAGGGGGCAATCTGAGAAATGTCCAGTGTCCTGAAGGCGTTAGGTCTCTGAATCCTCTATTTGCTGAGGTAAAGTTACATCCCATCCCAATACATTTACAGTAGCGTCTGCTCTTTGTAAAAGCTAGCTTGATTGACATCTGTCACCTTTTACAAAACTGGTCCTAGTTAATAAAACATCCTGATGCCTACTGGACATTTCTACTTCTATGTCATGTACCTCTAATTCTCTCCTCAACCCGCACTGCACCTGTACTTCTAAGCCTGCTTCTCCTGCCATAGCCCAGTAAATAGCATCTTTACTTATTTAAACGACTGAGCTGGTTATTATTTTTGATGCTTCCTGTAATGTCTGGCCCTCCCATCCAATCAATCAAATCCTGTTATTTATCTGTCCATTTATTTCCATTGCCATTCTACCACAATTGTACCCCCTGCAATTTCTGCAATTGTACCCCCTGCAATTGTACCCCCTGCAATTTCTTTATATGATCACCTTGTAACTGGTTTTCTCCCTTCTGGCCCTGCCATCTTCCAATGAATTCTTACTCCAAAGAAGGCTCTTCTTTGGCTTCATGATATCTTTAGATTCATATTCAGAACTCTTGATGATCAGGTTCATGGCTGCTCTCCAGCTTTATCTCCTGCCACCACCTTTGTTCATATGGATCGTATGGTTCAATATACATGAATCACACTAAAATGCAGATAGTTCCTCTATACTAATCCCTCTTCCTGAAATGACTTCCCTTCCTTTATCACTATCAGAGCACCCTGAACTATAATTGACTCCTTACCACTAGTCTGTAAGCTCCTTGAAGCCAGGGATAGTGTTCTGCAATTGCAGTGCTATTGTGTCTTAACATAGCGCCTGTCTTATGGTAGGCATTATATAAATATCTATTGAACAAATGTACGTGTTAGAAGAGTGAAATGCTGCTGGGTACAAGTACAGAACATGGAAGGAGAGATTTGAACTTGTAAGTCAAGGACAAAATCCTTTTCCATGAACTGAATATAGGGAGGAAGCAAGACTGTAACTCTGGGTTCAGTGTTTTGTGAATTATCACTTAGCAATCTTAATAATCTTGAACACGCAGCTCTTCACGCACTAGTTCATGTTCATCTCTCGAGACAGGCATTGATTCTTTGACATGTAGCTAGTCAGGTAGAATAGATATTACTGTCTACAGCTGGTGGCATTTTTCTCTGTGCCTTCAGTTCTTAGTTCCTTGACATTTTTTTAGATATTGCGGCTTTGATTTTTCCCAGACACTGCAGTATGAGGACTATTAGATTATTAATGGCCACAGCTGTGCACATCCTAGAAAAATTAACTGCTTAATTGCATGAATATGAGCCTCTCGAGGCTTAGTGCTTGGTTCATATTGGAGTGATTGGATGGACTGGATGATAATATAAATGTGGTAGGTCATTACAGGTTTATTGTACTATTGTGCTTGATTTCAAACTACTCAGGCTTAAAAATAGGAGGGTTCAGAGAGATGTTTGAAAGCAGATGGTTAGAATTGTAGAAAATCCCAACTCTTGATAAGGCTCATGAGTCTTTGGTTCTACCAGTTGCATAGAGTAATAAATTTGTAACTGAGATGTGAGTTGGTGTCATCTTGCCTCTTAGGATTTAGGCAAGACTAGCTCATCTCCTCACTCTCTGTCTTGTGGAAAGTCTTCTGCTTTTTCAAAGACTTCTGTCTGTCACTTCCAAAAGGCTTATGCTTTGATGATCACCCGACTCCAGTGTCCTGCCTCTACTGACTTCTTTTTTCTTTAAACATCTTTATTGGAGTATAACTGCTTTACAATGGTGTGTTAGTTTCTGCTTTATAACAAAGTGAATCAGTTATACATATACATATGTTCCCATATCTCTTCCCTCTTGCACCTCCCTCCCTCCTACCCTCCTTATCCCATCCTTCTAGGTGGTCACACAGCACCGAGCTGATCTCCCTGTGCTATGTGGCTGCTTCCCACTAGCTATCTACTGACTTCTTGTCATTAGCTCTATCTTATAGTTGTTCTTTAACTCTGATCTGCCGTTGTTGCCACTGACCCTATTTGACACATAACACCTTCTTGGTACCTTATTGAGGCAACCAGATACTAGAGATTTGTACATAGTAGAACTAAGTTATTGAAAGTGTATTGTTGGAAGTTAGTCATCCTTGATCTTAATTCACTGGGGGGCATTCTCACTGGCCACACTGCCTGCTGAGGGTCCCACTTCTATCATTCTTCTGGATTGCCTCTGGGAATTCAGAATTCTCACTCAATTGTACAGCACAATTCAGCTCTCTTCAGTCTCCCTTCCCCTAATCTACCTCCTTTGCATATCTGAAAACCTTCTAGTTATTCAGGAAAAGAAAAAGACATGGACTCATTTAGAAACACAAAGAATGTCCTGCCATTTCATTTTTTATTTATCAGGATTCTTCCTCCTTAGAACCCTTGTGGATTAAAATCATCCTTTCTTCTATCTCTTACACAGCACATATATTTCAAGGTGAGTATAGAGAAGGGAGTTTGTCGGCAGAGAAGTGGGAACTTTTCAAAAGTTAGGCCTCTCAATATCTCTGGGGGATTTTAAATGAGATGTCACAGGCTTTATCCTTGCTGATCCTTAAAGAGCAGAAGAAGCAATGTGACTTCATTATAAATCCTTTCACTCTGCAAATTAGAATCAATTGAGAGACAAAACATTTTTTCCTATGGTATTCACCTTCTTCAGCAAGGATGGATGGCACATAAAGAAGCTTGTTTGTTTTATCTTTATGCCAGTTTCTTGGTGAGGCCTTTTCTGATGTGAAGAATTCAGGCAAGGGCCAAAGAGAATGGGGCATGTAACCAACAAACACTCAAATACATTTATATCTATGGAAAGATTGTTAATACCTGTCTAGCTGTCTAATGTTGGTTTACTCCCTCTCTTCTTTAGGGTGATCACTTTTCTCTATTATCATCTCACTTTGAGGGAAATTTGCTCATTTAGCTAAGATTTAACAATGTAGTAATTTTTAAGCTTTTGCTAGGGGTTACCAACCAAATGACTTACTAAGGACGGGAAGATAACACAAATAAAAAAAGGAGTTGGGTGTACATAGAGAACAGACGTAAATAGGCGAGCTCCTGGCATGTCTAGAAAAGGCAAGAATAGGTGCTGAGCAAATGCCAAATGCTGAGTGTAGCACACAGGCTGGGAACACTGTGCTTTCCTTTGCATACTGAAACCCAGACTCGGTTGCTCAGTTCAAACAAAGAGTCACCTTTTAAAATGCATTACCTATTAATAAAAACAAACAAATAAACAAAATATGCTGTAATATCAACACTGTGAGTTTCAAGCAGCACAGAGGGACGGTAGACTCTGACCTGAGGGTCAGGACTGTTTGAACTTCACTTGTTGTTCAAACTTTGGAACTTCTGTAGGTACTCTGTTTTTCTTTCCCTCCTTTTGTTTATAACTTCCTTCTCCAATAGTGAGAAACCTGACTTCGATTTTCTTTGATATATTTACTCATTTGTTCTAGCCTAGAATGCACAGAATGTAGTTTCTGAATTACTAACCCAGATTGGAAAAGCAAAACTTTGCATGCACACATGTACCCATTATCAAGATACAGACCATTTCCATCACTCCAGAAAGATCCACTGTGCTTATCCTCTATAACTATATTATTTCCTAGTATATTTCAGCATACTTCCTTTCTCAAGGTTCTTTGGATCTGGGTAATACACAAAAGCGCACTGATGTGCTTCCGTTGAGCTATTGCAGGAGTTTAGATCAGAAGAATCTTCAAAATTAAGGGACATTTTATAAAATACCTGACCAGCACTCCTTAAAACTGTTGTGATGATGAAAAATAAGGAAAGTCTGAAAATTTTTGAACAATTTTTATATAATTTATTAAAATGTATTAAATTATTCAAAACATTGAGTACATAAAAAACTCATGTAGATTTTGGAGGTTAAGAAACCAGGATCTGAATAAGACACATCTGAGATCAAATATCAGCTCTATCTAAGACTTGTAAACATAATTGGGGCTGATTTTGACCAAAGTCATAATTATCTGCTTTCAAATAGCTCTCTGCATCCTTTTAAGTAGGAATAGCAGTTTTAAGTCAAGCATGGCAGAGCGTGGACAGGCTGGGACTATCTTGAACGTATTAACCTCTCTGAGCCTTTGCTTTCACATCTGTGAAATACAATAGTAATCCTTATTTCGTAGGAAATTTGGGGGCTAAATGGAGAAAATCCGTGTAGAATGTTTAGCCAAGAACTGGTTACATAGCAACTGTTCAATAAATGGTAGCCAATATTACTATTATTGGTTAGAAGGTGTCACATGTGTCACATACACATCTTTATCCTAGGATTTATCACAGTTTGTTATTTAATTGCCCATCTCCCTCAGTAACCTATGACCTTCTTAGGGCCAAGGTTGCTTTCTTGTTCACCATTGTCTCTCTAACTAGCAAGACTGCAAATAATAAATACATAATGAAAGTTTGTAAGTAAACGTTTTTTCTATGAAATGAAAACCTCTCACAAATTACTTTTCTGGAATCTTTTGTCATTGTAACTATTCTCTTCTGATTGTGACATCTCTGCAGTATAATGGTATATGTGGGCCATTCAAATCTGCAGTATTTTGATCTCCCGTGGATATAAGTGCAGCTATGCTGTGTATTGGGAGATATTTTCATAGGCTCTGGAGGCAGCTTCCTGACCCCACATAAGTATCATTTGCATATTAATTTCTTGGTGCAGGATGATTCTGCTTCTGCCTTCTTAATGACAAAGATCATTTGGGCTCTACTACTAGGGACGTTTTAAAGTTACTGTGTCTTCCTTCAGAGTTTAGGCTTGAAAACATTAAAACATATGGTGGTACCTGGAGAGTAATTAATTTTCCTTTGGCGAAATAATCGCTTTTCTTAAGAATAAATAAATACCTCTTTTTTCCAAGAGGTAATTGTTTAGTAAATTGAGCAATGAACTGAGCTGCCCTTGGCCAGGATTTAGGGGAAAAGGAGAAAGCTTCAGTGATTCTGCTCATGTCTGGTTGTGTGAATTTGGGAGCCTCACTTTCTTGGGTGTTTGGGAAGATTAAATAAAGCAGCATTTTTAAGCCCTTAGCACGTGCCTGATGCAGAGTGAGGCTTTAGAGGTTAGTGAATATAATTCTTAGAAGTAGAAAGGGGACATTATTAATTGATCTCACTGACTTTGTATAGACACTGAGAGTCTTATCAGAGTAGTACATATAAAGTACCAAAAGGTTCTGATATACAGGCTCCATTTGCACAGGTGGTATTTTTAAAATTAATTATTGATTAATGACCAAATTATTCTCCTTTTTCATGTTATAGTAAATCAATTGTGAAATAGTTGAATTTTCCTCTTCTTTTTGGACATTAATGTACAGCATGTTGCTGACTAACAGATGTCATCAAATGCAATCTTACCAGGAGCCTGTGTTTTAATATTCAGAGAAAGTTCTTAATATATTTTTAAAGGCTTACTGAAATAAAACTTTCCAAGTGTTTATATTTCAAATTTTCCATATTCCCCAACTTTGAACTTCCAGCAAGTCTTTGATATCAGGTATTCTGTGAAATGATAACATCTTTTGTTTTGTTTTGTATGTAGCTGTTTGCCATTTGGATTTTCACAGTTATTTAAAGAAATGTAATCTGACGATACTGGGTAGAAAGTTATTACGTGAACATTCTCTTGAGATTCTTCTGGGTTAAGCTTCTGCCAGGGCCTTATTTATTGGGTAGAAATTATCATAGTATCCATATTTTAGCATAACAGGAGATGTATTTTAATATTTCATTCAGGACAAGAAGTGATTATTTCTGCCAAAAATGTGCTTTAAGCTCACTTTCCCTCTCCACAGTGTGGAGAAGAGTACTGACCCCCACAGAGAGAGTGCACTGGTAAAGTGACTACAGCTAAATGCAGATACTGCTCAGTACAGATTGACCAGGGCTACAGGAACAGCAGCACTAATTTGCCTTTTGCAGAGCATTAGAGGGGAAAAAATGCATTCTTTCGAAATTGTTTGACAAAGACTGTTTAAAAATTTGCTCAGTCAAGTATATAAGGAAGCCAGACTTAGGGAGCCAGAACCAAGAAGCAGAGCTTCCAGTACAGATCATTACTGGTACTTCTAGTACTGTATAGTGTCAACCTGCGACACAGAGGAGAGGATCCAGGATGAAGCCAACTTATATCTTTCAGCTCATTGATTAAGGCATATCTTCCCTAGGAGGGTGAATTGGAGGTTGATGTCAGATCTCATTGAATATCCTTTAGAGTTCATTTGTATATTGGTTTGGAGAGCAAACTGAGTCCAATTCTTTTTCTTTTTCTAAGTAATTCTCAACACATAGCAAATCAATATCATTTGCTATCTAATAAAGTTCTGAATCAAGGAGCCCTTTCAGATATTGTTTTATAAGGGTAACTAATACCTTGACCAAAGAAAACGTGTAGAAAATAGTCAAAACTCAATTGTTTGTTTGTTTTAATTTCTTCTGCTTCTTTACAATGTAATCAGTGAGGAAAGTCTTGCTGGGCTTCTGGATGAGAGTTTAGGCAATTCCAGCACTTTTCTGAATATTCTTAGATAATATAAAATCCTGTGATCAGTTTAATATGGAAAACACAGCCATGGTTTAGGAACTAGAGTTTCTAATTGACTCTGAAAATTGAATTTTTCTGCCAGTTTTTTCTTGGTCAGTTAAAATTGCCAGTTTAACATCATGGGTTACATGTAGGTATCTGGAAATTATGAATCCTACCTACCTGTCAAAACCGTGGTGCTAAAGCAGATAAAACCAGGTAACAGGAATCCCTACAGAATTCTGTTTTCAAGAGGCCTTTTTCTTGGTGTTGTACATATTATAATTTTCAAAGGAGCTGCTCTTCTGTGGTGCTTGTCTGGACTTAGCAGTGCAGCGCTGGAACTCTGGCTATAGACGGCCTACTGCTCACGGCAATCTGTGCTCTTCTTGTCCCAGGTGGATGCACTCTTACCCTAAACTTTTTCCTTCAGTGAGCCTCCTCCTGGCTGCTGCAGCAGAAACATTGTGCCTTCCTTCCCAGGTTCCTCTGTGTCTCAGCCTGCCTCAAGGCTGGGTAATACTAATTTATGGTTGTACAGGAAACTCAGCAGGCCCTTGCTGGCTCTGGGGCAGTTGGAGGAAGACAGCAAAAACCGCCACTACCTGCCAAGCTTTCTTTCTTCCTTGTTGACAGGGAAACAAGGAGCAGTTTCCTATGAAGAGAGGCACCACAGGGGAAAGCGCTCATAGAAAGTAGAAGAATTGTGTCTACATTGAGGTGTTGGGGAGTGCTCTTAAGTAGCTTGACTTATTCCTAATCTCAACATCAGGCTTAAAATATGAAAATCTATAATGAAACAGCTAAGAATTGCTCTCCACTGTCAAATTTAGCAGACTTGCTTTCTTTCCACGTGTATAAACTTATGTTGCCATTTAAAAATATGTGTTGGTAAGCTGGGACGAAGTGAGAGAGTGGCATGCATTTATATATACTACCAAATGTAAAATAGATAGCTAGTGGGAAGCAGCCGTATAGCACAGGGAGATCAGCTCGGTGCTTTGTGACCACCTAGAGGGGTGGGATAGGGAGGGTGTGAGGGAGATGCAAGAGGCAAGAGATGTGGGGATGTATGTGTATATATAGCTGATTCACTTTGTTATAAAGCAGAAACTAACACACCATTGTAAAGCAATTATACTCCAATAAAGATGTTAAAAAAAAACTACATTAAAAAAAATGTGTTAACACAGCATCAACATTCTTAGGTATTCTTAGGCCTTTGGAAATCTCACCACCTCCCATCTCTCTTGGAGGTTTCCTACCAAAATTCTACAAGTGTGAGAAACAATACCCAAATCCAGACAAAGTTCTCTCTTGGGTCAGCTGACATTGCTTACTTAAGCTCAAGCTTTCCATAACTTTTGCCCAAATCTACATAGCAAGCCATTCTCAGATACATTTATCCCATGCAAGCAGGAGTGTAAAAGAGAAAAGATAATCAGAATTTATCAAATTGCAAAGCAGAGTTAACTAGGTCACTTCTAAAACCTGGTCCAATGAAAGTTCTATGTTTTGACCATTAATATTTCCAACTCCCTTCACTGTGGTAGAGCAAGGGTATTTTACTATAGATAGGAGAGGATATAAGGGTAAAAGTATGAGAAGGAAAATAATTGTCTCCCTTCACAATTATTAATGCTGTTTCCCAAAATCTGAGTGCTGAAGTCCCCTGGAGTCACAGAATATCACTCGCTAGAAATTTCACCTGCTGAGGCAGAAAGATTAATTCTTACTATCAGAGATAGTGTCATGGTGTAATGTGGAGAACCAGCTTTGGTTTTAGTCAGGCCATGGCATGAAACCCTCTCAACCGCTGTACCTAAGGGGCTTAATAAAATTTCTTAATCTCTCAAGAGTCTCAGGTTCCTCTGTAGAGTGAAGCAGGGATAATATCTGGTAGAGTTGAATTGGTAATTACATGATGTGGTAATGCATGAAAATTCATGTAAAATGTGTGTCATGGGTAGTAACTCCATCCATGATAACGTTATAACTAACTTTATAATAGATGTTGGAATGCACAGCCTTCATGTTCCCAGTTGCTGTGCTACTTCCAGGAAACTCATGCCTTTCCTTCTCATACCATTTGGCAGATTTCCTATTATGAGATTTGGTTCTAGTTAGCACTCCCTCTGCCTTCCTGGAAACTAATTTTTTCCCCTTCTTATACAGACTCATCATTTCTCTCCTTCCTTTCATGCAGGGAGAGTCTGCACGATAGCTGTGGACTGAGGACAGAACCTTAGGGAACCATAATGTTTAAGAGGTAGAGGAAAAACATCTCATGAGGGATTCACAGAAGGACCAAGAAGTAGGAAGATATCTAGAAAACAAAACAAAAGAAAACCAACAGAGCAGAGTTTTAAGGAGGCTGTAATAAAGAGCAAAATATATCCTAAAGGTCTAGAACGAGGACTCAAAGAAAACTGTTCACTCAGACCTATAGATGCTTTCCTGTCCGAGCCTTCTGAGACTAGTCACACATTTATGTGCCAGCTGGCTGGGACCAGAGGAGTCCTTTTCACAGCAGAGACTGCATCTAAACAGTCCCCTGAGATGAGACTGAAATGAGCACAGTGAGGGTAATGGCTCAGCCTTTGTAGACTGAGCAATGGTATATTGGTATCCAGTAGTATTTAAGACTTGACTGTTTGTAGCACTTGTAGGATGGCGTGGGCAATGCCAGTAGAAAGCCTTCTCTCTATGGGGGAAAGCAAATCTGTGCAAAAAGTTCACCGGGGCCCAGGATTTTATAGGTCCCAGAGCTCATGGAGATCCACTCAGTAAGGTACGCTGTTAAGAGGGAAGTAGGTTACTTTTCTACTTTTTAACTTGTTCAGTAAAGACTTTAAGTTCAAACCCATTTATCCTTCTCTGAAGAAGATCATGTACTCCAGTAATCCTAAACCAGTGCCTCAGGTGAAGCATCTATCTTCCATACAGGTTTATAAAATTGAATTTGGGCATGAATTCTGCCTTTTAAGTTGTAGTCTCCACCAATCTCTACCCAGTTTGCATTACTCATTGATGGCCCCTATAAGCATTTAATCAACTTACAAAGCTTGAGCTAGTCAAATCATGTGGTACACCTTTGCTTCAGCAAGCTTCAAATGAGGTCTTTTCTTACACACTTCAAGGCTCCCTCAGATATTCATTTTAACCTGATTTCACCCAGATAAAATTTTGGAGGGTAAGAATTTTGCCCTTACAAATTGTGATCGACCTTAGGTGAATACATCCTCCCTCTGGGGAGCATCACATAGAGGAGTTTTAGTGCTTCCTTCTCTTAGGCAAAAGCGTATCTGAATACCAAACATTTTTCTATGAAAACATGTTGGCACAAGAATCTCTTCTGTTTTAACAGGAATCTTGCCTTGCTCTTTTTATGCTGTTTTCTTTCTGTTCCCCTTTCTCATAAATGCCATGGTAAAGTGCGTCTGACTATTTCTTCACATTCAGTTATGAAATGGTTTTCTTGACCTATTGCTTTTTATAGGAGGCAGCGCTTATGACCCAGTTTTGATTTACACAGAGTCATCGGAAAATGGAGCAGAACTTCAGTGTCTTTATTTGTTAAGCAGTGAACCATGCCACACACGCTGTTTGCAGCCAGGGGTAGAGGCTAGGAAAGCCTCAGTAGAGGCATCCCCGGGCCTTCCTTCTATGAAACAGGATGAGAGAGGAACTAGGCCTATTTCTCCAGGGACCAGACTTCAAGTAATGCAGCAGCTCTATGCTGGGGCGGGGTGGTGCTGACTCACACTGTTACTTAAAGACGGGAATTCCTTGTGCAGGAAGATGAAAACAGTCAAGGTGGAAACATGAGGCTCTTTTGCTTTTCCCCCAAAAGACATCAACGGCTACAATTTATACATAAATTTCAGTGTTAGCATGGTGCCTGCCACATAGAAAGTTTGTGAATAAATGGACTTATTTCTGATGTTTTCATTGAGGAGATTCAGTATATGAAGGAGGGGTGAGATGTGATATCAAAAAGGATCTCTCTTTTACCAAAAGAAAACCAATTCTAACGAAGTTACTGGGTAGTGGATCAGGAACTCTGGAAACATGACATGAGACTCAGAAAACACATATGTTTCTGCAGACATCTTCCTTTCCCAACCAGACCGGCTTTAGTAAATCCCTACAGAGATATATTTAAATTTGCTGTCAGCTTCCTTCCCATTAGACCCATGATTTTTGTTAATAAAAACATGAAAATATATAGTTTGCCAAATTATATATAGAAATGTTCATATTCTTTATTTGTTTAATGTTAGTTACTTGAGTTTTCAAATAATTTTGTCAACCTGTTACATATAAGACAAATTACTTCCCCTGGCTACTAACATTTTCCCCTGTAATACAGAGATGCATGTTAGTCAGCCATCTTACCTGATTAGTTTGTAATTTTAACATCTTTGCATGTACATTTGATATTTCAGTAATCATGATCCAATATGGGTGAGCTGTATAAGACACCAACTTGGATCCTGAATTGCTTTTTTCATGCTGTTACGTCAATCTTGCTGCTAGTAACTGGTCTCTTTCTAATACCTTACTTTTCTCTTTTTCCTGTTTCTTTCCTTCTCTTCCTGTTCCTCCTCTTCTTCTTCCCTCTTCTTCCTCTCTCACCTACTTTCTGCTTCTCCTCCTTCTCTCCTCCTTCTTCCACTTCCTCCTCCTCCTTCTCTCCTGCTTCTGCTTTTCCCCCCGAAATTGTTGATGCTTTGTTTAAATTGTCTAGATCCGTGGGAACCTCATACACCTTAGAAATTGTGCGTTCATTGATAAGGAAATGCATATGACAAATCTACTGTGCTCTTAGGTAAGTGCTTCTGTGATCCATCTATCTTCCTCGTGTAGATACCACTGGGGAAATAACACTCCTGCAGACAAAAAACACCTCTGTAGCATTATAGATGAGAAAGAGAGAGAAGACAATTTGTTATAGAGGAAGCATTAGCTGAGTTACATGCATGTAAGATAGCATAAAAGTGACTACCAAGTCTGCACAAAACTTCTCTTTTCTCCTTGAGAGATAAATGGATGCCTCTTGTGAGTGTTTTCTGTAAAACTTCTGAGAGAGTTGGTTTTGGAGGTACATGTTTATAGTTTCAAAGGTCCAAAGGCCTGTGACCTCACACTATGAAATCAAGAGATAGGGCCTCTTATTGAATCCATTGTATTTTCAAGGAGCACTGTAAGGCAGCTGCTTTTCTCCTCCAAGAAAATGTTATCATTTTAACCTTCTATTGCCCAAGTTAGGCTTGCAAGGTGCTTTTTTAAGTGACTTCCATTAGTCACCAAGGTGAACCTTGGTAAAAGTGGGATGATTTAGAGAATGCCCACATACTGCATGCTGCGAGTTTCAACTAATTAGCTGTGATGGTGTGTGTCTGCATGATGATGTGGCTTTCAGAGATTTAGATTGAGATTTATTCTGATAACATTTTAAGAATAAAGATTACTACAATGTTAGGTTGTGGTGTGTATAGATTCATCTAGTTGTTTACCTACTGAAGTTTTCTTGGCAGAAGTTTACCTCTTGCCTTTCTTGTAGTACCATTTTTATACATATCATTGACTACACCAGTGATTACCTTTCTGTTAAGTCTCAGGAAGCTCAGGGCCTTGTCAGTGTGCCAGGATTTATCTTGGAATATTTAGGCCAAATGATCTAATCAAAATTCTTCAAAAGAAGAAGGGTATAGGAATGGTCTTATGTGATTACTTTACAGGTTGAGTCTTTCTTTGGCTTACAAATACTAATCAGAAAATCAAAAAAAGTTACTAGCATTCATCATTCATTCATTTTGTAAGATGTTGTAATGATGGGGAACAAAAGTGAAATATAATTAATTCCTATTTCAAAAAAGCTTATAATTTAATAGTGAATATGTTCCATGTAGAAATAAGTATAATATAAGAAAGTTTGTCAAAGGTCACTGACTCAGTAGTGCTACATGAGTGGTCAGATGGTGAAAAGATGACATTTGCCTGGACATTGAGAAAGCCTTTGTGGAGAAGGGCGCATATGGACACTGGTCTCTGTAGGTGATGACAGCTGGTATGGAAGGACTCACAAGGACGCAGTCAGGGAATGGCACAAAGTCATTTTGGCTGGAGCACATTCAGGGTACCCTGGAAGATGAGACTGAAGATGTATTTTAGAGCTGTGTTATGAAGAGTCATAGGCTAGACTAAGATGAAATATCATTTATCGGTGTCATTTCTAAAGAAAGGCAGTGAGAAGGGCATGGCCTTTAGAGTTATAAAGTCCTATGTTCGAATTTTCTTTCTTTCATTTTCTATCTATGGAGTCTTGAGCAATTACTGTTTTACAGCTTCTTCATCTTTAAAATTGGGGTAAAAATGCTTACCTCGCATCTTACTTTAAAGTTTACAAATTATAGCAATTTAGAAAACACTGCTTAAAATATGTTATGATATTTAGATGTTATCTATTTGAGGCTTCCTCCATGTACAGATTCATCCCTGTCTTTTATCTGAGAGGGCAGAGCTTATGTGATTTACTGATTTGAGAGTGAATCATATCAGAGATTAGCACTTAGCCGAGATCACTTAACGGTGTCTGTTAGGAAACGAAATTAGTTTTGAGTTGTTTCCCAATTCCAGCTAACATCTTACATTTTGGTCCAGGATATTTCATTCTGTTGCTTAATACTGCCCTTACAATGCCTCAACTAATTTTACTTCTCACTGTTAATCCCAATGTGGTATTACTTTTACTTTTTGTTTTTCCTACAAGTAGCTGTTTGAATGAGTTGACTTTGGAGCTTGTCCAATTCCTTTATTTACCTCTTAATCCTTTCATGTCACTCTGGAAGTACTGCTTCAAGATGAGTCCCTGCAGAGATGGCGTTTCAAGCAGCCTATAAGGATCAGCTTTTGGGTTTTTTTTTTTTTTTTTTCCAGCACGCAAACCCAATTGGGGGAATTATCACCTCATGCATAAGGATGATAGTTCTGGAAATGTCAGTCAGAAAAGCATGTGGAATAGTCCAGCTCCCTTTTACAAATAGTTTGGTGGGGAGCAAAACATCAACTCCATCAACTAGTCAGTGGGCAGACAGACCTTTGGAAATGTCTGCAGAACCCTCTGCTACCTGCTAATCTTCTCTCTGTAATTTCACTGACATAAGCAATAAACCTTGTAATTATATTGCACTAATCAGGAATACTGAGAATAATGGAATATCAGTCACAGCACTCATATGGAAAACCAGTGAGATCCAGAGCCTAGTTTTGGCATCACTTGTAGTTTTACTTATAACCTAACTAAAAGGAGCCAGTGGATGCAAGCTGGCTGAATCACATGTAGCTCAACTATTTCTCTGACTGTCTCAAATATGCTTTTCAAAATGCGTCATTCATTAAGTTAAATTTCTTGTGCCATTGTTTGAGCCTGTGCAGTTTCCTTCATTTAGAGTTTATAACAGCAATAACATCTTCGGCACGGGGCATTTCCTGAGGATTAATGGCCAGCTGGGGTTAATGGCTGAAGGTAGAGCCAAAGACCATCAATTCCTTCCCTCCAGTCATTAATTCTTAGGAGATGACCTGTCCTTTCATCATTATCACTTGAGTCTGACCTTTATATGAAGTGATGTGGCACCATAGGAATTAATCCTGTCATGGGGGCTGCAAAAGATGCTCCTGCCAAGCTGGGAGATGTTTTCAACTAAATTTGCTTTTAGGACGACTGCCATTTACCTACCAAATCACAAGTCATGCTCTATTTCTGTGTTTCTCCAATAAGTAGTTTTTCTAGAATCAGTCATTTCCTTTTTCCTAGCTTCTAATGAGTGGTCAGAACTGAGATTTCCCTATTGATTGTTTCTTTTTAAAATGTACATCTCTGCCAGGCAGCTCTTTTTTTGGAGAAGTGTCTCATGACATTACGTCTCCATCATTGTGTAGGAACTATTACATGTTCTCCTCAGAACTCTTAATTCAAATGTGCACAAAGAGCCTTCCTGCGGGGTCTGTGTGTGTGTTTGTCTGGGCTGAAGAGGCAGAGGGAGTGATCTGTGAGGAATTAAGGGATATGAAACATGAACCATGCATCCACCAAAAGCTCAGGAAAGATTTTCTTTTTTGCAGGGACAAGGAGGCTTCTTTTTAATCAGCTCTTCATTATTGTCTCCCTAATTATCATGTTCACTGAAGATTTTCACTCTTGTATTTTCCCTTGAAAGAATAATAATGGTTAAATTATTTAATAATGTTGCTTTGTCTTTTATCTGCTCTCTCACCCAAGAATCTCCAGGTGCTTTGCAAAGATTAATTACAATTCACAAGGATCGCAAAAGGGATCTTAATTTAAAGCATTTTGAGAGTTGGGAGGCCTCAATAAATTAAGGAAATAGAAGCAGAAACCTGAAGTTGGGGTTCATTTGTTTGACTGTAGGAGAAAGAGATTTCCTTCTTAATAATCCTGTGACATATTTTGCCCCAGAATTAGGATAAAGGCTGTAAGGCTAGCTTCATGAAAGTGAATTAACTTCTCTTAAGCACTATGAATTAACTTTTCCTATGCACTCTACCGGTGCTACTTATTACTGGGGGAACAGTGCTGCCTATTTAGAGCAGTGCATTAATCAGGATTCTCTGGGTCAAAAGTGACCCAACTAACAGTGGCCTAAAAAGAAAAAAAAAATAGCTGAAAAATCGAGCCATTGTCTGCCCTCAGTTAGACTCAATGGCTTAAATATGTCCATGAACATTCTACCTCTTGGCTCTGCTTTGCTGGGTGGACTTCAGTTTTAGGCTGGCTTTCCCCAGCAGCCTCAGACTTACATCCTACAAGTTGAACAACCCTGGTTAGAAGAGTTTTTCTTTCCCAAGAATTCCAGCCCCAAAATTAAAAAGTCAGCCTGACTTCAATCATGTGATCACTCTGAACCAATTTGTGTGTCTGTGTCAATATATGTTGATTAGCCGGGCTCGTTCATGGGACTGTCCTTGAAGCTGAGGATAGAATCAACCATATTTAAACTGGATGGACTGATCTGGTGGGTAAGGATGGTTCCCAAAAGGAAAATCAAGAAGTGATTTCAAGAAGGAGGAGGAATGGGTGTTGCAGAGGCAGAAATAACAGGTGTCCACAGAAGGTAGCGTGCTTTCTGCATTCATATTTGCTTCCAGCACAGGTAATTGAAGCCCTCAGAGATAAAACTCAAAATCTCTGACTTTATTACTATAATTTTTCATTTAACATACCACTTTCCAAAGCATGCACTCTGAAAACTAGTCTCAAGCTATTTCTTGAAAAAAAGTACATAATGATTACATAAATTTAAGAAACACAGAAAATTATAACCATCCTTGGATGTATATTAGTATTAAATAAAGTCAGCGTGCCCTTATCATACATACAGATTTTACTGTATTTACACAGTCAACAAACCCCTTGTTCATTCACATGTGTATATATATTGTATATGTGTTTGTGTGTGTGTTTGCTTCCAAAATTTGTATTGTCAGAGATCAGAAATGTGATATAAGGTGTGGCGGTCTCTTGAGGCAGCGAGGTGCTAGAAGAGAGAAGACAGGGCCATTAAACGAAGGTGGACTGAGGCTTTTGGGGAACTGCAGAAACTAACATTGGAGGTTCATTTGGCTATGCCAGGAAATGTCCACAGAAAGTTACACTTCCTAAAATTATTATCACTGGATTTCCCGTTAGGAGAGCACAGAGTGGCAAAGAAACTGCTGATCAGTCTATGGTTGTCTGTCAGGAAAGAATGTGCCCAGTACTGTGAGCTGTGAAAAAAAATCTGTCTGACAAGACCTCAGGTATTTTTCAAGGTCCTAATTCCAGGGAATTGTATTAGCATGAAGAGTAGCAGGACCCTCTGCTACGGGTAAGAAGTCCAGGGCTTCAGATCGGTGACTAGACCTGGAGGACAGAGTTAGGGGACAGAAGTTGTGAATAGAGACTGAGGAAGAAGCCAAGAATAAAACTACTGGTGGTGTATGTTCAGGGTGTATATATGAGGAGATACTCATGAGAATGTGTGCCTCTCTGGGAATCTAACCTGGTACAAGGGTGGAACTGAGAACATGTTGAAAATATTACCATAACATAGTAGATAAACTTTGGAACAAGAAACACTGAGTGTGAATCTCAAATTGCAGAAATTACAAACTGGGCAAGTTGTTTAATTATGTGAAAACTTGGTATCATCTGTAGTGAAAATAATATTATTTTTTGGAGGGTAGTTGTAAATCTAGTAGGTACAACATTTCACCATTACAATATATGGTATGCAAAAAACATCTTATTCTTTATTTCTTTGTGACTGAAATAACTGAAAAGCATGTATTACTACTCATAAGTGAGCAAGATAATCAATGTTATCAATTCACAATAACTCAGCCACTTGTTTAAAACAATCTATTTTGAGTAAACATTCAGGGCAACAAAAGACCTCCCCCCCTTGTCTCTTTTTACCATCTCCACAAGTGATTCTATATTTGAGAGAAACATACACTGTGAAGGCATGCTGTTGATGGGAAGAGAAAAGTCTGGTTGGTAGCCTTTCTGGTTTCTGGCCTTGCTGGCATCTCTTGAGGTGTAACTTGTCCCACCAGGTGTCAGGTGTTGCCTTCTGGGCCTACGTGATTGCCTCTAATGTCTTTGGACATTCCATAGCCTCTGGTTTTGGAGTCTACTCACCCCTTATGCTAACTCTGAGTGTCTTTCTGGTACACCAACGCTCTTTTCCATTTCTATGTCCCTCTAAGAGATTTAGGAGTCCTCAGTTTCTCTCCTAGTTTCTTTTATATGAGGTTCCCATCAGGCCCTTCTCCTTTCCTTCCCTTCCCTCTTTCTTTCTTTCTTTCTTCCTTCCTTCCTTCCTTCCTTCCTTAATTCCACCTTTATTGGGATTATAATTGACATATAACATTTCATAAGTTTAAGGTGTACAGGATATCCTTCTTTTTAAAGGCTGAATAATATTCTATTTCATGTTTATACCACATTTTCTTTATCCATTCATCCTTTGATGGAGACTTAGGTTCCTTCCATGTCTTGATTATTTTGAATAATGCTTTGATGAGCATGGAGATGCAGATATCTTTTTGAGATCCTTATTTCAATTCCCCTGGATAAATATCCAGATATGGTATTGTTGGATTCCATGGTATTCTGTTTTTAATATTTTGAGGAACAGTTTTCCATAGTAGCTACACCAGTTTACATTCCCACCTACAATGTCCAGTGGTTCCCTTTCTCTACATCCTCACCAACACTTGTTGTCTTTTGTTTCTTTGATAATAGCTATCTTCTTAGACACCTTTCTCAGCCACCGCTACTCTCAAGGCTATGCCACATATAGCGTTTCTCTATAAGGCTTAGGTCCTCTCTCAGTGTATACTCTGGAAAGTAAGATAATTACTTAAAATTAAAAAAAAATTTAGTTGTGGTAAAATACGTATAACATAGAAAGCGTCTTTACTTTTAAGTGTACAGTTCAGTATTGTTAAAAATACATTCATATTGTTGTACAACCATCCATCTACAGAATTCTTTTCATCTTGCAAAATTAAATCTCTATACCTACAAAACAACTCCCCATTTCTCCTTTCTCAAGCCCCTGGAAATCACCATTTTACTTTCTGTCTTTATGAATTTGACGACACTCAGTGCCTCATATAAGTTAAATAATACAGTATTTGTCTTTTTGTGACCGGCTTATTTTACTTAGCATGATGTCCTCAAATTTCATTCATGTTGTAGCATGTGTCAGAATTTTCTTCCTTTTTAAGGCCAAATAATAGTTCATTGTACGTTTGTACCACATTTTGTTTATCAGGTGATTATCTTTTATACTCTGTGATTTTTCAAAATATCTGATGATCTATTGCAGTTTCTATCATTACACCACTTTTTCCACCTGAAATTAATTCTGAGTGGTGGTGAAGAGATCAAGTAAGTAGATCTCCCACCTCATTTCAATCTCGCCTCATCTAAATCCTAGGCATATGACCCTCATGAAATAAGGCTTTTATATAATTTCATATTTTATTTCCCTTCTAACCACTCTATGGTTAATGAATAAATTCTCGTCTGTGAATTCTGTTGGATTTGGCTCTTGACCTTAAAGCCAAATGATTAGAATTTAAAAAAAAAAAAAAGGAGGGAAGGGAGGAAGGAGGGGAGGAGGGAGGAGGAGACAGAGAGGGAGAGAGAGAGAGAGAGAAAGAGAGACTGACATTTTTTCCCAAGTACCTAGCTCCTACAATTGAAAACTGTGGGTTTCAATATTATTGTTTCTGTTAAATATTTATAAAAGCCTGTAGAAGTGCTTGGAAGCAATGAATTTGACTCATTTTTCTCTCTGTATCAAATGCTAAGTCAAGAGCAGTATGTATAGATAGATATTGCTGCTATTTGAATGGGAGGGGTAAAAGGGATTAAACAAACAAAAACAAAGAACCAACAACATATATCAATACAAAGTATTGCCCTGCTATATGATAATTGAAGCTAATGCATGTAAAGCATCAGACACAAAATAAGTATTCAAGAAATGGTGGCTGTAATTATAATATATTCATCCTTTTGGTGAGACTTTGAATGAATTTTGGCAATAGATTTTGACTTAGTTCAGGGTTATACCTTCAAGTGCAGGCTGGATGACTTGGAATTTTGAGCTAGTGGCTTAAGGATGTTTATGTCCTTTGAATAACAGAGAGTGATAATGGAAAGGCTGATGCTTTATTTTGAAAATTGAGAGAGTGGATATTCTATTCTTACAAAAAGAAAGGACTACCCAATCCTACTCTATCTGAAAATTGTAATTTATACTTACATGTAACATCATATTTTGAAATTGTTTTATGCAAATTATCTATCTGTGATTAGTTATATTTAGTTGTATACCAATAATTTAAATTCCTCTTATGTAGAGAGAATACGGTTTTGCTCATCCTTTCCTCATTTAAATGGGACCCCAGGCTTTACTTAAGAGGCAGTGGTATACAGGTTGAAGGTATGGGCTCTGGGATCAGAGAACTGTGGTTTCAAAACCAGGCCTTGCTGCTTACTAGCTGTATGACCTAGAGAGCATTATTTAACCTCTTGCTCAATTTTCTTACCTGGCAATAGGAATAAAATAGGATCTACCTTATGAAGTCAATGTAAAAATTAAATGAAATAATAATACAACATTTACTGCAGTATATGACAAATGGTAGGGGTCAAAGTTAGTTATTATTAACAACTCCTACCCTTATTTGTGTAATCAGTTTCACTTTGCAGTACTTAAAAAAATAGTATCTTTCTTGGCTGTTTGCTGTTATTTTCTGAGTATTGTGGGAGTTCTTATTTCCTGCCTAGAGCATCATCCTCAGTTTCTCCTGTATAATTGTCCTTAGCTCAGTGGCTGAAGTTTCCTGCCCTTTTTATGAGATACCATTTTTAGTGTCAAGTTCAAGGGCCTGTAAGGGGTGAGGCCAAGGTGATGCTGATAGCACTGTACTGCTTGAATTGATTTGCTTTGAAAACCATTCCTAATGCTGGATGGCTCCCCTGCCTGGTACAGTTGTCTTGGTTGTGACCACTATGGGGTATGACCTCTAGAGAGTACTGGCTCTCTGAAACTAGAGGAGCATTCTGTGCTTGTCCTTTGTAGTATGGCTTCTTGTTACTTGGTTAGTTTGACTGGAACCTGCATTTTAGGATCTGGCTTTTTTCTTTTAAAGGAATCGCTCCCTTCCACCTAACATTTAAAGATAATCAGACAAAACAAATAGACCAACAAAACAGTTAATATGTAGCATTTCTAACAGATTTTTTCCAGAAAAATAAAGGCTATTAAGGATCATAAACAGGGCTTCCCTGGTGGCGCAGTGGTTGAGAATCTGCCTGCGAACGCAGGGGACGCGGGTTCGAGCCCTTGTCTGGGAAGATCCCACATGCCGCGGAGCAATTTGGCCCGTGAGCCACAACTGCTGAGCCTACGCGTCTGGAGCCTGTGCTCCGCAACGGGAGAGGCCGCGATAGTGAGAGGCCCACGCACCGCGATGAAGAGTGGCCCCCGCCCGCAGCAACTAGAGAAAGCCCTCACACAGAAAGGAAGACCCAACACAGCCAAAATAAAAATAAATAAAAATTAAAAAAAAAAAAGGATCATAAACAATTTATTAATTCTTTTTTTAATTTTGGGGGAACTTTAAATTATTTAGGTCTTGTGGCAGTTTGTCAAATGAAGAGAAAAATAACCCACCAGGATATAGCTTTTAATTAGGTATACAGTATAGTCAATGGAATTTGTTATTGTTCAACAGCACCATTTATGTAGCATTGTGGCAGTTGCTGAGAACTGTTCTAGAAGAAAATAGAATTTGAGTTTCTGAAAACTTACAGTGATGGAAGAAAACCCTATAGTTGGAGAGATAGAACATTATGCATGGGCAGCAAGCCAGTATGTGGAGATTTAGCTTTGCATTACCTCTATTTATTATACAGAGTAAGCAGGATTCTACTTGTCTTTGCTCCCTCTTCAGGCTGTGAGAATACTAATGGATCAGCAAAACTTGGCTCTTTATTTTAGTATTAAAAAAAATTTTTTTTTTGCTGTATCTACAATTTTTATTTTGGGAGCCAAATCCATTTTGCTTAGGTAGAAAGCTGCTATTCTTAAGTGTACCAAAAGATGAACCAACTGGACTGTTAACTGAGTAGAATTCAACTTGGAATAACACATTTTGAAGGGAAGTACTTGAAAAGAGAAATATGAAAAGATCTGGAAAATTCTGAACAAGATCTGATGAAGGAAGAAGAAGACAGATTAAAAATTGGCCGTAGGGCATAGGGGTAAGGTTGATAGCAAGACGCTTCTAATCCTAATATCGTCTCTACATGCAGAGGCAGTATTATTAAAGGAAATCACAGTGATAACCAGAGTGGTATTTTATAACACTTGCTCCACAGAATGTTTCTGCTGTTTTTATAAAAGGAAAATCATGCTTATCAGTTTGAGTTTAACTTTTTAGTATGTGTTGTTCTATAGTTCTGTATATAATGATTTTCCAATGTAATGGTTCAAAAGCAGTTGCTCAATTTGATGCATGTGAAACATAGCCTGATATTAATCCTGAAAAGCAGTTCAGTCTAGGAGAATCCTTCTCTATGTGGAAAGCTAGTTTATTTCAAAAAGACCTGTAGGTGAGGATTAGGTTTCCAAAGGTATGGAGAGAAACAGAGTTATCTCAGTTTAATTGGAACCTGGCATTTACCTCCAGCCCCATTTACCTAATTATACCTTGTTTAAGGGAGAATAATAACAATGAAGAAAGAGTAAATAGTATAAGATTAAGATTTAAGACTTGAGTTCGTAATCTGTCTCAATGCTTAACAGTTGGGTGATTTTGTAAAAGCTACTTGATATCTGTGTTAGTTTGATTGCAAAATGTTTTATTCTTTACTCTCCACTCTATCCATGTGACTTTGCATCTCCTCCCGGTAAGAGGTGGTGTCTATTTCCTCAGTCCTTGACTCTGGATTTGGCCTTTTAATTGCTTTGGCCAACAAAATGAAGGGGCCAATAGAATGAGTAGCTGTGTGGCTCTTTGGAGCTCAGACCTCTCACTACCTGTAAAGAGATTATGTGAAGGAGAGGGGTCCCCAGATAATGACTGGCCACCTTCCAGAACCAAGGCCTCCCAGCTCACCTACAATGACAACAGATGCTTGAGAAAGCCCAGCAGAGATCAGAGACTATCTCAGCTGAACCCAGCCTCCAAAATCGACTGACTTATAGACTCATGAAATATAAATGATTATTGTTTTAAGCTAAATTGACTTAGTCTGAGATTCACTTATCCTATCCGTGAAATGGAGATGATTACGTCTGCTTCAGATAGTTATTATGAAGACTGTATGATATGAAAGATGTTTTAAGCCTATCACCATGGCTGACACATAGCATGTGTCTAATTAATGTCAATTTCCTTTTCACCCCGTTTATCAGCTCCACCTCCCTTTTTACCCCTTCCTTCCCTACAACTTTTTCCCTTGGGTCAAAAAAGCAAACAGTCAACACTTTGAATAATTCGATTGTCACATAGATGGCTAAGACACTACAAACATGTAATTGAAGTGATGAATGCTCAGCTCCCATTAAAATAACAGGCATGGTGAATGCACCAGAACACATCTTGATTATCGGTTTGACCCACGTGCTTTCTCACTGGCTGCAGATCAAATACTGAGTGGAGCTGTGTGAGACTGACTGACAGGCTCTACGTGACTTAGAGACGGATGATGCTGGAGGGGCTGGTTTCATCAAATGCCACTCATTCATATTTGGTATTTGTAGATCAGTTAATTACTGAAATTTGTTTTACAGCACAGCCTTTATTAACTTGCAAGTATACATTTGAGCTAACTTGGATATATTTTGAAAGTGAATGAACATTGTTTGATTTAATCAATAAATATGTATTGAGAACCTAATATGTATCATGGCTAGAGATACAGTATAGACATATAACTTGTCCTTGTGGAACTTGACTATGTCCTGTTCCTAAATCTCTTTCCAAATGCTGCTCTCCTCATCCCTAGGGACTCTGCGGTCAATCTTTTCTTTGGAAGGAAAGACTGAAGTTCATTGATTCAACATTGACTCAGTCTGGTTGCTAGACCTGTTATAACTGTATAACCAAAGTTGAATATAACAAGTATAATCTTCTTAAGACTAAATTACAATGAGATGAATAATGCCTCCAGGGGCTGAATAATACGTATTGTTCAATGACTTCATTATACTGATGTCCTTTATTAAACAAATTCATCTGCCTGCACTGCTGATTGCCTGTTGTTTGGAATTTTGTCAGATGACCTGAATCTTTTATTTTCATTCTATTTTTTGTAGTCATCCATTTTCTCATTCATCAACTTATCAAACACATGTCTTTGATATGCCAGACATATGGTCTTTGCTCTACAGGAAATTCTGGTCCAGTGAATTGAGGCAGACACATAAACAAGTGACTAGAACAACAGAAAGAAACCTTCAGCTGGAAGTTTTAAAGGGGACCAAGGAGCAGGGACAAGGAGTCAAGGTGACTTTAACCTGGGACAGCTTGTGTTGATCTCAGACAGACTCTCCCCCATTGGAGGAAATTTATCATCCCCACAGAAAGCTAATCCTACAGCCAGTTCTTTTCTTCTTTCCATATTTCCAGTCCTGAGCTTTTCTGTCTTGCAGCACTCTGCCTGGGGTTCCTGAATGTACCAATTCTGTCCCCCTGAGGCTGTGATAGATTTAAAGGCATGAAACACTTGGCCAGACTCAGGAAGAAGACACATATACAACCACAGAATGCATTAGTTTCATTTTATAAGAAATTCTCTTATATTTCCATTTAGTTGTGGGTTTTATTTATGGGAAAGTGATCTTTGTAATACCAGAATTTGTATTTAAGAAGTGCTTATTGCCATGAATTTAGGAAGTTAGTACTTATATTAGTCTACTCTGGCTGGCATTACAAAGTACCATAGACTGGGTGGCTTAAACAACAGTAATTTATTTTCTTATCTCCTGGAGGCGAGAAGTTAGAGGCCATGATATTAGTAGGGTTGGTTTCTTCTGAGACTCCCCCTCTTGGCTTGAATATGGCCAACTTCTCCCCGTGTCTTCACCTGATCTTCCTCTGTGTGTCTCTGTGTCCTAATTTCCTCTTCATGTAAGGACACCAATCGTATTGGATTAGGGCTCACCCTAATGACCTTGCTGTAACTTAATTTCCTCTTTAAAGACCCAATCTCCAAAATACAGTCACATTCTGAGATATGGGGCATTGGGACTTCCACATATGAAATTTGGGGTAACACAGTTCTGCCCATAACAGTAGTTTGCAGCAAAATATTCATTAAAATCTGAACATTTGTAAACAACAAATAAGTTGCCACTTTATATTTAACATAGCTCATAAAAATATATTCAACTACTTTAAAGAAAAGAGACCTGATGTTTCATGGAACTTGGTATGTGTTTATATACAAGCTCGGTTGGCTCAAGTGTGAAGGAGAGAAGAGTCTAAAGTTTTGGAGAAGCCAGAAGTGGTGTGAAAGCCTTCAGTTTGCTCTGAGCCTGTACATATTCATTTTCTTAGTTCAGTAATAAAATTATGGCATATGATTTGAAAATAATTTCCTAAAGAATTCTTTTTTTGAGTTGGCAATTAGCCAACTTCTTTTTGGTATACTGTCAGGGGCATTTTTTTCCTTCTCTTTTCTTTGTTTTATGAACTCTTAGTTTGCCTTCTGTTCTAGAAGTGCATCTGTTAACTAATGGTATTTTTCTTTGCCTGTGTCATGGGTGTGCGTGTGTGCGTGTGTGTGTGTGTGTGTGTGTGTGTGTGTGAGAGAGAGAGAGAGAGAGAGAGAGAACAGTGCCAGAGCAGGAGGGAGCAAGAAAGCACATTTGCTTTGGATTAACATATGTCAACCCTTGTTATCCATCTGGAAATTCAGAGAGAGAAGTATCTAAGGGAAGAAAAAGGATTATTCATCGAATTTATACATAGGATAAAGATTATTTGTGTCCAACTCTGTAAACATTCAAAATTATACTAACATTACTAGCATTTGAAAGAGACTAGCAAAGCTTCAGTCAGAGGTAATGCTGATATACATAAAATAATCTTGTGTGAAGAGTTAGCTATGTCTTATTTCACAATTTAGTGGAATATTCATGAATTTAGGTTTGGGCACACATAAACATCTTACAGTTGCACACGCTCACTCTTGAAACTTACCTGTGATTGTTATTACAATTTTTTTAAACAAAAGAGATATTATAGATCAGATGTCTCATTATCAACTCAAATTGGATGTTGAAAGGCATTTACCTTCTTTTGATAGCCATATTCACAATCCACTGAACATTCTTTCTGTTGTTCAGCCCTCCACAGAGCCTTGTGGATTCAAACCTCTTTCTCTTCATGCTTATTGTATTGGGTCATATAGTGCCATGGAATCACAAAATGGTCCTGAGCTCCGTCTGGGTTTTAGGTGTTTTAGACAAGGCATCATAATTTTACATGAATTTCATCCAGCCACTGTGACCCACACTGAGGTAAAGAAGTCCTTCTAAATGTCTTCAGCAGTGCCCACGTTCTGTGCCATCACTGATACTGGTAGTTTGCTGTCTTCAAGGAGTTTCCTTGAGAAAAAAACAAAGCCCTGTCAATTTAATTAGCTCTCTTTTTGTAGAGCACTAGCAAAGAAATTCCTTTTATTTATTTGAAATACAGTTGACATACAGTATTATATTAGTTTCAGGTGAACTACATAGTGATTTGATATTTGCATACATTATTAAATGATCACCATGATGAGTATAGGAACCATCTGTTCCCATATAAATTTATTACATTACTATTTACCATATTCCCTGTGCTGTGTATTATATCCCTGTGGCTTGCTTATTTTATAACTGGAAGTTTATACCTCTTAATTACCTTCATTTATTTCACGCCCCCCCACCGTCCCTTCTGGCAACAATCCAATAGTTCTCTGTATCTGTGAGTCTGTTCTCATTTTGTTTTGTTTGTTTGTTTACTTTGTTGTATAGATTCCACATATAAGTGAAGACACGCAGTATTTGTCTTTCTCTGTCTGACATATTTCACTTAGCACAATACCCTCTAGATCCATCTATGTTGTTGCAAATAGCAAGATTTCATTTTTTTTTTTAGTGGCGGAGTAATAGTCCACTGTGTGTACTGATAGCACATTCTTCTTTATTCATTCATCTATTGATGGACACTTAGGTTGCTTCCATATCTGAGCTCTTGTAAATAAATGCTACAATGAACTTTGGGGTGCATATATCTTTTTGAAGTAGTGTTTTTGTTTTCTTCAGGTAAATACCCAGAAGTGAAATAGCTGGATCATATGGCATTTCTATTTTTAAGTTTTTGATAAAACTTCATTCTGTTTTATAAAATGTCTCCACCAATTTACAGTCCCACCAACAGTGCACAAGTGTTCCTTTTTATCCACATCCTTGCCAACACTTGTTACTTGTTGTCTTTTTGATGATAGCCAATCTGGCAGGTGTGAGGTGGTATCTCATTGTGGATTTGACTTGCAATTTCCTGATTATTAGTGATGTTGAGCATTTTATCATGAGCCTGTTGGCTATCTGTATGTCTTCTTTGGGAAAATGCCTATTCATATCTTCTGCCCATTTTTAAATCAAGTTATTTTGTTGTCTTTTTTTGATACTAAGTTTTTGCATGAGCTCTTCATATATTTTGAATATTAAACCCTTGTCAGTTATATCACTTGCAAATATCTTCCCTATTTGGTAGGTAGCCTTTTCATTTAGTCAGTGGTTTCCTTCATTGTGCAAAGCTATTAAGTTTGACTAAGTCCCATTTGTTTATTTTTGCTTTAGTTTCCCTTGCTTGAGGAGACAGAGCCAAAAAAATATTGCTGAGACTTATGTCAAAGAGCATACTGCCTGCACAGATGTAGAGAACAAGCATATGGACACCAAGGGGGGGAAAGTGGTGGTGGTGGTGGTGTGATGAATTGGGAGACTGGGATTGACATATATATACACTAATGTGTATAAAATGGATAACTAATAAGAACCTGCTGTATAAAAAGATAAATAAAATAAAATTCAAAAATTCAAAAAAAAAAAGAGCATGCTGCCTGTGTTTTCTTCTAAGAGGTTATCGTTTCAGGTCTTACATTTAAGCCTTTAATCCAGTTAGAGTTTTTTTTGTGTGTGTATGTGTGTGTGTGTGTGTGTGTGTGTGTGTGTGTAGTATAAGAAAGTAGTCCAGTTTGATTCTTTTGGAAGTAGCTGTCCACTTTTCCCAACATCATTTATTGAAGAAGCTTTCAATTGTGTATTCTTGCCTCCTTTTATCATAGATTAATTGATCCTGTAAGTATGGGTTTATTTCTGGGTTTTCTATTCTGTTTCATTGATCTATGCGCTGTTTTTGTGCCAGTACTCTACTGTTTTGATTACTGTAGATTTGTAGTATAGTTTGAAATCAGGGAACATAATACCTCCAGTTTTGTTCTTCTCTCTCAAGGTTGTTTTTATTTGGTGTCTTTTGTATTTCTATAGAAATTTTAGAATTATTTGTTCTAGTGAAAAATGCCATTGGTATTTTGATAGGGATTGCACTGAATCTGTAGATAGCCTTGGTTAGTATGGTTATTTTAACAATATTAATTCTTCCAATCCATAAGCATATTTCTTTCCATTTGTTTGGGTCATCTTCACTTTCTTTCATCAGTGTCTTACAGTTTTCAGAGTACAATTTTCCTTTGAAAACATGGATTTGAACTACAGGGGTCCACTTTCATGTATATTTTTTTCAGTAAATACATGCTACAGTATTACATGATCCATGGTTGGCTGAATCTGTGGATGCAGAACTGTAAATCAAAGTGCTGACTGTTAAGTAATACTTGGATTTTCAACTGCATGGGGCATCAGCGGCCCTAACCCCCCGAGTTGTTCAAGGGTCAACTGTGCAATTCTTCGGTTAGATTTCCTTCGTTGGATTTATTCCTAGGTATTTCGTTCTTTTTGATGCAGTTATAAATGGCATTGTTTTCTTAATTTCTTTTCCTGAGAGTTTGTTATTAATGTATAGAAATGCAACAGATTTCTTTGTATTAATTTTGTGTTCTGTACCTTTACTGAATTCAACTATTTCTAGTTCTTTTTGGTGGTACCTTTAGGACTTCTATATATAGTGTCATGTCATCTGCAAACAGTCAGTTTTTCTTCTTCCTTTCCAATTTGGATTTTTAAATTTCTTTTCCGTGTTTGATTGCTGTGGCTAGAACTGCCAATACACTGTTGAATAAAAGTGGTGAGAGTGGGCATCCTTGTCTTATTCCTGATCTTTGGGGAAATGCTTTCAACTTTTCACTGTTGAGTATAATGTTGGCTGTGGGTTTGTCGTATATGGCCTTTATTATGTTGAGGCAGGTTCCCTCTATACCCACTTGTTGAGAGTTTTTATTATAAATAGGTGTTGAATTTTGTCAAAAGCTTTTCCTGCACCTATTGAGATGATCATATGTATTTTATTCTTCAATTTGTTAATATGGTGTATCACATTGATTGATTTGTAGGTACTGAACCATTCTTACATCCCTGGGACAAATCCCACTTGATCATGGTGTGTGATTCTTTTAATGTAATGTTAAAATTTGGTTTGTTAACATTTTGTTGAAGATTTTTCATCTATGTTTATCAATGATATTGGCCTGTAATTTCCCCTTTTTTCTGGTGTCTTTGCCTGGTTTTGTTATCAGCGTGATGTTGGCCTTGTAATGAGTGGAAATGTTCCATCTTCTTCAATTTTTGGAATAGTTTGAGAAAGATAGGCATCAAGTCTTTAAATATTTGGTAGAATTCACCTGTGAGGCTGTCTGCCCCTCGACTTTTGTATGTTGGGTGTTAAAATTACTGATTTTTAAATTGGTCTGGTGATTGGTCTGTTCATAGTTTCTATTTCTTCCTGATTCAGTCTTGAGAGATTGTACGTTTCAAGGAATTTATCCACTATTTTCTAGTTTGTCAATTTTATCGATGTATAATTGTTTGTAGTAATGTGCTGTGATCCTTTGTATTTCTGTGGTGTCGATTGTAACTTCTTTTTCATTTCTGATTTTATTTATTTGGACTGTTTGGACACTTTTTTTTTCTTTCTTGATGAATCTAGCTAAAGGTTTATCAATTTTGTTTGTCTTTTCAAAGAAGCAGCTCTTAGTTTTATTGATTATTTTTTCTATTTTTTTAGAAAAATAAATTTTACTTAATTTTACTTAATTTTACTTAATTTTACTTCTCTAAACTTTATGATTTCTTTCCTTCTAACTTTGGGGCTTTTTTGTTCTTATTTTTCTATTTTATTTAGGTATAAGTTTCAGTTGTTTATTTGAGATTTTTCTTTTTTCCTGAGGTAGGCTTGTATTGCTATAAACTTCCTTCTTAAAACTGCTTTGCAGCATCCCATAGATTTTGGAATGTTGTGTTTCCATTTTCACTTCTCTATACGTATTTTCTGATTTCCTCATTGGTGCATTGATTGTTTAGTTGCATATTATTAGACTCCATGTAATTGTGTTTTTTGCAGTTTTTTTCTTGTAGTTGATATCTAGTCTCATACTGTTGTGGTTGGAAAAGCTGCTTGATATGATTTCAGTCTTCTTAAGCTTATTGAGACTTGTTTTGTGACCTATCATGTGATCTATCCTGGAGAATGTTTTGTGTTCACTTGAAAATAATGTGTATTTTGTTGTTTGGGGATGGAATGTCCTGTATATATCCACTAAATCTCTCTGGTGTAATGTGTCATTTACTGATTTTCTGTAGGGGTCATTTGTCCATTGATGTAAGTGGGGTGTTAATTGTATTACTGTCAACTTCTCCCTTTATATTTGTTAATAGTTGCTTTATGTATTTAGGTACTACTACGTTAGGTACATATATATTTACAATTATTATCTCTTCCTATTGAATTGGTCTTTTTATCATTATGTAAGGTCCTTTTTTTCCCTCTTATTACAGTGTTCATTTTAAAGTCTATTTTGTCTAACTATTGCTACCCCAACCTTCTTTTTGTTTCCATTTGCATGGAATACCTTTTTAATTCCCCTCACTTTCAGTAGTGTGTTTTTAGACTCTGAAGTGAGTCTATTCTATGAGGCATGTATATGTTTATTCTTTTAAAAATCTATTTAGCCACTAGTCTTTTGGTTGGAGCATTTAGTCCATTTACATTAAAAGTAATATTGATAGGTAGGCACATGTTGCCATTTTGTTGATTGTTTTCTGGTTGTTTTTGTAGTATTTTTTGTTGTTCCTTTATTCTTCTTTTGTTCTCTTCCTTTGTGATTTGATGACTATCTTTACTTTTGTGTTTGGATTCCTTTCTCTTTTTTTTTGTATCTCTTATGGTTTTTGGTTTGTAATTACCTTGGGGTTCATATGTAAAAACCTATGTTTATGTGATAATTTTAAGTTGATGATCTCCTAAGTTCAAATGCATTCTAACAACTCAACATTTACTCCTTACTCCACACTTAGTCTTTTTGACATCATATTTTGCATTTTTTTGTTTTGGTTATCCCTTAACTACTTATGGTAGATACAGATAATTTTACTACTTTTGTCTTTTAACTTTTCTACTAGCTTTATAGGTGGTTGATCTATTACCTTTACTGCATTTTTGCCTTTATCAGTGAGGTTTTTTTTCATAATTTTTATATTTCTAGTTGTGGCCTTTTCTTTTCTGTTTAGAGTGGTTCCTTTAATGCTTCTTGTAAAGCTGGTTTAGTGTTGCTAAACTCTTTTATCCGTTGCTTATCTGTACAATTCTTTATCTCTCCTTCAGATTTGTATGATAGATTTGTCAGGTATAGCATTCTTGGGTGGAAGATCTAAATAGACATTTCTCCAAAGAATACATACAGATGGCCAAAAAGCACATGAAAAGATGCTCAACATCACTAATTATTACAGAAATGCAAATCTAGTGTATTTTTTATTTCAGCTATTGTATTTTTCAGCTCTGTTTCGTTCTTCTTTATATTTTCTCTTTGTTGAGACTCTCACTGTGTTCATCCATTCTTCTGAGTTCAGTGAGCATCTTTATGTTCATTACTTTGAAATTTTTCTTGGGTAGATTGCTTATCTTCACTTTGTTTAGTTTTTTTTTTTCTGAGGTTTTGTTTTGTTCTTTTATTTGGAAGATATTCCTGTTTCCCCATTTTTCCTAATTCTCTGTTTTTATTTCTGTGTATTAGGTAGGTCTGTTATGTTTCCCAGTTTTAGGGAAGTGACCTTATATAGGAGATGTCCTAAGGGGCCCAGAAGCACATTTCCCTCTGGTCACTAGAGTTATATGCTCTAGGGGTACTCCCTATGTGGGCTGCATGCAGCCTTCTTTTGTGGCAGGGTCAACTACTGTGTGCATGCTGGTAAGTGGGACTGGCCTCTGGTCTGGTTGGTTGTAAGACCCTACCTCATGTGGTGGCTGCAGGCCTGCTGGAGGGTGAGGCCGGGTTCCCATGTGGCTAGCTGTGTGGGGTGGGAGGCTGTGGTAGAAATTCTATTAATCTGTTTCATTCTATGTGTAGATACAAGCTGTACTCATTATTTCATACTTTAAAATACCTTTCTTACTGTATCTTGCATTGTCAAAAAATATATTTAAGTTTAGATATGACTTGATACTTGCATATTTAATTATATGTTAATAAATGATTGTGCATCCTAAAAATTTGAGCTCTGATGTTGTAAATGACCTTTTCATCTCCTGGATTCAGAATACTCTTGACTTGGGCAACTGAATGTTAAATTTTACTTGTAAATTTAGAACATCATTAAGCCAAATTCTCCTCTTAGCAGGAGATCTGTGGTGACATAGATTTACCTTTCTCTCTGTTCTAACCTTAGGATTTCAGAATTAAAGATCCACTTATTCCAATAGTAGGAGAAAGACCTTCGTCTATTCATGTAGTATTTATTGAGAATATATTTTGTCTCAGGCACCATGCAAGTCACTGGAGGTACAGTTCTGAATAAGATATGGTTCTTCCTTACAGCCTAGTGAGAAGTCAAGGTAAGAAAGGGGAAATCAGATAGAATATAAGTGGGATAGGGGAATAGGATATGTTATAGAATGGGCATCCAATATGGCCCAAGGGAAGGAGAGACTTTG
The DNA here is from genome assembly GCF_008692025.1 of Phocoena sinus. NCBI lineage: Eukaryota > Metazoa > Chordata > Mammalia > Artiodactyla > Phocoenidae > Phocoena > Phocoena sinus. The sequence goes on from NC_045767.1 coordinate 78,334,712, forward strand.
GAACTGAAGAAGTACCAGGAGGAAGTCTAGAGGTTTTATATCCTTTTTCTTCAGGAGCTTTAATTTCTTCTGTTGTGAATACCTGTGATGAATACCTGGTTATTTGGATACCCACTAATCCCTGCTTTGATATCCTGGACTTTGAATCTTTTGACCTTGATTGATGATACTTGTGACATACTGGTTTAAATTTCTTGTACTGACCTTCTAATTTAAGATCCATTTTCTGAACTCTTATGCTAGATCTGCAGAAACCTGGTCATGCGTCTGGCCTTTGGCCAATCTAGCAGGGTTGCCTTGAACTGAGAGTTACTGCCTTGTCTGCCTTTTCCCCTTCTCCTTTACCTTAAGAATGATCACTGTTAAATTAAAGCAGAAAAGTAAGCTTGATGAGGGTAAAACCAAAACTGCTGGTGCCATTTTCTCTTTATCTAGAAAGAAGCATAAAATTTAGCAGAGACAGTCCATGTAGGTGTAGAAGAATGACAAAATGCTGTGGATTACATTTATTTAGGTGTCTTAGACAAATTCAGTGGAAGAGACAACATCTTTGATCTGGTCACCATAATCAGATCTATTTGATAAGAATTACTTCACAAAATTTCATTAGCTTATTAGCACCTTAGGTTTTTGCTTAGGAGTATGTGCATTTGTAGCATAGGCATTAACTGATGCAAAAAGTATTTCCATCTTCAGTTCTCAGGCAGAATTGAAGGACTGATAAAGTGCTCAGTAAGTGAGTAATGGAATAGACACTATTTGGTTTAAGGAAGTGGGTCAATGCTAGAATACATACCTCAGCATCTTCATTTCTTCTTCCATTCTCTCTAGTAAAGACAAATATTCCCTTGGACTAATAATTTACTTCCATTTTTGTCTTCCTTTAGTCTATTCTCCTTCATTCTCACCATAGTAGGGAGGTTTTAAAAGTTTTTAAAAGTTAAATTTTTAAAAGTTAAATAGTATCACATCATTCCTTTGTTAGCTACCATTTGCTACCCATTGCACATCTAGTGCAAACTCTTTTACTCTGGCCTGTGGGTCCCTACATGATCTACTCCCTGCCTATTTTTCTAATTTCATCTAATTCATTCATCCCAGAACTCACTGGTTCCAGTTCTTTGGCCTTCTTTTTACTCCTAGAATAGACCAAGTTCTTTTAACCTCAGAGGCTTTGGACATACTCTTTCCTCTGCCAAGAAATATTTTTTTCTGCATCTTCTTCTTTTTTTTTCACTCTCTGTTTCATACTTTTGAAGTCAGCTAAAGTGTCATCTCCATAAAAAGTCTGTCTCCAGCTTCTATAGAAGTGATTAAGTTGGATCTCCTTCATCTTGTTCTATCCCAGCATTCTACAGTTCTATAGCTTATCACAATTTGTAGTTATTTCCTTTAAGTGTTTGTTTGTGGTCTGCCTGTAAGTTTTATGAGAGCAGAAGCCTTGTCTGCCTTGCTTTCCATTGTACCTGAGTGCTGAGAGCAATGCCATTAAATAAATAAGTATTTGTTGAAGGAATGAATGAGAGAATATCATTCAGTCTAGGGTAAGAATATTTTATTTACAGTTGTGTAGAGTATTGAAGGTATGGCTTACCAGTAGCTCCAGAAGGGGAGTTATCACCAAATCTTTTGTCCTGATATGAGAAGATGCAAAAGACATTGGACTTGACTAAATCACCACCGTTTGTGAAGATTTTAACACCCTACACATTCAGGAATGAACAGGCATCCGTAGCATCCTGTGGTGTACTTCAGTGGCAAAGATGTTAACTGCAGCATCAGTAATAGCACAAGATAGACCTTTAGCAACATGAAGCAGGAAAGGAGAAAATGAGTAAGTTCTGTAGAATAGTGAAAAAAACTGGTCTGCTGAGAATCACTCTCTGGGGATCCTTGAAACTACCTGGATGAAACTGAGGAAAGGTGTAGCTAGAAGGCATAGACCTAGAGATACTAGTTCACTTAAAATTTTGTATGACCTTGTTTATTTAATCGATACGAATGTGCTCTAGAAACTGTATGTTATCTGTAGGAATAAGTATTGTCCATGTATTGCATAAATGTTTAGGATCCCAATATTTTCTCTGGCTGCTGCAGAGAATTATTTTTGCATGCAGCATAGTCAGAGGTAAAGATAAGTCAGAGGTAATAAAGATGGAGCATGATAAGTGCTATGGTAGGGGAATAATAGTATGTTACAAAAGCACATAGGAAGATCATTTAGCTTGAAGTATAAGTAGAAGGTGACCTTTAGAAGTTTAATTCATTGACTTACCAACAACATTTAATCTGCTCAATGTTTTCTGCATCAGGAATTTGAGCAGGGCAGTTCTGAGCAGTTGTGCTTCATGTGGCATTAGATGAGGTGATGGGATGGCTAGAAGTCTAAGTGACCTCATTTACATGCTGGAAATTGGTGCTCACTGTCAGCTGGGAGATCAATAGGGGCTGTCAGCCAGGAGGCTCAGTTTTCCATGTGGTCCTCTCCACATATCTACCTGTGCTTCCTCACAGAATGGTGATTGGGTTTCCAAAGGAGGCATTATAAGCAGTAAAGCTGGAATCTGTGCAGACCTTTTAAGGTCTGCACAAGAGAAGTTATACAGAATTGCTTCAAACATATTTTATAGTTCAAAACAGATCATAGGAGCCATCCATTTTCAAAGAGAGAGGAAATAGACTCCACCTGTGATGGGAAAATGATAAGTTCACATTGTAAAGGAACATGTTGAATGGGAGATTTTGCTGTGGCTACCTTTGGAAATATGATCTACCACACTGGTCTAAATTTCTTGGTATTTTGCCTGTTTTTTGGCCCTGAATTTGAAAGTCAGTTAATGCTTTCCTCTTGATAATGACTTTTCACACCATGAAGTCATGAAGAAAATGATCTTTTCTTTCATCTTCTTTTTCAGCTCTTTCCCTCCAGGAATATTTGATTAAGTCTTATTTCACAACTTAAATTAGTTCTTTTCTATTATTGGAAGACGGCCAACATCCTAATTTTTTTTAATACACACATTATATAGGATACTTGACTCTAGATAGGAATTGATAAATGTTAAGCAAATACCAAAGGATGCAGTCCCTCTCTAGTTTGTGAGTAACTATGTACTAGTCAATGCATCCCACTGTCATTGTGATGTCTTAAAATGAATAATGTTGTTGTAGTTGGGGACCTGATTCAGACACTTGGTCTCTGATCACTACTCTCTATTACCTTGAGCAAATCATGTATCTTTGGGACTCAGTTACCTCTTGTGTAAAGTGAGTACTTTGGACTTGATATAAAAGACCCATTCTAACCTTAAAAGTAAATTTATTTTCAAAGAAATTTGGTGAAAGTTAAAATTTTTTGATGGCTACTTAAGAGAATTTTCTTAGTAATTCAACTTGGAAAGAAGTTCTGCCCTTCTTGTGTCTGTTTCAGTAAAATGACACAAATATTTAAAATGTTTTTTTTTCCCCATTAAGATTTGGTAGCCAATTATTTCTAGTTAATGGTAAATTAACTTGAGACTGTGGTTCTTTGAAATTGTTACTATTATGTGTGAAGCACATTGATTTTGCAAACTAAAAGTCAGAAACCCTCGCTTTTATTTGCAAGTTTGAGTTTAGTCAAGGAAGATTTCTAATGGCATATATAGGTGATAGAAACTCTCAGAGATTATAGATTATTGCAAATAGAAACACATTCATGTGAATGTTGTGCTGTTTGATTATTACAGCCATTTCTTTCTGTCCTCATTCATGAATTTATTGTGTGCCAGCATTTAATAGTCATGGTATGATTTATGTCTCATAGCAGCTCTATGAGGTGGGTGACATTATTATTTCCATTTTACAGGTGAGGAAACAGAAGCATATTGAGAGTTACCAAGTTCACTTATACTACACTTGGTAGACCTGGAATCAAACCCAAGGTTTTTGATTTCAGAGTCTCTTAACCTCTGTGGCATGCATTCCTTTCTAATCTTGGAATCACAGTATTTTTTTCCGAATTCCATCCATAAATTCAATACTTGGTTCCAGGAATGAGGCCCTAACACTAGGGCACTAAGTCTAATACATCCTGGAAGTACTGAACCATTTGTGTAATGAATCCTACTCTGAGTGATGAGACAGATATCATGAGGTTTAGAGGCTTAATGGGCTTCATCTCCAAGATGTTTAAGAACTTTCCCTTGTACATCTGTCATCCTTTCATAGTCCTGTTAAAACATCATTATTCTGCTTCTACTGCTACCCACTGCCTGGCCAGAGCTTTTCTTGCATTTCAATTTTTCATACTCAGTGTTGCTTCAAAGGAGTAGGATGATAAAAATAAAAGTCAAATAAAAAACCATCCGGTAACAGACTATTAAAAATAGTGCAAATTGCATAGGACTGCAAGGATGTTTTATCTTGAAAATTTATCTGGAACATTTGCTTAACTGGAACAATTTTGCATATTCACTTCCATCTGCCAATGAAATATTCCCTTGGATAAAACTACTCCTTGTTCTGAATATTTAATATTAACTTTTTTTCTTGGCCCTTTAATAAATTCACGTTTATTACAAACACAAATCTCGCAGTTTTAGGTACTGTAAATATTACGTGTGTGTATAATCTTTTGTTTAATACGTTTCTGAGTTAACCTGCCATTTATTAACGTACGTTGGAACTACATATAATAACTCACTTGAAAACAGTTTCCAAAACATTGTAACCAATATACTTAATAATTTTGTGGACTTGTTTTGATGGTTTACTGTCTCTCATAATGCAGAGCTAGTGTAACACACTTTTAGGGTGCTATTGATTGCAGTATTTTTATTGGATGGGTTCAGTTGAAAGACTGAGGTTTTCGTTTCTTAAAGAACACCTTTCAGTTTATATCTGTGACATTAAGTTACATTTTGTCTTAGGTTTAGTAAAGATGTAATGGGATCAAATAAGACATTGCATGTGAAGTTACCTTCAGAGTTGTCTGACCATCTTTATATCGTTAACAACTCCTCCTACCCCCTGGTTTTGAAACAAGAGTGGCTCTTGTTCAGGTTTCCTGAAACTCAAATCCTAGTTAGGAGAAAGAGTTCCCTATAATATCACTTACATGTGGAATCTAAAAAAACAAAGCAAAACAATAAGCTTATAAGTATAGAGAACAGGAAAACAGATGGGTGGTCACCAGAGGTGGGGGGAGGAGGGTGGGGAGGTGAGTGAATTGAGGGAAGGGAATCAAAAGGTACAAACTTCCAGTTATAAAATAAGTCCTGGGGATGTAATGCACAGCATGCTGACTATAGTTAATAATAATGTACTGTATATTTGAAAGTTGCTAAGAGAGTAGATCTTAAAAGTTCTCATGGCAAGGAAAAAATTATGGAACTATATGAGGATGTTAACTAGACTTATTGTGGTGATTGTTTCTCAATATATACAAATATCATATCATTTTGTTTTACACCTGAAACTAACAGAAAGTTGCATATCAATTATACCTCAATAAAAAGTTAATTAATTACAAAAAAAAAAGTTACAGATTCTGCTTCCAGGGCTCTGATATAATCCACTTGGTGTTCCCTTGACTTTCCTCTCTTTTTGCCTGTCCATGCCTGGCTTTCACCTGCCCCTGTGCTAAGACTCTTGGATTTAACTTTCTACTGGATTAACTCTGGGCTGTCTGCTCAAGCACTCAATTTTGGATTATCTCTTATGCTCCCCTTTGGCTCCACCTTTTCCTTACCTTTGGCTCTTGTGGGTTTGTCCCAGACCACCTGTGCCCTGCCCAGAATCTAAGAACTAGCATTACCATCTGAAATACCAGGAAATGCTTATCTAGGAGAAAGATAGACTGGCACTGTGTCTGGTGCTGACACTACAAAGGTGATGCAGTGTCTGTCCCAAGAAACTTGTTTACCTGTTGCAGTGAGGGGAGCAGAAATACGTAGACTTTTTTGATGTGATAAATGTAGTACAAGTCCCCACATAAAATTTTGTGAGAACGCAGAAGGCCACAGAAATCAAGCCTCACAGTTAGGAAGGATCATTTGTAAGACTTGTCACTTGAAATGGGGCTTGATGATGTGAAGGCAGTAGCTAGGTGCAGCATGTGTATGAAAGAGAAGCTGTTCTTATTTTAAGGTAAATCAGGGAGTGCAGAAACAGCATTGCGTTAATAGAGAAATACAAGCACTTGGATATTGCCAGAATGTAATATGCAATGTAAAATGGCAAAAATGACACTGGAGAAGGCAGAGTTCAGATCGTGAAAACTCTAAGCTATAGTGAAAAGCATGGGCTTATCTTGTACTGATAGAAAACCAGTGCTTATAATTCTTTGCTGTTTTATCTTGTTATATGTCAAGTGGCATCCATTTACTCTTCTCCTAGAACTAGTACTTTAATTTGGTTTTGGAGTCCTCACCACTCTCTCATTTCCTTTCCATGGGGTTGGGTTATGTTGGGTCCACTCCAAATTCAGACACATTATGCAGACCAGACTGGTAAGAACATTCCATCCATCTGACCATAGCTGGTCCCTTCTTCAGGTCTCCCTTTCTTTTATTCTCCTAAATACTTGTAGTAATAACAGTTACTACAATATGTATGTGTGTAGAATGTGGAACAGCGATGGTTGAGCCGGAGGACATGGAAGGAAATAACTATCCTCCAGCTGGTTCTTATAGGATAAGCAGAACTCCCCAATACATGGTTGGTGATGGTTCCATGTCTCTAAACAAGTAAGAACCTTCCTCCTTTTTTCTACTTTTTTTTTTCAGTTTGTAGGTTTGTTTTGTTTCAGATGGATTAACAGGGATAGACCATCAAATTGTGTATTTTTGCCCTAACACTATTCATTGTAAAATTATCATGATTCTTCCAATATTCTGACAATATTGGAATTATGTCTTCCTTAATAATTATTTTCCTAGGAACTTAGATCCAGGATGTCTAAATAGATCTTCTTTGAGTATTTCTCATGTAACTCCAAGCCAGTAATCTAACATTTATAATAGCAATTTACTGTTTGCCAATCAGTTTTCCCATACAAGAAATTATTTGATTTGCATATCAATTCTGTGAACTATGTATTATAAGAAGTTTCACTTTACAGATGAAAAAAAAATTGACCTTCTCTGTAACTAAATGAGTAGGCTTCATTCACACAGCAGGTTGAGCGATGAATAGAAGATGACTTGGGAGACTGGAAGCCTTCTCTATACCATCCTGCCTCTCATTCACTCAAATAGTAAGTTTGGAAAATGGGTCTGGGAACACATTCCCTGCCTCCCTTTGTTAATAAGGTAGCTGAAGCACAAGAGAAAACAAAGTAGTGGCTGGAGTTGAAACAAGAGACAAATACAGGTCTTTATACTTCTTAACATGTGAGCTGCCAACTTTATACGTGATTTCTTTTTGCATAACTGTATCTTTTTCCTTTTTCTTTTTCCATAGCTAATTTCTTGACACTCATAACACTGATTGGTTTTATTCCTGCTGGGCTGTTCTTTTTCTTTCCTTTTTTTTTCTTTTTAATTTGTTTTACTTTGATTATTTATTTATGAATTAACACCTTCAACATTTGTTGATGTCCTAAGAAGGCTTCAGTTTTCCATGACCTATATTAAAATGACAGAATAGTAAAGATTCCATTGAACCATTTTTTCCTATCTCATACCTTTTTTTTAACATCTTTATTGGAGTATAATTGCTTTACAATGGTTTGCTAGTTTCTGCCTTACAACAAAGTGAACCAGCCATACATATACACACATCCCAATATCTCCTCCCTCCTGTGCCTCCCATCCTCCCACCCTCCCTATCCCATCCCTCGAGGTGGACACAAAGCACCGAGCTGATCTCCCTGTACTATGCAATTGCTTCGCCCTAGCGATCTATTTTACATTTGGTATTGTATATATGTCCATGCCACTCTTTCACTTTGTCACAGCTTACCCTACCCCCTCCCCATATCCTCAAGTCCATTCTCTAGTAGGTCTGCGTCTTTATTCTGGTCTTCCTCCTGGGTTCTTCATGACCATTTTTTTGTTTTTTGATTCCATATATATGTGTTAGCATACGGTATTTGTTTTGCTCTTTCTGAGTTACTTCACTCTGTATGACAGATTCTAGGTCGATCCACCTCATTACAAATAACTCAATTTCGTTTCTTTTTATGGATAATATTACATTGTATATATGTGCCACATCTTCTTTATCCATTCATCTGTCGATAGACACTTAGGTTGCTTCCATGTCGTGGCTATTGGAAATAGAGCTGCAATAAACATTGTGGTACATGACTGTTTTTGAATTATCGTTTTCTCAGTGTGTATGCCCAGTAGTGGGATTGCTGGGTCGTATGGTAGTTCTATTTTTAGCTTTTTAAGGAACCTCCATACTGTTCTCACAGTGGCTGTATCACTCTACATCCCCACCAACAGTGCAGGAGGGTGCCCTTTTCTCCACACCCTCTCCAGCATTTATTGTTTGTAGATTTTTTGATGATGACAATTCTGAGCAGTGTGAGATGATATCTCATTGTAGTTTTGATTTGCATTTCTCTAACGATTAATGATGTTGAGCAACCTTTCATGTGTTTGTTGTCAAGCTGTATATCCTCTTTGGAGGAATGTCTATTTCAGTCTTCTGCCCATTTTTGAATTAGGTGGTTTGTTTTTTGGATATTGAGCTGCATGAGCTACTTGTAAAATTTGGAGATTAATCCTTTCTCAGTTGCTTCATTTGCAAATATTTTCTCCCATTCTGAGAGTTGTCTTTTCGTCTTGTTTATGGTTTCCTTTGCTATGCAAAACGTTTTAATTTTCATTAGGTCCCATTTGTTTATTTTTGTTTTTATTTCCATTTCTCTAGGAGGTGGGTCAAAACGGATCTGGCTGTGATTTTTGTCGTAGAGTGTTCTGCCTATGTTTTCCTCTAAGAGTTCTATAGTGTCTTGCCTTACCTTTAGGTCTTTAATCCATTTTGAGTTTATTTTTGTGTATGGTGTTAGGGAGTGTTCTAACTTCGTTCATTTACATGTAGCTGTCCAGTTTTCCCAGCACCACTTATTGAAGAGGCTGTCTTTTCTCCATTGTATATTCTTGCCTCCTTTCTCAAAGATAAGGTGGTCATATGTGCGTGGGTTTATCTCTGGGCTTTCTATCCTGTTCCATTGATCTCTATTTCTGTTTTTGTGCCAGTACCATACTGTCTTGATTACTGTAGCTTTGTAGTATAGTCTGAAGTCAGGGAGCCTGATTCCTCCAGCTCCGTTTTTCGTTCTCAAGATTGCTTTGGCTATTTGGATCTTTTGTGTTTCCACACAAATTATGAAATTTTTTGTTCTAGTTCTGTGAAAAATGCCAGTGGTAGTTTGATAAGGATTGTACTGAATCTGTAGATTGCTTTGGGTAGTCTAGTCATTTTCACAATGTTGATTTTTCCATTCCAAGAACATGGTATATCTCTCCATCTATTTGTATCATCTTTAATATCTTCCATCAGTGTCTTATAATTTTCTGCATACAGGTCTTTTGTCTCCTTAGGTAGGTCTATTCCTAGATATTTTATTCTTTTTGTTGCAGTGGTAAATGGGAGTGATTTTTTAATTTCACTTTTAGATTTTTTTATCATTAGTGTATAGGAATGCAGGAGATTTCTGTGCATTAATTTTGTATCCTGCTACTTTACCAAATTCATTGATTAGCTCTAATAGCTTTCTGGTAGCATCTTTCGGATTCTCTATTTATAGTGTCATGTCATCTGCAGACAACAGCTTTACTTCTGCTTTTCCGATTTGGATTCCTTTTATTTCTTTTTCTGCTCTGATTGCCTTGGCTAAATCTTCCAAAACTATGTTGAATAATAGTGGTGAGAGTGGGCAACCTTGTCTTCTTCCTGGTCTTAGTGGAAATGGTTTCAGTTTTTCACCATTGAAGACGATGTTGGCTGTGGGTTTGTCATATATGGCTTTTATTACGTTGAGGAAATATCCCTCTATGCCTACATTCTGGAGGGTTTTTATCATAAATGGGTGTTGAATTGTCAAAATCTTTCTCTGCATCTATTGAGATTATCATATGGTTTTTCTCCTTCAGTTTGTTAATATGGTGTATCATATTGATTGATTTGTGTGTATTGAAGAATCCTTGCATTCTTGGAATAAATCCCACTTGATCATGATGTATGATTCTTTTAATGTGCTGTTGGATTCTGTTTGCTAGTATTTTGTTGAGGATTTTTGCACTTATGTTCATCAGTGATACTGGCCTGTAGTTTTCTTTCTTTTTGACATGTTTGTCTGGTTTTGGTATCAGGGTGATGGTGGCCTTGTAGAATGCATTTGGGAGTGTTCCTCCCTCTGCTATATTTTGGAAGAGTTTGAGAAGGATAGGTGTTAGCTCTTCTCTAAATGTTTGATAGAATTCACCTGTAAAATCATCTGGTCCGGGCTTCCCTGGTGGCGCAGTGGTTGAGGGTCCGCCTGCCGATGCAGGGGACACGGGTTCGTGCCCCGGTCTGGGAGGATCCCACGTGCCGCGGAGCGGCTGGGCCCGTGAGCCATGGCCGCTGAGCCTGCGCGTCCGGAGCCTGTCCTCCGCAACGGGAGAGGCCACAACAGTGAGAGGCCCGCGTAACGCATAAAAAAAAAAAAAAAAAAAAAAAAAAAAATCATCTGGTCCTCAGCTTTTGTTTGTTGGAAGATTTTTAATCACACTTTCAATTTCAGTGCTTGTGATTGGTCTGTTCATATTTTCTGTTTCTTCCTGGTTCAGTCTCAGAAGGTTGTGCATTTCTAAGAACTTGTTGATTTCTTCCAGGTTGTCCATTTTATTGGCATAGAGTTGCTTGTAGTAATCTCTCATGATCCTTTGTATTTCTGCAGTGTCAGTTGTTACTTCTCCTTTTTCATTTCTAATTCTATTGATTTGAGTCTTCTCCCTTTTTTTCCTGATGAGTCTGGCTAATGTTTTATCAATTTTGTTCATCTTCCCAAACAACCAGCTTTTAGTTTTATTGATCTTTGCTATCGTTTCCTTCATTTCTTTTTCATTTATTTCTGATCTGATCTTTATGATTTCTGTCCTTCTGCTAACTTTGGGTTTCCTTGTTCTTCTTTTTCTAATTGCTTTAGATGTAAGGTTACCTTGTTTATTTGAGATGTTTCTTATTTCTTACGGTAGGATTGTATTGCTATAAATTTCCCTCTTAGCACTGCTTTTGCAGCATCCCATAGGTTTTGGGTTGTCATGTCTCCATTGTCATTTGTTTTTAGGTATTCGAGTTCCTCTTTGATTTCTTCAGTGATCTCTTGGTTATTAAGTAGTGTACTGTTTAGCCTCCATGTGTTTGTATTTTTTACGGACTTTTTCCTGTAACTGATATCTAGTCTCATAGCGTTGTGATCAGAAAAGATACTTGATACGATTTCAATGTTCTTAAACTTACCAAGGCTTGATTTGTGACCCAAGATATGATCTATCCTGGAGAATGTTCCATGAGCACTTGAGAAGAAAGTGTATTTGTTGCTTTTGGATGGACTATCCTATAAATATCAATTAAGTCTATCTTGTTTAATGTATCATTTAAAGCTTGTGTTTCCTTATTTATTTTCATTTTGTATGATCTGTCCATTGGTGAAAGTGAGGTGTTAAACTCCCCTACTATGATTGTGTTACTGTCGATTCCCCCTTTTATGGCTGTTAGTATTTGTGCTATGTATTGAGGTGCTCCTATGTTGGGTGCATAAATATTTACAATTGTTATATCTTCTTCTTGGATTGATCCCTTTATCATTATGTAGTGTCCTTCTTTGTCTCTTGTAATATACTTTGTTTTAAAGTCTATTTTGTCTGATATAAGAATTGCTACTCCAGCTTTCTTTTGTTTTCCATTTGCATGGAATATCTTTTTCTATCCCCTCACTTTCGGTCTGTATGTGTACCTAGGTCTGAAGTGGGCCTCCTGTAGACAGCATATATATGGGTCTTGTTTTTGTATCCATTTAGCCACTCAGTGTCTTTTGGTTGCAGCATTTAATACATTTACATTTATGTTGATTATCGATATGTATGTTCATATTACCATTTTCTTAATTGTTTTGGGTTTGTTATTGTAGGTCTTTTCCTTCTCTTGTGTTTCCTGCCTAGAGAAGTTCCTTTAGTATTTGTTGGAAAGCTGGTTTGGTGGTGCTGAATTATCTTAGCTTTTGCTTGTCTGTAAAGCTTTTAATTTCTCTGTCAAATCTGAATGAGATCCTTGCTGGGTAGAGTAATCCTGGCTGTAGGTTTTTCCCCTTCATCACTTTAAATATGTCCTGCCAATCTCTTCTGGCTTGCAGCGTTTCTGCTAAAAGATCAGCTGTTAATCTTATGGGGGTTCCCTTGTATGTTATTTGTTGTTTTTCCCTTGCTGCTTTTAATATTTTTTCTTTGTAGTTACTTTTTGATAGTTTGATTAATATGTGCCTTGGTGTGTTTCTCCTTAGATTTGTCCTGTATGGGACTCTCTGTACTCCCTGGACTTGATTAACTATTTCCTTTGCCATATTAGGGAAGCTTTCAACTATAATCTCTTCAAATATTTTCTCAGTCCCTTTCTTTTTCTCTTCTTCTTCTGCGACCCCTATAATTCGAATGTCAGTGCATTTAATGTTGTTCTAGAGGTCTCTGAGACTGTCCTCAATTCTTTTCATTTTGTTTTCTTTATTTTGCTCTGCAATAGTTATTTCCACTATTTTTTATTTTTTTTTTTGCGGTATGCGGGCCTTTCACCACTGTGGCCTCTCCAACTGCAGAGCACAGGCTCTGGACGCGCAGGCCCAGCAGCCTTGGCTCACGGGCCCAGCCTCCCAGCAGCATGTGGGCCCTCCTGGACTGAGGCACAAACCCGTGTCCCCTGCGTCAGCAGGCGGACTCTCAACCAGTGCGCCACCAGGGAAGCCCTATTTCCACTATTTTATCTTCCCAGTTGCTTATCTGTTTTTCTGTATCAGTTATTCTGTTATTGATTCCTTCTAGAGAATTCTTAATTTCATTTATTGTGTTGTTCATCATTGTTTATATACTCTTTAGTTCTTCTGGGTCCTTGTTAAATGTTTCTTGTATTTTCTACATTCTCTTTCCAAGATTTTGGATTATCTTTACTGTCATTATTCTGAATTCCTTTTCAGGTAGACTGCCTATTTCCTCTTCATTTGTTATGTCTGTTGGGTTTTTACCTTGCTCCTTCATCTGCTGTGTGTTTCTCTGTCTTCTCATATTGCTTAACTTACTGTGTTTGGTTCCCATTTTTTCATGCTGCAGGTTCATAGTACCCTTTGCTTTTGGTGTCAGCTTCCAGTGGCTAAGGTTGGTTCAGTGGGCTGTGTAGGCTTCCTGGTGGAGGGGCCTGGTGCCTGTGTTCTGGTGGATGAGGCTGGATCTTGTCTTTCTGGCGGGCAGGTCCACGTCTGGTGGTGTCTTTTGGGGTATCTGTGACCCTATTATGATTTTAGGCAGCCTCTCTGCTAATGTGTGGGGTTGTGTTCCTGTCTTGCTAGTTGTTTGGCATAGGGTGTTGAGCACTGTAGCTTGCTAGTCGTTGAGTGGAGCTGGGTCTTAGCATTGAGATGGAGATCTCTGGGAGATTATCGCCGTTTGATATTACTTGGAGCTGGGAGGTCTCTGGTGGACCAGTGTCCTGAACTTGGCTCTCCTATCTCAGAGGTATAGCCCTGACGCCTGGCTGGAGCATCAAGAACCTGTCATCCACACAGCTCAGAATAAAAGGGAGAAAAATTGAAAGAAAGAAAGAAAAAGATAAAGTACAATACAATAAAATAAAATAGTTAGTAAAGTAAAAAATAAAAATAAGTATTAAAAAAATTCAAAAGTAATTTAAAAAACAAAGAAAGAAGAGAGCAACCAAACTGAAAAACAAATCCACCAATGATAACAAGCACTAAAAACTATACTAAAAAAAAGGAAAAAAAATAACGGACAGACAGAACCGTAAGATAAATGGTAAAAACAAAACTATACAGACAACATCACATACAGAAGCATACACATGCACACTAACAAAAAGAGAAAAAGGGGGGAAAATATATATATATATCGTTGCTCCCAAAGTCCACCTCCTCAATTTGGGATGAATTGTTGTCTATTCAGGTATTCCACAGATGCAGGGTACATCATATTGACTGTGGAGAGTTAATCCGCTGCTCCTGAGGCTGCTGGGAGAGATTTCCCTTTCTCTTCTTTGTTTGCACAGCTCCTGGGGTTCAGCTTTGGATTTGGCCCCGCCTCTGCATGTAGGTCGCCTGAGGGCGTCTGTTTTTTGCTCAGATAGGATGGGGTTAAAGGAGCACCTGCTTCGGGGGCTCTGGCTCACTCACGCCGGGGGGGGAGGGAGTGGTATGGAATGTGGGGTGAGCCTGCAGTGGCAGAGGCCGGGAGATGTTGCACCAGCCTGAGGTGCACCTTGTGTTCTCCCAGGGAGGTTGTCCCTGGATCATGGGACCCTGGCAGTGGCGGGCTGCACAGGCTCCCGGGAGAGGAGGTGTGGAGAGTGACCTGTGCTAGCACACAGGCTTCTTGGTGGCAGCAGCAGGAGCCTTAGTGTCTCGTGCCCGTCTCTGTTTTCCACGCTGATAGCCGCGGCTCATGCTCATCTCTGGAGTTCGTTTAGGCAGTGCTGTTAATCCCCTCTCCTTGCGCACCAGGAAACAGAGAGGCAAGAAAAAGTCTCTTGCCTCTTCAGCAGCTCCAGACTTTTTCCCGGACTCCCTCCCGGCTAGCCGTGGCACACTAGCCCCCTTCAGGCTGTGTTCACGCCGCCAACCCCAGTCCTCTCCCTGGGATCCGATCTCCAAAGCCCGAGCCTCAGCTCCCAGTCCCCGCCCGCCCCGCGGGTGAGCAGACAGGCCTTTCGGGCTGGTGAGTGCTGGTCGGCCCCTATCCTCTGTGTGGGAATCTCTCTCCTTGGCCCTCCGCACCCCTGTTGTTGCACTCTCATCCGTGGCTCTGAAGCTTTACCCTCTCTGACACCCGCAGTCTCTGCCCGCAAAGGTGCTTCCTAGTGTGTGGAAACATTTTCTCCTTCACAGCTCCCTCCCACTGAGGCAGGTCCCGTCCCTATTCTTTTGTCTCTGTTTTTTCTTTTCTCTTTTGCCCTACCCAGGTACGTGGGGAGTTTCTTGCCTTTTGGGAAGTCTGAGGTCTTCTTCTAGCATTCAGTAGGTGTTCTGTAGGAGTTGTTCCACACGTAGATGCATTTCTGTTTTACTTGTGGGGAGGAAGGCGATCTCCACGTCTTACTCTTCCACCATCTTGAAGCTCCCCCCTCTTCTCTGTTCCTTTGTCTAATGCTGGGACACATCAGAAATGCCGTTTGCGTTGTATTATCATCTAGGGTATGAATATGACTTCTTTAACCACAGAAGTAAAATGATAGCTATTTATTAGATTCAGACTCTGTATATCCAGACTGTATTTTAGCTGCAAGGTGTTTGTGATGAGCAGCCAAAATACATGTATGGCATGTGTAATGGTAGCAATTTGACAAATAATTCACATATACAAAGCTTCTAAAATGCACTTAAATTGAAATGGTTTTGGAACTATAATTATAAGCAGAAGCCTTCCTGGCTTTCAGTTCACCCTGGGGTCATAATTTTCTTTTGAAAATTCTCTCAGGAGAGTATTACCACTGAATGGGCTTTCTTACTGGCTTCCCTGTTGATCTCTGGTGAGTCTAGAGTGTGTCAGGAAAATGTTTTTACTCCATCATATTTCTGCTTGGCTAGGAAAAGCTTTTAATCTCTGGGAAGCTCACATTTTGTAAGTGTGGGTTGTAAAAGTAATTTCTTTAAGAGAAAAAAATGCCATTGCTTTCTAAATATGAAAAAAAATTATATGGCTTTGATACATTTGGCAGTTTTATATCAACACACCCATCTCTGAAAAGTGCTTATTATTGCGTGAATACTGTGTCTTATCCCAGGTTCGATGTGCAGGTTTAATAAATAGATATCAGAGTGTTGTGTACAATCATACTAAATGTTATCTTTTACAAAAAGACCTAGTATAATTTCTAAATATTTGGGGGTTCAAAATAATTATATTAATGTTTATGATGATGATGTTGGAAGGTACAACTTATAATGAGAGCACATATAATTAAGCATGTTATGATTTTTGGGAGATTACATGCTTGATATGTTATAAAGAATAATTCTACCTTTCCTGTTTTTTTTGTTGTTGTTGTTGTTAGATACTATGTGGTACTGATCTTGATTATTTAAAAAGTATGTTTATATTATATTTCCATATTTAGAATATTTATTATTTTTTTGTGTGCATAGGAATGTTTCAAAAGGAAAGTGACACTAGCTGTCTTTGAATTTGAATCTTTTTGTGGGGTATTATTAGGTTTTCCCACTGGATGATGGGTTTTTCTTCTACTGACCTCTTTAATTATGCTATCTCGGTTAATAACAAGAGACATAGAATCCTAGAATGTTAGAACTGACCACACCTCACATTAAAAATATGTTTTAGCAAAAAAAAAAAATATGTTTTATATTGCAACCAAATGTACACAAGTGGACACTCATTCCCTTGTCTGTTCCACACAAATGTATGCATGCATGTAAAAAAAACTGGAACAAGAGTGTTGTGAAAAAATATTTATGCTTTGTGTGGTGTACCTTAGCAATTCTTCTCAATTCGTTAAGAAAAAAATGCTTACCTGAACCCATCAAACAGATCTTACCACCAGGACCAGCTATATATTTTGCAGGGCCCAAAGCAAAATGAAACTATGGGTCTCCTTGGTAAAAAAATTATTTAAAAATTTCAGGCTAGCATTAGCAGATCATTAATCCAAGCATGGGGCCCTTCTGAGCATGGGGCCTTGTGAGACAGCACAGGCTTTACAGCAGTGAAACCACCCCTGCTCACCACTTCTGAATGGATTGTGGCCAGCAGTTTTAAAACACTTTAGAGCAACTCTCATTTTATAAATGTGAAGACTGCGGCTCATTGCAGGTGAATGACTTAAGATAAAAAGATGATGAAGTGCAATACAAAGACAATTCTCTGACACTTATGCCAGTGTTCTTACCTCTAACCTCAATTAGATTACTCTGGGGATGGAATAATAGAGTTATAAAATTTCTGGCTTTTTGTAAGCTATTCACTCCTCTGATCCCAGCTCTCTTTAGAATTTAATTTTATTTCAGATGTTGTTGAAAATGTTTTTAATATTACTTTATCACTTAGTCTGTTTTTATGTCTTGGTAAGAGTAAATAATGATTTTCTTTTTTTCTTCTTTTTACTTTGAGGCTTTCTGAACCACCAGCTACTATTATATTGTACTGTAGTTGTTTGAAGTTAATGAAGAAAAAGGCCAAACATAAGTTTCAGAATCTGGGTCAAAGAAGAAAGTCATAAAAAACAGGGACTAGTAATGCCCTACAGAAACTGAGAAGTGATATGGAGGAGTGAAATAGAGGGGTTATATTTAGAGAAGGAGGGAAACAGTTATTTCCCTAAGCCTGAAGGAAAAGATGAGAGGACAGCTGTGTATGCCGAATATCGCTTCTAAGGGTGTGGAGAAGAAATGTGTCCATGGTTTTTATGTCTACACAGAAATGGCACCCAGGGTCATCATGTGGTAAGGACGGTTTGGAGGTCAAACAGAATAGAAGGTTTAGAACACTATTGGGTGAAGCTGGGCAGCCTGAGGAATCCTGGTTCTTCTATAAAGGATCTGCAGCCTGAAGAGTTAATTCAAAGTCTCATATCTATTGATATGTATCCAACTAAATTTAATACGATATTTTGTTAATTACAATAAATAGAATGTAAAATTATTAATAATTGCATTTCATTGATTATTAGGCTGAATCCAGATTGTTTTAAAGTAAAAGTGAATCTGAGCCAGTTAAACAAAATGGGCTATCTGAAATAGGGTCCCTGATCTGAACCTACAACATCCTTTTTGTGTATTTGTCAGTGAAGTTGATTAAACTATTTTTGTATTTAGACCTAGTCTTTAAGTCAGTGATTAATTTGGCAATATAAATTAGAATATGTTTTAATGCATCTTTATTTTTCTTTTAAAATTCTTTTTTTTTTTTTTTTTTTTTTTTGCGGTACGCGGGCCTCCCACTGCTGCGGCCCCTCCCGCCGTAGAGCACAGGCTCCGGTCGCGCAGGCCCAGCGGCCACGGCCCACAGGCCCAGCCACTCCGCAGCATGTGGGACCCTCCCGGACCGGGGCACGAGCCCGTGTCCCCCGCATCGGCAGGCGGACCCCCAACCACTGTGCCACCAGGGAGGCCCCATGTTTATTTTTAACAGAAGTCAAGGGAGGTGCAAATGGAGAATAACTGGAGCAGGAAAGTAAATAAAATTTTAAAAAATGTCATCTTATGTTGTTTTTTTTTGTTGAAACCTGTAGTGTTTAATCTTGTACAATCAAACCATGAGGGAACACCACTTTCAAAACTGTGAGTGAATGTTAAACATTCTTTATCAGACTTCCAGGTATAATTCTATGTTACAATGGCTTTCATTTATTAATAGAAAACTTTGAAAAAGGCATCAAAAACATTCTTCTAGATCTGAAAGTTTTAAAGTATATTCATCCACATTCTAAGTTTTTTCCTCTCACCCCATACTTAGTTCTCTTACTCTTTTTTATTTACCTTTTATTTAAGTGTTTGTTTTCCAATTTCAGGCAGGACCTAATTTAAAAACTTTAAGTCCTTTCACCCAGTGTTGTCCTGCAGGGCTTCAGTAACAGACATTATTAAATCAACACATATAGTACTTGTTTGTTTTTTTTTTTTTCCAAGTGGCTGGCCCTGGAGAATTTGGGATCCCTTCCGCAGAAATATTTAATATTGTGTTCTTAGCACATGTATCTGAAAAACTGTGCTTAGCTCAACCTGAAAGAGAAACTGTTCTGTTTGTCTCTCCCTCAGAATCAAGCGAAGATCAAAAGTTAAAATGCTTTAGGAAGACCTTTTATTCATTTTGAAGCCCCTTTTCATGATCAACTTTTAGTGGTGTACAGCTGTGTGGTGATTAAAGACCCTTAGCATCTCTTTATGGGACTTTTCAAATGTCAAATGCCCACGCACACAGTAGGTATAAAATGTCTTCTCCAATGATCAGAGCAAAATGTAAAAATAAAAAATTGAAAGTTACCTTCTGATAGCCCTACTGAGATTTCAAGACAGTGATTAAAAATAGTTTCTCCCAGTAATTTGCATATTAATACCATGAAATATTCACCATATTAATTTTTAAATTAAATTCTGATCACTGTGATAATTAGTTTCAATAATTTTAGGAACAGCAGTCCCTTAAAAAGATCAATGGTGAACAACGTTTAAGATCTAAATGATTGCCTTCAATCTCTTGAACTATTTCTCAGTAGTTTACTTAATCTGAAAAATAATCCAATGGATTGCAATGCCTTGATTAAAATTAAGATGACTCAGAATTTCTAGAACTTTATTTCTTCAGCATGGTTATTGTTACTTGTAATATTAAAAAGTTTTTTTACTTTAAAAAAAAGCCTTCCGAGTGAAACATAGTTTAATGTTTCACTTTGATGAGATTTCTAAGAGCCATTAAAATGCTGGTATTCATTGTGACTCTCTAAGGGAGGAAGGATAGAGAATACAGCATTTTCCACATTTGTTTGACTAATTTTTAGAAAAGACACTTCGGGGACAATGCTATAGAATATGTTTTGGCAAAAGCTGATACAAAGGGTGTTTGAGTTTCTGTTTATACATTCAAGGACATAGTCATGGAGTATATAAAAAGTGTCAGCTTTTTGTTAGGTTATGAAAAAAATGTGTTGTCTTAAGGTGAAACAATGTCATGTGAAGTGGTTGGAATATAAGGTATTTCTAAATTTAAAATAAAAAAAACTATGCCTTAAGTTTTCCGTTAGCTTGTGAGGTGATGGGTTTTCTTTTTCCTTTCTTTTTTTTTTTGCGGTACGCGGGCCTCTCACTGTTGTGGCCTCTCCCATTGCGGAGCACAGGCTCCGGACGCGCAGGCTCAGCGGCCATGGCTCACGGGCCCAGCCGCTCCGTGGCATGTGGGATCTTCCCGGACCGGGGCACGAACCCGTGTCCCCTGCATCGGCAGGCGAACCCCCAACCACTGTGCCACCAGGGAAGCCCCACGAGGTGATGTTTTAACCGACTATCTTTGAACAAAATTCCTCTGTATGTACTCTACTTAACGTGGAGGATGAAAGTGGAAATTCCGGTCATCTTAGCTCTAAGGAAATCTGAAGTGACTCAGGAAGATGAATGACCATGGGGAAGAGGATGTGTGTTGGGCACCAAAGGAAGGGTTGTGCTTTTGAATTCTGTATGTTGAAGCACATGGCTTCTGAATCACTGAGTTGCAGATGATCTTAAAAAGATATGTATATACCAAGCTAGAGTAAGATTATACCAAGTCATTTTTCCACTGAGGGAAGAGAAGACAGAAGACCTCCAGTGTGATGATGATTGATAATATTATGAAAAGTAGTAATCATAAATCACTCTTGGAGTGTTACATGCTTGCTACTGTGCTAAAGTGCTTTATGTGGATCATTTCATATAATCCTCAAAAAAATAAAGTTAGTATAATATTCCCATTTTTAGATAAGAAAATTGAGGCCTGGAGAAGTTGCATTATTTTTACCCACGTCTCACAGCTATAAGTAAATGAGCCAGGGAACATACAAACAGGAAGTCTGACTTGCAAGCCCATGTTTCTAAACACTAGAGGTTTGCCTTCTGTGTTATGTTTGTTTTACCATCAGTAATAAAGTTTCCAATAACAAAGCATGTTATTGGCAGGTCTGTTCTTTATGGAATAGAGGCACCTCTGTGGCTACAGATGTCCCAAATTTCTCGGACCCTTACTGTTTACTAGTTACTGTTTGAATAGGGAATTTCTTTTCATTTTCTTCCAAGATATGTCACTGTAACTTGTAGTTGTAACTAAGATTTTGAGAGGTAAGGAATAATGTTAGGTAAACAGATAGAAAAAGTTTATGTTTGTTAAGAAAGTGAAGTCTTTTTTGAAATAAAGCAGAGAAAGAAGTTGGGAAAAGTAAATGAATTTTAGTAACTTCAAGTTATGCAAAAGAGCACAGTGGGATAAATTTTGCAATATGGGTATAGTATGTGATTTTAAAATTAAGTCAAAGATTGCATGGATGGTCCTGTGTAGTTGAATACATCCATGCAGATGGTGGCAGAATAAGCTTGCATTTGCTTCAGGAGTGGCTCCCAGGACCAACCAGTTCTTATGCTCTTGGAGACACGATGTAATAGAGTTAATGGAGGTGTCACCGCTGCTGTGATAGGATCAGTTACTGCGGGTGATTCCTAATGGGTTTGGAGCTCAGCGTTCTTTACTAATTTCTCGTTTCCATTCCCGCTGTCATAGTTCAGGCCCTTATTACCTTTTGTCTGGACTACCAGCTGGTCTGATTACCTTTGGTCTCACATTTCTCAAAATCACCCTACAGAGTTTAAGGTTCTTGAAGCTCCCTTTTTATCATGCTACTCTCCTGATCAAAAGTCTCCAGTGGGTTTCCATCACTTACTGAATGAAGAACAGACTTTGTAACCTGGCATAGTCTCCTGAACTGGCTGTAACCCCCTGTCCTGCCTTATCCTCCTGTTAACTTACACGTGTCCTTCATCCATGCCTACCAACAGCTGCCTGTAGCCTATGCTTCCTCATGCCATTCCCTTTGCTTTTGCTTCTCTGTCAACTAAAATCCCTTCTCTTCTTTTTCTTCCATCAGCATTCTACATAGGCACTATTTATTTTTTTCTTTAAACTACTTTACTGAAGTGTGATTGACATGTAAAACGCTGTATATATTTAATGTATACAATTTAGTGAGTTTGGGGATACATACATACCTGTGAAACCATCACCACCATCAAGGCCGTGGACATATCTATCATCTCCTCAAGTTTCCTCCCATCTTCCCTACCATATCATCATTTTTTGTGTATGTGATAAGAACACTTAACGTAAGATCTACTCTTTTAACAAATTTTAAGCATATATTAAAGTGTTGTTAGCTATAGGCACTATGCTCTATAGCAGATCTTCAGAACTTATTTATCTTGTGTAGCAGAAACTTTGTACCCTTTGACAATTACTTCCTCATTTCCCCCTTCAGGCCCTGGTAACCACCATTCTACTCTACGTCTATGAGTTTGACTATTTAGATTCCATATATAAGTGAGATCATGCAGTATTCGCCTTTCTGCGTCTGGCTTATTTCACTTAGCTTATTGTCCTCCAGGTCCATCCATGTTGTCACAAATGCAGAGTTTCCTTTTTGTAAAGGCTGAGTAATATTCCATTGTATGTATATGCCACATCTTCTTTATTCGTTCATCCATCAATGGACATTTAGGTTGCTTCACATATGCATTCATTAATGACATTACAAATGTCTCTTACTTCATAAAGCTCTTTGATCATTTCCATGGTGAGGAACTTTTCATCCTCTGAACTTTACAAGTGAATTGGTGATCTCCTTGCATGAAGCTAACAAATTTTTCTTTAGCTTATAGTTAGAGTACCTCTTTATTACTGGATTTTGAGGTTATTAAGTGCAGAGGTTTCATTTTAATCATCTCTGTACCCCACAGTGACTATCCCAGGGTCGTAACATAGTAAATGCTTAAAAAAAATATTTGTTGCACCAGGGCCATAACATAGTAAATGCTTAAAAAATATTCTTGGCACTTATATGAGCTGGCTTCCACCATTCTTGAGAATATTATCCATAAAATCCTAACTCCCCAAGGGCAGGTGGTTGTAATATTTCTTCCGCTCTATTTGCTCTTCTAGAACTCTCTGTTTTTGTTTTGAAAAATCATCACAATTGGAGTAAAAACTTAATATACATAATTATTTATTGTTGGTCTTTGTAAGGATAGAGACTAAGTCTGCCCAGTTCATCATTGTATAACTAGCATAGTATCTGGAACATGGACGTCGTATAATAAATATTAATTGAATGAGTGAATGAATCTCCTAATATAATCTGTTTTCCAAAAACCTGAATAATAGCTATTCATTCAAAGATACTTATTGGGTACTTGCTATATAGAATACATTGCTAGGGCTAATGAAACAAAAATTGAAAGAGAATTCCTTCATGTCCAAGTGTGAATCCAGTCAATAGGCAAAATAAATTCAGCCAGCCACTCTGGATTTAGTATGCCATAAGATCAGCCCTGCCCTAACTGGTCCATAAAGGAATCACAACATCTCTCAAAGTCTGGTCTATCATCCTGGTAAACAAATATGATCTGCCTTACTTGTAAGGGCTATTGAACACCTTAAACTTGACTTGCCAGATAGAAGAAACCATTTCTTCTGTGTAGTAGATTTAACCCCATATGAATACTGTCAGTGGACATGTATCTACAGTGCATGACTCAGTTGACAATACAGAATGCGTAAACTTCAAGTGCTTGATAGCATCCCCATATTTGAATGATCTGTCTCTGAGTCCTGCCAGAAGTGCAGCTGAGACCCTTAATATTTGAGTGGGTTACTCTAAGAAGCACATCATCCATAAAACTTTCTCATTCTAAGCTTTAAACCTGTATCAGGTTAGATCAGGACATACTGGGCTATGTACTATAGAACAACATTATAAAACTCTGTCCTTGAATTTTATTGCACTCGTAGGAGAAATGATTCTATGTAGAAGATCTCCATATTGTCTTCATAAAACAGCAGTTAACGATACTATGTATAAAGTTATACAGTATTTCTTATATGAGGACCCATGTCCTCATATATATTTTTTTCAGAATTTAGGGTTAAGATAAACTTTGCCCACTGATATGATCCTTTTCAGTAGTTAATGAAAAATTTGCAGCTCATCATCATATATATATGATATTCAGAGAGCTCAAAGCTAAACCTTTTGCCTGGGTTCCTTTATCTTGAGTTTTATTCTATAATTCCTTTCCTTTCCATCTTTCTTCCCACTTATTGTCTCATTTTTTTCTGTGCTTTTGAAAATAGTTTTATTGTATTGATTACTTGCACTGTGGTTTGAATTAATTATTTTCAGATGTAGTTGGAGGCATAAATAAATAACACCTAAATAAATAATAGACTTGTCTTTAGGCATCCATATTCTCTCTTACAAACATTCATTGCAGGAGTTAATTGGAAATGGAACTAAATAATAGTTTGATTAATTAGTGTTCATTAAGTTCCCTTGGTGTACTTTATAGAACCCTAGAAGCTTCTGGTGTCTGCTGTAACACAGCTTGAACGGTACTTTTGGGGAGACAGCATTGAATTTTTCTCATATTTTAATGAGTATTATATATACAGATTAATTATTTTTGTTCAACATTCCATATTGTTCCCTCTGCTTTGAAATGAAAATTGTAAATGCTTAAATAAATTAATTGAAAAGTTGTTTACCATAACTGAAACTCATATACGTACTTTCATGTCATCAGCTGAAATGAAATTTTCTAATGCCTGACACGGGTAATATGTTTAATGAATCACAGCTGAGTTCATTTTTGGCTTCTTTAGGGAAAAAAGAACAGAACTCTCTTCCATTGTTCACTAATATGAATATAAAAAATATAGAAATGTCCGAGCTGCTCATGATCTAGAAAACAACCAGAGACTTATTAGCACCTGTTCTTCACATTACCATTAGTGGGGCATACAATTCTCTACAAACATAAATATCAATCCCATCTTATATTGGAAGAAAAACGTCCTACTGATAGAAAGGAGTATTTGAATATACAGACATGGTTAGTCATGGACAAAAACTTGACCCTTGGATTGTACCAGCAACTCTTTTGTTTTGGGGACACTGGGCTCTCAAAAAAAGATATTATCCTTTAAATCTTTTTTTAAAAGGTATCATCCTTGAGTTGTGTTTCCTAGACAGTATTTAGCAAAACACTTTTCCTGCAAGACACACTGTGGTAATGGGGATTCTTGATCAAATACATGTGGAACATACAACATATCACACCTCCATCTTCTTGGAGAGTCATAATTTCTTTTTTTTTTAACATCTTTGTTAGAGTATAATTGCTTTACAATGGTGTCTTAGTTTCTGCTTTATAACAGAGTGAATCAGCTGTACATATACATATATCCCCAAATCTTCTCCCTCTTGCGTCTCCCTCACACCCCTCTAGGTGGTCACAAAGCACTGAGCTGATCTCCCTGTGTTGTGTGGCTGCTTCCCACTAGCTAGCTATTTTACATTTGGTAGTGTATGTATGTCCATGCCACTCTCTTACTTTACCCCAGCTTACCCTTCCCCCTCCCTGCGTCCTCAAGTCCATTCTCTATGTCTGTGTCTTTATTCCCGTCCTGCTCCTAGGTTCTTCATAACTTTTTTTTTTTTTAGATTCCATATATATGTGTTAGCATACGGTATTTGTTTTTTTCTTTCTGACTTAACTTCACTCTGTATGACAGACTCTAGGTCCATCCACCTCACTACACATAATGCAATTTCGTTTCTTTTTATGGCTGAGTAATATTCTATTGTATATATGTGCCACATCTTCTTTATCCATTCATCTGTTGATGACATCCATTCAAGTGTCGATGGACACTTAGGTTGCTTCCATGTCCTGGTTATTCTAAATAGTGCTGCAATGAACTCTTTTTGAATTATGGTTTTCTCAGGGTATATGCCGAGTAGTAGCATTGCTGGGTCTTATGGTAGTTCTATTTTTAGTTTTTTAAGGACCCTCCATACTGTTCTCCATAGTGGCGGTATCAATTTATATTCCCACCAGCAGTACAAGAGGGTTCCCTTTCTCCAAACCCTTTTTTTTTTTTTTTTTTTTGCGGTACGCGGGCCTCTCACTGTTGTGGCCTCTCCCTTTGCGGAGCACAGGCTCCAGACGCGCAGGCTCAGTGGCCATGGCTCACGGGCCCAGCTGCTCCGTGACATGTGGGATCTTCCCGGACCGCGGCACAAACCTCTGTCCCCTGCATCGGCAGGCGGACTCTCAACCACTGCGCCACCAGGGAAGCCCCCCCCACCTTTTTTTTTAACATCTTTATTGGAGTATAATTGCTTTACAATGGTGTGTTAGTTTCTGCTTTATAACAAAGTGAATCAGCTATACATATACATATATCACCAAATCTCTTCCTTCTTGTGTCTCCCTCCCACCCTCCCTATCCCACCCCTCTAGGTGGTCACAAAGCACCGAGATGATCTCCCTGTGCTATGAGGCTGCTTCCCACTAGCTATCTATTCCAGGTTTGGTAGTGTATATATGTCCATGACACTCTTTCACTTTGACCCAGCTTACCCTTCTCCCTCCCTGTATCCTCAGGTACATTCTCTAGTAGGTCTGCATCTTTATTCCCGTCTTGTCCTTAGGTCCTTCTTACTATATTTTTTCTTTCTTTGTTTTTTTTTTTTTTAGATTCTATATATATATGTGTTAGCATATGGTATTTGTTTTTCTCTTTCTGACTTACTTCCCTCTGTATGACAGTCTCTAGGTCCATCCACCTCACCACAAATAACTCAGTTTCGTTCCTCTTTATGGCTGAGTAATATTCCATTGTATATATGTGCCACATCTTCTTTATCCATTCATCTGTTGATGGACACTTAGGTTGCTTCCATGTCCTGGCTATTGTAAATAGAGCTGCAGTGAACACTGTGGTACATGACCCTTTTTGAATTATGTTTTTTTCAGGGTATATGCCCAGTACTGGGATTGCTGGGTCGTATGGTACTTCTATTTGTAGTTTTTTAAGGAACTTCCATATTGTTCTCCATAGTGGCTGTATCAATTTACATTCCCACCAACAGCGCAAGAGGGTTCCCTTTTCTCCATACCCTCTCCAGCATTTATTGTTAGTACATTTTTGGATGATGGCCATTCTCACCGGTGTGAGATGATATCTCATTGTAGTTTTGATTTGCATTTCTCTAATGATTAATGATGTTGAGCATTCTTTCATGTGTTTGTTCACAATCTGTATATCTTCTTTGGAGAAATGTCTACTTAGGTCTTCTGCCCATTTTTGGATTGGGTTGTTTGTTTTTTTGATATTGAGCTGCATGAGTTGCTTGTATGTTTTGGAGATTAATCCTTCGTCAGTTGCTCCATTTGCAAATATTTTCTCCCATTCTGAGGGTTGTCTTTTGGTCTTGTTTATGGGTTCCATTGCTGTGCAAAAGCTTTTAAGTTTCATTAGGTCCATTTGTTTGTTTTTATTTCCATTTCTTTAGGAGGTGGGTCAAAAGGATCTTGCTGTGATTTATGTCATAGAGTGTTCTGCCTGTGTTTTCCTCTAAGAGTTTGATAGTGTCTGGCCTTACATTTAGGTCTTTAATCCATTTTGAGTCTATTTTTGTGTATGGTGTTAGGTAGTGTTCTAACCAGACTTTTACATGTAGCTGTCCAATTTTCCCAGCACTACTTATTGAAGAGGCTGTCTTCTCTCCACTTTATATTCTTGCTCCTTTATCAAAGATAAGATGACCGTACGTGCGTGGGTTTACCTCTGGGCTTTCTATCCTGTTCCATTGATCTATATTTCTGTTTTTGTTCCAGTACGATACTGTCTTGATTACTGTAGCTTTGTAGTATAGTCTGAAGTCAGGGAGCCTGATTCCTCCAGCTCCGTTTTTCTTTCTCAAGATTGCTTTGGCTATTCGGGGTCTTCTGTGCGTCCATACAAATTGTGAAACTTTTTTGTTCTAGTTCTGTGAAAAATGCCAGTGGTCGTTTGATAGTGATTGCACTGAATCTGTGGATTGCTTTGGGTAGTATGGTCATTTTCACAATGTTGATTCTTCCAATCCAAGAACATGGTATATCTCTCCATCTATTTGTATCATCTTTAATTTCTTTCATCAGTGTCATAATTTTCTGCATACAGGTCTTTTGTCTCCTTAGGTAGGTTTATTCCTAGAAATTTTATTCTTTTTGAAGCAATGGTAAAAGGGAGTGTTTTCTTAATTTCACTTTCAGATTTTTCTTCATTAGTGTACAGGCATGCAAGAGTTTTCTGTGCATTAATTTTGTATCCTGCTACTTTACTAAATTCATTGATTAGCTCTAGTACTTTTCTGGTAGCATCTTTCGGATTTTCTATGTATAGTACCATGTCACCAGCAAACAGACACAATTTTTCTTCTTCTTTTCCTGTTTGGATTCTTTTTATTTCTTTTTATTCTCTGATTGCCTTGGCTAAAACTTCCAAAACTTTGTTGAATAATAGAGATGAGAGTGGGTACCCTTGTCTTGTTCCTGATGTTAGCAGAAGGGTTTCAGTTTTTCACCATTAAGAACAATGTTGGCTGTGGGTTTGTCATATATGGCTTTTATTATGTTGAGGTTGCTTCCCTCTATGCCTACTTTCTGGAGAGTTTATATCATAAATGGGTGTTTTGTTGAAAGCTTTTTCTGCATCTATTGAGATTATCATATGGTTTTTATCCTTCAGTTTGTGAAGATGGTGTATCACGTTGATTGATTTGCGTATATTGAAGAATCCTTGCATTCCTGGGATAAACACCACTTGATCATGGTGTTTGATCCTGTCAATGTGCTATTGGATTCTGTTTGCTAGTATTTTCTTGAGGATTTTTGAACCTATATGTTCATCAGTGATATTGGCCTGTAGTTTCCTTTCTTTGTGACATCTTTGTCTGGTTTTGGTATCAGGGTGATGGTGGCCTTGTAGAATGAGTTTGGGAGCGTTCCTCCCTCTGCTATATTTTGGAAGAGTTTGAGAATGATAGGTGTTAGCTCTGCTCTAAATGTTTGGTAGAAGTCGGCTGTGAAGCCGTCTGGTCCTGAGCTTTTGTTGTTGGAAGATTTTTAATCACACTTTCAATTTCAGTGCTTGTGATTGGTCTGTTCATATTTTCTGTTTCTTCTTGGTTCAGTCTCAGAAGGTTGTGCGTTTCTAAGAATTTGTCCATTTCTTCCAGGTTGTCCATTTTATTGGCATATAGTTGCTTGTAGTAATCTCTCATGATCCTTTGTATTTCTGCAGTGTCAGTTGTTACTTCTCCCTTTTTTCTTGTTGAGTCTGGCTAATGGTTTATCAATTTTGTTCATCTTCTCAAAGAACCAGCTTTTAGTTTTATTGATCTTTGCTATCATTTCCTTCATTTCTTTTTCATTTATTTCTGACCTGATTGTTATGATTTCTGTCCTTCTGCTAACTTTGGGGGTTTTTTGTTCTTCTTTCTCTAATTCCTTTAGGTGTTAGGTTACCTTGTTTATTTGAGATGTTTCTTGTTTCTTGAGGTAGGATTGTGTTGCTATATACTTCCGTCTTAGAACTGCTTTTGCTGCATCCCATAGATTTTGGGCCGTTGTGTTTTTAGTGTCATTTGTTTCTAGGTATTTTTTGATTTCCTCTTTGATTTCTTCAGTGGTCTCTTTGTTATTTAGTTGCATATTGTTTAATTTCCATGTGTTTGTATTTTTTTTTTTACAGTTTTTTTCCTGTAATTGATATCTAGTGTCATAGCATTGTGGTTGGAAAAGATACTTGGTACGTTGTCACTTTTCTTTAAATTTACCGAGGCTTGATTTGTGACCCAAGATATGATCTCTCCTGGAGAATGTTCCATGAGCACTTGAGAAAAAAGTATTCTGTTGGTTTTGGTTGGAATATCCTATAAATATCAATTAAGTCTATCTTGTTTAATGTATCATTTAAAGATTGTGTTTCCTTTTTTATTTGGATGATCTGTCCATTGGTGAAAGTGGGGTGTTAAAGTCCACTACTATGATTGTGTTACTGTCAGTTTCCCCTTTTATGACTGTTAGTATTTGCTTTATGAATTGAGGTGCTCCTATGTTGGGTGCATAAATATTTACAATTGTTACATCTTCTTCTTGGATTGATCCCTTTATCATTATGTAGTGCCCTTTTTTTCTCTTGTAATAGTCTTTTTTTTTAAGTCTATTTTGTCTGATGTGAGCATTGCTACTCCAGCTTTCTTTTGATTTCCATTTGCATGGAATATCTTTTTACATCCCCTCAGTCTGTATGTGTCCCTATGTCTGAAGTGGGTCTCTTGCAGACAGCATATATACAGGTCTTTCTTTTGTATCCATTCAGCCACTCTATGTCTTTTCGTTGGAGCATTTAATCCATTTACGTTTAGGGTAATTATCGATATGTATTTTCCTATTACCTTTTTCTTAACTGTTTTGGGTTTGTTGTTGTAGGTCTTTTTCTTCCCTTATGCTTCCTGCCTAGAGACGTTCCTTTAGCATTTGTTGTAGAGCTGGTTTGGTGGTGCTGAATTCTCTTAGCTTTTGCTTGTCTGTAAAGGTTTTAATTTCTCCATGGAATCTGAATGAGCACCTTGCTGGGTAGAGTAATCTTTGTTGTAGTTGTTTCCCTTTTATCACTTTAGATATGTCCTGCCACTCCCTTCTGGCTTGCAGAGTTTCTGCTGAAAGATCAGGTGTTAACCTTATGGGGATTCCCTTGTATGTTATTTGTTGTTTTTCCCTCACTGCTTTTAATAGTTTTTCTTTGTTTCTAATTTTCTCCTTGGATTTATCTTGAATGGAACTCTCTGTGCTCCTGGACTTGATTAACTATTTCCTTTGCCATATTAGGGAAGTTTTCAACTATAATCTCTTCAAATATTTTCTCAGTTCCTTTCTTTTTCTCTTCTTCTGGGACCCCTATGATTCAAATGTTGGTTCATTTAATGTTGTCCCAGAGGTCTCTGAGATTGTCCTCAATTCTTTTCATCCTTTTTTCTTTGTGCTGCTCTGTGGTAGTTATTTCCACTATTTTATCTTCCCGGTTGCTTATCTGTTTTTCTGTATCAGTTATTCTGTTATTGATGCCTTCTAGAGAATTCTTAATTTCATTTATTGTGTTGTTCATCATTGTTTGTTTGTTCTTTAGTTCTTGTAGGTCCTTGTTAAACATTTCTTGTATTTTCTCCATTCTATTTCCAAGCTTTTGGATCATCTTTACTCTCATTACTCTGAATTCTTTTTCAGGTAGACTGCCTGTTTCCATTTCATTTGTTTTGTCTAGTGGGATTTTAGTTTGCTCCTTTATTTGCTGTGTGTTTCTCTGTCTTCTCATTTTGCTTAACTTACTGCGTTTGGGGTCTCCTTTTCGCAGGCGGCAGGTTCGTCTTTCCCGTTGTTTTTGGTGCATGCCCCCAGTGATAAGGTTGGTTCAGTGGGTTATGTAGGCTTCCTGGTGGAGGGGACTGGTGCCTTTGTTCTGGTGGATGAGCCTGGATCTTGTCTTTCTGGTGGGCAGGACCATGTCCAGTGGTGTGTTTTGGGTTGTCTGTGAACTTATTATGATTTTAGGCAGCCTCTCTGCTAATGTGTGGGGTTGTGCTCCTGTCTTGGTAGTTGTTTGGCATAGGGTGTCCACCACTGTAGCTTTTTGCTCGTTGAGTGGAGCTGGGTCTTAGTGTTGAGAAGGAGATCTCTTATAGAGCTTTTTTCATTTGTTATTACATGGAGCTGGGAGGTCTTGGTAGACTAATGTCCTGAACTCGGCTCTCCCACTTCAGAGGCACAGGCCTGACACCCTCGCGGAGCACCAATACCCTGTCAGCCACGTGGCTCAGAACAAAAGGGAGGAAAAAAAAAAAAGACAGAAAGAAAAAATAAATAAAGTTATTAAAACAGAAAATAATTATTAAAAATTAAAAAAAAAAAGAAAGATGAGTGCAACCAAACCAGAAAACAAATCCACCAATGATAACAAGTGCTAAAAACTATACTAAAAAAGTAAAAAAGAAAAACAAAAAACAGGCAGACAGGACCTTAGGACAAATGGTAAAAGCAAAGGTATACAGAGAAAATCACACAAAGAAGCATATACATACACACTCACAAAAAGAGAAAAAGGAAAATATATATCATTGCTCCCAAAGTCCACTGCCTCAATTTTGGGATGATTCGTTGTCTATTCAGGTATTCCATAGATGCAGGGTACATCATGTCGACTGTGGAGATTTAATCCACTGCTCCTGAGGCTGCTGTAAGAGATTTCCCTTTCTCTTCTTTGTTCGCACAATTCCTGGGGTTCAGCTTTGGATTTAGCTCCAGCTCTGCGTGTAGGTCGCCTGAGGACATCTGTTTTTTGCTCAGGCAGGACAGGGTTAAAGTAGCAGCTGATTAGGTGGCTCTGGCTCACTCAGGCGGTGGGGGGGGTGGGGGGTGGGGGTGGGTAGGGAGGGGTACGGATGCGGGGCGAGCCAGTGGCGACAGAGGCCAGCGTGATGTTGCACCAGCCTGAGGCACGCCATGTGTTCTCCCAGGGAAGTTGTCCCTGGATCACGGGACCCTGGCAGTGGCGGGGTGCACAGGCTCTTGGGAGGGGTGGTGTGGATAGTGACCTGTGCTCGCACACAGGATTCTTGGTGGCTGCAGCAGCAGCCTTAGCGTCTCATGCCCGTCTCTGGGGTCCGCGCTGATAGCCATGGCTTGCTCCCGTCTCTTGGAGTTTGTTTAGGCGGTGCTCTGAATCCCCTCTCCTCACGTACCCCAAAACAGTGGTCTCTTTCCTCTTTGGCAGTTCCAGACTTTTCCCCAGACTCCCTACCGGCTAGCTGTGGCGCACTAGCCCCCTTCAGGCTCTGTTCACACAGCCAACCCCAGTCCTCTCCCTGGGATCTGACCTCCAAAGCCTGAGCCTCAGCTCGCAGCCCCTATCCGCCCTGGCGGGTGATCAGACACGCTTCTCAGGCTGGTGAGTGCTGGTCGGCACTTATTCTCTGTGTGGGAATCTCTCTGCTTTGCCCTCTGCACCCTGTTGCTGTCCTCTGTGGCTCCGAAGTTTTCCCCACACCCACCAGCCCTCTCTGCCAGTGAAGGGGCTTCCTAGTGTGTAGAAACTTTTCCTCCTTCACAGCTCCCTCCCTGTGGTGCAGGTCCTGTCCCTATTGTTTTGTCTCTGTTTTTTCTCTTTTCTTTTGCCCTACCCCAATACGTGGGGAGTTTCTTGCCTTTTGGGAAGTCTGAGGTCTTCTGCCAGCGTTCAGTAGGTGTTCTGTAGGAGTTTCACATGTGGATGTATTTCTGATGTATTTGTGGGGAAGAAGATGATCTCCACGTCTTACTCTTCCGCCATCTTGAAGGTCGCCCCCATAATTTCTATTAGTATCGAGGCCTAATAACTTCTGCAGAAAAGACATATATTGTTAGATCTAGCATTTTCCTAGAAGGAAGAATTTCTTCTCAGAACAAGCAAACAATACCCCAAGAAATTATGCTCGTTGCTATTGTTATTGTTGTTTTCATGTTCTCTGGAGGACACTTTGATTGGGGATGCTTTAGGAGTTCTCTTCTACCACCTGGAGCTTATTCCTGTGCTCTTTGTTTCTTATAGAATCATGGGGTATTGGAAGGGCCTCAGAAGATGCTGTAGCTCAGTGGTTTTCAAACTGTGGCATTCATGATAACAACCTATGGAAGATTTGTTGAAACAAGGATTTCTGGGCTCCACTCCTGGAGTTTTGGGTTCAGTAGGTCTGAATTAGGAGGCTAAGAATTTGCATTCTAACAGGTTCCTAGGTGACTCTGGTGGTGCTGGTCTTGGATGATCCCTTGAAAACCAATGATGTAGTGGTTTGATGTAGTCTACAATATCTCCCACCCCACTTCCGGCATTTGAAACTTTCATAGACATTTTTTACTCTCAATTTCCTCAAGTAACCTTAATTATCTAGGACACATCACTTATCCCCAAATCATTAGGCTTGAATATATGAACCAGGTGGTCACTCATTAGTTCTGGAGTTATTTCTGGAAAAAGCAACAGCTTGTTCTCTCAATGACCTCTACCACCTCTGGCTGCCTTAGTGCTTTATGTATCCATCTGGATGTTCATTCATTTAGTTTTTGAATAATGCTTACTGGGTACATACTATATATTGGGCATTCTTTTAGGTGCTGGGCATATAGTGGAAAACAAAACAGACACAGGTCCTTACTCTCATGGAGCTTACATAGAAGGGGAAACAGTTTAGGAGGGAGATAAATGAAAACAAACAAAATCAAGACATAGTAATATTAGCGAGAATGTCTATGAAGGACTAACCAATACTTTGGCCAGAAAATGGCTTCTTTGAAGAGGTAGCATCTGAGGCTAATCCTCAGTGGCTTGTCTTTCTTTTTAGATTATTCTCCTTTGTATTTGGCCACCTAATGTCTGGATTGATTATTTCACCAGCAGCCTCACTGCTTCTTTGGATTTTGGTGCTGTTGGATTACGTTCCTGCAGCTTTGCTGCTTTGCTTATGGCTATGGATAGAGGTGCATAATGACCACTCCTGGTCATTCCTCCCTTATCGACCCCCAACTCTTCCTCCACCTCTTTCACCTACCAGCAAGAGTAAGATATCTGTCTGCTTCACCAACTGTATTCTTTTTTTTTTTTTGCGGTACGCGGGCCTCTCACTGTTGTGGCCTCTCCCGTTGTGGAGCACAGGCTCCAGACGCGCAGGCTCGGCGACCATGGCTCATGGGCCCAGCCGCTCCGCGGCATGTGGGATCTTCCCGGACTGGGGCATGAACCCGCGTCCCGTGCATCAGCAGGCGGACTCTCAACCACTGCGCCACCAGGGAAGCCCACCAACTGTATTCTTTTAAAAAAAATTTTTTTTTTGATGTGAACCAGTTTTAAAGTCTTTATTGAATTTGTTACCATATTGGTTCCGTTTTCTTTAATGTTTTTGTTTTTTTGGCTGTGAGGCATGTGGCATCTTAGCTCCCTGACCAGGGATCAAACCCACACCCCCTACAATGGAAGACGAAGTCTTAACCACTGGACTTCCAGGGAATTTCCACCAACTTTATTCTTGAATAGTTACTGAAAAGGAGTGCTGTACATTTTGAAACAGGCCTTTCCATCTCTGAAATGTTCTTTAAGAAAACTTTACTAAATGTAATGAGCTGAATTTAGTTTCCCTGTCATTTCTCTTCGTAATTGTACCCATTGGACGTAACATAGCTCTAATCTAACCCCTCTGCACATGACAGATATTTGGATATTTGATGACAGCCACCGTGTCCTCCACATCTCCTGCGAGATTCTTCTTTCTTAGGCCAAACTTCTCCATTGCCTTCGAATTAGTCATTCCTCATTGGATGTGGCTTTGAATCTCTTCTCTTTCTTGCTTTCTCTCCTTCATATGCCTTTTACTTTGTCTTTAACCAGTCATCCAGATGTGGTTTGAATAACAAAGAGCAAAAGTTTATTGCCTCTTGTTGATCTGATTGCTATTCATCTATGATGCAGCCTAAATGCACAGGGGCTTTTTATTTCTTTAATTTTGAATATTAATCTCATTTTTAAAACTCAAATTGAGTTTGACTAACCTCTTCTTCCCTAATTATGTTTTCTTGCATGCTTGCTGCAGTGAAATCATGCTCCCTCCATCACTACACTTAGTATAGAACTCACTTTATGTCAGGTGCTTTTCTAATGCATTGACTTATTTAATTCTTAAACAACCTTATGAAATTGAAACTATAATTAACTCCATTTTATAGATAAAGAAAGCAAGTCACAGTGAGGTCAAATGACTTGTCAAAAGTTACACAGCTATTTACAAGTGATGGTACCAGAATCTGAACCCTGATAGCCCTGCTCTAGTGTTTGTGCTCTGAAACACTATCCTATAATGCTCTTAATTCTGTTGCAATCAAGTACAAAACTTTTTATTATCCCTGTGAAATTTCATGTCGTAAGATTTACTCCAATCTCTTCAGTCTCTCAAGATTATTTTGTGTCCTGGCTGTGCCATCCAAAACATTCAGTATCCCTAAAAAGTTCATGTTTTCCATAAATATAAAAGCAATCCATTGAAGTACTCTACCTATCTATCTATCTATCTATCTGTCTATCTATCTATCTATCTTTGATCCTTTTAGAAATGAAGAATCATCCATCATCTATTCACATGTTCTGAGAGCCTTCAACTGATGAGAATTTTACCGTATCTTAAGTTAAATGCATGTTGTCTGTGGCTTCCCTTCCTATCCTTTATTTCATGTTCTAGTGAAGAATTTTGACTCATGATGACTGGTAGAAGGTACCCTGAATCTCTTACAAGGAAACAAAGGTTATGTATTGAGATGGATGTTAAAACGCAAATTGTATGAACTTCAGGTTTCCTTCTAGGCAATGATCATGGAAACAGAAGGTAAAGTTTGGCAGACAATTAAGATTGGTAGAAGTCTTTTGACATTAAGAAGGATATCATAAACATCTTTACAGTTTGGAGGAATTTGGCCAACAGTTGTATAGAAGTAGCTGGAACAAATGATAGCCAGAGTCTTGCTTTGAATCCAGGGGGTTAGAAGACAGTGTAAAAACTAATGCTGGTGTAGGGTGCTGGGATTGTAACTTCTGCCACAAGGACTCTGCCATAATGACCTAAAAAGGTGCTGATCAAGTTAGAAAGAGATGTATGTACCACACTGAAAGAGGTATTACTATGCCTCATAGTATGTAACATTGTGTAGTGTTTGGCCAAAACAGGTGGTCAATAACTGTCAGTTTCTTTAACTGTCTATTAAGTCAAGTATTAATATGCCTCCCAATTTTGAATTTCCATAGGGACAAGATGGCAACTAGACAGTCTTTTAAACTATTTTATTTTAGTGATAATAGGAGACAACAAATATAGAAACAATTATTTGTCCTGTTTACTATCTTATCCCTAGAGCAGGGCTTCTCAACAGCAGCACTATTGGCATTTGGAGCTGGACAGTTCTTTGTTGTGGGAGCCTGCTCTGATGTTGTAGGATGTTTAGCAGACTGTCAGCCTGGCCTCTACTCACTAGATGCCATTAAAATCCTCTCATTTGTGATAGCCCAAAGTATGTCCAGACATTGTCAGTTGTTCCCTGGGGGTAAAAATAACTCCTGTTGAGAACCACTGAGCTAGAACATCAAACATAACAGACAGTCAAATATTTATTAAAGGGATAAAAAAGTGGATGAATGAAATGTTTCCTGTTGTCCACATTCATATTAATTCTTTGTTGTCTAACACATTAATGACTGTGAGGGGGGCTAGAAATCAGGTTATAAGAGAGCATTTTTGTTAGGTATTATTCCGAGCCAAGAGGAACATGCATTTGGGTTCAAATCCTACACAAACCAGCAGAAACTGTTCTCCCATCCAGTGAACACTTGGATTACTCACTTACCAAACTTTCTTCCTGAATGGTGACTAAAATTCCACCATTCTCAATTCACTCTTTTACTCAGATGTTTTCCTTTTCCTGAAGAGCTCCTTAAAAAACAAAACAAAACAAAAAAAACAAGTACCCCAGGAAGAATTGCTTAATCCTTATTGTTAACAAGAGTGAGATATCATGCATTTGATATTTTCTCCTACACAATTAGATATGAATACTTGGGGAGCCCTTGGACCTTTGGAAGTTTTAGAGGTCACAATGGAAAGAGGAGAAAGTGAAGAAGGCAAACTTCACCAACCACTGAAGTTTCCAAGCAGTCTCACCAGTGTTATTTGTTTATTAAATACACATGCACAGTCTCTGGGACACACAGAAAACATTAAATACCCAAATATTCAAGATCATGATACCTAGAAACTTAAATTTTCTGCTCTAATTGCTAATCTCATGGTCATCATTTAATACTTTTCTTAAATAGTAGTTAATTTGAAGGTTACATTTTCCATCTTGTATTTCCACAATTGTTGATCTCTGTGAAGACCTGGTGCTAAAGTCTCCAGGTTTAATTGTCACAAGAATTCTCAGCCAAGCCACAGCCTTTGAGCATAAGCTGCTAAGACGATTTCTTCAGAACAGGCTCTGGTATCTGTTATTCAAGTCCTTGCTTGAATTGATTTCTGCTTTTTATTCATTAAAATACATTTGTTAAAATATGTTTATGCATGCCCTAAATCTAAATCATGGATAATTTTGTGCTGTATTGACTGATTAAAATAATGAGTTTGATAAGTACTTGTGCCCATGTACCCCTTCCTGCTGTAGGAGCCTCATGCATATAGCTGATTCACTTTGTTATACAGCAGAAACTAACACAACATTGTAAAGCAATTACTCCAATAAAGACGTTAAAAATTTTTTTTAAAAGTAAAAATATTTTCTCTGTTAAAAAAGAAAAAGAAATACATTAAAAATCCTTACTTTGACTGAAAAACACAAACAGCACAGCTTTAACCTCCTTATTTCTGTCCTTAAGTGCATGAGCATCTATAGAATGTTAAAGGCACTTCCTTATAAGGCACTTTGGCTCTTCATAAAAAATAAATCAATAAAATAAAATAATGAGTTTGAGTCTTCCACTTAGAGGTTATCATTCTTGTCTTTTAAGCAAAGGTATAATAATCATACCTACAGGAGAGTATTTCTCTTGACCAATACAATTACCAAATACTATAAAGGACAACAGGAATATTTCTCACAAGAAAAATTTCACATGGAGCAAGCTGAGCTCCTTGCAGTAATAGATGGTTATCTTGAAGCCGTCCCTGGGATAGTATATTCAGTTCAATTCAGTGTCCATTTATTATATACCTATTGGTACTGAGGAGAGAAAAGTCAAATAAAGTTACTTCCTGGGCAGAAGAGTAGATTTCCTTTCCAGACATTTAAATATTATGTTATGGGCTATTCCTTTGTATGTTCACTTACTCACCTAGACCTTGAAAAAATAAAAGGGAATTATAACAATATTAAGAAAGATTTCACAATCAGAGCTATCTACACCTCTATGGCCTCTTTAGGATATGGACCACATTTGTCTTTGCTATCATATATCTAGAAACCTTTCATTTGTCTGTGTGAGAGAACTTTCTGATGAATGCTCTAACGCTCAAAATGGCCATAACTTCAGTAACTATCCTTACCTATCATAGCTGGTTTCTTTTACAACCTGGATTTGCTTCATGAGAAGAAGGGGCAATTTATAACTTCTTCCTTATTTGTTTCTGGAGCATGAGTGTCTATGGGTTTCTGTTCATTATTTATATCCCAAAGCAATGCTATGAATTATCCAGGAATCTGCTGGATCATGGTCATGTTTATCTTGGGAGTCTCAGAATCTGCTTTGGCAAGGAGGACGTAATCTATAGCTTTCTGAGGAGGGGTAAGACATTACAGTCTTCAAAATTCTGACTATTGTGTTGTGGATTGCTACAAACACCCTTCTTCACTTACTTGACATTCTTCATCTTCCTGTATTCTTGCTATTTCTAGAAGAAACAGACTCTGCTGGTAAAGCCAGATGAAGAACTTTTGCAGCCCCATTTTCTTTTTGTTAGATATTATTCTTTCATTGAAGTAAAGAAAAGGTACTTTGAAAATGTGATAAGTGACATATGTATTAGAAAGCATGGACTAACTCTGTCTTGCAGAGTCTTTAAATTTTTTCAAGGTAAAGACTTGTAATTTTAATATCTGAGGAGTCTAGATGTTTATCAAATAGTAGATAGAAACTCATGGAAACAAAGCATCCTTCATAAAGGTTGACACTAGAGTACAGCTCCTATGATTATGATTCCTAAAAGAAATGCCACCAACTGTGTTACCTCAGTTCGATGGATCTTCCTTACACACTCAGGGGACAAGCAACTTTCCAGGCAGAGAGCAAAGAATGGCTCATGTCTTTGGCTTTGTTCCTCTCTTTTTACACTTCCTTCCAGTTTCTTCCCAAGTACATAATAAATATTAATGACTACTTCTTAAAGTCAGGAATTCAGGAGAAGGTATTTGGTTGAACAAAATTGTGTCTAGGGCACGTACCAATCATTGGCTCCTGTTCGTTGGACGTGAGTTATACCAATGTGACCAATGTTTGCAGTAGGTATGCTCCTGCCCCTTGGGAAATGACTCGATGGGGACATCCATTTATGTTTTTACGAGCAGAACGGAAAACCAGCACACTTGCACTTTCTTATCTGCAGAAATTTTTATATTGGTGTTATTTTACTTACAAATTCCCATCTTCTCTTTTAATGGGGTAGAAGAGTAGTTAAACCTGTTTTCAGTTTGGCCAGAACTGTGTTTGGAAACACAGTTGCTTGAGGACAAAGTGTATGTGCAACTTTGAATGTATGCTTAGTGGAAAAAAAACAACAACAACTCGATCTACATTGCAGTTAGAATAAACTCTCCAGTAAATACATTATATACAACCCGGGAGGAAACATTTTTTTCTGCGAGTTTTGTGACACATGTCAATGTGAAACCCATACATGGATAAGATTGTTTTCTATATTTTCAGTAAATGAATGTCAAACCTGAAGCCTTTTTATTGTAAAAATAGACTCCACGGTATTAAATAAATCATGCATAGATCATGACATTCACCCACAGTCTAAGAGCTCATTTTGAAAGAGGTTAGATTGTGTTTTGTACCAGAACCTTAGCTTGCATGTTATACACACACTTTCACAAGTACAATCCAAGGTAAACACCATTTCATTGTAACCTTTTAAAATTCCTCAGCATGATGACTAGCTATGACATGAATAAGTATGCTAGAAAAAAGCCTTCAACAAACCTATTCTCATGCTTCATTTACATTATTCCCAGAACACAAATAGTAAGATATTAAAACTGGCTAAGAGTGTCAAATGAGATTCACTCACCTGACAGTTCTGTCACTTTAAATTGCTTTGTTGTTTATTCCAGGGTTGCAGTCTCAGCCCTGTTACTTGTTAATTGCTTAGTCAATGCAATTGTATCACAACACATTTATCAGAATTTTAAGAGAAGAACTGTCTCTCGCTTAGATATGAAATTACTTTGATGGATTGAAGGTGATTATTATCATTAAATATGATGAGCACAAAATAAAAATTCTGGTTTTAAATTCCTCTGCAGTAAAGACACAATAAAATTCTATTTGGAGCCTTCTGATAAAGGAATGAAACATCATGTGAGCTGCTGACCATCAAATGAAATATTTATTGAGCAATTAAGAAGTGCAGAGCACTTTCAATATTTGCTGTTAAAAACAGAAGCATTGCACTTACGTATAAGTTGTGAATGTATTTGTGTGGGTGGGGGGGTCAGATTTGGTGAATGTTTACTTGAGGATTGGCACTGGATTCAGGATATTGAAGGATTCTTTAGACTCTGGCAATGGAATCATCCTTGTTCTTCATTTTGAATTCAGCTTTTGCCATATGCAAACTCTTTTACCACTTTACATTTATACTTATATTGTCTTCTTTCATTTAGAATAAAATCCTAATGAATTTATACTTTTTCAGATAGCAGAGTGTGGTAGATAGAAAGAGCACCAGATCGCATCTACAACTGAAGTTATAATCTGCACCCATTCTCATCTTCTCCTGCATTCTCTCCAAACCTCTTCTTTTTCTTAAATATTTATGATATTTGCAACATTCCTCATTAGATTATTGACCCAGTCCCAAATCTCATCATCTTTTATTTTTCTCTCTCCCTATCTTACCTGTGCAACTCATCACCAAATCTCTTTTTATTCTACTATGTGCATTGTTATTTTAGTTCAGGTTTTCCCATCATCTCTTCTTCTCTGGATTAGTTTCTTGATCTTCTTCAAACTTTACCTCCAACTTAGATTCCATGTTGAAAACAAAAGGAAAGTTCCTATTGTTACAACACCAAAAATTATTTCTGAATTACATATCTGACCGTGTTACTCACCTTGCTTAAATCCACCATGGATCCCTATTAACTACAGGGTCAAATCAAAGTTTGTTAACTTAGAATAGCAGGTTCTTCTTCATATTGGCCCATTCCAGTTCTATTTTGCATTGTCTTCTTTTCCCAGTACTCTGATTTGTCCCTGTGTTATAAAAGTATTCACCTACTTATGGCTTCTTGATCTAGTCATGGCATTTCATGACATACTTTGTTTCTTCTCTCTTCCTTCTTGTATGATTGTTAAACTGTGGGTTCCTCTGGTAATCCATGCTACTCTTATTTTCCTGAGCTATAGTTTGTTGCTTCGTCCACTTCACCTAGAAGATCTCTCTTTCAGCGTTTATAGTAGCAACTGATATTTATTAAGCACTTACTATGTGCCAGGTGTGGTTCTATGTGCCTCATTTAATCTTTATAACTAACTTATAAAGTTCATAGAATTCCCATGCACCTCTTAAGAAATGGGGGAAATTGCAGCCCAGAAAGGGTCAGTCATTTGCTCGGGATGAGGGACAGAACTGGAAAACA
This sequence comes from Phocoena sinus, assembly GCF_008692025.1. Taxonomy (NCBI): domain Eukaryota; kingdom Metazoa; phylum Chordata; class Mammalia; order Artiodactyla; family Phocoenidae; genus Phocoena; species Phocoena sinus. The sequence continues at coordinate 78,376,962 of NC_045767.1, forward strand.
GTGATATCAAGATTTGAACCAAACTGGTTTGCAGTAGAACCTGGGATCTTAACCCCTGCATTATGTGTTCACCCATTGGAAATGGTTTTGTAGACATATACCTCCTCTTCTGGAATGCAAACTCTCTACATTCAGGAACTGTTCTTTATATTTTACTCCCTGAGCCTAGGACGGTGTTGAGCTTAGAGCAGACATTCAGCATACATGTGCTGAATAAATGGTTAGGAGTTAGACATGGGTTTATCCCCTACCTTTTGCATCATTGGAAAAACTCATTCAGCTTTCTTGAAAATAATATTCTTCCTCATATGCAAAATTGGAATTATAGCACCAACCTATTTCAGAGTGCTGATGTGAGAAATAAATGAGATAATTAAAATGTTTGAAAACATCAATAGTCATACAAATGAAAGGGAATAATGTATTTTTTTAATAAGTAACAGTTCAATAAATTGAATAATATGTAAAGTCTACTATGTGCAAGAGTCTTTATTGGTGGCTCTTAGAGACATAAAATGAATATAATATTGTTACTACCCTGCAGTTGTTTAGAATAAGGAATTATCACCTAACAATTATAAATGGCTTTTCTGATTACACAGTCTTGACAGAAACTGTGGATCACTTTAGTCAAAGACATATTGAAAAATACATTCATTTGTTCATTCATTTATTGCCATCTATACCTACAATGTGCTGGGCAGTTTTCTAGGCCCTGAAGATACAATGGTGAGGAAGTTAGACAAAGCCCCTGCTATGTGAAGGGGAAAGATAAAGATATATAAACTCATACTATAGGAAAAAAGAAAGTAAAATGATAGAAAGAGATAGGGTAGGTGGGATAATTTCAATTAGGTTGTCTCTTCTTTGAGAAGATGTTAATATTAACATTCTTAGGTAAACATCACTAGACTCTATTTATAATACAGTATCCTTTGGGCTTGACCATTGAGCTAACAAAGGTGTAGTACATACTGTCAGTGTTCTGCCAATATCCTCTTAGATCCCTTTACCATTTCTGTGCATGTCAACTTGATTTTAAATGGCCAACATCCGTAGCTTTGGACTGCTGGAACACACTGCTGGCTCATACCACAGGCCAGAAGCACCTGGCAATTAATGTTACTTCAAGGCAGCCCTTAATCAGTAACATGGGTGTGGGGGTATGAATACCCTAGCTCACTCTCATCCCTTGGCCAAGATAATTCTGAGGCATGCATTTTACATCATTTCCAGATGGAAAGCTTCAGTTTCCCACTGTGGCATCTGCCTTTACAATGTACCTCTTTTTCTTGTTTCTTGAGGTAGGCTTGTATTGCTATAAACTTCCCTCTTAGAACTGCTTTTGCTGCATCCCATAGGTTTTGGATTGTTGTGTTTTCATTGTAATTTGTCTCTAGGTATTTTTTGATTTCCTCTTTGATTTCTTCAGTGATCTCTTGGTTATTAAGTAGTGTACTGTTTAGCCTCCATGTGTTTGTGTTTTTGACATTTTTTTCCCTATAATTGATTTCTAACCTCATAGCGTCACGGTCAGAAAAGATGCTTGATATGATTTCAATTTTCTTAAATTTACCAAGGCTTGATTTGTGACCCAAGATGTGATCTATCCTGGAGAATGTTCCCTGTGCACTTGAGAAGAAAGTGTAATCTGCTGTTTTTGGATGGAATGTCCTATAAATATCAATTAAATCTATCTGGTCTGTTGTGTCATTTAAAGCTTGTGTTTCCTTATTAATGTTCTGTCTGGATGATCTGTCCATTGGTGTAAGTGAGGTTAAAGTCCCCCACTATTACTGTGCTACTGTTGATTTCCTCTTTTATAGCTCTTAGCAGTTGCCTTATGTGTTGAGGTGCTCCTGTGTTGGGTGCATATATATTTATAATTGTTATATCTTCTTCTTGGATTGATCCCTTGATCATTACGTAGTGTCCTTCCTTGTGTCTTGTAACATTCTTTATTTTAAAGTCTATTTTATCTGATACGAGTATTGCTACTGCACCTTTCTTTTGATTTCCATTTGCATGGACTATCATTTTCCATCCCTTCACTTTCAGTCTGTATGTGTCCCTAGGTCTGAAGTGGGTCTCTTGTAGACAGCATATATATGGGTCTTGTTTTTGTATCCATTCAGCAAGCCTGTTTCTTTTGGTTGGAACATTTAATCCATTCACGTTTATGGTAATTATGGATATGTATGTTCCTATTCACATTTTCTCAATTGTTATGGGCTTGTTTTCGTAGGTCCTTTTCTTCTCTTGTGTTTTCCACTTAGAGAAGTTCCTTTAGCATTTGTTGTAGAGCTGGTTTGGTGGTGCTGATTTCTCTTAAGTTTTGCTTGTCTGTAAAGCTTTTGATTTCTCCATCGAATCTGAATGAGATCCTTGCCAGGCAGAGTAATCTTGGGTGCAGATTCTTCCCTTTCATCACTTTAAATATATCATGCCACTCCCTTCTGGCTTATAGAGTTTCTGCTGAGACATCAGCTGTTAACCTTATGGGAGTTCCCTTGTATGTTGTCATTTTTCCCTTGTTGCTTTCAATAATTTTTCTTTGTCTTTAATTTTTTTCAGTTTGATTGCTATGTGTCTCGGTGTGTTTCTCCTTGGGTTTATCCTGCCTGGGACTCTCTGTGCTTTCTGGACTTGGGTGGCTATTTCCTTTCCCATGTTAGGGAAGTTTTCGACTATTATCTCTTCACGTATTTTCTCAGGTCCTTTCTCTCTCTCTTCTCCTTCTGGCACCCCTATAATGTGAATGTTGTGGTATTTAATGTTGTCCCAGAGGTCTCTTAGGCTGTCTTCATTCTTTTTTCTTTATTCTGTTCCGTGGCAGTGAATTCCACCATTCTGTCTTCCAGGTCACTTATCCATTCTTCTGCCTCAGTTATTCTGCTTTGATTCCTTCTAGTGTAGTTTTCATTTCAGGTATTGTGTTGTTCATCTCTGTTTGTTTGTTCTTTAATTCTTCTATGTGTTTGTTCTTTAATTCTTCTAGGTATTTGTTAAACATTTCTTGCATCTTCTTGATCTTTGCCTGCCTTCTTTTTCCAAGGTCCTGGATCATCTTCACTATCATTATTCTGAATTCTTTTTCTGGAAGGTTGCCTACCTCCACTTCATTTAGTTGTTTTTCTGGGGTTTTATCTTGTTCCTTCATCTGGTATTTAGCCCTCTGCCTTTTCATCTTGTCTATGTTTCTGTGAATGTGGTTTTTGTTCCACAGGCTGCAGGACTGTAGTTCTTCTTGCTTCTGTTGTCTGCCCTCTGGTGGATGAGGCTATCTAAGAGGCTTGTGTAAGCTTCCTGATGGGAGGCACTGGTGGTGGGTAGAGCTGGCTGTTGCTCTGGTGGGCAGAGCTCAGTAAAACTCTAATCCACTTGTCTGCTGATGGGTGGAGCTGGGTTCCCTCCCTGTTGGTTGTTTGGCTTGAGGTGATCCAACACTGGAGCCTACCAAGGCTGTTTTGTGGGGCTAGTGGCAGACCCTGGGAGGGCTCACTGCCAAGGAGTACTTCCCAGAACTTCTGCTGCCAGTGTCATTGTCCTCACGGTGAGCCACAGCCACCCCCCGCCTGTGCAGGAGACCCTCCAACACCAGCAGGTAGGTCTGGTTCAGTCTCCTATGGGGTCACTGCTCCTTCGCCTGGGTCCCGATGCACACACTACTTTGTGTGTGCCCTCCAAGAGTGGAGTCTCTGTTTCCTTCAGTCTTGTCAAAGTCCTGCAATCAAATCCCACTAGCCTTCAAAGTCTGATTCTCTAGGAATTCCTACTCCCATTGCCGGACCCCCAGGTTGGGAAGCCTGATGTGGGGCTCAGAACCTTCACTCCAGTGGGTGGACTTCTGTGGTATAATTGTTCTCCAGTTTGTGAGTCACCCACTCAGCAGTTATGGGGTTTTATTTTATTGTGATTGCTCCCCTCCTACCATCTCATTGTGGCTTCTCCTTTGTCTTTGGATGTGGGGTATCTTTTTTGGTGAGTTCCAGTGTCTTCCTGTCGATGACTGTTCAGCAGTTAGTTGTTATTCCGGTGCTCTTGCAAGAGGGAGTGAGCGCACATCCTTCTACCCTGCCATCTTGAACCAATCTCCATTGTGGTTATTTATTTTTATTTTTTTGGCTGCATTGGGTCTTCGTTGCTGCATATGGGCTTTCTCTAGTTGTGGTGAGTGGGGACTACTTTGTTGCAGTGTGCGGGCCTTTCACTGCAGTGGCCTCTCTCGTTGTCAATAATACAACCATTCTTAAATTCAAAATGTGGTTGTTTATTTCTCCTCCACGTTGATAGTAACTTAGTGTTTTAATATTCAGTTCTTAATATCTGTTTGAACTGAAAGTTGTTAATTATAAAATTGTTACTTAAAATGAGTTTTTCATCTGACTTTGCTCAGATTAGTATTACTAATTTATATGTAATATAAATTTAATATAAGAGCAGATTTCTGCACATAAATGCCAATAACATCAAAATCAAATAATGGCCCTGACTCAGGTCTGGACAAGGGGTGGAATGAGAGAGTTGAGCTACAGTTTTTAGATAATATAGGTATAGTTAATATACATAATAAAAAGATTAGCATGTTAATTTGCCTGAATCCAATAACCTGAACTCAGAAACATTCCCCTTTAGAATGCAGAAAGGGAATTGTAGCTGATCCTTACAGTGCCAGTGTGCAAGATGTAGGACTGAATATTAGCTTAACCAGTTTTCTTGGATCCACTTTAACACCTGTGATCCTTAGGAGCCATATTCCCCAGTAAGCAGCATATTGATGGGTTGGGACATATTGAACCAAACGTTTTCATATCATTGAACTTATCATCAAATAGAGTAAAGTTAGAAGGGAGAAGCAGACGGACTGAATCCAACTCATGATAAAAGGAAGAGAAATGCAGCAGGGATAGACCTGGAAAAAAGATCTTCAAGATTCTGACTACTGTACTAATAATAATAATTACTAGAGTTACCATTATTTAAATGGTATAGACATACAATAAATGATCAGTTGTTTTTTTTTTTCCTTTGCCGTGCCATGGGGCATGTGGGATATTACTTCCCAGACCCGGGATTGAACCTGCGCCCCTTGTTTCAGAAGTGCAGAGTCTTAACCACTGGACCACCAGGGAAGTGCCAATAAATGATCAGTTTGATATTCCTCTTCTGATTCAAAAACACTTGTTTTCCATTACAGTCCGTTAGCAAAAAGCCTCCTGTTGTATTGATCCTGTTTTAAAATAGATCAATAGTTTGTATCAATAGTATTTCAGTAGTAAGCAATAGGAATAAACTCCAACTAATTTTAGCAGGATAAAAATTTATTAGAGGGATGTTAGAGAGCTCTCAGTATAGTTGGGAGACTGGAGACCCAGGCTAAATACTGAAAAGTACAACTTATACCCAAGCCACACTTCAGCACTGGCCTGATGATGAAACTGATGCTGCCTTCATTGAATACCAGCTCTGACAGTTTGCTCTCTGTCAACTTCTCAACCATATAGCAACTGCTAATGCTGCCAACTAGAGAGACTGGCTTCTCAACTGAAGTCTGATATGGATGCATGTGATTGGCAGAGCTCAGGTTTATCTCTACATCCTAGCTTCAAGGGAACCTGGGAAATGTACGCTTATATTTTCTCACTTCTGGGATGGGAATCTATTTTTCCTGCTATGAAGACTTATAAAGTGTAAAATTGCCCCACATAGGAAGAATGCTGAGATGATAAGTGGTTAAAAAGAATGATGATTGGGCTTCCCTGGTGGCGCAGTGGTTGAGAGTCCACCTGCCGATGCGGGGGACGCGGGTTCGTGCCCCGGTCTGGAAATATCTCACGTGCCGCGGAGCGGCTGGGCCCGTGAGCCATGGCCGCTGAGCCTGCGCGTCCGGAACCTGTGCTCCGCAATGGGAGAGGCCGCGGCAGTGAGAGGCCCGCGTACTGCAAAAAAAACAAAAAGAATGATGATTGTCCAGTCCACGACATCTTTATGTAAAGCCCTTTTGAAGAGCTCTGGCGTCTGGCCTTGTCAGAAAACCAAGTTAAGTGGTCTCTAAATTTGCTCCAAGGATTCTGACTGACGGTATAACACTGTTGTTCAAATAATGGATCTCTCAGACATACTGACATAATCTTGAATAAAAATGTCCTTTACTATTCATGTAGAAGTGAATATCAGTAAGTCTATCAGTATAGAGAGAAATATATGGAGTTAATAATAGTATGTTTGACACTAGTCCTTGATGCCGGTATGAACATGAGGAATGACCAAATGCTAAGTCTTTTTTATTAAGAAAAGAAGTGATATTTTTTCCTTGTATATTTTATCCACAGACCTAAATTCTCTAGGTTTTTTTTTTTAACTTTTTATTTTATATTGGGATATAGTTGATTAACAATGTTGTGTTACTTTCAGGAGTACAGTGAAGTGAGTCAGTTATCTCTAGGTTTTTTAAAACTGTCTTTCTAAAATGTTCTCAAAGCAGAAGAATAAAAGAATATATTATGTTGACCAGTGCATTGAATTTTCTTTATAGATGGAGTATGCCTGATTTGGCATGCAATTTCTATGTTGTAAACTTCGAATATTTATCAATTATAATGCCTCAAATTATACAACATAGTCTTAAAATTTGTTCTCCATGTAGAAACAAAGGTTTTTTCTTTAAGCAATATGTTTTAATTACGTTGACATAGGGAAACTGCCCATTCAACAAAGTTTGTGCAGAATGATAGTTGGATTACTATTGATGATGCTTCTGTAATTTCTTTTGTATGCTTTTAAATAAAAAACAAAAAACATAAAACACATACAACAAGCTTGTGAAGACAGGGCCTCAGTGAGGAAAGAATATAGAGTTCTAATTCAGAGAGTTTATTTTCCAGCCCTGTATCTTTTACTTAACAGCCTCCTTACTTAATTTATTTAACCTCTGTTAAGTCTGTCTTCTTGCTTGTAAAAGTGAGAATGGTGATTGTAATGGACTGAATAATTGTGTCCACCCAAAATTCATATTTTGAAATTCTAACTCCTAATATTTTGATGGTATTAGGAGGTGGAGGCTTTGGAGGTGACTGGGTTATGAGGGTGGAGCCCTCATCAGTGGGACTAATGTCCTTACAAAAGAGACCCAGAGAGCTCTTTCATTCCTTCCATCATGTGAGGACACAGTGGAAAGATGTTTGTCTATGAACCAGGAAGTGGAACCTCACCAGACATTGAATCTGCTAGTGCCTTGACCTTGGACTTTCCAGCCTCTGAAGCTATCAGAAATAAATTCCTATTGTTTATAAGCCGCCCAGTCCATGGTATTCTATTATAGCAGCCCAAGTGAACGAAGATGAACATATCTTCCTTGAAGGACTGTGGTGAAGATTTAATGAGAATTTAAGTCAAAAGCACATCGCTTAGGCACGGGTACTTTGTGATCTCAGTAATGTTGGCGGTTATTTCTGTTTTAGATGAAGATACTTTCATGCAAACAAGGGGCAGAAGTAATATGAAAATACCTTTAAGATGCTTATTACAGAGACTTTCAGCTCCGTAAAAGTAATGAAGAAGCACTGCTTGGAGACTCAAAATTCTGTAATCTACAAGGAGAACTGAAGCATTTTCTTTAAGATGACATTAGGGTCACCACCAAAAAAAAAAAGGGAGCTAAGACTGAATAAGCTAGGCTGAGGCAGGTAACCATGGGATAGAAATGGTTAGATATAAACAGTATACTGATCAGAATTACTGAATAATTAACTGAAACTCAAGTAGCCAGGTCAGTGGAACTCCTTGACTTTGTGTGACACTGATCTGACACAGAGTATCTTAATTTTCATATCAAAAGTTTGGTAAACAGAGCAGTTCAACAGGCACTTTAGAAAATGACACTATTTAATAGCATCAGCATAAGAGGCAGCAGGTGTTAAGATGAAAAGGACTTTGAAAGTTCTCTGTGTGTGCACATGTATGTGTGTCTGTGTGCTATGTGTTTGTGGGAGATAGAGAATGCAAGAGAGAGAGAGAAGCAGGGAGAGAGGTAGAGAGAGAGGAGAGGAGGAGGAAGGGGAGGGGAAAAAAAGAAAAAAGTGAGAGTTAAAAAGATATTTAATTTCACATTAAGGAGCTTGTCTTGAAAATCTCTCTCGCACTTAGCTGGGTGTGGTATTTTACCTCTTTCACTATTATTATTATTAAAAATAAAATACTACTTTTCAGGGAGATTGCAGTGAGGGTTAGTTGTATTCAGGCATGTGAGGGCACTTAGAACAGTCAGGTAAATACCGGATGCTCAATAAATGTTGAATCTTGAAATGCTGTATTATTATATAGAGCTGTTATTATATATCTCTTCTGATTGTTCAGTGCCTCTTATGGACAGGTAGCTAAAGAGTTTGAATATCACCTGATTATTGAAATAAATTTTAGCATTTTGTTGCATTTTTATTTCTAAGAATTAAAGCATTCCAAAAGATATTCAGAATTGGTGCCAAAAGTCAGCGAACTCTTTTCTGGAAATAAACCAAATGTTTTTCTCCTGACAGGTTGTGTCCCTCTTTCCTTCTCTTCTCACAGTCCATTTGTCCTAATACCTAGATATTCTTATTGTGTTTGAGCTCTTTCTGGAAAGCTCAGCAGCTGTTTCTACAAAGGCTCCCTTTGCATGCTGACCTCTTCTGTGAAATGCAGTTGAATTATTTATGTGTGCCATGCTTCACAAAGTGGAGAGCAACAGGAGCCACTAACATTCACTCTCCAATTGGTAGAAGTCAGTAGGAAAAAAAAACGGTAGCCCAAATAAATTACTTAGTAGAATGAAAATCAATGACATCTTTCATCAAATGCTGTTAGCTCAGGCCTCCAAGTGTCAGGAAGAAGACATCTAAAACATTTGGCCCATTCAAGTGAAGGACAAAAAATGCTCTTTTAAGGGGCACCAAGGCCGAGGGAACTCTAGTTAAATAAAATCAGGCATAAGATGCTGACTGGAGTTGAAGTCCTGCAATTCCTCTGATTATTCACATGGATGAGCCTGATAAGAACTCAGCTCCTAATGACAGAGCCTGTTAGTCTTGCTGTTTGCTTTTGGAGGTAATAGATAGAAAGCTGATGAAGTCCAAGAAATTAAGAACACTACTAAAGTGATTTTTGTCCATTTGTGGTAGAATTTGAGAAAAGAAAATCTGAGAAGGATAATGGCTTCTTCCCTTCCTTTCCTCTGTAGATTTTTATTTGCTTATTATAGAATAGAAACCTATATAGTTATTTTTTTAAAAAAAAGACCTGAAGATTCTCTGTAGTGCAAAAACTCACAGTCAATCACAACCAATGCCCCAAGCAAGCAGAATGTGAAAGTTTTGAGTTCCTGCTATTCGTTTCCTGAGAGATTTTGAAATACAACTTCAAAATATTAATTACAGTCAAGTTTGTTGAAACCGAAGAGCAAACCATTGTGTTGATTCAATTTCATAAGGGATGAAGGTTTCAGTGAGAATTTAATTTTCTTTCTTCTGCAGGTTAAGTTACTGTAAGTGTACAGTGGATTCAGGTAACATGGGTCTGTTTTTGGTTTTTTTCCTTGAATGAGTTTTGCCAAGTTCCCTTAGAGAATTTCTAAATTGAAGAGGAGAGTTGTGGTTTGGTAGTTTTTCTAAACAGTGCTGCTATACACAGAGGTTCTGGATGGATCAACACAAGTCTGTTGCCACTCGTGGGAAATAATTCAAAAGTGCATGCTGCAAAGGGACTTCTCTGGTGGTGCAGTGGTTGAGAATCCGCCTGCCAATGCAGGGCACACAGGTTCCATCCCTGGTCCCAGAAGGTCCCACATGCCGTGGAGCAGCTAAGCCCGTGCGCCACAACTACTGAGGCTGCGCTCTAGAGCTCACAAGCCACAACCACTGAGCCTGTGTGCTGCAACTACTGAAGCCTGCTCACTAAGAGCCCGTGGTCTGCAACAAGAGAAGCCATCGCAATGAGAAGCCTGCGCACTGCAATGAAGAGTAGCCCCCTCTCGCCGCAACTAGAGAAAGCCCGTGCGCAGCAACGAAGACCCAACCCAACCAAAAATGAAATAATTAATTTAAAAAAAGTTATTAAAAAAAAAGTGCATAGTCCACCAATGGTAGGTCAAGAGCATTAACTTAATAAGAAAGGTAGCACACTATGCTTATTTCTAGTTTTCACTGTTAATTTTTTTTACTTTAGGCAAGCCATCTGGAAGAAGGAATTTAATAATAAAAAGAGGTATGTATCCTTCCTTTCCTAAGCTGGTCAAAGGCACATTTCACTGCTTGAGTTCCTCTAAACACTAAAAAACAATTCAAGCTCTGTGCTCCTGCCCAATTTACATTGTGCTTGAAACCAGAGTGTAAAAGGATCTATTTACTATGCTCACTTTAATTTTTGCTTGATATTTTGAGGCCTAAGTTTATGCAATTATACTTTTAAGACTATAAACCTAGATAAAATTGAGTTCTTAAAATATATATCATCATATACATATTCTATGTATCATAAGGCATTATGTTAGGGTACATGTATTCCTTCTCTTATAGAGTATTCTCTTTTCTTCTCTTTTTATGATTTTGAATTTTGAAAATTAGAAAATATTTGCTGTACATTTTTATAGAGAGAAGATCCACACCTCCTTTGGCTTCTCAAAACAGAGTATAACCTCCTCCCTACATGCTTATTAACCACTGCTTTCTTTACATTCCCTCTGGACAGTGTCATCCTTGCCAGAGTCTCAGTTACCAGCTAATGCCTGTGACTCTCAAATTTATATCACAAGCTTTTCTTCTGAGCCCCAGACCTTTATATAAAAGACATTTACACCAGCAAGTTCAAACTAAATTTGTTTCTCTCCTTTCCTCGTCTATCCTCTTCCAAAACATGGTCAAACTTGCAATCCAAACAAAAATCTCAACTTTTCCTTGTTCTTCCCCCCCGTGTCCAGTTACCACCTTCCTTGGAGTCTGCTTTCTAAGGCATTTTCACCGCCCTTCTTTTCTCCTTTCCTGTTGTTTTTGTCCTTGGAAACTAGCATTTAGTCCAACAATCTCCAAAGAGGGGTACGCACACACTTGATGATGGTTCTTGAAATTCAGAGAAAGCATTTTAGAATTTTTATTTATGGTTGTTTTTTCTTATCCTTTTAAGTTTCCAAATGAACTTTATAACGTATACTTTACATGAGTATGTCAGTACATAAGATATGCATGTAGTAGAGAGTGCATGCTCAATATTTTACTGATAAGATTTCATGATCAAAAATGTTTGGAGGGGGCTTCCCTGGTGTTGTAGTGGTTGAGAGACCGCCTGCCGATGCAGGGGACATGGGTTCGTGCCCTGGTCCGGGAAGATCCCACATGCCGCGGACTGGCTGGGCCCGTGAGCCATGGCCGCTGAGCCTGCGCGTCCGGAGCCTGTGCTCCGCAACGGGAGAGGCCACAACAGTGAGAAGCCCGCGTACCGCAAAAAAAAAAAAAAGTTTGGAGGCCACTGATCATTGCAGGACTCTTCTACCCAGTTGCCTTGTCCCTGTACTTACATTCTCCAATTCATTTATATTATTAAAAATAATTCCCATATCAACTGGATGAGATCAGACTTTATTTTTGGCAAGGTAAACTGTGCTCTTCATTATCTACTCTAAATACTCTTCCAGTTTCCTCTCTCACAATTTCCCCATCATATATTCTTAGTACGGGGCAAAGGGAGCATTAGGATTCTTAATGGTTAATCCCTCACCCTGTGACTGGCTCTACCTATTGTTCTTTCTGTGCAGGCAGAACCCTTTCTTATTCACCTAGAAAACTTTTGCTCTTTCGAACTCTGGTTGAGATCACTTCTTCCTGAAGCATTCCCTGACTTGAAGCAGAGTTAGTCATGTCCTTTCTTGTATACATGAAGCAATTTACCCACAGTGCTATCATAGTATGAGTTGGATTCCATTTTAGGTGTTCAAGATTTTCTCTCTTCTTCTAGACTCTGTCTTTAGATTCTACCTTATTCATCCTTGTACTCTCCAGCACTCCTAGTTCAGTGGTTGCCATGCAAGGCAATAAATAAATGATCTTTTAATGCATATGTTAATTTAGTGGAAAAATAAGAGCTATGGTATTATTGTTAGAAATTTCATATTATTCTGATATAAATGTTAGAAGAGATAAGAATGGATGTTAAGATCAATGAAGTAATGCAGTGGTGCTGTATTAAAATAACTCTTTTTCAGTGTATTAATCTGAGTAAGGTGTAATTTTTATATTTCAGGGGTGACTTTAGAAGGGCATGTTCTTTTACCTTTTGATGAGTGGACTTTTTCACAGAGACACCTACCTATATAGGGTAAAACATATTTGATATTTTTATTTTATTTTACTGTGAAAAGAACACTTAACATGAGATCTACCTTCTTAATTTTTTGAGTGTACAATGTATTATTGTTGACTATAGGTGTAATGTTGTACTGCAGATCTCTAGAGCCTATTCATCTTACTTAACTGAAACTTTTTGCACGTTAATTAGTAACTCCCCATTTTCTCCTACTGTCCCCTAGATCCTGACAACCACCATTCTACCCTTTGATTCTGTGAATTTCACTATTTTGGAAAGCTTATATTAGTGGAATCATCTGATATTTATCTTTCTCTGACTGACTTATTTCACTTAGCATAATATCCTCAAAGTTCACCCATGTTGTTACATACTGCAAAATTTCCTTCTTTTTAAAGGCTGAATAGTATTCTTTTGTATGTACATACCACAGTTTCTTTATCCATTCTTCTGCTGATGGACATTTAGGTGGTTTCCACATTTTAGCTATTGTGATTAGTGTTGCAATGAATATAGGATTGCTGATATCTCTTTGAAATCCTGATTTTAATTCTTTTGGATAAATACCCAGAAGTGGAATTGCTGAATCATATGGTCATTCCATTTTTAATTTTGTAAGGAACCTCCATACTGTTTTCCACAGCAGCTGCACCATTTTGCATTCCCACCAACAGTGTGCGAGTGTTCCTATTTTTCTACATCCTTGCCAACTATTATTGTCTTTTGTTTTTAATCTCTAAAATATATAAGAAATTCCTACAACTCTATAGTAAAACATACAAAAACAAGAAACCCAAAACTAGTAACTTGTTTAAAAAATAGGCTAAGAACTTGAATACGTATTTCTCCAAAGCAGACATACAAAATGGCCAGCACGTATATGAAAAAATACTCAACTTCACTAATCATCAGGAAAATGCAAATCAAAATCACAATGAAATATCACCTTATATCAGTCAGGATTACTATTGTAAAAATATATGTATGATATTTAAGTAAACATTGATACTGTTCCCTGTTATACCAGGACTCAGTGGGGAAGAAATCAGTGGGCCAAAGAGGTGAATTGAGGGATTCTCACTTTTCCAAGTACACTAACCTGAGAATAAAGGAGGAGTTCCTATAGGTACAGACCATTGTTCAATAGCCATGAGTTCTGAGACTATTTGGTCTTTTCCTCTCCAAACAGGGCAGATTCAGCTCTTCTTTGATGATCCCAACAAATGTGATGTATCATCTGTTCCCTTAAGATGTCCCAGGCACTAAGTTTTATAGGGCTAGATCAGTTTAGACAAGAGTCACCAGCAGATCAAAGCAGATCAAAAATGGCCAAGTGTTCATAAAACTCATCATTTATTTTAAAACGCAGGGCTAAAAGTTATTTACCCACTTAGCATTTCAATGTTAGCAGCAATATTCAAACTACTCTCAACAGATTGCATCAGCAAGCTTCACATCAGTAGTCTATAGGCTTAAGTACTGTGGGGAATGGACTGATAGCCAGAGACTGTCTCATCACAAAGTATTATGTGCTGGCAGTAGGTCCCAGCTAGGTTGGGGAATATGCAGAGAATAAGCAAGAAAGTTACTAAGATAAACAGTCATTTTGGTTTGTCTGTGTTGTATTTTCATGATCTAACTCTCACCTTCTGCCTTTTTTCACTTTCTGTATACCTCACATATTCTTTACCTTCTCTAATAGCATTTTATTATGGGAAGCAATTCTTGTTGGTAATGAAGATATCACTGTATTTCAAGTTATATATTCTTAGGGTTTACTAAATTTTTTCTTTTTAATAAGCTTTAATTTTAAAAATAAAGGATTTAAGTGAATTTTTTTCTAAAATTGCAGCTAAAAGCTATTTTTATTTGGAAGCATTTCCTAAACTCTAAGGCAGAGGTATTTATTCCAATGATGATCTCCCAAGACTTTATAAATATGACTATTAGGACACTCATTACATTCATTATAGTTATTTTTTATGTTTGACATCACAACCCTAATGTAATCTCCATGAAGGTAGATGATGTATTTTATTCATTTCTGTATTTTTCTCAGTGCCTGACAGTATGTGTTCAATAAATATTTATTGAATAAAGATAATTAAATAAGTGCATGAAAATGTGATTTCTATATTTCTCAGAGCATCATGAATAGTATCATGATCATTGCAAGCACTCAATAAATATATGATAAATTATTAAAATATTTTCTGGGTACCTCTTTACTTTTATTAAAACCCTACGTGCAATGATTGTTCCCTGAGTCTTCTATTTGTAGGCAGAGGGAGGCAATAGAAAAAGCGTTGACCTAAGAATCGATTTTTAGCTTTGGCTGGAATTTTTTTTAGTATGATTTTGGGCAATTCATTTCTCCCTTTACAACCTTCAGTATCCTCATGTGTAAAATGAAGGTAAGACCTGCCCTGTACTCTTATTTGGTTGTATTGAGAATGAAATAGGATACTCTATTTTATAAGTAAAGGAGCCCTGTAAATGTAGGTGATAAGTTGGAGTATTGGGTCTACAATTTTTTCCCACCAAGATTAACTTTCTCCATTCAAAAATGATTTGAAAGACATCTTTTTGTGGTGGTCAAACCAGTTAGGAATGTAGATAAAGCCTTTGTTTAAGGTTTGAAAGTACATCTTGTTTAATATTAACTTGAAATATTTTATGAACACACAAAAATATTTTGATACATTTAAGAAAAAAATTTTTAAAGATATGTATGCTAAAAAATAAAAATTCTAATTCATGATAAATTATGCATTCTAGGGAAGTGTTATAAAAATTAGACGTGTCTTAGTATTTCTCTTCTAGCCAGAAGTGATAATCAGGGGTTCTTACCTATTTTATTTTATTTTTCACTGGAAGACAAGTCACATTCCTAAATTCCAGATTCATAGCTATGTTGGAGGTAATTCAATTTTTAGCAAAACATAAACACCAAACTCCAGGTTCAGCACTTGGCTGTATCAGAATTTTCCAGTTTCTTTGACAAGTTCTATCCTGTATAGGCATTTTGAATGTTCATGTTCAAAGTTGTCTTCAAGTCATGAAAGCAATGCTCAATAAAACTCAGTAAATTATATTAATCAATTATCCCAATATTAAAATTTAATTAAAAATTTAAGTAAAATTAACACAAATTTTGAAGCAGACATCTAAGTGTATATTTCCCTAGGAATTTCTGAAAAGCCAGGAGTGAGAGCAACAGTAATTAAAGACTTATCAGTAACCTGTTTAAGCTGAGTGTCTGAAATAGCCATTTAATTTTCATTAGGATTTAACACAACTACTCTTGAACTGACTGTAAAATGAATATCCACTTGTTATTAAAAATAATAGTTGAATATTAGCATTTAACGATTTTGATGAAACAATGTTCATCAAAAATTCACATACTCTGAATTCAAGTAGATATTTCCCTGGAAATATCTGTAAATACGTATTTAGTAAAGGCTCCCATCTTCTTATAAAAATGCCATGCTATAAATTAAGAAATCGTTTTGATATAATAGAAAGTACTAGAATAGCAATTATAAAGTGTGCTTTTGAAAAGAGTATTTAAGATAGCATTTAAATATTCAGCAATATTGTAGTTAGTTTTAGGGGATATATTACAAATCTAATAAATGCCAATTTGAGCATTTAATCAGTAGCTATTGGACACCTATTGGATATTACTGTACTAAAGGCATACTGAAAATACCATGGGGTATTTTACAAAAATGTAAAGTGTATTTTATTTGCTTTCTAAATGCTTGCACTAAAATAGGGGGGATGCAAGGTAGAAAGTAATAAGAACCAAAATAGATCAGATAAAATACTAAGCTTGTTTAGAAAAAAAATGCAAAATTACATCTGGCTGGAATGACTAAAGGAAATTCTATGAAAAAGCATTTAACTAGTCCTTGAAGGATAAAATATCAGATCATATGAAAACTGAGGAGGAAAAGCTAAGTAGACGTAGACTAGTTTGAACAATTCAATCCAATTATATAGATATGAATTCATGAAGATATTAATGGAAGAATAATTAATTAAAAGTAGAAGGAATCTTCCCTTTAGCAAAAGACTTGTTATACGTTTCTTTAAAAAAGCATTCAGGTAGACTTAAAAATTTTACTAATTTATATTATAAGACGGAGGTGCTTCAAGGATATCTATTTCAGAAAATAAGAACAACTATACAATTAACATTAAAGGAACTCTACCATTCACTTCTTCCATTTAATTTGAGTTTATGAAAATATAATCTTCATGTCAATGCCTTTTACTGATTAGCCTCATTCAAGTGTTCTTTTGCAAAACCTAGAATCTGAAACACAGCAGTCGGGAGAAAAGGTTATCTTTGAAAATGCAAAATTTTACTGAAAATGGAGGAAAATAACAACAAAACGAGCAACAATGATAATAGTATCAGCCATATGCTCTAGGTTCAAAGAGATTTATGTAGTGGAAGGATCATCAATTTAAAATCAGATCATGGTTTTCTATCATTTCTATAGTTATCTCTGTGACCTTATGCAACTTACTTCAATTTTCTAAGTTTCAGTGTCCTCGACTGTAAAACAGAAATCTCAGTGCCTACTTTACGTGATTGAATGTGTTAACACAGAAGTAAAATGATCAGCATATAATAGAGGCAGAACAAATGTTAATTTCCCTTGTCCTCATAACACATTATCTAATAACATATTATCTCATAACAACCTGGTAAAGTAATATTACTCATTCAACTACTATGTATTTTTTGAGCTCCTACTCCAGTGGGCTTTGCACTGGTCTAGGAGAGGATACAGTAGAAAACAAAACAAACAAATATCTATATTTATCAAGATTTCAATAGTAGAGGGTTGAAAATAAACCAGTAAAGAAGGAAAGTACATAATATTATTTATTTTTCTTGAATTTTAATAACACACCTAGGATATTCCTCAATTTAGATTGGTTGGTTTTACTTTTATTGTATCACTTTTTGATTTGCAGATTTATTTTATCTTTTGTGTTAAAAACAATTTATTCAGTGATTATATTTTCTCTTCCATATGTTGTTTTTTTTCTGAAAATTTAAATCATTAAAAATGATTATCATTAAAAATGATAATAAACAATAAAAATGGGAGGTGGAGAAAGAATGCTCACTTCCTCAATTTTCAGAGTAGAGAGTCACTTATACTCTTCAGTATTGTAACATTGATGAAAAAAAAACTCAGTAAGAGTGTCCTCATATTTTTATCATTTTTAAACATTAAAGGGGTCATTAGAACTTATTAAATATCAAAACAAAAATATTTCATCTGAAATTCAGCTCTATCATTTTTACTACTGATTTTTAATTTTCTGAACTTCAAGAAAATTAATTCAATGCTTTTTATTCAGTAATACTGTAAGTGCTGTATGTTAATTTGAACACAATTATCTCTCTGTTCCTTCTGTGTATATATATGCTTGAGCAAATGTATGTTGTATTGTTCTCTAATTTTAGTGATGGTTACTTTTCTTTTTGTTTTCTTTTTTTTGAAGTGTAGTTGATTTGTAATATGTATTATATTAGATTCAGGTATACAACATAGTGATTCAACATTTTTTATAGATTATACTCCTTTTAAAGTTATTATAAAATAATGGCTATATTTTCCTGTGATGTACAATATATCCTTGTTGCTTATTTATTTTATTCATAATAGTTTGTATCTCTTAATCCCATACCCCTATCTTGCCCCTTCCCCTGGTAACTATTATGTTTGTTTTCTATATTTTCTGTTTTGTTATATATACTTATTTGTTTTATTTTTTAGATTCCACATGTAAGTCATAACAGAGTTTTTGTCTTTCTCTGTCTAACTTATTTAACTAAGCATAATAACTTCTAGACCTATCTACGTTGTTGCAAATGGCAGAATTTCATTCTTTTTATGGCTGAGTAATATTCTATTGTGTGTGTGTATATATATATATATATATATATTTTATCTATTTGCCTGTTGATGGACACATACGCTTATGTTGCCTCCATATCTTGGCTATTGTAAATAATGATGCTGTGAACATTGGGGTGAATGTATCTTTTGAATTAGTGTGTTCATTTTCTTTGGATATATACCCAGGAGTAGAATTGCTGGGTCATATGGTAATTCTATTTTTATTTTTTTGAAGAACCTCTACACTGTTTTCCACAGTGGCTGCACCAATTTACATTCCCCCTAACAGTGTACTAGGGTTCCCATTTCTCCATATCCTCTCCAACATTTGTTACCTGTAGACTGTTTGATGATAGCCATTTTGACAGGTGTGAGGTGATATCTCATTGTGTTCTGATTTTCATTTCTCTGATGATTAGCAGTGTTGAGCATTTTTTCATATTTCTGTTGGCTCTCTATAATCATCTTTGGAAAAATATCTGTTCAAGTCTTCTGCCCATTTTTTGACTGGGTTGTTCGCTTTTTTTTGTTATTGGTTGTATGAGCTGTTTATGTATTTTGGATATGAACCCCTTATGGATCAGCAAATATTTTCTCCCATTCAGAATGCTGTCTTTTTGTTTTGTCAGTGGTTTCCTTTGCTGTTCAAAGGTTTTTAAGTTTAATTAGGTCCCATTTGTTTATTTTTGATTTTGTTTCTTTTGCCTTAGGAGACATCCAAAAAAAAGTATTGCTATGATTTATGTCAGTCTGTTCTCCCTATATTCTCTTCTAGGAGTTTTATGGTTTCAGGTTTTTCATTTAGGTGTTTAATCCATTTTGTGTTTATTTTTGTATATGATGTGAAAAAATGTTCTAATTTCATTCTTTTACTTGTAGCTGTCCAGTTTTCCCAGCACCACTTATTGAAGAGACTGTCTTT
Organism: Phocoena sinus; assembly: GCF_008692025.1. Taxonomy (NCBI): domain Eukaryota; kingdom Metazoa; phylum Chordata; class Mammalia; order Artiodactyla; family Phocoenidae; genus Phocoena; species Phocoena sinus. Next base: position 78,396,141 of record NC_045767.1, read on the forward strand.
TTTTTCATTGGATATTCTTCCCTCCTTTGTCATAAATTAATTGACCATAAGTGTGTGGGTTTATTTCTGGGCCCTATATTCTGTTCCACTGATCTATGTATCTGTTTCTGTGCCAGTACCATGCATTTTGATTACTGTAGCTTTGCAGTATAGTCTGAAGTCAGGAGCTTTGCTCATTTTTCTCAAGATTGCTTTGGCAGTTGCAGGTGTTCTGTGGTTCCATATAAATTTTAGGATGATTTATTCTAGTTCTGTGGAAAATGTTATAGTTATTTTGATAGGGATTGCATTAAATCTGTAGATTGCTTTGGGTACTATGGACATTTTAACAGTATTAATTCTTCCAATCCAAGAGCATGGGATATCTTTTCATTTCTTTGTATCATCTTCAATTTCACTTATCAGTTTTTTATATTTTTCAGAGTATAGGTCTTTCCCCAACATGGTTAAGTTTAGTCCTAAGTATTTGTTTCTTTTGGTGCAATTTTAAGCAGGATTTTTTTTTTTTTAGTTTTCTCTTTCTGGTAGTTCATTACTAGTGTATGGAAAAGCAAGATTTCAGTATATTAATCTTGTATCCTGAAAGTTAGTTCATTAGTTCAAATAATTTTTTGATGGAGACTTCAGGGTTTTTATTATTTTCTTCCTTCTGTTGGCTTTGGGCTTTGCTTGTACATCTTTTTCTAGTAGGTTAGGTTGTTTATTTGAGATTTTTCTTGTTTCTTAAAGTAAGCCTATATTTCTATAAACTTTCCTCATAGAACGGCTTTTGTGGCATCCCATAGATTTTGGAGTGTTGTTTTCATTTTCATATGTCTTGAGGTATTTTCTGATTTCCTCTTTGATTTCTTTACTGACTCATTGATTTTTAGTAGCATGTTGTTTTGTCTCTATGTATTTGTGCTTTTCCTGTTTTCCTTCCTGTAATTGATTTCTAGTTTCACACTGTTGTGGTCAGAAAAAAAAATGTTTGATATAATTTCTATCCTGTTAAATTTGTTGAGACTTGTTTTGTGGCCCAACATGTGATCTATTGTGGAGAAGATTCCATGTGCACTTGAAAAGAATGTTTTTTCTGCTGTTTTTGGATGGACTGTCCTGTAGATATCTCTTAAGTCCAACTGTTCTAATATGTCATTTAAGACTACTGTTGCCTTATCCATTTTCTGTCTGGATAATCTGTCCATTGATGTAAGAGGGGTGTTAAAGTTCCCTGCTATTATTGTATTATTGTCAATTTCTCCCTATATGTGTGTTAATATTTGCTTTCTATATTTAGGTGCTTCTTTATTAAGTGCATGTATTTTAACAAGTGTTATATCTTCTTCTCATTTTTATCCCTTTATCATTATATAATGCCCTTCTTTGTCATTCATTATAGACTTTGTTTTAAAGTCTGTTTTCTCTGATATGAGTATTACTACCCTGTTTTCATATCGTTTCCATTTGCATAAAATATCTTTTTCCATCCCCTTGTTAATATTCTCACTGTGTTCATCTATTATTTTCCCAAATTCAGTTAGCATTCTTATTGCTAAAGCTTTGAACTTATTATCTGGTAAATTATTTATTTCTGTTTCATTAGGTTTTTTTAGGGGTTTTCTCTTGTTCTTTGATTGAAACAAATTCCTCTTCTCATTTTGCTTAAATTTCTCTGTATCTATGAAATTAGTTGAAATAGTTACCTATAGCAGTAGGTAACTGCTGAGGGGTGTCCTTCAATGGGAGCATCCCTATACAGTCTACGTGTTCCCAATGGCTTTGGTGGGTAAGCTGGATCTAAAATGAACACAAGCCACATCTTTCCCCAGGGTGTTCTGGCAGTTATCGCCATGGTAGGAGGTGAAACTTGAGGTTGATGGGCTAAGGCCAGAGCCAGGTGTCAGTTGGGATTTCTCCTCTTCTCAGTGACCATCATTGCCCTATCAAGGGCAGGGTTGGGCCCCACACTGCTGGAACAGAAGCTCTGAGGGTCAGGTCTGAGGTGGCTCCATTCCATTTAAGTATGTACTCTCCCCTACTCCCAGCACTGGCACCCTTGCTGGAGTAAGAGGCATTGGCCCAGGTCAATGTGGGTTGAGGTGTGGGTCACGGTGGTCCTGCTACAGTCTGAGACTCAGGTTACTTCTGATGTGTTGCTTGTGTACGGTCCAGTAATGTCTGCCTCCACCCTGCTCAGATGCCTCATCGGGTCTAAGCTGCTTTTGTGTCTCACAGCTGAGTTCTTCCCTCAGCCAAGGCACCCCTCTCTCCAGTGTGGAGTTGTGTCATGAAGCAGGAAGGGCTAGAGCAGTCTCTCAGCTCAGGCTGGGACATGGACTGGGGAGATCACGGGAAACTGGCTAGTGACCTGTGGAGTTTCAATCTGCCCTGTTTCAGAAGTAAGCAATAGTGTGCATGCTCCTCATGAGTGGAGTTCAGGCTTCTCTCAGTCCTTCTGTGAGTACCACCAGCCCTCTAAACAGCCAAGGAGATTTGTCTTCCCAGTGTTGGACCCCAGGCCTGGGGTGCCCAATATGTACCTCAAACCACTCATTCTCCAGGGAGATCTCTGACCATGTAATCTCCCTCCTTCTGTGTGTGTGTGTTTTTTTTTCTAGTTTTTATAATAAGCATTCTATTTTTAAGAGAAAAAAAATTTATTATTCAAAAAAAAAAAGGAAGAAATTGAGTCTCAAAGAAGTGAAATAACTTGTTACGGTCACTTAAAAATTTACTCTGAGTACTTTTTGGGTGAAGCTTTAAAATAATTCGTGTAATATTTCAGGTTTTTTTTTGGACACAGTATTTCTCTGGATCACCAGTATGTGGCAAATATTTAAAGTTGTAGTTTTTCTTGTTTTTTCATTTGGTTTTAAAAAGATGGATAGAATATTGAATGGATTACTTTTCTTTTCTGTATGTCTCACAATGAACAAATAAGTATAATTGACAATTTTAGACCATTTTACCTTAGATTTGATACAAAGAAAGAAGATTATAGCCCAAAATTCTTTAACACACAGACACACACAGACAGACAGTAAATGAGAGAGAGAGAGAGAGAGAGAAAGAGGGAGAGAGGGAGAGAAGGGGAGAGGAGGGGAGGGGAGGGAAGGGAAGGAGAGATGAGAGGAAAATGGAGGGTAGAATGAGGGGAGAGGATGGGGAAGAAGAAGAAGGAGCAGAAATAAAAACTGAGGATAGATTAAGGGCTTTGGTTATTTATCTGTACCATCTGTTCTTTCTTCTCCATGGTACTCAATTTGAATTCTCTCTACAGATATCTATGTAATATATGTGTGTTTGTATACATATATATGCATATAATTTAAATTTTAAATCTGGATTTTTATCCCATATAAATGTTCAGTCTATAAAAGGTTATAGAAACTGGAAGGCAGTCCATGTATTTTAAACTAGTCTATTTTAGAGTACCTTTAAATTATATTCAACATAGAAGTTTTATTAAATTCCTTGATTTAAAGTATTACTGAATTATCCTGTAATCTACAATTCTCAGGTGAATAGACAAAAGTCCCATCAAGCTAAGGAGATGGGAATCTAATTCCACAGAACGAAATGTGCTTTTAATAAACTGTTACAAAACAGTCAAGAGAAAGAAAAAGGTTTAGGAGGCAAAAGATCCAAGTCTCAGACTAATGAAAACATTCAATCCACATGTCACAAGTAAATAAGAGGAAAGAATATGGTGAGTCGGCACAGACCTTCAAGAATACATTTTCTCTACACCATAGCAAACTTAACCTAGAAGAGCAATGAATCCCTAATAAATGTTTATCTTACAAAGAAGTACAATAAAATGGTTAAAAGACTAAACTTTCAATGCAACAGCACAATGAAGCCAACATAGCTAAAGGAATATACTTCACACAATACAAATATAATGCTTATTGAATGATAGTTCATATCTGTGCATGTATAGGTGCATATACACAGCATTAAGACGGCTTGGTTGTAAGCTGATTCCATTTTCTAAATTCTGTTGGTATTTGAAACTTAAATTGCAAAGTAAGGATTTTGATTGTAAGTAACTTATATCCATTATAGAAAACTAAAATTGCCAAAATTAGAATTAAAGACAAAAATGACTCACATACTTAAAATAGTCACTGTTAACATTTTTGTGCATTCACTTTGTATTACTTTTTATTTTGCTGGAATTTTATTTGCAGAATTGAGATATTACTTTTATCTAATTTTATATCCTTCTCTTTTCACTAAATTGAACATAGAAGTTTCCAATCACATTTAAGAAAATACCTTAATTTTAAATGACTGCTTGATATTTTAATAGGTCCATATACCTCAATACCTAAATATTCCTATTCATGGATATTTAAGACATTTTTTTGCTTCTAAATAATGCTGCATTAAATATCTTTGTCTATACAGTTTCTGTATTTCCTTGGTATAACTTCTATTAATGTAATTTTCAATTCCAAGGCTAAGAACATTTTGAAATCTCTTTGGCTTATATTACCAATTGGTTTCCAAAGCTTTGCACCAATTTATACAGCATTGCATGGGGGTGAGCTCTTACCCTATGATTGAGCTAATAACATTGATTATGATTTTCAATTTTTTATAATTTGTTCTATTTTTTAAAAATCCCTCTTTATTCAATTTTTGTTTATTCTTGACTATATTGATATTGACAATTTTATATGTATAAAGTATTTTTGCATTTTGTTAACTCTATTTTCTTGCTTATTTTCCTTTGATGTTTTACTCTTTTTGTTATCTGCTGTGCTTTTTATATAGGAAGGCTCAAGATTTTGTCACTCATATTTTTACTTTTCTATTTCTTTATTACTGTTTTTTCCTTGGATGGTAATTATTCCAATCATGCAAATATTTGTTATTTTTTGTTATCTACATTCTTTTTCAGCTGTTAAAAACTTAAAGCGCTCTATTCAAATTTGCATCTACAGGTGTTTTTCTATTTCTCTTAGCATTAATAATAATGCTGCTGCTGATGGCTAGCTTATATGTAGTGCTTTCTGTGTGTTTGGTACTGTTCGAAGTGCTTGTTATATTATATAATTTGATCCTCACAAAAACCCAAGAGGAAAGTCATGTTATTAAGTCCACTTTTTAGATGAGGAAATGGAGGCACAGAGAATTTAAATAACTTGCTCATCAAAATCCCAACCCAGGCAATCTGGCCCCAGAATCCATTTTTGCGTATGGCACTTTGGTAGTATTCTGTTCAGTACCCAGAGGTTCATGATTAGCCCATCTTCATTGTGTATGAGATCTTTAATCAATTTAAGCTTATTCCCTATATTACCTCTGAAACCAGTTTACAGTGAATGAATGGGCTAAACTCTGTGAAGTACAAATAAAAATGGATTCATCTTCTCTAATCACTGACTTCAGCCATCCTATGTTGAATTTCCTTTTACTGATGACACTTAATGGTACTTTTATCTCAAGCAGATCCCATAGCAGCCCCAGAAAGATGCTTTCTGATCAGTGATATTAAAAGCCCACCCATTGCACAGATTACTTATATGGTACAGGAGTTCTAGCTCAAACTACTCCAAATCTCCCTCCTTTCTGTCCTGTCAGTACATCCCATTGTCTCTTGCTTCTGGGCTCCTTAGTCCAGCAGGTGGCCTTCTTCAGGGGCACCTTAAACAGCTCAGTCTGTGCTACCTTCTGTGGTGTCCATTGGACCTGCTGGAAACTTATACATTCTCTCATCTGCCAGGAGGCTGACATGCTGGCTGCTCTATTGCATCTCTCTACTTTGCTCTTTTTATCCAATTTTCTTTCAGTCAAATAGGCTTTGGGGTAGAGGTGGGGCTCTGACAGCTGAGCCAATCCACTGCATAAGTAGGTATCCAACTGGAGAATGAGATGCCTGTTGGACTACACATTCCTAGTTCCTAGGAGTGATTCTCTCAGTATCCCTTATTTGATTTCAGGAAATGAGGATTTTCTCTCTTTCTCTCTCCCTCATTTTGTCTCTATCTCTGTCTCTTTCTTTTTCTCTCTCACTATCCTTCATTTACTTCCTCTCTGGCTTTTGTTTATACAGACTGACGGGGCTGAGGAGTAGATTGGTTGAGATGACAGTGGAGGGCAGGAAATCCGTTTAACTCCCTCTCATAAGCCCTGGAAACAATGCCTGGCTGCTTCTCTTTACCTTGCTCTTTCTAGAATGTAGTGTATGTATTATCTTTTTGTTTTATCTTTGGATCCTGTCAGTTTGGGGTTAACCAGAAAAGTCTTGTTACACGTTTACACATTCTATTTTTTTTTTTTTTTTTTTTGCGAGCCCAGATAACTTTTTTTTTTTAATAGTTCATAGTTCTCAATTTTTAATTTTTATTTATTTATTTATTTATCTTTGGCTGCATTGAGTCTTCATTGCTGTGCAGGCTTTTACTTGTGACTAGCGGGGGCCACTGTTCGTTGTGGTGCGCAGGCTTCTCGTTGTGGTGGCTTCTCTTGTTGCGGAGCACAGGCTCTAAGTGCGTGGGCTTCAGTAGTTGTGGCTCACGGGCTCTAGAGTGCAGGCTCAGTAGTTGTGGCTCACGGGCTTAGTTGCTCCGTGACATGTGGGATCTTCCCGGACCAGGGCTTTAACCCGTGTCCCTTGCGTTGGTAAGTGGATTCTTAACCACTGCACCACCAGGTAAGCCAGGCCCGGATGACTTTTGGTTAGTGTGCTTCATTGGTGTTTGCCTAGATTTTACTCTACTTTTTAAAGGTATGTTTCTTATACGCAACGTAAATTCTATTTTATAAGTCAGCTGAAGCACTTTGTCTTTTTATGGCTCAGCAAGGTGAATGATGTGCCCAAGGTCACACCATTAGTGAGAAGAGATATTGGAATTCAATCCCAGGCATGCCTGCTTATGAAGACCATGCCCCTAATCACTACATTTCTTATTTTTCTTGAGTAATGTGGAAAATATTATCTTGATCTAAATTTTACTGATTATTGTAATGCTTTTCAAACATTCACACTTGAAGCTTTGTCTAATTCAAGGATAGTGCCATAAGTTTTAATCAGATGAGAAAACGAATACACTTTATTTCCTGCTATTTCTGCTCACATAGTTCCCAGTCTTTTAATTAATTAATTTATTTATTGGCTGTGTTGGGTCTTCATTGCTGTGCATGGGCTTTCTCTAGTTGCGGTGAGCGGGGCTACTCTTCGTTGTAGTGTGCAGGCTTATCATTGTGGTGGCTTCTCGTCGCAGAGCACTGGCTCTAGGCGTGTGGGCTTCAGTAGTTGTGGCACATGGGCTCAGTAGTTGTGGTTCACGGACTCTAGAGCTCAGGCTCAGTAGTTGTGGTACATGGGCTTAGTTGCTCTGCTGCATGTGGGATCTTTCTCGACCAGATATCAAACCTGAGTCCCCTGCATTGGCAGGTGGATTCTTAACCACCAGGGAAGTCCCCCCAATCTTTCTTGATCTTTGATTTTCAAATTGGTTTAGTGATTAAACTCATGAGTATTGGAGTCAAAGAGGCCTGGGTTTAAATCTCAGATCTGACACAGTTCCATCTATAAAATGAGGATTAAAGAGCTAACACAGTAAAGTGAAAATTATACCGTGAGTCTTGTATTAATCAACTGATGGAATTTAAACACATTTGTCAATGCCTAGAAAACTGGTGACACAAGCCCAATGAAAGTCTGTTTGCATTTTGAAGGTGAAGATGCTTCTGGGAAAGAACTTGATCTGTAGTGCTGGGGTATAGCCTTACCTGAAATTTATAATTAGTGAGTAAGTCTAGTAAAATTTTATTTACATACATGGGATATATTGTTTAGCTCTTTAGGGAAGAGCTGAATTTGACCCAAAATAAGGCCTAATGATCATGATTTTGAACATAGCTTGGGGCTCTTATTCAAATCTGTTTTTAGTTCAGTCTCCAGAGAATATTTGATCCTAGAGAAATGGAGTGAATTTAAGTAAAATCTGAGGAGCTGTTTTGGAAAACTGAATTTTGGAGCACAAATAACACTACTTTTGAGCTCTTTAAAAATATATATATATATATGATGATGCAAAGGAAGAGAGTGGCTTTTTCCCTTCTCTCTCTGCCCCATTTTTGCCACAGGTACCAGTGTTTAGTGGAGCTCCCCCTGAATAGCAGCTTTTCCAGCATGGAGCCTATTTGACCCGTGGGTGCTCAGTGCATCAACCAGAGCCAGAGTGAGGAGTGAGGAAGGAATGGTGGAGCCTCAAAGAGCAGTAGGTTAGGCGAATAGTTCCAAGTATTCCTACTGGCTGCCAGGTGCCCTTTTGCCAAGTGCAGCAATAGTGGCACCTATTTGCTCCAAAACTACCAGTGTAGAGTTGCTAGTGCCCTTCAGAGTAATGGTAAAGCAGCAGTAAACGAGTTTATGAGCATGAACTCCTGATTTACCCCCTCAAATCTGCCCCAGGCACAATACTCTACACTTCAGTAAATGGCACTTCTATCCTCCCAGGTATCTGAGCCAAAAACTTCTGCATCCTTAACTTTTCCTTTTTTTTTTCCTCATCCTACATTCAAGCCATAAAGAAGTCCCACTGACTCAACTTTGAAATATAACCAGAATCCAAACATTCTCACCCCCTCTACTGCTACTCCCCTGGTGCTGGCCCCTACCATCTCTCACCTGGATTATCACTATAGTCACTTCACTGATCTCTCTTCTTTACCTTTGTCCTCAATAATGTATATCCGACACAGCAGCCAGAATGAGCCTTTTATTTTATTATTTTTATTGAGATATAATTGACATATAGCACTTTGTAAGTGTAAGGTATATCATGTGATGATTTGATACTTTTATATATTTCAATGTAATTACTACAGTAGCATTAGCTAACACCTGTATCAAGTCACATAATTATCATTTCCTTTTTGTAGTGGGGACAATTAAGATCTAGTCTCTTAGCAATTTTGAAGTTTATAGTACAGTATTGTTGTTAATAATCACTATTCTGTACATTAGGTCTCCAGGACTTATTTATCAACTGGTTGCAAGTTTGTACTCTTATACAATGACTCCCCCATTACAACCCCCCACCCCAGCCCCTGATAACTACCAATATAGTCTCTAATTTTACGAGTTTAGCTTTTTTATATTCTACATGTAAGTTATATCCTACAGTATTTGTCTTTCTGTGTCTGACTTACCTCATTTAGTGTAATGCTCTCAAGGTCCATCCATGCTGTTGCAAGTGGTAAGATTTCCTTTTTTCTCATGGCTAAATTGTACACACACACACACACACACACACACACACACATATATATATATATATTATACATATATATATGGTATATTTGTCACATCTTCTTTATCCATTTATCCATCAACAGGCACTTAGGTTGTTTACCTATCTTGACTATTGTGAATAAAGCTTCAATAAACATGGAATGCATATATCTCTTCAATATTCTATTTTTACTTCCTTTGGATATAACCCAGAAGTGGAATTGCTGAATCATATGGTAGTTCTATTTTTAATTTTTTGAGGAAACTCCTTACTGTTTTTCATAATGGCTGCACCAATTTGCATTCCCACCAGCAAGCTACAAGGGTTCCCTTTTCTCTATATCTTTGCCAACATTTGTTATCTCTTGTCTTCTTGATGATAAACATTTTAAACCTTTTAAAGGAAAATCAGCTCATGTCCCTCCTCTATCCAAAACCCTGCAAATCATTCCCAGTCTCACTCAGAGTGAAATTTAAATCCTTGTAATGGGTCATAAGACATTATATGATCTGCATTCTCTCCATAATCTCCCTGGTGATGATTATATTAAAGTATAGTATAAAATATGTCACTTGTAATAGTTAATATATTACAATGGATAACATGTAAGATATACCTCATAGGGTTGTTAAGAGTATTATATAAATTAGTACATGTAAAATGCTTAGAAGAGTGTCTGGCACGTGGTAAGTGCTCAATAAACTTAATTTATACTTTTTATTGTACCTTTATTATTAACCAGGAAGGTAGAATCATGGAAAGGAACAGATCCCCAATCCAGGGATTAAGGACTTATAGCTCATGAAGATGGAGAGTCTTGCCTAGAGCCACTGCTAAGATGTGGTAGAGCAGAGATCCTATCTCACATCTCTTGACTTACTCAGAATGTCCAATCTTATCCCCCCAAAAGTAATTATTAATATCCAGTATGATCCACCTTACAAAATGGTTTCCTGAATTCATCTTTTATTTCACATTTTCACTTAAACTTTCCAGAATAAAGGGTGTTGAGAAAAGTTTCAAATTGTATTTACCCAATATTTCTCACAGTTATGTACATAAGATCACATATTTGTAAGTAAATGTCTTCTATGTCTCCTAAATATTCTTCCATGTGTCCTAAATATTCAACTCTTTCAACATTGGGTAATTGTAATTTGTGATTCTCTAAGGTTATAAATCCAGGGCCAAGAAAATAAATAAATACAGTGCATTGTTGATGAGTATTAATGCATCTTTATTTGCATTGATCTGTCAATATTGTTTTAAATATACTGACCAATAACCTCAACTCTCTTATAACTTGAAATCAAAGTTTCCTGTAATTTGTCTTTTTTTCTTTCTCTTTGTTTCCCTGTGAGTTGTTTGTAGGTCTTTTTGAGTTTGTGATCCACATTTATTTATATTACAACAGTTTTTTAAATCACAGCTAATTCCCAGACTTGACATTAAAAATTGCATCTCACAAAAACGTAGTCATTTCTTTGACAGGGTGACATTCATATGAGTGAAAATACAAATTCAGGTCAAGACCTTTGTTCAAACTAATAAGAAAATGATTTATATACTTTTTTTGCTGAAACTGTTTCTCAACTGCTAGAAATTAGAACAAAGCACCAGTAGCAAATGGAACCAAAATGATCAACGCAGCATGAGCAATACTTAGGAGAAAGTCTATATAGAAAGTCCTTACCACTCATCTATATACCTTTGAGTGTGCTAGAATATTGTACAGGCATTTGCATTAACTTAAAAACATTGGTGTGCTGGTAAGCCAGCATTGCAATGCCCTTTTTCTCTTTAGTTTTAAATTTGTTGTATTCAGTGACCTGGCTATCAGGGTTAATGATCGTATTAGTTAAGGGGAATGACTATTTTTCAAGCAATGAAGAGTTGCATTTTTTTCACTCAGAGCATCTCAGATGAGCATAAATATTAAACCATAAAGACCTTTGCTGGCTGCTGGTGAATGCTGGTGCAGAGGCACGGTGATGCACCTCGGATAATAATAAGAAAAAGTACAGGTTGTTGCATTTTTCCTCCAGTGATCCTCCACGCCAGCAGTCGTAGGAACAGCCTCAGCTTTCAAAGGATTAGAATATTATACTTTCATTTGTTTGCTTAAGTTCAGACAATGCTTTCTTTCCATTCTGCCTAAATAACAGAGAAGAATTTTCACCTCCAGAATATTAAATTGTAGAGAGAGGATTTTGCCTAAGATTTTGTCTCATGTCTCAGACTCTGAATGGGCATGGGAGATTTGACAATTTTAAGTTATTAGAAACATTTTCCAGCAAGAATCATTTGGCAGATATAACATTGTAAGTCCAAAGTAGCAGATTTTTAGTGTTTCTTTTTGTTAAAAATTTATTCATTTGTGTGAAACTAAAGTTAAATTTCTTCTTCAGATGCCTATGTTCCACCAGCTTTTACCCTAAAACATTACATATCACTTTTCTCTCTTATCTTCTCCATCCCATTCTGAAGCATCCCACAATCTCTATCTACCATGGCCTCTAACTTTTCTTTCCATGGTCAAACTCCTAAAGAATGGTGTAGTTATCATATATCTTTATTTAGTATCAGTTATTTCTCAGACTTTCTATGTTTTGGTGTCTCTTTCAGTACCCAAATTCTTCATTTTCTGTGGTTTTTAATATGTTCCTAACTGCCAGAGGTGTAAAAAATCTCCAGCCTCAAATTTTGAAGGTTAAAAATTTATGCCATCTCCATTAGCAGAGCTGAGTAGACAAATGGTCTCTGTGGAAGATTCCAGCTTTTTGATTTTATGGTTTCAGATAATAAGTTCCTTGAAGTTTTCTGAAGTATGTGCCCATTTGACTATAGTGATGAAAATCAGTTTACATTTATCACTTGGGAATTGATGTGACACTAGGAAGGAGGCAATGGTAAGCAAAAATCTGCTGCTCCATCATTTTGAAACAATGTGACAGCTACTTTCCCAGGGACTCTCAGGTACTTGTGGGGTGGAGTATGCCTTAAGTATGTGATAGATTGATATTGGAAAGGGCTTTGTAAATTTGAAAGTAAAAATTATAGCCAAACTAATTTGTAAACGTAATTTTGCTTAAGTAGGGAGTTTTGTGAAATTACACATAGATCTATTCTAGAGGATAATGTTATAAGGCTGTGCTATACACTTTTCTTCTGCTTACCAGTCATACTTAGGGCAGATTTTCTTTCTTTTATCATAATGATTAGAAAAGTAGTCCTTGAAGTTTTTGTTAAAGTTAAAATAGATATATTTATAAATATAATGTTATGTGATATCAAGAACTCAGAATTCTAAACAACTGATTCTATTCTTTGACTATCACTCACCATGCTCACGATTCTCGATGGACAAAAATAGGCTAGGGCACACATTTTATTACTGTTAAGCTTCAGACTCAATCTTAGGCAGGGCCATTGGGAGGACTCAATTTAACCAACATGGTGAAATATTTTACTCTACTCTTTTCCCCCTAATTTCCTGTCTAACCCTGCAATTTAACATTCCAATAATGATAAAAAAACATGTTTAGGATATGACAGTCAGCAAGTAGAGGAGTTCAAAAACATTAGCGCTAGATGAAGACAGAGATGGCCCTAAACACAGTCTTCTAAACAGGCCCTAAGCACAGTCTTCTTTCTATAGCCTTGTGAAGGAAGGACATCCAAAGAGAATGCCTGCCATATAGAATCTGACTTTCACTTGGTGCCATCAAAATCCCCCCACCCTGCCCCTTGGAATTGTGATCCAATAAAATATCCACAAATACAACCCATTTCTCACATATCTCCCCTTCTATGTGAGCAAATTTGAGGTGGGAGTTAGCAAAAGCTATCCCTGAAAGCTGTCTGAAAGCTATCTTTACCCCCTTTGCTCTGTAACCAGGCTGAGGAAATTTACAGACAGAAAAGATGAATTGGAGGACAAAGTGCTTAGCTTCTGTTAAAAATCTTTGTTTTGATTGTCTTTTCAGAAATGTTTAGAAACATTTTAGAAAGTGCCTTTCTTCTACCAACACATGAATGATAAATGAAATCTGTGTCCTACCAGTCTCATTGAATAACAGAGACTCTAGGAATAACAAAAAAGAATTGATACAAATAAAGGCAAGCAAACAATCAGAAAAACAAAAAGTGAATTAAAAAAATCTTGTTTAAGCTAATGAGTCATATCAAATAAGGAAGCATAAAATTTGTTTTATTTTTATCTTGGGTAGAAATTAATGAATTTAGCTCTTAAAACAAATTTCTCAGACTTAAAGCATCCTGTAGGAACCTTGGGATTTGACCTTTAGAGCTAACGTTCAGCATTTGATTAAACCAATTTCTCATGGTAGGATGTTTTTCACTGTTTTAAATGTGAGGATGAAATTCTTGTAGCTGAAGTTCTGAAGGCTTCCTTAATTCTTAATTCTATAAAATAAATTCCTGAATGTGAACTTCTGGATCAAAAACTATATATATCCTTTCAGAGCCTGCTTACCATGTCTCAGGGCTAGGACTGATGTTTTTCATTCTCTTACTTTTCTATTGGCAACACCCCCCCCTTTTTTTTTTTTACAATGGAGTGCTATGTAGCTATGAAAAACATAATATAGAACTAGAAACAAACAAACAAACAATCTGGATAATATTGCCCCTGAATTTTCTCTTTCCTGGTTGAAAACTCTAGTCTTTTTTAGTCTGCCTTTGTGAGGAAGCAGTTCCATTCTCATAGTCATTTGTGATCCTCTTCATGGTTCTGCTAAATCTGTCCCAATTCTGTGAGCAAATTAAATGAGTGAATCTTGACCCCATTAATGGTGATAGTAAACTACTGGTCCCGTTATCTCAACCACATTTGTTTGTCTTGATGAAGGAGCCATATTCTTCAGAAACCTCAAACAACTTCTAAAGCATAAAGAGAAATCCCAAGCATTGGCTTAAAGAAGGGTAAAGAAGTTAACCCAGAACAGATAATGTTATGATTAGTGAAATCCTGATTTTGTTTCCTTTGTCTCAAAATATGTTAAATTATTAGTTAAACCAGAAACTTAAGATACTTTCTAACATTTTAGAAACTGGAATTAAATAAAATATTTCAATTAATTAAAAAAAACTAATGTTCAGGACAGATTTTGAGAGATAATTACCAATGACATGATTTCATTAAGAGAATTGGAAGAAGCTTGGTTTCCCAATAATATTGGAATGGTTTCTTTTTCTTCGGTTAATAACCTTATGCAATTGCTTTGTAACCTTATTTACACTATGTTCATTTTAGGCTAGAATCAGTAACTCTTCTTTTTCTAACCCACCTAAAAAAAAATGAAGCTGAATTTATTCATAATGAATTAGCTTAAGACCATTTTACACTGTCCTGGCTGTTCTGACTGGTGATCTTTAATCATAGTATGCTGCTTTACTTAATACCTTAGGTATGTTCTTTTTTCTGGAATGGACTGAAATGCCAAAGTGCTCTATTTTTACAGAGGTCGATTCTCTGTTGCATCAAAACTACAGTCCTATTCATTTTGTGCTTATTCTTCAGCTGTAATACCAGTTTTCTAGAAATTTCAAATCTGGATGCTGTTGGTAGAAAATCCAGTGAAGGACATGCAATTTATCTACTCCTCTTGGGATTCTAAATGCTCTTGTCAAACCAGAGCACCAGGAGATGCATCCATGTGTTTTGCAATCTTAGCTCATCATAGCATAGAATTTACCAAATTGCATTTTATCACTATACCACTGGCCTTTAGGGAAACATCGAAGGCAGGCTATGGCTCAGTGTGTGTGTTTACCAGGCTCTACTTCTTTTTCTTCCTGGAACACAGCTGGACTATCTTTCCCAGCCTTCCTTTCAGTAAGGTGGGTCAACTGGGTTCTGGCCAAATAGAATGTAGGCAGAAGTGATCGTACTTGGTCCATTTTTCAGGCCCTTTTACTCCCCTATCTGCCAGCCAGATGTAGAGGATTCCATGCAAACCCTAGGGATGCTGGAATAGGTAGACAGAAGTAGTTGAGGCCTTGAACGATTGTGTGGAACAAAATTCCCACCACTCCCATAATCCTTTTTAGACAGTGATTTAAGTGAGAAATAAAGTGGAAAAAGAAAAAAGAAGAGAAAGTCATGAATAAGAGCAGTTTGCAAAGTAAGAGCCAAGGGTCCTGTAATGTGAGTTCAAGAGCTGAATAAAAGAAACATGATTTGAAGTAGCTAGCCACTTAAAAACACATATAAACCACTGAGTATAATATCCTCCATGTCCATCCATGTTGTCTCAAATGGCAAGAGGATTAAGAGGTGTAAACTACAAGGTATAAAATAAATAAGATACAAGGATATAATGTACAGCACAGGGAATGTAGTCAATATTTTATAATAACTTTATATGGAGAGTAATCTATTAAAAATATTGAGTCACTGTGTTATACACCTGAAACTAATATAATATTGTATGTCAACTACACTTCAACTTTTAAAAAACCCATGAATAAATTAGGAGTGAAAAAGAAAAGAAATAATTCAAATAAGATATATTTTGAATGGTTAGTTTTGAAGGAAGAGACAGAGGGTGAGAGAGATGATGGAATGAGGGTGATATTTCTAAAGCTTTGGTTTAAAACCAACTACAGTCTGTTAGGAAGGAAGGTATCAGGGGGCAAATGGGCTGTATCAGAGTGACTGGTTAGGTATTGCTGTGTAGAACTCAGCATGTAGCCATCTTGGGTGACAGAGTTAGAGCTGTATAAAGAGGGTGGCCAAATAATTTATTATCCAAACGGGTAACTTTTGAGAGAAAAAAAATCTTACTACTTAATTATCCTGGGAAAATAGGCATAAAACTGTCCCAGACAAGCAAACAAAACTGGTGAATTAGTCAGGGTTCTCCAGAGATACAAAAACAATTATATACATATGCATATATATATATATATTCAAAAATCCACAAATAGCAAAATTAAAACCAGGAAATCACTAACTAATATGTAATAAGAGTTTACTGTGCATGTAAGAATAGTTTGAGAAGTGGGAGCTTTCAAATTAAAAACTGATATGAAGCTAAGGGACATGGTGTTACAGGATGGCTTACAAAGTGAAAATGAGGAAGTTGTTTATGATAATTGGTTATTACAATGGGGCTTTGCAGACGGTAGGGGTTTGGTTAAAAGTGATTACCTTATACCATTTTTTTAAGAAGATGACTTAAGTTTCTCTTATTATTATCAGAGGCATTTATAACAAATAACCAAAGTTAAGTTTCACTTGTTTTGCAGAATAAGCTAAATTAAATTTCACTTATGTGGTTAAAATGGTTTTGTCTGCCCAGGGAATTTTCAAGTCCGGTCTCCATTTTGTATGTAATTTTAACGATATATATTCATATATATCCATATACATGTGGAGAGATGGATAAAGAGAGAAAGAGAGAGAGATTTATTTTAAGGAATTAGCTCACATGATTGTGAGTTCAAAATCTGCAGGGTAGGCCAAAAGGTTGGAGACTCAGTGCAGAATCAGTGTTGCAGTTCAAGTTCAAGGCAGTCTGCTGCCAGAATTTCCTCTTCTGAGGGGAGCAGCCTTTTCTCTATTAAGACCTTCAACTGACTGGATGAGGCCCACCCACATTATGGAGGGTAATCTCCTTTACTCAAAGTCTACAAATTGAAATGTTAATTTCATCTAAAAAATACCTTCTAAGCAACATCCAGTTGTGTTTCACCAAATTTCTGGGTACTGTGACCTAGCCAAGTTGGCATATAAGATTAACATTGTACTTGGTTTTATGGTCAATCAACACAGAAAAGGTGTACCTAACCGGCAGCCCTTTGACAGAATTTGTCCTGAAAGCATGATGTATTTGGCTCTGGGTCTCAAAAGTTTTTCAGTCAGCATTTTAAATTGGGAAATTCCACAGGCAGACAAAATATATTCACATTTCCAGCTTCTCTTTTTTTTTTTTTTTTTTTTTGCGGTACGCGGGCCTCTCACTGTTGTGGCCTCTCCCGTTGCGGAGCACAGGCTCCGGACACACAGGCTCAGCGGCCATGGCTCACGGACTCAGCCGTTCGGCAGCATGTGGGATTTTCCCGGACCGGGGCACGAACCCGTGTCCCCTGCATCGGCAGGCGGACTCTCAACCACTGCGCCACCAGGGAAGCCCTCCAGCTTCTCTTAAACATTGGTACACCTACCTCCACTAGGTCCTCATTGCCTCACAGCAACAAGTGTCTAGAAGTCAGTAGCATCTACTTCCCTACGATGGGGTATGCCTTCCCTCCTTCTCCATAGTCTCTACATTGCTTTGTTTCTTACACCGCACCATCTTCATCCTCTTATATGTTCTGCCTAGATCTTGCCGGCATTTAAGTTTTGAATCCTAACCATATATCTTGTGTGTAATGAACATGGGTTGAAAAGCCCCCTAATGCTTTGCGCTATAGTTAAACCAAAGATAATAATATTAATGAAATAAGCTCAAACAACTTCAGCTGCTTCAGGGAGTACACAGCTACTTTAGATGGGGGCTTATGTTCCTAACATAGGTACTTAGAATGAACAACCTACTACAGTGAACACAATTTACCTGGGAGCCTTTGACAATAAAAGCAATAAAAGGGAAGTTTTTTCTCTCTTTGTAGTGTTCATTTTCAAGGAAATCTAACTTACATATTTATCTGGCCTGTAGCTATAACTTAAATAGCAATTTTAATGGAATGTATAATAGAAGCTCTAAGATAACTCATATGGAAAAAGAAAAGTGTTGACTAGTTCGCTTTAGGATCGTCATTCAACTTTTTTATTCTAATGGAGACCTTTATAAGAAAGGTGAATGGAAATGCATCTGTATGTTACAGGGAAAATATGGCTTTTAAGGTTTTGACAGCCTAAAATTTCTTAATAATGAGATTCACAATTGATCTGTGATGCATTTTCTTAGCTATATATGTGAGCAAATATGAACTTATTTCTATGGGCCACTGCTTTCTGTGACCCTGTTCTAAAACCCTTTTAAGAGCATTCTTTTGGGTTGGCAGAAAATATATAGTACCTTAGAAATGCTTACAAGGGAATCTGTACAAATATTAGCAATTCAGTTGAGCTAAATGTACTACTTTCAATCTGTCAAAAGCTTTCAGGGGAGAATGTCTTATATGGGATATGTTCCTAAGGTCTAGAGCAGTTGGGTTCCTCCTTTTCCCTATTCATTATTTTCTGGTCTTGTGGGATTTTTTGCAAAATCCATTTCTTCTTAAAAAGCTTTGGTTGATTAACTCCCAACCAAGTAGGAGTGTAACAGTAGTCAGGAAGCGTAGTGGAGCCTTCAGGGAAGCCCCATACCTCTTGGGTATCAGTGGAAGACCCACAGACATTGAGCTGTGTGAGTAGGTCTGTGTACTAAAGGATGGAAGAAGAGAGAGGAGGTATGTGCAGCATGTCTAGTGAGAGTGTCCTATGGTATAATACCTGGTCCTCAGCTTGGCCTCAGGCCTAGGTCTGATTGCTACAAAAAAAAGGAGGCATCATTCTCATTTATGCATGGAACACAGTCTGGGTTCAGTAGAGTGATGACTAAAAGTAATGTAGAATTTTTGGCATTGAGAAGGGTTTGGCATTGCATTGGTATATACCAGAGGAAAATACTTGGTCAGGGAATGAGAGTGGACTTGA
Organism: Phocoena sinus; assembly: GCF_008692025.1. Taxonomy (NCBI): domain Eukaryota; kingdom Metazoa; phylum Chordata; class Mammalia; order Artiodactyla; family Phocoenidae; genus Phocoena; species Phocoena sinus. Next base: position 78,415,044 of record NC_045767.1, read on the forward strand.
GGCTGTATAGCCAATGATGGTGCAAGTCAGTTTGTCAGATGCCAAATAGAGGCTTGTTGTAATAAGTCCCCTTGAGATGTGGTGTGTGTGTGTGTGTGTGTGTGTGTGTGTGTGGTAAATTGGGGAATGCTTTGTAAGGAACCAATTTTCTGAAATTAAGAAGATATAGGGCAGGATCAGAATAATTTGGGTTCTATAAGACTACTCTTACATTGGCAAGACTAATTAATCTGGCCAGTTAAAAAATATAATTTGCCAATAGTATGCCCATTGCTACATTCTAACTCTAACCAACTATGAATCAGAGGATCACACAGTGCATAGCTGGAATTTTGTCCCCAAACAAAAATGTCTTTAAGTATTCCACTTCCCCTTTATAACTTTTAGTTTATATACAGTAAATTTTTCTCTTTTTAAGTATTTTCATGAGTATTAACAAATGTATATAGAGTAGTGGGATAATCAACAAACAGAACAGTTTGTTGATCACTGTTCAGATTCCTTCACCCCAGGTTCCTTGGAGTTTCCTCTTTGTAGCTAGCCCATCTCCCACTCCTTCCCTTTTGAATACAAACAAGACAGTTTTCCAGATGTTCTGAAATCTAAACAACTTCTCAGCTGAGAGAAATAATAAAATAATGTAGGCCTCTGGCTGATCACCTCTGATTCCTTTGCTTTGACTCTTTTTCCATTAACAAGCAAGTCTTTTGCATTTGTAACCCAAGCTGGCCAGGGTTATATGAGTAATTTCACCTTTAACAAGCTCAGTCACTGCTCTTCAGGGAAGTGGGTAACTCCTGAAAATTTAACTAGAGTGTAAATGAAAGTTTCTTAAGCTTTGTGAGTCTCTGATCAAACAACCATAAATATCTCTTGTTAAATTAATAAGACTTCCCATGGGTAGGTGTTTAGATGTTCTGCTCTGGGTCTTTAAGCCATTTAAAAGTTATCAGAACGTGCCCTGCCTACTTTTCTGTGCCTCAGGCTACTCTGTTGTGAAAGCCTTTCAGAGCAGTCCAGAAAAAGACCTGACTAACATGTGCAGGGAGTCCTTGGTGTTATTCTTACTGGTTTAACTGGAATGAAAGCTTCCTTTTTTTTGTTAAATTATGAAAAGTTAGCATATTTTATTCATTTATAAGACTATTTTTATGTATTTTTTATTTTTCCAGACAATTCTTATTGCTAATGAAGTGATGTCATACTCTTTGGATATAACAACCAAAATACAAAGGAAAATACAAAATGCAAAAAAATACAGAAGACAAATTGTATGAAGGTGCATATTGGGGTTATCAAATAGCTTGCAAAATTCAGGCAGATTATTCATCCTTTCTTCTTTTTGGACTTGGGTCTTAAAAGCTTACTATAGAACTTACTCTCTAGGGCTGCGTTACTTATACTAAAGTATCAGATGATAGGCGGTCAATTTTTACTTTTCCTGGAAGTTGTTCAGATATGTAATGAATAATATGGATTCATTAACAACTTTATAGTTGTAGCTTAAGGCAAGAAAATAGACATTCCCCCTAGTTTTGGAAACTATTTAAAAAATTCTTATCTACGTCTTATTTTGAGGTGGGGCAGTTATGTCAGTGTATTATAGATTATAGCATTTTACATACTGTCAAAGCTCTTTGCTGTATATTAAATCCCTTGAATATCAAAATTTAAATTAAGGCCTTAAACATGTAAGCACAGACTTTTCAAGATCTCCTAATTCATAAATTTGGATTCTATTGACTATCAATTGGTATAGACCCTGTTTATCTGTTTACATTTGCACATGGATAAAATAATTCCACCGACAACAGTAGTTACAAAAGTACATATTATTCTTCATGGAGATAATTCTCTGTGTAGGAGAGATGAGCTGAATCAAAAGAAATGAGAACCAATAGGAATATTTTGCCAAAAGATTAAATAAGAAGCCTGATTATGGTTGGAAAATGCTGAATTCATCTCCATAATATTTATATTTCTGATACCTATCTGGGAAAGAGCAAATAGAGAGAACTTTGCATTATGCTACATTTTTGTGAATATATCTTTTCTAAAAGGAACTGTACTAGCTACAGGCAGTAATAATAAAACTATAATAATAACTATTTCAATTTTCCAAAGTAGAGATTGAGTTCATATAACCCCATAAAGAAAAGTCCTCCACAGGTATTGTGTAGAGGGAGAGATTAATAAACACATTTTATGGGTACAATCAGCATTTAATGCAATTGCTGTATTCTTAATGGGACAAGTCACAATATGGAGTCCCAGGGAATTTCCTTTAGAGCTGATCTAAATCCTCACTTTATATTTCTGTACTTTGTCCAAAACTGGATCCATCTTCTCCTCTTTCTCTTTGGGTCCATGTCTCAGCATTTGACCCCACTGTCTGTCCACCTGTCTCCTTCTTTCATATCTAACCTCTCCTTTGCCTTTCTACCAATGACATCTTAGTTCAGAACCTCATCATTTCTTTTCCAAATTGTTTTCCTCTATTATTGATTTTCTTAAAATACCCCTCCCTTCACTGCAACTTGGGTACTTTTCCATATTACAAATATGATTATCACATACCTTTCATTTACTTTCTGGTTCATTCATTCATTCATTCAATATTTAGTGTAAATCTATTATGTGTTATTCTGTGTACTGGGAACAGAGTTGTGAACAAAAGAGTTAAGTTCCATATTCTCAGAATCTTTCTATGAGGGAGTATGGACAATAAATACACATAAAAATAAATAAATATACTTTTTCAGGTACTGATAAGTGCTATATAAAGAAAATAGAATCGGTAATATGACAGAATTGCCATGGTAAAATAGGCTTTATTGGATAGATTGGATGGGAGAGGGCTCTCTGATAAAATGGCATTGCCATCCACATGAATAAGCCATACTGATAAAGATAGGAGCAGAGCATATTAGATATAAGAAACAGTAAGTGCAAAGGCCCTAAGGCAGGAATGAGAAATGCAACTGAGAAACAGAAGAAAGTTGGTCTGGAGAAGTGAGCAAGGGAGAAGATAGTGAGCAAGGGAGAAGATAGAAGCCGAAGAGGTCAAGCAAAAGGCACGGGCCAGGATATTTGACCAAGGCAGTTCCAATTGTACTCATCTGTCATTATTGCCCCCTTGATCTCTTTGGCTCCTCAACCAGGGAGATCCCATTGCATTGTTTTGAACATGCTTTTGACCTCTCTACATGGCCCTCACTTGTCAGTCTCTGGGACTCAACTTTGATGTTGGGTCATTTCCCCCAGAAATCTGTTGCTAATTCCTGAAGGCCCTCCATTATACTCTTGTGATACCTGGTACATATAATCTCATTGCATCGCAATGCTGAATTGCCATGTTATTCATTTATGCCTTCCTTTATTTATTTTTAAATGTATTTTTTGATTTATTATAGAAATTAGGTTGTGAACTCCTTTTTATTGAAGTATAGTTGATTTACAATATTATATAAATCTCAGGTATACAATATAGTGATTCATAATTTTTAAAGGTTATACTCCATTTATAGCTATTGTAAAATATTATTTCCGGCATTGTACAATATACCCTTGTAGCTTATTTTATACATAATAGTTTGTACTTCTTAATCCCCTACTCCTATATTGCCCCTCCCCCTTTCCCTCTCCCCACTGGTCACCACTAGTTTGTTCTTTATATCTGTGAGTCTGTTTCTTTATTGTAATATTCACTAGTTTGGTTTAGTTTTTAGATTCTGCATGTAAGTCATATTATGCAGTATTTGTCTTTCTCTGTCTGACTTATTTCATTTAGCATAATACCCTCCAAGTCCATCCACGTTGTTGTAAGTGGCAACATTTTATTCTTTTTTATGGCTGAATAGTATTCCATTGTGTGTGTTTGTGTGTGTATGTATGTATATATATATCTCACATCTTATTTATCCATTCATCTGTCCATCTGATCATGGACACTTTAGGTTGCTTCCATATCTTGGCAATTATAAATAATGCTGTTCTGAACATTGGGATGCATATATCTTTTTGAATTAATGTTTTCATTTTCTTCAGACATATACCCAGGAATGAAATTTCTGGGTCATATGGTAGTTTAATTTTTAGTTTTTTGAAGAACCTCCATACTGTTTTCCACATTGACTGCACCAATTTGCATTCTCACCAACATTGTGGGGAGGTTTCCTTTTCTCACATACTTGCCAACATTTGTTATTTGGGTTCTTTTTGATGATAGTCATTCTAGCAGATGTGAGATGATATGTCACTGTGGTTTTGATTTGTATTTCCCTGATTATTAGCCATACTGAGCATCTTTTCATGTGCCTGTTGGCCATCTGTATGTCCTCTTTAGAAAAATGTCTATTCAGTTCTTCTGCCCATATTTTAATTGGGTTGTTTGTTTTTTAGATGTTGAGCTGTATTAGCTGTTTGTACAGTTTAGATATTGAACCTTATTGCAAACATTTTCTCCCATTTGTAGGTTGTCTTTTCATTTTGTCAGTGGTTTCCTTTGCTATGCAAAAGATTTTAAGTTTAATTAGGTTCTATTTGTTTATTTTTGTTTTTATTTCCTTTGCCTTGGGAGACAGCTCCAAAAGAATTCCTACGATTTTTGTCAGAATGTTCTGCCTATGTTTTCTTCTAGGAGTTTTATGGTTTCAGGTTTTTCATTTAGGTTTTTAATCAATTTTGAGTATATTTTTGCATATGATGTTAGGAAATGTTCTTGCCTCATTCTTTTACATGTACCTGTCCAGTTTTCCCAGCACCACTTATTGAAGACACTGTCTTTTCTCCATTGTATGTTCTTGCCTCCTTTGTTGTAGATTAATTGACCATAAGTGCATGGGTTTATTTCTGGGCTTTTATTCTGTTCCACTGATCTATGTGCCTGTTTTTGTGCCAATACCATACTGTTTTGATTACTGTAACTTTGTAGTATAGTCTAAAGTTAGGGCATGTGATTCTTCCAGCTCTGTTCTTCTTTCTCAAGATTTTTTTTGGCTATTCAGCATTTTTTTGTTTCCATACAAATTTTAAAATAATTTGTTCTAGTTCTGGAAAAATGCCATTGGTATTTTGATGGGGATTGCATTGAGTCTATAGATTGCCTTGGGTAGTGTGGTTATTTTAACAATATTAATTTTTTTAAGTCCATGAACATGGTATATCTTTCTATCTTTGTGTTGTCCTCAATTTCTATCATCAGTGTCTTACAGTTTTCTGAGTACAGGTTTTTTACCTTGTTAGGTAGGTTTATTCCCAGATATTTTATTCTTTTTGATGTAGTTGTAAATGGGATTTTTTTCCTTATTTTCTCTTTCTGATAGTTGTTAGTGTATAGAAATGCAACAGGGTTCTGTATATTAATTTTGTATTCTGCAACTTTACTGAATTTATTGGTGAGATCTAGAAGTTTTCTGGTAACATTCTTAGTATTTTCTATGTATAGTGTCATGTCATCTGCAAACAGATGACAGTTTTACTTCTTCCTTTCCAATTTGGATTCCTTTTATTTCTTTTTGTTGTCTGATTGCTGTGGCTAAGACTTCCAATGCTATGTTGAATAGAAGTGTTAAGAGTGGGCATTCTTTTCTTGTTCCTGATCTTAGAGGAAGTGCTTTCACCTTTTCCTCACTGAGTATCATGTTAGCTGTGCATTTGTCATATATGGTCTTTATTATGTTGAACTATGTTCCCTCTATTAGATTGTGAACTTCTTAAAAGCAGAAATCATATCTTAGTCACTGTGAGTTCCCTAGTACCTAGCACAACATTTGGCATATAGTAGGCTTCAACAAGTGCTTGCTGAAATATAAATAAATGAAAGATTAAAAACTGTGGGCAAATGGCAATAATGAATTGACTTCAAGCTGATGAACACAATTGGCTTGGACCTAGACTTGCAATCAGTGGGACCAGGAATAGCTTCCTCTTGCTGGAATAGCTTCTCCAGCTTCCTCTTGCTATAAGTATAAATCCAGACACCTTTCTTTTGCATTCAAGGCTCCTCAAAATCTGATCACAACCATAGTCCCATCTCACAGAATGTTTTCCCTAACCCGCAAAAGCTTTGATCATCAGGAACTGATTTCTGTCCTTTCACAGCATGTCCTTTCATGTCTTCTGGTCTTCATAGTTATAGTACAATCTCTTTGTAATTTATTTCCCACACTGTCCTTTTGGGCATATCCAATTTATCTTTAATGACTTAGATCCAATGTTATTCCTGTGAAGACTCCCATGAGCTAGTGAATAGACTCTCATATGAAGAGTTAGTAAAGAGTTAGTTTTTCTCTCCATTATGTTCAACAGCTCTCTGTCTATATCACTATTATAGCATTTGCTATATCACTCTGCGCATGTCACTGTTATAGTGCATTGTAATTATTTATAAGTATGTCTTCCCAACTTGGATCTCTGAAGTCTGTAATGGTGGCTTACTGTTTTAGCTTCAGTGCTTAGCCTAGCAGTTTTATAAACTTTATGCTTCATAAATGGTTGAATAAAACAAATTTGAAAAACAAGAAAAATAAGTAGGTAGTTCTGGAATAAACTTAAAAATTTTTTTTAATTCTAAAATCCTTACTTTTCCTGGTAGACTAACGTACCCAAGGTATTTCAATTTTTTTTTTAATTAGCATGTGTCTTTAAGTGTATCCAGATATGTGCTTTTCTCCTTTGGTCACTTTAGCATGTCATCACGGGACAATTTGTTTTTCCTAGATGCTAAGTTTTATGCCTAAGCTTGCTTCAAAGTATTTGTTTGTTTTATCATTTTAAGGCAATAATATAAAATTTTCAGTGCAAAGTTCATTTGTGAATAATTGTGTTCAGCCATACAACACAGACTAATAATACAGAAAGCATAAAATCAGATTTTTCTCCTTTGATAATCTGTTTGTCAGTAAGTGCATACTTCTAAATGCCTCAATTTTGCAACTACTCCTACTTTTTTTCAGTTTCATGGAGATAGGTGGGATATAGTTCCTTTGAACCTGGATTAATCTAGGTAACAATATAATATTAAGAGTTTTAGGACACAGTTCTAGATATGTCAAGATGTTAATAAGTCATTAGACATGGCTCGCTCAGTTAGTTACCTTAAGTAATTGAGAACTATTTAATTACACGTGGTTGTTTTGGGACAGAATTCTCCATGGGTCTCTTGTGTTTCTGTATACCTTGCATGTGAGGCACTAACTACTGTTTGTTCTGAACCATCTTTTCAAAGATGTTTGTATAGTGTTCAACAATGGAAGGTGGGGATAGCATGTCTCTCTAGAACAAAGATCAGACATGATTCTTACCCACTATAAAAAATTTGGGTTCTTTAAGCTTATGATCCCTCTCCTGTAACACAACCTATTGCAGGCATCATCTGAACCTTTTCCCATTACCTTGTGGGATTTGGGCTCTGGGGTATGGCAAAAGAAACAGACAAAAACAATAGTCTGGCTAGTGCTGTTGCTGTGCATAATGCATAATTATCCTTCGTCTCTGAACCAGGAGTCTCATGTCCTTTACCAGCATCCATGAAACTGTGTCAGACTAACTTACTAGTTTGCAAAATGAATTAAAATTTCAGTCTCAAATCCTTCACAGTTCTTGACAGGTGGCTTGTTAGGCCTTTCTGGGCATTTAGCTACACTGTATTTCACAGCCTGTCTTTTAGATTTGGGTGGCCATGTGATGGAGTTCTGGCCAATGAGTTGTAAGCATACAACTAGGACCGGGCCATATACTACTCCAGATACTCTCTCTTCTTTATCTTCTGGCTAGATATAGATGATCTAGTGGGGAACTCCAATAACTTAGAAAATTACAGAAGATCACTAGATGGAGGATCCCGGATCCCTAAATGACTGTATGAATCAGAGCCCCCTAGAGACCCTTAGTGGACTGTGATAAAAGTATAGGGGAAAAAAATCATTAGATTAGACTTTTTAAATTTCGGGGTAGTTTGTTATAGCAGTAAGGCTTTCTTAATTAATATACACACTATGGTCAGCTTCACATTTAAAGTCTTTTTAAGCTGTTAAAACAAATGTAACAGATATTTAGAAACATTATACTAGTGTGATTTTAATTTTGACCTATCTTTCACAGGGAGTTGGTAATATTTCCCTACCCAGTTAAGATTTACTAGTTCCATGTCTCAGTCATGCTGTTCTAATCACTTGCTCTTAGTTTTTCCTCTTCTTTTCCTTCATGTCCTCTTTTCTCCATCTATTTCATCACTTTGCATGTTACTTTAGGGGATTATGTATCCCTCTAAATCACTCTGCATCCAATTATTGTATAACTAAAGCTTTCGCACCCAGCCTGCAGAGCACTAAAAGTACATTCTCGCTTCCGTCCCACACACTTTTTTGCAGTTTCTCCCACATACCTCCATTTTATTAGAGTTATACACTGTGATTTTTGTTGCTGTTTGATACAGTTGTTGTTTCATACTAAATCATTCCTTGTATCTAGGAGAAGTTTGTCATGTGCACAGAGAAGAGTAAATGCAAAAAGCATTGATTATCTTGACTTGTTCATGGAACAAGAGAGAGGAGAATGTGACTAAAATAGGAGACAATGGTAAGAAATAAGATCCAAGAGGTAATGGATCTTATGTGCAATGTTAATGAGCTTGAATTTCATTATGTATATCACGAAGAGATTTTAAGTAGTAGAGTGATATATTTTATTTGATTTTGCAAATAACATTCTAGTCATAGTGTGGAAGATGTGTAGTAAGGGAGCAAGTTTAAGTGAGACGTTATAAGTACTGAACTAGCACTGTACCAGAGTATATGAAGAAGAAGTGTTTGATTTTATTATTGCATAGGAAATACATCTGGTTAAATAGCCAATTAAATGACTAATTAAATATAGAAAGAGATAAAGAGAAGCAGAATCTAGGGTCATTCCTAAATTTCTGGTGTGTATGACAATTAGATGTAGAGAATATAGGTAGAGAGGTTTAGGAGGGGATATGCCCAGGTTAGCTTTGTATATATTTTAAGAGAAACTTTTGGGATATCAAGGTGTGGGGATTGCCATCAGACAGCCAGAAGTGTGGGTCTGAAACTCAGAAGTGATATCTGGCCTGGAAATACAGATTTGGACATCACTGGTACATTTTTGATAGTTGTGGTTTGGAAATAAATAACATAATGAGAATAGAAGAGAAGGGGGCTAAAACCTCCAGGTATTGCTGAGAATATGCCGGTAGAACAAATTTTGATGATTTGGAAGCCAATTATTTGGCACTGAAATTAACTAGAATCCTTTTTTATGTGTGGGGGGAAAATAGTAGATTTTAGGATTAACACTATCAATCAGCACTTATCAGTGATTTAAAAATGCTAACAGCAATCTGTAGTCCGCAAATAAGGCCAAATCTAATTTGTTTTCCATCCTTGTGATACAATGGGAAAAAAGTCTTCTTAATGATAAATCTAAAACATTTCAAGATTTCAGTTATCAAAGAATGATGAAATTCATCCAATATATTCTACTTATAAAAGCAGGAGGCTGAGTAGAAAATTTTAGAAAGATTACTACTAAGGGTAATAGGAATTTTTTTTTGTTAATTGTGTCAGTTATTTATCTTCAGTCAGTCAATCAATCCATCAATCAATTGGTTCTCAATCTCCAAGGATTTTAGTTCATGCAGAGTTTAGAGTATATATTTATCTAGGTACAAATAGCTTTTACATGATTTCTGGCAAAATTATATTTTTAAAGAATATTATGTTAATGAAGGCGCTATGTGTTTCTTTTCCTGAGAAAATAGTCATAGAGCACAGTCATTTTCCGTCTGTCTCACAGGCATGCTGTGGTGGCAGCACCTCTCAGCACTTCTCTAGTATTGCAAAGGTTAAACAGACTTTAAGAAAAAGCATTCATTTTGCACTGTATGACTTTCTACTATATCACAGTTCTTACCAGTTTAATGCCATATCCCTAGATTCTTCAAAATGAAAGACGTGACACATTTCACAGTCAACAAGAAAGCAGAGATTCTAGGAAACCTCTCTCCTGCCTACTTTTCAGTTCCTTCTGTGGTGACAGGTGCTCCCCTGACTCTCTCGGCAGTCAGGATTTGGGCCACTGCGGAGATGTAAGGAGCCTCAAGATTTGTCCTGACGCTCTGAGCATGAGAATGAATACCCTGCCAATTTCCCTTATTTCAGAAAATCCACTCTTTTGGAATAACCCTAGTCTTGGCCCACTCTGCACAAATAGGATTTTGCTAGACTTATAAGAACTGACCTTAGAAAATTGTGAGTTTGTATGATGCTAATACAACAGAGACTTTGGGCATATTTTCCTGTAAGTGACAAGGAAACAAATGTTGAGCTTATTCCTTCCTTGCATTTCCTGCCTTGGTATTGGCTCTTCGTCCTTCTTTGCTGTCTGGCCGCAGCGCTGGCAAGCTGTGAATTTCTTTAGTTGTTTCCCAGGAGACTGCAAATCTATGCAGAGGCTTTTCTCAGGGTAGCCTCTTCACCAGAGTTTATAACAATGTCTCTTTTCTGTAGTGAGGAAGTCACCCATTCAGCCTTCTATTCCTCATCCTGCTTGCCTTCTTTCTCCCTGTAAATGATCTCTAGCATTCTCCAAGACCATATGTGTGATCCAGTGGGTGAAACAGGACGATGGCCTTTTAGAGCTGGCAGGAAAATTAGAGATCATGTAATACAGCTGCCTCATTTTACAGTTGAGGGACTGAGACTCTGAGAGCAAGGGATGCGTCTCGAGTCATATGGCCTCTCAAGTTGCAGAGTTTGAGTTGGAATCAAAGATTTCTGATTTTCAGTCCAGTGTTGTGTATACAGTCCCACCTAAGCAAAGCCATAACTTTACTTACTGTATGTTCAAGGGTTAAAGTTTTCTTTAGATGGCTCTTAGTGACCATACTTCTCTTTCTTCCCGACCTTCTGCCTTTGTGACAAAGGCGATACGCACAGCATTTTGGTTCTTTCCACCCAGGCCTTTTGGAGGTGCATTAGTTTTCCTCACGAGCATGTTCTCTCCAGACTAGAGATACAGTGGTGGGAGGGAAGGCAGCTGGAATAGACCTCTGTAAGGTTAGATTTAGGAATCAGAACACATCTCCCTTATCAAGAGATGCCAGATGTGATTTTTGGTAGAGAGCTATGAAGAGCAAATTACTACCACCAACAATACCTCTTAAATATTTCTCTCAACATGAAAAACACACAGGTACCTGTATACCGTCGGGTACAGTCACCTTTCTGAACTAGCAGAAGGCAGACAAAGCTGAAATGGTTGCCTGAAGAATTACTTATCACTTCATTAGTTATTTGGACATAAATTTATGCATTCAAAAATATAATCCAAGAAGCATTTCCTTTGGAATTTCTCTCCTAAGAAGCTGATGTTTAGCCATCGCGTGGAGAACTGGAGTTATTAAGAGTCAAAATGCTAAATTCAGATTCTAGTTCTGCTTCAAAGTGTGTGAACTTGCACAGGTCAGGTAACCCTCACATTATATTCTCATCTAAAATTTGTTACTAATACCCATGCTGCACATATTTAAGACCTCTGGAGAGAAAGTTGGAATATGAACCTTAAGAAATAAAACAACTCATAGCATCATTACTAGTACAAAGGAATGAGATACATTCAAAAGCACTTAATATAAATTAAAATATGTCAAAGCAGACAATTCTTTTTCCTATACATCCAAGGGTACATTTCCCTGGCTTTCTCTCCACAAATCCCTAGTATATTTTAAAAACTTAATCTGATATCCTGGTAGCAAGGGCCAATCCAGGTTTTGTGAGGGGTGAAACATATACAGTTTGGAGGGTACTTTTAAGGAAAAGAATACAAAATTTGATACAACACTGAATATTCATTTAGAATGAGAAGTCACAACAAAATTAAAATTTTCTAGAAACATTATAAAATTCAAAAAGTATGTGTTTTCAGTAATTTATTACCTGGCATAACTCTATAATCATATTGATTAGCTACACTTTTTGGATGCATGCTTTTTGATTACTTCTTCATATGACAACAAGTTTATATTATCAATTTCTATAAAGATAGCTCCTATGTGAGGCTTTTCTGTAGTGTGGTCAATGGCAATTTCTCTTTTATTATTGAGAGTTGGGTTGCAGAAGACATGTGACTTCATACACAGATGTTCTTGCTGTTTGCAGGACTGCTGTGGCTTAGTCCCCTACAACACAGGGGAGTTAATACATTCTAGTCCTTGTGATTTCCATTAAAATTGTGTAGAGTGTATTTGCAGTCATATTTGCTGCATTATCGTGTATATTCTCGACAGAAGAGAAAATTACATTTTGACTAGGCATCAATGAGAATTAGTGTTTACAATTTTATTTTCAGACTAGTGTCTGGCTTTGTACATTTCAAGCCTTTTTTTCCTTTCTCTATCAATGTACTTCTGATGTCAGAGGTCTCAGGAAATGGCCTTGTCGTTATGCTGTGTGGGTCCTGAATTTTGAGGTTAACTCAGCAGGTCACTTGGCACAGTTGTCTGTAGAGAGAGTTCTCAGAAACCATTCCTACACAATGACATTTAACAATAACTTCAACATGCAAAGCAATAAGGACCATATAAATATAACCCAATAAACCCCAATAAAATGTATCCTTATCTCAGTTTCCCATTAGCTGGATCCCTAAATCATCTAGGCACCTTCAGTCCATCGAAACAAGAGGAAATGAGTGTGGAACAGAAGTTGGAGTGGAAAGAGAAAGCAGTCTTAACTAACAGTGATTGAAATATCTTACTTACAGAAATTGTACAAAAAATCTGATCATATTAAGACATTACTGGTGCCTGCCCCTTGGAAAGGGCTCCTATAAGTGAGGGTCCTGAAGCTGAAGTGTCTTTGGCTTCTCAGGGACTTTGTGTCTCCCTGACAGAACCCCTTATTATGGAGCATATGCTTGCCTTACAGGTGCTGCGTCTTCATTACAAACTGCCTGTACTCATTTCCTAGGGCTATCGTAACAAATTTCCACAAACTTGGTGGCTTAAAGCAGTAGATTTTTATTCTGTCACTTCTTTCAGGCCAAAAGTTTGAAATCAAGGTATTGGCAGGGCCTCGCTCCCTCTGAAGGCTGTAGGGGAGAATCTTTCCTTGTCTCTTCCAGCTTCTGATGGCTCCAGGCCTTCCTTGGCTTACGTCTGCATAACTCCAATCTCTGCCTCTGTTTTCACATAGTCTCCTCCTTTCTGTCTGTCCTCCTCTTCTGTCTCTTCTCAGGACACTTGTCATTGGATTTAGGGCCCATCTGGATAATCCAGGATGATATCATCTCAAAGTCCTTAACTTAATACATCTGCAAAGATCCTTTTTCCAAATAAGGTTATATTCACGGGGTTAAGGGTTAAGACGTGGACATATCTTTTGAGGGGCCACCATTCAACCCACTACACTGCTCTTAACATATATCATTTGGGAACAGTCAGAATATGGGTCCTAATTAATTTATGTGAGTTAGAACCTTTATTGTTTATATATCATTGTATTATCTTCTAATTTCCTAAAATTTCATATTCATCTCTTTTCCAGATTTTAAGCCAGATAGCCTTCCAAAAACAGTTACCCAGTGTTTAGTGCCCAATTCTCCTAAATTATTCAAGGTATAAGCAGTCTTTGTTTTTATAGCTCAACATGTCATGATGTATGAAGCCAGGGCATATGAAACCTAGTGTGTATTAGAAATGGCTAATCCAATTACAAAAGCAATAGGCAGCGGCTTTGTAATGTTGTATGTTTTCATGCGACAGGATGTGGTTCCCCTGTGGAAACAGTTATTAGTAGGAGATGTAAGTGCAGACATGTTCTCTAATGGATGTTATGGAGTAGTACTATCTGTCTGGTTCCACAGAATCTGTGACTTAAGGCTACACTAAAACAAGTTTATGAGACCTGTAGGCGAGCTCAGTGGCAAGATTACAGTCAAATCTAGGGATATATTACCAGGATGAGGACACCCATGAAAAATAACAGTTGCAGAATAGTGTTAGGATGTGCTCTGATACATTCCCTTCTGACATCCTCTGAGCAATTCATCTGCATCATGATTTTACTGGACCAATCTCCCCAGCCAGGTAGAAAGGTAGAATGAGGATTATGTGTGGGCAGATGCAATAAAGAAGCATCCTTAAGATCTTTAATGCTTGGCTTTATTAACACTGTACTAATTGGCAGCTGTGGATATCTCATTTTGGTAAAGCAAAAAATTAAAAAATTAAAAATTTTTTAGAAAGATGCTTTGTTAATCTTTGTCAGACTATTTTCTCCATAATAGCCGACTTTTAAAATGTAAGCATGCTGTGCAATCATTTGTAGGTTCTGTGCACAATGAGCATAATTTGGCTGAAAGATATAGGAATCTTAGAACAGGTGGAGTTGTAAATTCCTTTATTTTTTTTTCTTTCAAGTTTTGCACCTGTACTTTATTTTTTTAAAAGATCATCAGGAATACATCAATTTTATTTTGCAGTTAGATCACATCCTTACTCCTACTCTTAAGGTTGTGTACAGCCTGAGAGCAAAAACAGTACTTACAGAGTTTCTATTTCATTTATTTATTCACTCATTTTTTTCACAAATATCTATGGAGTTTCTAATACATGCTAAATATTGTGCAGAATTTCATTTGGGGCCAAAGAAATTTTAAACAAGTTTACATACCTTGAGTAATGAACCTTTCTGAAATGGAAAAAGAGAAAATAACAAGATTCATTTGCCTTTATTCATTAAATATTTATTAAGTGCCTACTCTACTGTAGGCCCTTCTCAGGCTATGGTCGCAAATAAGACAAAATACCTGCTCTGAATCAGCTTACTCTCTGTTTGGGGAGCAAACACGGCAATCAACCTTTAAGGTGTAGCATAATAAGTCCTATCACAGAAGCGTGTACAGGGTGACATGAGAGCACAGAAAAGGGCATCATAATCAGCCTGTGGATCAAAAATGTCTTCTTGGAGGAGGCAGCATATAAGCCGAATTTGGAAGAATGCATTTGAGTTAGATCCACGAAGGAGTGGACACAGGACCTAGGCTGTGGAAGGTGCTCAGGTAAAGATTTTAGAGCAGCTTGACAACTTATTACTATGTTGAAGACTCTCAATGTAAGAAATTTCATAAATAATTCCTATAACACTCTCTAAGTTTTACAGACTTGGCTTGGTAAAGTCCAGGGATAAGATTTGCTGCCAAGAGAAATAATTAAAAGCTTTGAAGATAGAGTAATAAAGAGGAACAACCTGCTAGGTGATGCAATGGGAGTGTGGATGAGAATTAGCTCTGATAGCTATATGGTTTATAAACTTCACAATTTCTCCTTAGGGTCTGTAACCAGACAATGATGTTAGAGTCACCGTACGATGAACTTGCAAAAAGATGCACACATCAATATACATAACTCAATAAAATTGTCTGCTAAATGGGCAATGTTGGCCACAAAACAAATAAAATGAACTTTCTTAATGGTGTTTTTTCAGGGAAGCAAGTTTTTCTTAGCATCATTTCTGGAAATACATTTGTAGAGGAGAAAGGAGGATCAAATTGTGTTATGGACCTGAGGTTGGAATGTATAAAAAAATAATCCTAAAATTGTATGTGAGGTGCACATTTATGAGAAAATATAATTGTAAGAAGATCATAACAACATTTTGTTGAAATACATGGCATAGTATAAAGGAGGAAATGAAAAAGGGACAAAACAAAGCCTAGACTAATGTAATTATCAGTATACGTTTACTTCTGAGTGCTTAATTAGCCAGTGTCTGAGAAGGTTGTATAATGACTGCAAAAGAGAAGTTTGGCACACAAGTTTTGCAACTGTCATTTATGATCACTTACTTCACAGGGCTATTGGGAGGTGCAATAAATATAAGAGAAATTTCACCCTGCTATATAGCCCGGCAAAATAAGGTGCTTTAATAGGTCAAGTGAGTCAGTGCAAATCAATACAAAAATGGATGATTTGGGTTCATAGGCTGGTCAGCCAAGTTTATTTCCCAGGCATAGATCTCCCTACAAAGAAAGCAATTAATATGCTCAACAAATTAGGACAGTGCCTTTATAAGCAAGAGGGAGCACTGAAAATAGATTTCTTGTAGATTTTTACAAATCTCATCTGGTAGGTACCATTACCTGCACTTAAGACCAAATACAATTTATACCATGTTTTGTTCAACAGCAAATAATGATGAGCTTCCCATAATGAATTGTAGGAATCATACAATGCTATATTAAGGCCATTGTAAAATTCCCAGAGAGTCATAAAGGGATACCAGTCCAAATTCTGCTGCCAATTACAGTATTATCTTGAGCTATTAGGATACATCCAATTTTGTAGGTCACAGGTTTTATCGGATTCTGTCCTGCCCTAATTCAACTGTATTTTAAAATCATTTTCAGACCAATCAGATTAGACCTGAACCTATTTTGGAAATTCCAAAATAAGTGGAAACTATGCAAAAACAGAGTGCCATTGCACATCATTGGAGAAAACAATGGACTATTTGGTATAAGGTGCTGTGAAAATTGGTTGTATGTATGGAAACAAATAAACCTTTATATAACAGTAGTCCCCAAATGAGTTCAAGGTGGGTTAGCTATCTACATGTAAAATGTATACTTCAACTTTTAGCAAAAATTATATTTGTGACCAGAATTTGGGAAGAATTTTTTAAAGTATGACACAAAGAGCAATAAATAAATAGAAAAAACTGATAAATTCAACAAACATTAAATTTAAAGCCTATATTCATCAAAAAGCACCATAAATAAAAGTTAAATGATGAACCATAAACTCTGTAAAAATAGTTTTAACATATTAAGCTGACAAAGAATTAGCATCAAGAATATATATTTGTAGAACTACGTATCAAAAGGAAAATGACAACTTGTGCCAACAACAACACTTTATAAAAGATGAAATGTGTAAAATGGTGATCTTCCTTGTTCATCAGCCACAAAGGGGCAGATGAGAGTCACAATAAGATGAAAAATTCTGAAAAAATCAAGTGTTGGCAATGATGTGGAGCACCACTAATGCTCAAACTATACTACTGATATAGGTTCAATATTTTGGAGAAATTTTTGTAATTAATATAAGGTATTGCTTTAATATTTATTTATATTAATCTTAAATAAAATATTGAATACAATTAAAGGTATACATCCAGTTCTTCTCTCCTGTCTAACCCATGGGAGGATTAAATTCTCCTACTGCCTTGATGGTCAGCATAGCTGTGAATCTTGCATACGTCAATGACATGTGAGTGAAAATATGTTTTATTTGCAAGTCAAGTATGTATCTGCTATTATCCAATACTCCATGCAGTCTCTTGCTCTGCTTTAGGGACCATGTGAGTATGTGGTGATATGGAGTTACTATAAACTCACAGTACTATGAATGTTAAGCATACACCTAAAAGACAGCTCCCCTGGAGCATTACCTGGACAGAAAACTTTTGTGAGCAAGTCCTTAACTGTTGTATGTTATGTTACTGAGATTTTAGAACTATTAGTTGCTGCAGCATAACTGGCTTATCTTGACTAAATAGCCCCTATAATACAGAAGTTGTATGTTTATACAATTACCCTGTGAAAACTCGTGTATGTGTACGGAAGGAGACATGCATGAAGTTTTGGGTAGCAAATATTTTTTTTAAACATCTTTATTGGGGTATAATTGCTTTACAATGGTGTGTTAGTTTCTGCTTTATAACAAAGTGCATCAGTTATACATATACATATGTTCCCATATCTCTTCCCTCTTGCGTCTCCCTCCCTCCCGCCCTCCCTATCCCACCCCTCTAGGTGGTCAGAAAGCACCGAGCCGATATCCCTGTGCCATGCGGCTGCTTCCCACTAGCTATCTACCTTACGTTTGTTAGTGTATATATGTCCATGCCTCTCTCTCGCCCTGTCACAGCTCACCCTTCCCCCTCCCCATATCCTCAAATCTGTTCTCCAGTAGGTCTGTGTCTTTATTCTTGTCTTACTCCTAGGTTCTTCATGACATTTTTTTTTCTTAAATTCCATATATATGTGTTAGCATATGGTATTTGTCTTTCTCTTTCTGACTTACTTCACTCTGTATGACAGACCCTAGGTCTATCCACCTCATTACACATAGCTCAATTTCGTTTCTTTTTATGGCTGAGTACTATTCCATTGTATATATGTGCCACATCTTTATCCATTCATCCGATGATGGGCACTTAGGTTGTTTCCATCTCTGGGCTATTGTAAATAGAGCTGCAATGAACATTTTGGTACATGACTCTTTGCAAATATTTTTAATAGCAAAAGTTTAGAAACAATCCAAAAGTTCATGAATAGAAGGGGAAAACTGTGTTATAGACATACAATGGAATGAAGCAGTAAAAGTGCATAAATTAGAGTCACGTGTATCAATAAGGATAGATTTTAAAAGTATAATGTTAACCAAAATAAGCAAGTTGAGAAGAATACATATAGTAGCGCTCATATAGTATGATGTATACGTATAATGTATGTATACATTTATATCATTTAAACACATGCAAAACAATACTGCATATTACTTAGGAACAGATATTTGTGTTAAAATAACAAAGAAATACATACAGGTGTTAAACATCAAATTCAAGAGAGTGGCTATCTGGAAGGGACAAAAATGTGACTGAGGAGGGATTCAGCATAGGATTTAATTAGAGTGAAGATATTTTATTTATAAAGCTGTTTGGAAGGCATATAGGGAGTTGTTTTATTCTCTATAACTTTTGCATATCTTAATACTCTTGGTAATAAAAATACTAACAATTTACATAAATATAAGATATGCAGGCAACTATAGACTATCTTGTAGAGTGAGCTGTGTACTATGGTCTGATTTTTTAATTTAATTTTATTTTATTATTTTATTTTTTTTTGCGGTATGTGGGCCTCTCACTGTTGTGGCCTCTCCCGTTGCGGAGCACAGGCCCCGGACGCGCAGGCTTAGTGGCCATGGCTCACGGGCCCAGCCTCTCCACGGCATGTGGGATCCTCCTGGACCGGGGCACAAACCCGTGTCCCCTGCATCGGCAGGCGGACTCTCAACCACTGTGCCACCAGGGAAGCCCTGATTTTTTTAAAAATGAAGAAATTTTAGGAGATAAATATACCCCAAATAAGAAAGACCCAAATATAAAGATATTCATTGGAAAATTCATATGAAAAGCACTCCCAAATTCTGTTAATTAGCAGTATGTAGAAATGTAAACATAAATCAAGAAAGTCTGTGAGATTTTTAAAAGAGTAAGAGGCATCAATTGGCTTTCAAATATGTGGATGTAATCCATATGTATTAATCTGCATAGGTGAGCTGATACAAAAAGTAATCCCCCCAAATTTCAGTGGCTCAATTCAATAGAAATGAATTTCTTCCTGACGTAGCATTAATTTGGGTGTATGGCAAATAGACTTCTAAGAAGTAATTCACAAGTGTCTTCCATCTTATGGCTCTGGCTCTTCCATGGCCTCCTGAGTCCTTTTCTTTCAGCCAGAGGGATGGAGGAAGCATTCAGGGTCACACAGGGAAATTTTAGCGATCAGCCCTGAAGGTTGCATACACTTTCGTCATATTCCAATCACCCAATATTAGAAATATAGTCACATCTGACTTTAAAGGAGGCTTAAAATCAAATCTAAGGGGAGAGTGAAGTGAGTTTGGGGCTTGCAGAACCAGCCTTAGTCACACCGTTTTTAATATAAATGGTGACATTGGATTATAAACAAAGGGCTGGGTTCTTTTATTTTGTTTTGTTTTGAACTTCTTATTTAAATATAGATATTAACACATTGTATAGAATTGCTATGTAATTTAACACTTGTTTATCATTAAACTAGTACCTCAGGTTTTATATTCTTTCCAAAAGGCTAAGTTTATTAACCTATGCATGTAAATAAGTTTGTATTATTATGTACATAACCTAGAAAATTATGCTTACTACTTTCTGCCTCTGTACCTCACAGATAACTGTTTGTTTACTCATTCTGATGTATTCAAGATAACCTGACTGAAATACGATTTTGCATTTACAAATCTGCCTCAATATATGTTGATTTCTCCATCAATTATGCCTAATCTGTACTTCAATTATAAACAATGCTTTTCAATATGTTATATATTTGATTTCAAAGTGTTAATATCATATAGCTCTGAAATCAGAATGGAAAACTGAATAGTACTAGGGAAATAAGAGATGTTGTTAGTTTATACTCTTCCCATTAAAAATTTGCAATTAGATTCTCAAAACAATCCTTTAAAAATTTTTGAATTGTTGTCTGGGTTAGTAGTGGGCACTATAGAGGTCTTCTCTTTTGATGAGTCACAGAGTAAATAAAATGAGATTTATGTAGGCAGCCAATTGCTGCCTACATGAGTCAATCAGTTCTTTTCATATTATTCCTGCTATGTTTTCATCTAGTTGTTTTTATGGTATGTAACAAGAAATTTTAGACTCTGAACTCTTTCTACAGTTCTACATATTTAAGGTTTTAGCTATTTAAGGTATTACAATTACTACAACTCTTTTCATAAAGCTGCAGAGCCATAATTTCCTGCTTGTTGATGGGCTCCATCACAGGTGGCCAAGGTCAAAGTATTGTTCAGAGCACCTCAATAGCAAAGAGAGCTTCTTAAACAGATGGGTCTCCTTCAGGGGAAAGCCTCTTTATCCCCATGTGGCCATCAAGAACTTTTACTAAAATAGACAGGACTGTACAAACGTATGGATGCCAGGGCGGGAAAGGGGAGGTGGTGGTATGAATTGGGAGATTGGGATTGATATATATACACTGTCAGTACCATGCATGAAATAGATAACTAATGAGAACCTACTGTGTAGCTCAGGGAACTCTACTCAATGCTCTGTGGTGACCTAAATAGGAAGGAAATCCAAAAAAGAGTGGATATATGTATATGTATAGCCGATTCACTTTTCTGTGCAATAAAAACTAACACAATATTGTAAAGCAACTATCCTCCAATAACAATTAAAAATAAAATAAATTGTATGAAACACATGTCATATACTATACTATGAAGGTAGATTCTGCATTTTATCATCACTAGCCAAGATTTATTGCATCCTTATTGAGTATCTGACACTAAAATAAACATTACATGGAGTAAGGCTAGAGTCCTGGAGAAGCTGTCTGGGGTCCTCTGTCACTTCTCTTTGTGGCAGAGTGTGTCTTTGATTTTGATGCCTGCAAATTTGCTCACAGTCCTGTCTACTTTAGTAAAAGGGCTGGAGTCTGATCATCAGTGATAGATCATCCAACAAGCAGAATTAGTATGAGCTAGAACGCTAGTCAATCAGAGCCAATAAAGGTATTCTTTGAAAGAATTAGATAAACTATCAAATATGTCATCATGGGAAAATAACTTTATTTTTTAATACATATTTTGTATGTCAGGATGGTTTGATTATTAATACCTTGGAAATGCACCATCAATTATCTTTTTAAAGCTTATGCCTTTGAAGAAATGTACCCCTACTTTAAACCTGTCTGGGCTGGACAATTATGAGGGGGCAGTGCTAATCAGCTGTGGAATGGAGGGCTGTAATAGGGCATCCAGCACATTAAGCAGAGAGAGACAGCAGAATGGGCAGGATGACAGCAGGGCGTTTTGCATTTGGAGTTATAAAATTTAGACCAGGTCTTAGTGCTGACTTTATTAGTCATGGAATTGTAAAGAAATTGCATCTATCTGTATAAAATTTACTCCATGATACAATGAGGGGATGGGACTAAATATCTTTGAGACTCTTTCCAGTGTTAAAGACAGTCTGGCTGTCTAAGTTAGGCACTCTAACTATAATCTTTCCCAGATTACAAACAGCAATTCAATAAAATGTGGTTCTTTCTAAGCAAAGCCAGTGGACAGCTAGCAGGTCCAATGGGCAGATAGCACTTAAAAGGCTTTGTGCATGGTTGACTTAGTTACTTTTTTAGGGCATGCAATGAAGAAAGGACAAGAATTTTTTAGTTGCATCTGCATGTAACTATAGTAGCACATTTCAAAATTTCTGGAACCTTTTTCCATTTCACATTTCTTAAACATTTTTTTGTGATTTCTTTTTCTCAATAACAGTGTATCATCAACATATATATTTTGTTTATTTTTGATTCCTCCCACTTGAGTGGAGGGTCATAGAAGGCAGACATTTTGCCTGTTTTCTTAATGTTGTATTTCCAATATTTAGAACAGCACCTGGCACGTAATAGAATATTCACTAAATATTTGTTGAGTGAGCACACACAATATGAAGTTATGGAGACTTTAGAATCATCAGGAGAGTTTCTAATGAGGCAAAGATGAAATTTTTGCAGTTTGGATATGAAGAGCTTTTTGAGAACAGTAAACTGAGTGTTGGCATTGCTTTTCTAACTCACTGAAAGTAAATCAGGACTGCAGAAGGACATTTTATTGGGTGGGGCAATTTTTCATACGGTTGAAATTTTTTAAACCTCTGAAATAAAAAATTGTCATAAAAGACAGATAAACATCACATGAAATTCTTTCAATAGAGACTATGCTAACAATATGTAAAGAGGAGGTTAACAGAGTTTTATTTTTAAGTTTCAGGCAGAATTCTCATGAGGATTCTAATTTAATTCAAAAGTAGCAAAAACAAACAATTCTTAATCCTCTCAGTGTAAAGTACGGTAACAGTACACACAAATCTCCATGTCTCCTACTTCAAATTTGTTTATTTATTTATTTTAGGCTGCTTTTGTTCTTCGTTGCGTTGCACGGCTTTCTCTAGTTGTGGCGGCTTTCTCTAGTTGTGGCGAGCGGGGCCTACTTGCGTTGGGGTGCACGGGCTTCTCATTACGGTGACTTCTCTTGTTGTGGAACATGGGCTCTAGGCATGTGGGCTTCAGTATCTGTGGCATGTGGGCTCAGTAGTTGTGGCTTACAGGCTCTAGAGCACAGGCTCAGTAGTTGTGGTGAACGAGCCTTATGGGATCCACAGTTGCTCCGTGGCATGTGGGATCTTCTCGGACCAGGCCTCGAACCCGTGTCCCCTGCATTGGCAGATGAATTCCTAACCACTGCACCACCAGGGAAGCCCTCCATGTCCCCTACTTCAAATCAACATCTAATTATCAATATTTATGTATTATTACAAGTTCTCATATAACTCTAGACCACTATTTAATCATGATGGATTGTGATAGCAGCATCATTTGTGGTGCAGGCTCTGATCTGCTGTGATTCCTCTGCAAAATTATTATGATGAATCACACTTGTCAATGGTTTTTGAATGAGACAAATCCAAAACTAATTTGCTATCTGCAATCCAGATGTAATTGGCTATGTGTCATAAATCTTCCATGAAAATATTGTTCAGTTCCATTTCTGTCAACAAACAAAAGTGTTCTTCATAGCTCACTCCCCAAGAAAAACAATAAAGTATAATTAGAAGGGAAGGGAGAAAGTGCATAGTTGACTTTAATGTAAAAAACAGAAAATGCCTTGAGCAAATTGGCTGCACAAATGAATCTCTCATCAAAATCATTGTAAATTGCATCTCTCCATTTTTGGTCCAGGGACTCACTACCTTAATTTAGCCATAAATTATTTTATCTTTGTGCTAAATTGTGGAAATTAAACAGTGCTTATAGAGTGCTCTGAAATTTGAAAACTATATTTATTCATATTGAAATAGATGAAAGTTCAGTTACAAAATATTGAGGGGGCAAAGGTGGAATTCATAATTGCAGTACAGTGAACATAAGATTTAAACAATTTTTGTTTTATTCACTGGAGGGAGTCTTGAGTATTAATTAACTATGATACAAACAAAACATACACTATAGTTTCAAACCATATAGAGTCCAGAAAGCTTTGTACCGGGACATACCAACTACAGCAGCACTGACTCTGGGGAGTGTGTGTGTGTGTGTGTGTGTGTGTGTGTGTGTGTGTGTGTGTGTGTGAGATATAAAAATGGTATCCTTGTTTGAAATGGGAAGTAGTTGAGAAATTCTGCATGAGTATAAGCCTATCATTCTTTTGTTTTTAATGATTTAAAGTGTTTTTTTTCCTCAGTAGTGCATCAATAACCTCTTCCTGCTATGTATGAAACACAGAACTCTTCATTGTGCAGATTTCCAGTATCAGTATAATACATCTTTTCCAAATATAAGAAAGAAAGCATTTTGGCCAAAGTTCAGAAAGTGTAAATAGACCCCTCCTCAGAAGAAAATAAAATCTTCTCTGAGATGAAAAATATCTAATCACAAATCTCATTTCTTTTCTCCATAGCACATTCCTTTGTGCTATTCTTCATCTAATCCTTACTTCTAAACTAACCTCACATAATAACATCATTAATAATACTTAGCACTTATACAGTGCATTACATTTTCAAAGTACTGAACAAATGTTAAAAATTTGATGTACATTGAAAAAAGTCAACAAAAGTATAGAACTTCCAAATTCTTATGAGATGAGCAAAAATACTTAATTATTAATTTTTGGATGATGTGGTTTAATCTATTTTTAAAAGTATTTCTTACCTTGTCATATAAGAGGAATAATGTTCACAGTGAGGAAGTATATGAGCCTGTAACTGGTTTTTACAAATGATTAAATGCTGAGGTTGAAGCTGAGGCTTTTGATAACTGCTAGAGCCATTTATGACCTCATATACTACTCCACTGTGGAACATTAGGTCTTAAATAACATCAACCATGTGCTTTTACTGAAAAGAGGAGAAATAAAAATAAAAGTCCCTTTCAGATGAAGACAAAATACATGCAGAGAACCCTATAGAAATGTCATAAATATACATGAGTAAAATTAAATTTAGTGAAGGTTCTGTAATAGATTTAGGAACCAGGGTATCACTTGACACCTGTCTGGGTAGCCTTTGGATAGAAAACTTATGAAGGGATATTTCTGTTATCTATGGTTATAAAAAGTGCACTGGGTTTATAATTGGTCCTGGCATTAGTCACTGCTATACAGAGGACTCAAACCTCCACACAAACTGACTTGACACAGTGATCATCTGCTTACGTTGAACATGGTCTCTCTAAATGGACAATTTGTGAAAAATCACATCTAAATATACTATTGGATTGACAATGTCATGCTTAAGATATACTTGGTGGGAGCCATCTGGTGTGCAAATGTGGCCAGAGGGGTACTAGGCTTTAAGGGTACAAACTTGTAACAAACAGTAAGTAAGCAACAGAGATCGAATGCACAGTATGATGGATATAGACAATAATTTGGTACTATAATTATGTAATGTGATAAATATCACCACATCAGCAGTCATAATATGTAAATATATGAAAATAACATGCTGTGTACACTTTAAACTTATACAATATGACACATTAAATTTATTCAATAAAAAGGGGGAAAAACCTTAAAGAAAACCATCTGAAAACTGTCTATATTGCTTTAGACTGTATCGAACAGAATGCAAAGATTATTGCTTCTTAGGTTGCCACTTAAAATATATTCATTGAATACCAAAATTGTAATTGTGAGGAGAGGAGAGTACAAATTCAGGGTTGAGAAAATGCATTTAAGTTAAGAAATCAACTAAAAACAATCACATACGTTTATAGATTGCTATATATAAAGCTCCTAGTAACCACAAATCAAAAATCTATAATATACACACATAAAAGAAAAAGGAATCCAAATATAAGACTAAGGATAGTCATCAAATGACAAGAGAAGAGAACAAAAGATGAAGAAATGAACAGGAGAGAACTATAGAGGCAAATCCAAAACAATGAACAAAATAGCAATAAGAACATACATATCAATAATTACTTTATATGTAAATGAACTAAATGCTCCAATCAAAAGACATAGAGTGGCTGAATGGACACAAAAACAAGACCTGTATATATGCTGCCTACAAGAGACTCCCTTCAGACCTAAAGATGCACAGACTGAACAGTAAGGGATGGAAAAAGATATTTCATGAAAATGAAAATCAAAAGGAAGCTGGGGTAGCAATACTTACATCAGACAAAATAGACTTTAAAAGAAAGACTGTTATAAGAGACAAAGAAGGACATTACATAATGATCAAGGGATCAATTCAAGAGGAAGATATAAGAATTATAAATATATATGCACCCAACATAGGAGCACCTAAACACATAAAGCAAATATTAACACACATAAAGGGAGAAATCGACAGTAACAAAATAATGGTCGAGGACTTCAGCATCCCACTTATATCAATGGATAGATTATCCAGATAGAAAATCAAACAGGAAACATTGACCTTAAATGATACATTAGACCAGATGGACTTAATAGATGTATCAATATATAGAACATTCCATCCAAAAGCAGCAGAAGACACATTCTTTTCAAGTGCACATGAAACATTTTCTAGGATAGATAACATGCTAGGCCACAAAACAAGCCTCAGTAAATTTAAGAAAATTAAAATCATATCAAGCATTTTTTCCAATCACAATGCTATGAGACTAGAAATCGACTACAAGAAAATATTACAAAAAACACAAACACATGGAGGCTAAACAATATGCTACTAAACAACCAGTGGATCAGTGAAGAAATCAAAGATAAAATTTAAGAAAACCTGGAGACAAATGAAAATGATAACATAATGATCCAAAATCTATAGAACATAGCAAAAGTAGCTCTAAGAAGGAAGTTTATAGTGATACAAGATTCCCTCAGGAAACAAGAAAAATCTCCATTAACCCACCTAACATTACACCTAAAGGAGCTACAAAAGAAGAGCAAACAAAACCCAAAGTTAGTAGAAGGAAAGATATTATAAAGATCAGAGCAGAAATAAATGAAATAGAGAGTAAAATACAGTAGTAAAGATCAGTGAAACTAAGAGCTGGTTCTTTGAAAAGGTAAACAAAATTGATAAACCTTTAGCCAGACTCATCAAGAAAAAAGAGAGGACTGAAATCAATAAAATCAGAAATTAAAAAGGAGAAGTTATGGGCTTCCCTGGTGGCGCAGTGGTTGAGAGTCCCCCTGCTGATGCAGGGGACACGGGTTCGTGCCCCGGTCCGGGAAGATCCCACATGCCGTGGAGCGGCTGGGCCCATGAGCCATGACCGCTGAGCCTGCACGTCTGGAGCCTGTGCTCTGCAACAGGAGAGGCCACAACAGTGAGAGGCCCGCGTACTGCAAAAAAAAAAAGAGAAGTTACAACTGACACCACGGAAATACAAAGGATCATAGGAGACTACTAAGAAAAACTATATGCCAATGAAATGGACAACCTAGAAGAAATGGACAAATTCCTAGAGATGTACAATTTCCCAAGACTGAATCAGCAACCAGGAAGAAATAGAAAATATGAATAGAGCAATTACCAGTAATGAAACTGAATCAGTAATAAAAAAAACCCAGGCAAACAAACAAACAAAATAACTCAACAAAAGTCCAGGACCAGTTGGCTTCACAGGTGAATTCTGTCAAACATTTAGAAAGGAGTTAACACCTATCCTCAAGCTGTTCCAAAAAAATTGCATTGGAAGGAATGCTTCTGAACTCATTCTATAAGGCCAGAATCACCCTGATATTAAAACCAGACAGATATATCACAAAAAAGAAAATTACAGGCCAATATTACTGATGAACATAGATGTGAAAATCCTCAACAAAATATAAGCAAACTGAATCCAGCAATACATTAAAAGGATCATACACCATGATCAAGTGAGCTTTATCCCAGGGATTCAAGAATGGTTCAATATCCACACATCAATTAATGTGATACATCACACTAATAAACTGAAGAATAAAAATTATATGATCATTTCAACGGGTGCAGAAAAAGCTTTTGACAAAATTCAACATCCACTTATGCTAAAAACTCTCCAGAAAGTGGGCATAGAGAGAACATACCGCAACATAATAAGCATCACATATGACAAGCCCACAGCTAATATCGTACTCAATGTTGAAAAACTGAATGCATTTCCTCTAAGCTCAGGAACAAGACTGGGATGCCCACTCTTATCATGTTTATTCAACATAGCATTGGAAGTACTAGTCACTTTGGATGAGGCCAGATCCTGGTGCAGCTGGCCACATGGCCTGGTGTGTTCCAGGGCTGGTGCCAGCCTACTAGTGGGCAGGGCCAGGTCCTGGGGCAGCTAGCTGTGGGGTTCAAGGGTCCCAGGGCTGAATTTGGCCTACTGGTGGATGAGTGAGCCCCCAGTGCTAATAGGCTAGAGAGAGAATTTCTGCACCAGTGTCATCATGTTAGAGCAAGCTCACAAAAATGGTTGCTGCCAATATCTATATCTCCAGGAGGAGACTCATTTGCCTCCTATCTCTCCCAGAGGCTCTACAAGATCAGCAAGTGGGTCTGACCCAGGCTCCTTTCAAATTACTGCCTCTGTGCTGGGAGTCTTATGTGAAATTTTGCTTGAACCCGTTAAGAGTGGAGTCTCTGCTTCCAACAGCCTTCTGGCTGTCCCATATGCAAGCCTTGCTAGCCTTCAAAGTCAGAGGTTCTGGGGGTTCATCTTCCTGGTGCAGGACCCCTGGATTGGGAAGCCCAGTGAGTTACTTGCATCCCTCATTCCTTGTAGAGAACCTTTGTAATTGTGATTATCTTCCTGTTTGTGTGTCAGCTAACCTGGGGGTATGGGTCTTGACTATACCACATCTTTTCCCCTCCCACCTATCTTGGTGTGATTCCTTATTTACATCTTTAGTTGTGTAAAGTCTTTTCTGCTCGTCTTCAGGTCATCTCATAGATAGCTTCTCTATTAATAGCTGTAATTTTGGTGTGCACCTGGGAGGAGGTGAGCTCAGGGTATTCCTACTTCCCCATCTTGGCCCCAATATCAGTCTCTTACTTTTAAGTAAGAATTTTTCTGCAGTAAAAATTTAAGGATAGGGGCTTCCCTGGTGGCGCAGTGGTTGAGAGTCCGCCTGCCGATTCAGGGGACACGGGTTCGTGCCCCTGTCTGGGAGGATCCCGCATGACGTGGAGTGGCTGGGCCCGTGAGCCATGGCCGCTGAGCCTGCGCGTCCGGAGCCTGTGCTCCGCAACGGGAGAGGCCACAGTGGTGAGAGGCCCGCGTACCGCAAAAAAAAAAAAAAAAAATTTAAGGATATAAATTTGATTCCACAGGCAGACGTCCAAAAATAATTGGTATTCTAGTTAACATTAACTCCATTTTACAGATAATTTTTTAGGTGGCTCTGCTTAATAGTGCAAATGGCAATTTCATACAGATGTTCACCACTTCTCTGTATCTCAGTAGGATCCAATTGTGATATGTGTACCTGTAAGTATTTTCCCCAGAACAGTAAGTTCCTGCTTTTCAAACATGTGCACAGTAAATATAGTGCATGGGGAAGAATTTGGTCAAGTAGAAAGTTAATTAACCCATGATATGCCTTCCTGATGTAACAGCGGAGTACAGTATAACCTGAGAGTGGCATTCATTCATTCATCTTTTAATAGATGTTTTTGGCATTTGATGTGTGGAATCACTTTATTGTTTTACCACAAAGTCTCCTAACAATAATACATAACCTCATTGGCCCACATCAATAAGCCTTTATTAAATTTATACTTCTAAGGAGGTTGGCAGGTGGCTCTGCTAATTTGGGGGAATTCAATTCCATTTTGGGGTATAGCAGGCTGTTAGATGATCTGGAAAATCTTCAGCTGGAATGGCTGGGTCTGCTTTGCTCAGCTCCACATGTTTATCATCTTCTTGCAGGCTGGCCTGTACGTGTCCTTCTTATGTTGATTGAAGAGGTTTATGTCAAGGGCAAGTATAGTTGTACTAGACCATTCCAAGCTTCTGTTTGCATCATGTTTACTAACAACTCATTGACCAAGGCATGAGACATGACCAAACCCAAGTGGGGGGGGGGGGGTGGAATTATATCAATCCTTCTTCCACCTACCTTGGGAAGGTTTGAAAAGTTATATGGCAGAATATGTGGTTACAGGGAGAGATAAATGATTGAGTCCATTAATCTAAGTTAGTACAATCTTCACTCATAGTTAAAATTATTTAACAACCTCTAACATGTAACATTTGCTCAACTCTATTCCACTAAGACCCTGAAATATCACGTAGTCATAGCATTAGTCTCACATAGTCCAAAACCTTATAATCATCAACAGGTTTAAATGTGGGTCCTCTTGATTTGGAGAACTATGAAATAAAAAGACAAATTGCCTCCAAACACTCAAACTTTGTGGCTTATTATATCTTAAAAATGGGCTCTGTAATACTTCTGGTGGGACCCAACCACTGTATTGTAAGTAAGCTAAGTCCCTGTATGGGAGGACTATGTGAAGAAGATATTACACTCAGTAGATCCAGCTAAGGTCCTGAGCAGCATCTATCACCAGACATATTAGTGAATAAGCCTTCAGATAATTATAACCCCTGGCTTTTAAGTCCTCTAGCTGAGGTTACAGAGATTGTTGAGTAGAGAGAAGCTTGCCTCACTATTTCTTGTCCAAATTCTTGAACCACAATATCCGTGGACATAATAAAGGTTGGTTTTGTGCCACTCAGATAGGGAGAGGAAAATTACAAAAACACTTTTACTTGAATAAAGAAAAACAGGAGGCACTAATCAGTCCATATCAATTCTGAAATTCTTCTAGGCAAAATGTTGCCAAATTTTCATACCCTGGAATGGAGTTTGTTCCTTGATTAAGCCCTGGTTCTGTAATATGGGAATAACTAAGTCCCTTTAAAATAAACTGGTGGTGCTTTTGCAAGTACAGCTATCTTGAAAACTCTGTGGGCTTTCTATGTTTCAGATTTGAGTTCACCACATGCACTACAAGCTGCATCCCAATTGTTTTTGAGACATGCCTATCTCTCTAGACTTAATTATTGATAATTTTGACGTGTCAAGTTGCTCTGAGACAACAACATTAAGATTCCCAGGAGTCCATTTGTCCAACTGGGAAGGTCTACTAGGCAACAATTCAATCCTTTAAGAGGTCTTAACATGTGGATAACAAAGTTATGGTTACCAAGGAGGAAAGGGAGAGGGGAGGGATAAATTAGGAGTATGAGAGTAACAGACACAAACTACTTTACATAAAATAGATAAGCAACAAGGATTTACTTTATTGCACAGGGAACTATATTTAATATCTTGTAATAACCTGTAATGGAAAATAACCTGAAAAAATATATATAACTGAATCACTTTGATGTACACCTGAAACTAACACAATATTGTAAATCAACTATACTTCAATTAAAAAAAGGAAAGAGGACTTAAAAGATCTCAAAGACCCTTGATCCTGAAGCAATGTATTAATAAGAGAATCTTTTCCTTGGTTGAGAGGCTGGGAATGTGAATGTTTTTAATTTCTATGCTAACGATTTCCAAAATTCCTGAGCTCTCCACATTCATGGTGCTGGGACACTGGCCAGTTCTTTAATCTACATTTTTCTAGTAGAACCTTACCATGAACAGCTAAATGCAACCAGATGTTTTCAGTAGTCTCCTTGGATATCTTGTGAGTCAAATCCCAAAGTTCATTTGGGTATACTTTTTAACTTTTACGTGACATGTGACAGTTTTACTAAATGTGGCACAACTTCATAGCACTGGTCACTATATTTCACTTTTCCTGTTACAGTTCTCTTCCAGTCTTTCCAGTCTCTTCTAATGGTATCCTTACTACCTATCTCCTGGTCCCCAAATCAATGGATCACATTTTTGTTGCAGCAGCACTCCATTTCCAGTACTTCTTTTTTTTCATCAGCTATCTGTAGCCTTTAAAATGATGCGTAACAAGTGACCACAAAAGTGTGACAAACAACCTTAAGAATTTTTATTACACGAATGGAATACTACTTGCAGCAACTCTGCTGATTATGCCTGGGTGTTAACTCATTATCAGATGATTTAGCATGGTCTTATCTGAGACAATTGGGAAAACCCAGCTATGCTCCTTATGTCTCCTATCCTTTATCAGGCTAGCCCAGGTATGTCCTTTCATGGCAGTAATAGAGGGCAAGTGTGAGAATGAACCCAATTGTCCATTTTAATCTTTTCTTTGCATTATATTTGTTAATATATCATTAACTAAAGCAATACATGGCTGACCCCAGGGGTAGAAATTGTGTCTATTCCTGTGTCTGTGGGAGAGTATTGCAAAGTTACATAGCAAAGAATGTAGATACAAGGAGGGGCAAACTCTTGGGGCCATCTCTGCAATCTACCAATTCTAGATCTTCTGACTCTAGACTTCCCATTCTTATGCACAAGACCAATAAACATTGTCAGTTACTTTAGTTTATATTTTATTGGAATGGTATAAGTGTTTCACTTCAGATTTCACAGTGCTTATAACTTATCTTGTACATTTAAAAATACTAATTAAAGCAAAATTTTCCTTTTGAGGAAAGTGTCTTTTATTTTCTTGGTTAACAGTTAAGGAAACCTCAGTAGAGAGTTTAAGACACTTGCTAAATTTTCTTCCCTTCAGGGACAAACAGTTAATGGTTTTCACATTGGTTCCAGTTGTCAATTAGAATATTTGTTTCTGCAATTAAACCATACTATCTAGTAGCACAGTTTATTTGATTTGAGGGGACTTGTCCCCTAAGTCTTTTTTTTTTAATGTTTATTTATTTATTTTTCTTATTAGTCATCCATTTTATACACATCAGTGTATACATGTCAATCCCAACCTCCCAATTCATCACACGACACCCCCCACCCCCCACCGCTTACCACCTTTCGTGTCCATACGTTTGTTCTCTACATCTGTGTCTCAAGTTATGCTCTGCAAACCGGTTCATCTGTACCATTTTCTACGTTCCACATAATATGTGTTAATATATGTTATTTGTTTTTCTCTTTCTGACTTCCTTCACTCTCTATGATAGTCTCTAGATGTATCCACGTCTCTACAAATGACCCAGTTTCGTTCCTTTTTATGGCTGAGTAATATTCCATTGTATATATGTACCACATCTTCTTTATACATTCATCTGTTGTTGGGCAGTTAGGTTCGTTCCATGATCTGGCTATTGTAAATAGTGCTGCAATGAACATTGGGGTGCATGTGTCTTTTTGAATTATGGGTTCCTCTGGTATATGCCCAGTAGTGGGATTGCTGGGTCATATGTTAATTCTATTTTTAGTTCTTTAAGAAACCTCCATATGTTCTCCATAGTGGCTGTATCAATTTACATTCCCACCAACAGTGCAAGAGGGTTGCCTTTTCTCCACACCCTCTCCAGCATTTGCTGTTTGTAGATTTTCTAATGATGCCCATTCTAACTGGTGTGAGGTGATACCTCATTGTAATTTTGATTTGCATTTCTCTAATGATTCGTGATGTTGAGCAGCTTTTCATGTGTTTCTTGGCAATCTGTATGTCTTCTTTGGAGAAATGTCTATTTAGGTCTTCTGCCCATTTTTGGATTGGCTTGTTTGTTTTTTTAATATTGAGCTGCATGAACTGTTTTTATATTTTGGAGATTAATCCTTTGTCCTATGATTCATTGGCAAATATTTTCTCCCATTCTGAGGGTTGTCTTTTCATCTTTTTTATGGTTTTCTTTGCTGTGCAAAAGCTTTTAAGTTTCATTAGGTCCCATTTGTTTATTTTTGTTTTTATTTCCATTACTCTAGGAGGTGGATCAAGAAAGATCTTGCTGTGATTTATGTCAAAGTGTGTTCTTCCTATGTTTTCCTCTAATAATTTGATAGTGCCCGGTCTTACATTTAGGTCTCTAATCCATTTTGAGTTTATTTTTGTGTATGGTACTAGGGAGTATTCTAATTTCATTCTTTTACATGTAGCTGTCCAGTTTTACCAGCACCACTTATTGAAGAGACTGTCTTTTCTCCATTGTATGTCCTTGCCACCTTTGTCATAGATTAGTTGACCATAGGTGTGTGGGTTTATTTCTGGGCTTTCTATCCTGTTCCATTGATTTATATTTCTGTCGTTGTGCCAGTACCATATTGTCTTGATTACTGTAGCTTTGAAGTCAAGGAGTCTGATTCCTCCAGCTCCGTTTTATCCCCTCAAGACTGCTTTGGCTATTCAGGGTCTTCTGTGTCTCCATACAAATTTTAAGATTTTTTGTTCTAGTTCTATAAAAAATGCCATTGGTAATTTGATAGGGATTGCACTGAATCTGTAGATTGCTTTGGGTAGTATAGTCATTTTCACAATATTAATTCTTCCAATCCAAGAACATGGTATATCTATCCATCTCTTGCTATCATCTTTAATTTCTTTCATCAGTGTCTTATAATTTTCTTCATACAGGTCTTTTGTCTCCCTAGTAGGTTTATTCCTAGGTATTTTATTCTTTTGGTTGTAGAGGTAAATGGGAGTGTTTCCTTAATTTCCCTTTCAAATTTTTCATCATTAGTATATAGGAATGCAAGAGATTTCTGTGCATTAACTTTGTATCCTGCAACTTTACCAAATTCATTGATTAGCTCTAGTAGTCTTCTGGTGGCATCTTTAGGATTCTCTATGTATAGTATCATGTCATCCAGCAAACAGTGACAGTTTTACTTCTTCTTTTCCAATTTGTATTCCTTTTATTTCTTTTTCTTCCCTGATTGCCGTGGCTAGGACTTCCTTAATATGTTGAATAATAGTGGCAAAAGTGGACATCCTTGTCTTGTTCCTGATCTTAGAGGAAATGCTTTCAGTTTTTCACCATTGAGAATGATGTTTGCTGTGGGTTTGTCATATATGGCCTTTATTATGTTGAGATAGGTTCCCTCTATGCCCACTTTCTGGAGAGATTTTATCATAAATGGGTGTTGAATTTTGTTGAAAGCTTTTTCTGCATCTATTGAGATGATCATATGGTTTTTAATCTTCAATTTGTTAATATGGTATATCACATTGATTGATTTGCATATATTTTAGAATCCTTGCATCCCTGGGATAAATCCCACTTACTCATGGTATATGATCCTTTTAATGTGTCATTGGATTTTGTTTGCTAGTATTTTCTTGAGGATTTTTGCATCTGTATTCATCAGTGATATTGGTCTGTAGTTTTCTTTTATTTTTATAGTATCTTTGTCTGGTTTTGGTATCATGGTGATGGTGGCCTCATAGAATGAGTTTGGAAGTCTTCCTTCCTCTGCAATTTTTTGGAAGCGTTTGAGAAGGATGGGTGTTAGCTCTTTTCTAAATGTTTGATAGAATTCACTTGTGAAGCCATCTGGTCCTGGACTTGAACCAATTTCCTTCCTTATGTCTTTCACAGATATATTTTATTTTCTCATACATTAAGTGTTTCAATGAGATTTTCCTAATGAGGACATACTCAGACTGTATTTTTCCAACACCATAAACAGGATTAAATATATTTCCACATGAATAATGAATGATTGTATATGCTTTGATCATTCAAGATTTTCTTGAAGAATAAACTATATTGTCATATGTAACCATTAGCAGAAGTATAGATGACCAGAAGGATAATCACTAGTTGTTACCAAAGCTGTCATATAAGAAACCACACCCCTGACATAAAAGTCCAGTTTATTTTTTTTAAACATATTGCAGTACAGTTTTATGGAAACATTTTAGCCTTTTGTGGTCCTTTATTTCCCAAAGTAGTAAAGGAAAATTAACTAATATCTGAGGACAAGAATGTAACATTTTTGTGACCTTCAGCCCCAAGAGCAAAACCCGTTAGTAGCTATAGACTTTTCTCTGCAGCAATGAGCTAGTGTATAATCAATTTATATTCATCTAACACTGTATATCAAGGTGGAAAATCTTGCTGTGTCTGTGCTTCTGTTTCCTATGAGAGCTAGTACCAGGCTCTACATTAAGTCTTAAGAGATTAGACGCAAACTGGAGTCTCAATGGTTATATAACAATTCTTTGTATCTGACCTCAATCACCTTCTTAACAATCTCTGAGCAATAAACATTTAGTTTAATCCGTAGTTTTCCTCTGGATGAAACAACCTAATCATTAAAACTTCCGATACTTTAAACAAATTAATATTAATAATAGGCAATGTATTTGCCTAATGTTTTCAGTTGTCTCTCTTTCCTTCTCCCTTCCTTCCTTCCTTCCTTCCTTCCTTCCTTCCTTCCTTCCTTCCTTCCTTCCTTCCTTCCTTCCTTCCTTCCTCTCTGCTGAGCTCTCTGTTATTTTTCTTATTCCCCTCTCTTATTTTTCTCTGTTGTATTTTCAAAAACTAGTTTTCTTTGGAGTACGGAGACTTTTAGATATTGAGAAATGTCTCATGTGGTCTTTTTTTTTTTTTCATGGAAAGGCATTTTATTTTAAATATAGCAGTGTATACATGTCAATCCCAAACTCCCATTCTATCCCTCACCCCCACCCTTCCCCCTGGTAACCATAAGTTCATTCTCTAAGTTTGTTAATCTGTTTCTGTTTTGTAAATAAGCTCATTTGTATCATTTTTTTTAAGATTCTGCATATAAGTGATATCATATGATATTTGTCTTTCTCTGACTTCACTTAGTATGATAATCTTTAGGTCTATCCATGTTGCTGCAAATGGCATTATTTCATTCTTTTTAATGGCTGAGTAATATTCCATTGTATATATGTACTACACCTTTTTTATCCATTCATCTGTTGGTGGACATTTAGGTTGCTTCCATGTCCTGGCTATTGTAAACAGTGCTGCACTGAACATTGTAATGAACATTGCATGTATCCTTTCGAGCCATGTTTTTCTCCAGATATATGCCCAAGAGTGGGATTGCTTGATCGTATGGTAGCTCTATTTTTAGTATTTTAAGGAACCTCCATACTGTTCTCCATAGTGGCTGTACCAGTTTACATTCCCAGCAACGGTGTAGGAGGGTTCCCTTTTCTCCATACCCTCTCCAACATTTATTGTTTGCAGATTTTTTGGTGATGGCCACTCTAACTGGTGTGAGGTGATATCTCATTGTAGTTTTGATTTGCATTTCTCTAATAGTTAGCAATGTTGAGCATCTTTTCATGTGCCTCTTGGCCATCTGTATCTCATGTGGTCTTAATCCAAAGAAATTAAGAAAAATTAAGCTTCTGAAATATTTAAATAATCTGAAAATATAATGTACAAACCTATAATTTCAAGCCTGAATTTTTCACTATATTCACTGATCAAAATATTTTTGTTTCTTTCAAGAATTTTTATGTTGTGTAGTTTTATTTCTTATGGTTACTACTAATTGATGAATGTTTTGGTATTTTGCAAGTAGACAAAACTTTGGAAATTTTCTGTTACCTTTTAGGCAGAAGTTCTGACTCTCTAAATTTTTTTTTTTTTTTTTTTTGCGGTATGCGGGCCTCTCCTGTTGTGAAGCACAGGCTCCGGACGCGCAGGCTCAGCGGCCATGACTCACGGGCCCAGCCGCTCCGCGGCATGTGGGATCTTCCCGGACTGGGCCACGAACCCGCGTCCCCTGCATCGGCAGGCGGACTCTCAGCCACTGCGCCACCAGGGAAGCCCTGACTCTCTAACTTTGCACAATCATTGAAGCCTCAGGTTCTTTATTTCTCAAACTTAAATAACAACAATTCTTCCTTTTTTTTTTTTTTTTTTTACCCCAACTATGGTTTATGAGGATAAAATTAATCATAAATATGTGGATGTCTTCTGTGTACTATAAATCTTTCTACAAATGCAAAGACATGATATATGGAAAAGAGAGACATTTTTCATCTTATAATTTCCTAAGAAGATACTGTAACAGGATTTTAAAAGCCACCCTCCAAACCTCTGCTGCGATGTGATGCACCATACATACCCCACCGTCCTTTCAATGGTCATGGGTCATACTAAGCTAGGATTAAGAAACAATGTTTATTTAGTCTTAGTAAAGTGGCAAAATCCCTTTTAGCAGAGTTCAAACTTTTACTAAAATGTTGAGAAAAATACTAGAGAAAATGTTTATCTGTCTTGTAAATACATTGAGTCATTCCTAGGCTAGATTGAGGCAAGCCTCCAACTCCACCCATTCCTTATCTTGTTTCTAATTCCTGTGGTAGAAGGAAGAAGTCAACATAATGGAATGATTGTTATCTGGGTCTGGGACATAGAGAAGGCTAAATGAGACTCCACGAAGTAGATGAGGTAAAAGACCAAGAAAACCAAGATGAGAGGAGAAGAAAAAGGCAAACGGGTAAGAGTCCTAATGATTAACACACAGTGACTTAGTATGAATAGATTTGCCACTGGAGGGAAAACAGAAAAGCTCTTTTGTCCTATATTCTAAACTCATAATCTGTGTTTAATAATAGCCTTCCTCCTCGCACATACAGAGACATAGTCAGGAGGTCACAATATTTGCACTAAAATCATGATTATACGAGCACCCAATACTTAGATCATTTTCAGCAGTGGGTCCAATGAGGTATGTATGATGTAGTCTAGTCAATTTATTAATATAAGGTAAAGCAAATGCTATCCTTATGTTAATGAAGATGTTGCTTACCATGTGATTATAATATTTTTATTGAGAAATAATTTATTCACACTTATTAAATGCCTACAAGGTGCCAAGCAATGAACTGGGGAAATAAATTACAGTTGACACTATACAGTGACTTTGGTTAAAGAAGCAGTGGAATATAATTCATGTACACTAATTAGAAACAGCAAATTAATATACATTATAATAAGGAACATTACCACACTCTTACCAAAACCACACCATCACCACACACACACACACACACACACACACACACACACACACACACACATCTTTATATTTTGTAATCTCAGATTTGAAATATTTGCTATGCATCCTGAATAGTTTTTACTGCTATGTTCTTTGTGTTTAGAGAGAAATTAATATGTATTAAAATTCAAGTGTTTATATGGAAATGTAAAGGAAATAGATAATTAAGACACTTTTATCGAAGAATAGTAAAGTGGGAGAAATCACTCTACCTAATATCAAGTTTTATTAGATAACTAGAACAGTCAAGACTCTGTTATTGGTGGAAGGAATGTCACATAGATCAGTGGAACAATATAGAGAACCAAGAAATACCCTACACAAGTTAGACAACTGATATTTGACAAAGGTGCAAAAGAAATCCAGTGGAGGAAAGACTACTTTCAACAAATGGTTCTAGAACAATTGGATATTCTCAGGCAAAATGGAAACATGAATTTCTACCTAAATCTAATATCTTATAAAAAAATTAACTCAAAGTGGAACATGGACTTACTATACAACTTTTAGAAGAAAATGTAGGGGGAAAATCTTCAGAACCTAAGATTTGGTGAAGAGCTAGATGTGACACTAAACATGTGA
This sequence comes from Phocoena sinus, assembly GCF_008692025.1. Lineage (NCBI taxonomy): Eukaryota > Metazoa > Chordata > Mammalia > Artiodactyla > Phocoenidae > Phocoena > Phocoena sinus. Next base: position 78,454,369 of record NC_045767.1, read on the forward strand.
TCCATGAAAGAAAATAAGGTGGATTTCAACAAAATTTAAAAACTTTGCCCTTCAAAAATCCCTGTTAAAGGATAAAAATCAAGGTACAGAGTGAAAGAATATATTTACAAATCTAGTAAGACATGTATCTAGTAAGACTCATATCTCAAATATATAAAAATCCCTCAAACTCTACAATAAAAAAAACCCAATTAGAAAACAGGTGAGAGACATGAAGCGATATTTCACCAAAGAGAATATACAAATGACAAATAACCACATGAAAAGATGCCAGTGTATATTGGTCATTTGGGAAATGCAAATCAAAATCACAATGATATACCATTTCACAACCACTAGGACAACTGCAATAAAAAAGACAATAACAAGTGTTGGTGTAGATGTGGGGAAATTAGATCACTTATGCACTGCTGGAAGGAACATAAAACAGTGCTGCCACTCTGGAATATAGTTTGGTAGTTTCTTACAAGGCTAAACATACTCTTACCAAATGATCCAGCAATCAAATTCCTTGTATCTACTTTAATGAGTTGAAAACTTCCATACAAACCCTGCACATAGATGTTCATAGCAGCTTTATTCATAATTGCCAGAACTTGAAAACAAAAGACGTCCTTCAATAGTTTATTAGTTTGCTTTCATTGCCATAAAAGAGTACCACACACTGGGTAACTTAAACAATAGAAATTTATTTCCCCATAATCCTGGAGGCCAAAAGTCCAAGATCAAGTGTTGGCAGGGTTGATTTCTTCTGAAGGCCTTTCTCTGCTTACAGATGGCCATCTTCTCCATGTATCTTCACATGGTCTTCCCTCTGTGCATATTTGAATCCTAATATTTTCTTATAAGGACACCAGTCATATTGGATTAGGGCCTAGTCTAATGACCTCATTTTTAACTTAATTAATTAAAGGTCCTATCTCTTAGGAAAGTCAAATTCTGAGATAGTAGGGGTTAGGACTTCAACATATGAATAAGGGGGAAGACACATATTAACCTACAATAGTATGTGAATAGATAAATCTTGGTACATCCATGAAATGGAGTACTATTCAGCCCTAAAAAAACAAGCTATCACACCGTGAAAAGACATGGAGGGAACTTAAATGCATATTAATAAATGCAATTTACAATATGAAAAAGCTATATGCTATATGATTTAGCATTCTGGAAAAGGAAAAACTGTGGAGACAATAAAAAGATCAGGGGTTGCCAGAGGTTGCAGGGAGGGAGGAATAAATAGGTGGAGCACAGAGAAGTTTTAGGGCAGTAAAACTATTCTCTATGATACTACAATGGTGGATACATGTAATTATACATTTGTCAGAATTCATAAAAGGTGTAATACCAAGAGCAGACCCTAATACAAACTATGGACTTTGAATGATAATGATGTATGGATGTAGATTCATTGATTGTAATAAATGTACCACGTTGGTATGGGATGTTGTTAGTAGGGGAGGCTGTTATGGTGTGGGGAAGCTCTGTGTATATGGGGGTCAGGGATATATGGGAATTCTGTACTTTCTGATAAATTTTTCTATAAACCTAAAACTGCTCTAAAAAATAAAGTCTATTAAAAATTAATGACAATGTGAAATACTGATGGGTATGCAGAAAAACTGGATCTCTCAAATACTATTGGTGGGAATTTAAATTGATAAGGTCACTCTGGGAAATAGGTTGGCAGTTTCTTAAAAAACTGAATATACAGTAATCATATGACTCAACAATCACACTCCTGGGCATTTATCCCAGAGAAATAGAAACTCATATCTGCACAAAAAACTATATAAGGATGTTCAGAGCAGCTTTATTTGTAATTGCTGAAAACTAGAAAGAACCCAAATGTCCTGCAGCAATTGAATGGATAAACTATAATACATCCATACCATGGAATATTATTCAGCAATAAAAAGGAACAACTTAGATGCATCTCAAAAGTATTATGCTGAGTGGAAAAAGCTAACCTCAAAGGTCATATAAGATATAATTCCATTATATAATATTCTTTATATATGTACATACTCAATTGGTGATTGCCAAGGGTTAAGGACGAGAGGGGGATAGGTGTGACTATAAAGGGGTAGCATGAGGGAGATCTTTGCAGTGATTGAGCAGTTGTACTAAGAAATAGATCTCCCTATGCTACCCCTTTATAGGGGTATTGAGGTAGTGGTTACAGAAACCTACACATGTGATAAAATGGCATAGAACTATGCACCAACATTGTAATAATGTGAATTTCCTGGTTTTGATATTATCTTGTAGTTACATAAAATGTAACCTTTGGGGAAAACTGGGTTAAGGGTACATGGAATCTCTGTATACCAACTTTTTGTGACTCTATAATTATTTCAAAGTTAAAAGTTAAAGAATGTACTGTTACAGACATATTAGTATTCAATTGAGACTTTTTTCTTCTAAAATACTTTTATAATAATGAGAACCTTTGAAAAGTCATTGGAAACTGATGAGAAAAATCTTCCAAAATATTCCATGTAGGGAAACAAATAATATTGATTTGTTTATATAAAATGCTTTCTACTGTCTAGGATCTATTTTATGTAGATGGAATTACAATTATGTAAGTTATGCTTTTTTAAAAATAAAAATAAAACTTTCTGACAAAATGATAGATTAGTGCTAAACAAAATGACGTTAAAATATAATAAGATCACAGAAGGAAATTTATGTTTTCAAAGGTCTGATAATTTACTGAAATTAATATGATTTCTCCTTCAAGAGTTTTTAAAAAACATTATTTTTATCCCCTTGCCCATTTTTTGTTCATAAAAATATCATGTTGGACCAGTGGCTCAGAGAGAAATAGAAAAATGTTTTCATTCAGAGTTTGTTTCCATGCTGGAGTGCTTCCTAGTTTAAATTCTCGACAATTCTGTTTTCTCAGCAATATGACATTTATATATTAGATCTGTGATGATCATTATGGCAGTCATTGCATGAACCACTTTCTTGAACTCATAGTAGTAGAAAAGCTCAAACCTTTCCATGAAAGTCCTTGTCCTCATAAAAATTCCTACCATTGAAATTTTTTTATTCTTTCCATCATCCAAACATTCTTGTATATTATTATATTGCTTTGACTAAGTTTCCCCTGTTGATGTATTTCTTTAATAAATTTTTAAAACTAAAAGTATACACACATACAAAATTACATAAAAGTTTGTCAAATATCTCTTGAGTGGAAAAAGAATGGTGGAGGAAGGAGGGTGCTAGTTCTCCATCTTTTCTAGTCTCCATTCCATCTTCTGATAGTGGATATAATATAAGAACAAAAGATTGCTTTGGCACAGCATGGGGAGTTGTGGTATCTCTTTTTTATTAATGCTGCATGAGTACTGGAAAATGATAAATATGTCTTTGCATAGTACCATGACAACCATCAGGTCTTTAAGGATACATATTATTCATTTTAGTTACTTGTTCAAAATTTTCTAACCTACATAGGAAAATATGGATTTCACCTTGGTCTTTTGTGCTAAAAACCTTGATTTTTAAAAATATACATTTGCTGAATAGTTTTTGTTTTCATAAAGTAGATGCTGCAAAATGATTGAAGGTTTTAAATTTTTTATTATTATTACTTTTAATAAATTTATTTATTTTTCGCTGTGTTGGGTCTTTGTTGCTGTGCACGGGCTTTCTCTACTTGCAGCAAGCAGGGGATACTCTTCATTGCGGTGTGCGGGCTTCTCATTGTGGTGGCTTCTCTTGTGGAGCACGGGCTCTTGGCACATGGGCTTCAGTACTTGCGGCACGTGGGCTCAGTAGTTGTGGCTCACGGGCTCTAGAGCGCAGGCTCAGTAGTTGTAGCACACAGGCTTAGTTCCTCCGTGGCATGTGGGATCCTCCTGGACCAGGGCTCGAATCCGTGTCCCCTGCATTGGCAGCTGGATTCTTAACCACTGCACCACCAGGGAAGCCCAAAATGATTAAAGGTTAAATGATGATAAGAAAGAATTATTACTTTTAATTTTGCTGCGATCTGAAAGCATCACTGAGTGCTTGGCTTATTCTATGGTTCTTTTTATATTCCCGGGAGGAAAGACTTTGTATTAGTCAGGGTTTTTCAGAGAAATTGAACCAATATTTATTGTAAGGAATTGACACAAGATTATGGAGATTGAGAAGTCCAGACCCAAGGGAACTGATGGTATAGTTCCAGTCTGAGTTTTAAGGCCTGAGAAACAAGACAATGTAAGTTGCAGTCCAAGTCCAAGCTCAAAGGCAGGAAAAAGACCAATGTTCCAACTGGAAGACAGGCAGAGAGAAAAAATTCTTTCTTACTAAGTCTTTTATTCTATTCAGGACTTCAGTGGATTGAATTAGACCTATCCATATTGATGAGGGTAATCTGCTTTACTCAGTCTGTAGGTATTGATACAAATGTTAATCTCATCCAAAAACACCCTCACAGACACCCCCCCAATAATGTTTAGCCAAATACTTGGGCACTTCATGGCCCAGTGAAGTTGACACACAAAATTAACCATCATAGACTTATTCTGCAGTGGTCACTGAGTGTATTTTTTTGCTGCAAATGGAATATGAATAACATTAGAAAGGATAAAAGAGAATCAAAACTACACTGATTTCTTTTTATTAGAGGACTCCAGACATCTGTCTTTCTGATATCTTTTTCACCAGTCTTATGTGCACCAAAGGCCAAGAAGAACTGTACTTTCTTATGAAAATGACTCAGAGAGAAATCAGTGTGCTGTGTACAATGTAGTATTTACTACTTTTTATCCAATTTCATTTTCCTGACACTATTGAGTCAGATATCCATTTCTCCACTTAGCCTCCATAGAAATACAGATCACCATGGTACCCAGTAACTTCAGACAGTCCATAGATAACTGTAGACACATCAGGAGGTAATGGAAGCTGTTTCTATATTATTAGAATCAACAGTGGTTAATTTCCTCACTTACCTATCAGTGTAAAAATAGTATCAGAGAAGAGATAATGGCAGGAGTTATTCCTCTAATAAGCAGGAGTATGAAGCTGCTTCTCCAAATAATAAGTTATGTTTATTTAAACATTTACTTATATCATTTATTCAACACACATTAATGAAACATTGGCTACATTTAAGGTACTGCAAAGTCCTGCAGGGAAACATGAAGATGAATAAAATATTCTATCTTAGGATTTAGCAGAAATGCAAGAAAGCAGTTAGCAATAGGGCAGTCTATTCAGAAGAATGAGATGATGGAAGTTTGAGTGATTTTTGGAAGTCTAGGCAGGCAGCTCCAAATTCTGAAAATACAATAGGGCTTGGGTCATAGTTATTTTAATGAGGAAAATATGTCCAGTCTCTGACTGGACTGAAGAAAGCAAAGACAGCAATGAAGAAATAGACCAATTACTAGAAGTGGAATTTCAGAAGAGAACTAATTTAAAAGAATTGAAGCACCTGGTGTGAGAAATCAGATGTGTAGAATAAGGTTGGAGCCCCCGCCCCCATTCAGCAGAAATACAGCACTTTGTTGGGGTCTCATTAATAACAATGGCAAACTGATGCTTAGTCAGAAATGCTGTTGGTGTGAAGATCCTTAGAGAGCACCCATTTTAGTTCATATTTGGTCTTGGGATCTGAGTGCTTTTAGCTTTCAGGTGGATATTTAGTCTCAGCTATGGAAAAGAGGAAAAATACAAAATCAAGTTACAGCATAGGTCTTATAGAAGTCAAAGTTCCCAGCTTCAAGAAGCCATATTTCTATATACTTCTATCACATATCTGCTTCAGTGGTAGAGAAGAAAGAGCACAGGCTTTATAGTTGAATGAGCTAGGGTTAGCACTTTTTGTTACTAAATCGTAATGAGTGAATCATTTAAGCTTCTCATCATTTGTTTCCTTATATTTAAATGTATATAGGGTTGATCAATTGCATTGATGGTCTTAACTTTTCACTTTTCCCATTGTGGGTAGGACATTCTGCCCTACTTCTTGACTCTGGTAATATTCTTGTGATTTGATTTGACCAGTGGAATATTATTACCAAACATGATACAAATAGAGTGTCTCAGTCATCTGTTGCTATATATAAAACCACTCCCAAACATAGTGACTTGAAACAAAAATCATTTTATTTCTGTGGGTCAGCAATATGGGCTTGGCTCAGCTGGATGGTTTTCTGCTGGTCTTTTCTGGGATGGCTTGTTCAGATGCATTCATCTGGTGGCTTGATTTAGGGATTGGTTTGCCTATGATTTCTCACCTGGGGTGATTGGTCTATGTTCCATGTGGTCTTATCATCCTCCAGAAATCTGTATAGAGAATTTTCTCACAGGATAACATGACTTTCCAAGAAGATGAAAGCAGGAGCTGCAAAACCTCTTGAAGCCTAGGCTCAGAAGTTGAACAATGTCATGATGACACATTCTATAAGTCAAAGCAATTCACAAGACCATCCCAGATTCAAGAGTTGAGTAAACAGACACATTGCAAAAATGCATGTATAAAAGGAGAGAAGGAATCATTGTGGCCTTCTTTGTAAACAATTGGACATACAAAGGCATGAAAAGCACTTGCATAGTGAGGCTTGCTACCTCTATCAAATCTTCCAGCTATTTTTCTGGAGGATGAAATCTATGGAATGGAGCTGCACCATTCATCATCCCTCCTATGCCAGGCTAGACTTCAGTCAGCTGACCCCCAGATATGAGTGAACTCAGTCAAGACCAACTAGTTGGCGCACAGTTGACTGCAGATGTGTAGGTGATCCTATTTAAACGGTCACAATCATCCAGTTGACCCAAAGACTCATGAACAATAATAAATAGTTGATATTTTAAGTCACTGAGTTTTCTGTTATTTTCTTACACAGCATTATAGTGCCCATAGATAACTTATACAAGGTATAATAAAGCTAGATTCTCTGAGGACTTTTGTGTATGTTTAGGGGTGTGTGTGTGCATGCATGTTTATGTGTGCAATAGACAAGGGATCTTATCTATTGTGATAAGGGATCAGTATTGTGCCTGGCATACAAGGTGGTCAGTAACTACAGCTGATCCTTGAACAACATGGATTTGAACCACGTAGATCAACTTACATGTGGGTTATTTTCAATAATTGTATTGGAAAATTTTTTGGAGATTAGCAACAATTTGAAAAAGAAACTTGCAGACAAAACATGTAGCCTAGAAATACCAAAAAAAAAGAAGAAGAAGAAGAAGAAGAAGTTAGGTGTGTCATGAATGCATAAAATATACCTAATCTATCTTTACATAGGCATAAGGTGAGTGATATTTATTATAAAATTAATAATGCATTCATTTTGTTACTGTTTTATCATCACAGGTAAGTGGTTTTTTTAAAATTGCAGCTATGTTTCCAATATTGTTTTATGAATATGACTATGATACTATATACCATAACAAGTTTATAACAATTTGTTCATTAGTGTACAGGCTAGGCTACCACAAAGCTATCATATTTATTACACTAGGCTACCATAAAGCAATCATATTGCTGCTTTTTTGTTGTCAATGCATGAATCATTATACCTATAAATAAATATAAATTTCTTTTTCATATTATCCTTTCATCTTTGATGTCCAGTGTTAGTAATACATATAGCATCTACAGTGTTTTGTATCATGTAAGATGATATTGATATAGGTACTAACAGACAATTCATCTCATAAACAGAGGATGTAGTATTGATAATACAGTACAGTATTATAAATGTATTTTCTCTTCCTTATGATTTTCATAATGACATTTTATTTTCTCTAGTTTACTTTATTGTAACAATACAGTATATAATATATATAACATACAAAATATCTTTTAATTGACTGTGTTATTGTTAAGGCTTCTGGTGAACAGTAGGCTATTAGTAGTTAAGGTTTTGGGGAGTCAAAAGTTATACTCGGATTTTTGACTATGTGGGGGGTTGGTGCCCCTAACCCTCATGTTGTTCAAGGGTCAACTGTATTCACTGAATGGACTGATTCAGATGCTAATAAATATTATCAGAGAGGCCTTAAAATTTTATTGAAGAGACTATGGTAGTAGAATGTCATGTAAACCCTGATTCTGGATAATTGTAGATACATTTCTTTTTCTCAAAAGTTTGAGTTTTCTGTTGTGAACTGTATTGAGCTAAGACTGATTACTTTTATTTCACAACATAAGTTAGTGGTTTTCTCTGGGGGAGCCAGAAAAGCAGTGCCCTTTAAGGAGCTGCCCTGACCTAGAGCAAATCTACTCAATGTCATCAAAGCTGTATTTTAAATGACCAGGGTCAGAACGGGGGGCGGGGGCTGGAATTCCTGGTGGTCCAGTGGTTAGGACTCTGTGCTTCTCCTGCAGGGGACATGGGTTCAATCTCTGGTCAGGGAACTAAGATCCCACATGCCATGTAGCATGGCCAAAAAAACAAAAACAATAAATAAATGTGAGGGGTGGGTGGGGAATGGATCAAAGAGTGATTGGTTTCTTTTAATTACTCTTCTGACTAATGCATAAATCTCTGGTTACTATTACATTTTAGAGTATGATATTTTTCCTCTGGAAACTTTATGTCAAGGCAGGTAGAATTTACAGTATAAGTAGAATGTATCAAACGCCCTCATTTGTGAGAGACTATTTCCACATGACACATAAAAGGATAGAATTGGCTATTGGGTTGAATTCTAGCTGGTGTGTTTGCACAAATAATTGGTCTAGAAGGCAGTCTTTAAGTGTAAGTAGGCACAATTTTACCATGTTTTTAATGCATTGTATGTTTAGGGTTTAGGGTATTGTTTTTCAAATCTTTTATGCTTTCCACACTTAATTTGAGAAAGAAAGAAAGAGAGAGAGAGAGAAAGATGGAGGGAGGGAGGGAGGAAAGGAAAAGAAGAGAAAAGAAAAGAAAAGAAAAAGGAAAAGAAAATCTTTGTAAGCTAAAAAAAATCTAAATGCAAAATAATTGAAAGGTCTCATTGTAAAGCCCTGTGGTTGTTCTAACCCTGTTGATGTAATGGCTGGTGTTTGCACACAATGCTGCATATTTTGTGAAGAGAAAAAAAGAAGAAAGTAAAGAAAGAAGGAAGGACAGTAAGAAAGAGGGGAGGGAAGGAGGAAGGGAGGGAACCAGAGAAAAAAAAAGGAAAAAGAGAAAGAGAAAACATCATCTCCAGCAAGACATTTAATCACCTCTGAATGGTATTTCAAGTGTTTGGGGTTTTGTTAGAGCAGGAGACAACTATTAACCTTGTGTAATGTTGTAGAAGCAATTCTTTGGGCAGGAGAAGGAAAGTAGATTACTAGCCCGGGGCAGTAAAGAGTGAATGGGCTTTCGTGACTAAAATCTAGGCATGCTTGATGTCAAGATCTGTTCTCAGATGACAAGAGCTTAATCTCTTTTGTGAGGGTGACAAATGGAATGGTGGATTGGCTGTTATTGATGGTGCAGGCATACATCCAGATTCCCAGAACAGCAGGGAATTTATTTCCGTCAAGTCCCACGTAATAAATAGGCAGTGTTGCTATTATCATTATTACTAATAAGTGACAGAAATAGAAAAACATGCTTTCAAATAGTCTAACTAAAACAGAATGGCATTCTCATTAGCGAAATATTAGCTTTGCAGGTTTGTTGTTCCTGATTGATGGGGGAAGAACTGAGGCAAAAAATTGGGAGGAGTTGACTCTTAACTTGTTCACATCACTAACTAGTCAGTAAGTAACCTTGGGCAAGTGCTCCAACCTCTGTGAATTTTAGATCTTTTAATCTAGGTTACTTGTCCTAAAAATACTGCAAAAAGCAACAAACAAGATAATATTTGTATGAAAAAAGCTCTGTGGAAAGTAGTACACAGGGAGAGACCTTCAAGATGGCAGAGGAGTAAGACGTGCAGATCACTTTCCTCCCCACAAATACATCAAAAAAATCTACATGTGGAACAGTTCCTACAGAACACCTACTGAATGCTGGCAGAAGACCTAAGACTTCCCAAAAGGCAAGAAAATCCCCATGTACCTGGGTAGGACAAAAGGAAGAAGAAAAAACAGAGACAAAAGAATAAGGATGGGATCCACACCTCTGGGAGGGACCTGTGAAGGAGGAAAAGTTTCCACACACTAGGGAGTCCCTTCACTGGTGGAGATGGGGGGGTGGGTGGAGGGAAGCTTTGTAGCCACGGAGGAGAGCACAGCAACAGGGTGCAGAGGGCAAAGCAGAGATTCCCTCACAGAGGATCGGTGCCAACCAGCACTCACCAGCTGGAGAGGCTTGTCTGCTCACCTGCCAGGGTGGACAGGGGCTGGGAGCTGAGGCTCGGGCTTCGGAGATTGGATCCCTGGGAGAGGACTGGGGTTGGCTGCGTGAACACAGCCAGAAGGGGTCTAGTGCGGCACAGCTAGCCGGGAGGGAGTCTGGGGAAATGTCTGGACCTAGTGAAGAAGCAAGAGACCATTGTTTCGGGGTGCGCAAGGAGAGGGGATTCCTTCCCACTGTGCTCACAGAAGGCAGAGCACCACCTGAGTGAGCTCCAGAGATGGGTGCGAGCCACAACTATCAGCTCAGACCCCAGAGATGGGCATGAACTGCTAAGGTTGCTGCCGCTGCCACCAAGAATCCTGTGGGCAAGCGCAGGTCACTATCCACACCCACCCCACCCCGGGAGTCTGTGCAGCCCACCTCTGCCAGGACAAGTTCCCTGGCAGAACACATGGTGCACCTCAGGCTGCTGCAATGTCATGCCAGCCTTTGCTGCCTCAGGCTCCCCAACATTCCAATTATGACTACTGTACCCCACCCCTCCCACCCAGCATGAGTGAGCAAGGGAGCCCTAATCAGCCACTTCTTCAACCTCCAACTGTCTGGGTAGGAACAGACTCCTGAGGCGGCCTACACACAGAGGTGAGGCCAAAACCAAAGTTGAACCCCAGGAGCTGTGCGAACAAAGAAGAGAAAGGGAAATCTCTCCCAGCAGCCTCAGGAGCAGAAGATTAAATCCCCACAATCAACTTGATAAATGCTGCATCTGTGGTATACCTGAATAGACAATGAATGTTGCCAAAATTGAGGCAGTGAACTTTGGGAGCAACTGTAGACTTGGGGTTTGCTTTCTGCATCTAATTTGTCTCTGGTTTTATGTTTATCTTAGTTTAGTATTTAGTGCTTATTATTACTGGTAGATTTGTTTATTAGTTGGGTTGCTCTCTTCCTTTTTTTATATATATATATTTTTTTCTTTTTTCTCTTTCTGTGAGTGTGTATGTATATGCTTCTTTGTGTGATTTTGTCTGTCTAGGTTTGCTTTTACTATTTGTCCAAGAGTTCTGTCTGTTCGTTTTTTTCTTTTTGCTTTTTTGCTTTTGTTTTTTGCTCTCTTCCTTTTCTTCTGAACTGTATGGCTGGCAGGGTCTCAGGGCTCCTGCTGGGTGTCAGGTCTGAGGGTCCAAGGTGGGAGAGCCAAGTCCAGGACATTGCACTACCAGAAACCTCTTGGCCCCACATAATAACAATCGGTGAGAGCTCTCCCAGAGATCTTCATCTCGACACTAAGACCCAGCTCCACCCAATGGCCAGCAAGCTCCAGTGCTGGACGCACCATGCCAAACAACTAGCAAAACAGGAACAGAACCTACCCATTAGCAGAGAGGCTGCCTAAAGTCATACTAAGTTCACAGACATTCCGAAACACACTACTAGACGTGGCCCTGCCCACCAGAAGGACAAGATACAGTCACACGCACCAGACACACAAGGGTCACACAGGCACATGTACCCTACACCAGGAAGCCTACACAACCCCTTGAACCAACCTCACCCACTGGGGGAAGACACCAAAAATAATGGGAACTACAAACCTGCAGGCTGCGAAAAGGAGAACCCAAACAAAGTAAGTTAAAAAAAAATGAGAAGACAGAAAAATATGCAGCAGATGAAGGAGCAAGGTAAAAACCCACCAGACCAAACAAATGAAGAGGAAATAGGCAGTCTACCTGAAAAAGAATTCAGAGTAATGATAGTAAAGATGATCTAAAATCTCAGAAATAGAATGGAGAAAATACAAGAAACATTTAACAAGGACCTAGAAAAATGAAAGAGCAAAAAACCAATGATGAACAACACAATAAATGAAATTAAAAATTCTCTAGAAGGAATCATAGCAGAATAACTGAGGCAGAAGAATGGATAAGTGACCTGGAAGATAAAATAGTGGAAATAGCTACCACAGAGCAGAATATAGAAAAAAGAATGAAAAGAATTGAGGACAGTTTCAGAGACCTCTGGGACAACATTAAACACACCAATATTCGAATTATAGGGGTCCCAGAAGAAGAAGAAGAGAAAAAGAAAGGGTCTGAGAAAATATTTGAAGAGATTATAGTTGAAAACTTCCCTAACATGGGAAAGGAAATAGTCAATCAAGTCTAGGAAGCACAGAGAGTCCCATCAGGATAAATCCAAGGAGAAACATGACTAAACACATATTAATCAAACTATCAAAAATTAAATTCAAAGAAAAAATATTAAAATCAGCAAGGGAAAAACAACAAATAACGTACAAGGGAATCCCCATAAAGTTAACAGCTGATCTTTCAGCAGAAACTCTGCAAGCCAGAAGGGAGTGGCAGGACATATTTAAAGTGATGAAAGGGAAAAACCTACAACCAGGATTACTCTACCCAGCAAGGATCTCATTCAGATTCAACAGAGAAATTAAAACCTTTACAGAGAAGCAAAAGTTAAGAGAATTCAGCATCACCAACCCAGCTTTACAACAAATGCTAAAGGAACTTCTCTGGAAGGAAGCACAAAAGAAGGAAAAGACCTACAAAAACAAACCCAAAACAATTAAGAAAATGGTCGTAGGAATATACATATTGATAATTACCTTAAATGTAAATGGATTAAATGCTCCAACCAAAAGACACAGACTGGCTGAATGGATACAAAAACAAGACCCATATATATGCTGTCTACAAGAGAGACCCACTTCAGACTTAGGGACACATACAGACTGAAAGTGAGGGGATAGAAAAAGATATTCCATGCAAATGGAAATCAAAAGAAAGCTGGAGGGGCTTCCCTGGTGGCGCAGTGGTTGAGAGTCCGCCTGCCAATGCAGGGGACACGGGTTCGTGCCCCAGTCCAGGAAGATCCCACATGCTGCAGAGTGGCTGGGCCTGTGAGCCATGGCCGCTGAGCCTGCGCTCTGCAACAGGAGAGGCCACAACGGTGAGAGGCCCGTGTACCGCAAAAAAAAAAAAAAAAAAAAAAAAAGAAAGCTGGAGTAGCAATACTCATATCAGACAAAACAGACTTTAAAGTAAAGGCTATTACAAGAGACAAAGAAGGACACTACAAAATGATCAAGGGATCAATCAAAGATGAAAATATAACAATTGTAAATATTTATGCACCCAACATAGGAGCACCTTAATACATAAGGAAAATGCTAACAGCCATAAAAGGGGAAATCAACAGTAATACAATAATTGTAGGGGACTTTAAAACACCACTTTCACCAATGGACAGATCTTCCAAAATGAAAACAAATAAGGAAACCTGAGATTTAAAAGACATGTAAGACCAGATAGACTTAATTGATATTTATAGGACATTCCATCCAAAAACAACAAAATACACTTTCTTCTCAAGTGCTCATGAAATATTCTCCAGGACAGATCATATCTTGCATCACAAATCAAGCCTTGGTAAATTTAAGAAAGTTGAAATCATATGAAGTATCTTTTCTGACCACAACGCTATGAGACTAGATATCAATTTCAGGAAAAAAATCTGTAAAAAATACAAACACATGGAGGCTAAACATTACATTACTAAATAACCAAGAGATAACTGAAGAAATCAAGGAGGAAATAAAAAAATACCTAGAAAGAAATGACAACGAAAACATGATGACCCAAAACCTATGGGATGCAGCAAAAGCAGTTCTAAGAGGGAAGTTTATAGCAATACAATCCTACCTCAAGGAACAAGAAATCTCAAATAAACTACCTAATCTTACACCTAAAGCAATTAGAGAAAGAAGAACAAAAAACCAAAAGCAGAAGGAAAGAAATCGTAAAGATCAGATCAGAAATAGAAGACAAAGAAATGAAGGAAACAATAACAAAGATCAATAAAACTAAAAGCTGATTCTTTGAGAATATAAACAAAATTGATAAACCATTAGCCAGACTCATCAAGAAAAAAAGGGAGAAGACTCAGTTCACCAGAATTAGAAATGAAAAAGAAGAACTAACAACTAACACTGCAGAAATACAAAGGATCATGAGAGACTACTACAAGCAACTCTATGCCAATAAAATGGACAACCTGGAATAAATGGACAAATTCTTAGAAAAGTACAAACTTCAAAGACTGACCAGAAAGAAATAGAAAATATGAACAAACCAATCACAAGCACTGAAATTGAAACTGTGATTAAAAATCTTCCAGCAAACAAAAGTCCAGGCCCAGATGGCTTCACAGGTGAATTCTGTCAAACATTTAGAGAAGAGCTAACACCTAACTCTTCCAAAATAGAGCAGAGGGAGGAACACTCCCAAACTCATTCTATGGGGCCACCATCACGCTGATACCTAAAGCAGACAAAGATGTCACAAAAAAGAAAACTGCAGACCAATATCACTGATGAACATAGATGCAAAAATCCTCAACAAAATGCTAGCAGACAGAATCCAACAGCATATTAAAAGGATCATACATCATGATCAAGTGGGGTTTATCCCAGGAATGCAAGGATTCTTCAATATATGCAAATCAATCAGTGATACACCATATTAACAGATTGAAGAATAAAAACCATATGATCATCTCAATAGATGCAGAAAAATCTTTTGACAAAATTCAACACCAATTTATGATAAAAACGCTCCAGAAAGTGGGCATAGAGGGAACTTACCTCATCATCATAAACGCCATATATGACAAACCCACAGCCAACCTCATTCTCAGTGGTGAAAAACTGAAAACATTTCCACTAAGATCAGGAACAAGACAATGTTTCCCACTTTCACTGCTATTATTCAACAGAATTTTGGAAGTTTTAGTGACAGCAATCAGAGAAGAAATAGAAATAAAAGGAATCCAGATCGGAAAGAAGTAAAACTGTCACTGTTTGCAGATGACATGATACTATACATAGAGAATCGTAAATATGCCACCAGAAAACTACTAGAGCTAACCAATGAATTTGGTAGAGTAGCAAGATACAAAATTAATTCACAGAAATCGCTTGCACTCTTATACATTAATGATGAAAAATCAGAAGGAGAAATTAAGGAAACACTCCTATTTACCATTGCAACAAAGAGAATAAAATAGCTAGGAATAACCCTTCATAAGGAGAGAAAAGACCTGTATGCAGAAAACTATATGACACTGATGAAAGAAATTAAAGACTATACAAACAGATGGAGAGATATACCATATTCTTGGAATGGAAGAATCAACATTATGAAAATGAGTATACTACCTAAAGCAGTCTACAGATTCAATGCAATCCCTATCAAATTATCTATGGCATTTTTTACAGAACTAGAACAAAAAATTTTACAATTTGTATGGAAACAAAAGACACCTGGAATAGCCAAAGCAATCTTGAGAAAGAGTAATGGAGCTCGAGGAATAAGACTCACTGATTTCAGACTATATTACAAGGCTACAGTAATAAAGGTAGTATGCTACTGGCATAAAAACAGAAATATAGATTAATGCAGCAGGATAGAAAGGCCAGAGACAAACCCATGCACCCAGATCAAAGTAAGTGTTTCCAGCACCCCGTATGTTCCCTCATGCTTCCTCTCAGTTGGTATACACTCAAGGATAACTGCTATTTTAATCTCTAACATCATAGATTTGCTTTGCCTACCTTGAAATTCATGTTAATCAAACATAGTATATATGCTTGATTCTGGCTTCTTTGGTTCAATCTTATGGGTGTATCCATATTTTTGTCTGCAGCAATAGTTTTTTTTTTTTTTGCCATTGCTGTTGACAGTTTTCATTCGTTCATTTTACAGTTGTTGGGTATTTGGATTGTTTCCAGCTTTTGATTTTTGTAAATAAAACTGCTATGAACATTCATAATAGTCTTATACAGGTCTTTTCCTTGTCAAAGCACCCATTTCTTCTTGAGATATATTTAAATTTGCAGCAATAGGATGTGTGTTTGTGTGTGTGATTATAACAGATACTGTCAAACTGTTTTCCAAAGTGTATGTAGCAACTTACAACCCATAAGAAATGTATGAGTGCTCCAGTTGTGCCATATCCTCATTGACACTTGATATTGGTCAGTGTTCGTATTGTGAATAAAATAAAAAGTATATATCTATGTATAATTTTAACCATTCCTGTGGGGATGTAATGTCTCATTGTTATTTCAGTTTACATTTCTGTGAGGACAAATGATGCCGAATATTTTTTCATATGCTTATTTTTCATTTTCATTTTACTTTTGGTGATGTTCCCTTTCAAGTTTCGTTCACTTAAAAAATTAGATTGTAGGATTCTGAGTTCGAGTCCTTTGCTGTACCTAAATATCGGGAATATCTTTTCTCTGTAGCTTGCCATTTCATTCTCTTATTGTAATTTTGATGACAGAACTTTTTTTGTTTGTTTGTTTTTTGTGGTATGCGGGCCTCTCACTGTTGTGGCCTCTCCCATTGCGGAGCACAGGCTCTGGATGCGCAGGCCCAGCGACCATGGCTCACAGGCCCAGCCTCTCCGCATCATGTGGGATCTTCCCGGACCAGGGCACGAACCCGTGTCCCCTGTATCAGCAGGCGGACTCTCAAGCACTGTGCCACCAGGGAAGCCCGATGACAGAACTTTTTAATTCAACATTTTTTTCTTTTATAGTTAGTGGTTTTGTGTCCTGTTTAAGAAATTATGCCTATCTAGGGTTAAAAAGATATTCCCTTATGTTTTCTTCTAGAAGTTTTTGTTTTATTTTTCACACTTAGGATTATGATCTATCTCAAATTATTTTTGTATATGGTGTGAGGTAAGGGTCAATTTTATTTTTTTCCTTTATAGATATCTAATGGACAAGCACAATTTATTGAAAAGACTGGCCTTTCAGTCTGAATTACAGTGGTACTTTGTTGTAAATCAGGTGACCATATGTGTGTGAGTCTATTTCTGGATTTTATAATCTGTTCCATTAGTTTCTTTGTGAACACGTTTTTATTATACTTTTGTTCATATTTGATATCAATTGCAGTGTTTGTGATTTTGCATTCTTCAATAAAGTAAGACAAACATTTAAAATTTTGGAGCCATTGGATGGTAAAGTTATTCTTTCTCTGAAATAAATGAGTTGTTTGCTGTCAAACCCTACTTAATTTTCTATAAACAATCACAAATTCAGAATCAAAAGGGACTTTTCTGCATTGGTTTCAAGTATTGATTTATCAATATTCTTCTTTATAGGGTTTAAATTTCAAGTTCAGTCCATAATGTGTTATTTATTTATCTATTCATACATTCACTGTTTGAGGACTTGCTACTTTGTTCTCAGCATTAATGCCAGTATCACTCATATATCAATTCAGATACTGACACATGACATGTATCTGCATATGCTATTAAACCATATAGGTAAAGGTAGGAATGGATTAGATTGAGGAATGGGGAATGGATTTGGGGGATAGGATCTATGGTTCACAATAGAAACTAAAATTTGCATTTTGAGTCATTCTTGGCCATAGAAATGCTAAACAAATAATAGCTATGGATTTTTGATTCTTGGGAATTTTTTTTTCTAAGAAAGATCCCTTGATACAGAGTGACTGACTAATTCTCCCATGTTATTCCACTTAAATTCAATTATTAACTACCTATTATTTAGAGAGAAGAATTTTCTTTTAGAGCATGTGTGAATCTGATGTATTCCCACAGAAAAAAATAGTAAAGCTACTCAAAATACTATTAAAAATGTATTGCAAGTAAGAGCTCTGTTTTCTTTTCCCATTTTAAAAAAAAGAAAATACAAGTTATTTGATGATGGATTCAGTTTGCTTTGAGTAGTCTTTTATCACAGGTTTCAAAGGGAGATTTCTTTGAAGCACATCTTTGCTGAGACATAAAAAACACAAGTTGGCTAAAGCTGACAAGTTTGCTATAGTGACAGTCTGGAATATAGGAAGAAATAGGAGGCATTCTCAATTGCAATGAACAGCTACAAAAACCTGCCTCCTACTTTTTACTGTAGGGTGTGTTGAACGTTACACATCTTTCTCCTGAGATAGGATTAAAATTGATCATTTTCTTATTAAATTCAAAGAGTGTGTTTCAACAGTATTCCATTTAGCCTCCAAAGAGCAAAACTGGGAGGTTAAATGTGAATCATAAAACTCTGTTTATCAATAAGCAGATTGGGTAGGTGGAAAAGGCAATGGCCAATAAGAGTTGATATGTGGTGGTCATTGATTCTATTTAATATTCTGAAGCTTTCTTTTTCACTTTTTTCTGTCCAAAAAAAGAAATTAAACCAGGCAGGATTTCAGTTAGTTTTTTGAATAAGTTGTGTAGGTTCTTAAAGAATAAAATTCAACAGAATGGTTCAGGCTTCATAAAATAGATCATCATTGTTCTAAAGCAGCATAGTCATAAAAAACAATAACAGCAAAAATATATCTGTTGGCTAAGTAACTGATACCTTTTATCATGGTTTAAAAAGTCTAATAGGCTTTTAAAAATACAAATGAGAAGATTCCTTGTTACTTATTTCAATATACTGCATTTTATTGCTTTTGTAATTATGTTACTTTCACCAATTCATCCTACTTTAGCATATTGCAGATAGATTTTTAATGCAATTAGTTTGGTATAAATACAGCAACTTTCCAAATATTTAGTATCTTGGTTATAGAACATAATACTGAGAATATCACTACCCTTAAATCATCTGTTCTCAGGGAATATATTTTCTCCTTCAGAACCTTTTAGCTTTTCTATCAACACTGCTGGTCAAACAAACATGTTTCACAGTAGTGTCTAATGGAAACTTAATTAAAAAAAAAAAAGATAATTTCTATTCCTAGACAGGTACATTTTAATCTGTATTAGGAAATCACAAAAGACATTTATCAACCATAAATTTAGTCAGTCATGGTGCTAGTAGAAAACAGAAGGCACACTCAAAATGTTAACTGATAACGAGTTAAAAGAAGGGGCTAATTATGAGGAGATTGGCAGAATTAAGAGAAGCAAAAAGGGATAGTGAAGCATTCAGGGGCCCACAACGATGGAAAGCCATGACTGCTCCAAATCCTGCTGGCGTAAGGTTAGAGAGTGACACCCATCAGAACCCAGTGACAGCTGAGGCTGTGGGAAATGGACTGCCCAATAGTAGTGGACAGACATAGGGGAGCACAGCCACTGCCAAAATCATGGGTTGGGAGGGAGGGAGCTTAGGTGTGGCAGAAATCAGTACCTGATAACTTTTTCCTCTTACTTCTTTTCTCCTGGTAGTGCCTCCTATTGGTTGAAACCAAGATGCCAGAAGGCAAGAGATACCAAGTAATGTAGTTCTGGGACAAAGATCAGGGCAAAGAATGGGTCCCGAATGGTAAAAATAAATGCAAAATATCTAGCATAGTCAATCCCTTTTTTCCAATTAGCGTTCATTCCCATTCTTCGTCTAGATATACAGATCTGAAATACAAGGGAAAAGAATCCTCAAACATAGAGGAAACATAAAATTTTATTACCTACATTATCACTTTGGGGAGATGTCATTGTAGCTAGAATTCATCAGAAAATTTTAATTGTATGTTATTGAGCATTAGTGCCCTTCATAGAAAGTATCAATATCAGGGATGGATGGAAAGGAGAAAAAAGATTAATATAAAACATAGGCTGATCATAGTGTCCACTTCTGTAGCTGATTATAATGCTTAGGTTACAAGGCTTGTTGAAATTACAGCTTCATTCTTTGGTTACCAATTTCATGTTCCCTTTATTCCCTGCCAACATCAGTTGGTGAGGTTTTTTCTTTTTTTTTCTTAATGGGGTGACCCAAATCTTCACTCCTATAGAACCCAAGTCTCTAGTGGCCCTGACTAGATTATGTTGTCCCAGTTACTCATTGGCAATTAATAAAAGAATGGCTGTGCTAACAGGTGCCACTGTGAGTTGCCTGGTTTTCAAAATTCTCTTTGTCCCACTGGTTGGAAGCAATCAAATTTTTCCTTGGAAATTGAATTAATTATTCTAACCAGTACTCTGACCTCATTCTTTGCCCATTGGTTCTTCAAAATGAGAAGCCCAAGATAGCCTGAAGTCAGTCTCAGTTGCTATTTCAGTGGAATCATGACTATGTTCCCTCCTAGTGTTTGGAAGCATCAGCGTTCCAGTCACACTGAGGTCACTTCTAGTGCGCTATTCGGTGTATTAGTAAGAAGGGCTATTCCCACATCTACTCCTTGTTCCTCAGACTCATGCATTCTGTCTACAGAGGAGTTGGCTCTATTTATTGTCTACTGGCTTAAAGCATATTCTGCGTCGTGTAAACAGCACTACAGACTCACAGGGGGTCTTTACTTACCAAGTGCCATTCTTGCACCTTTGTTGGCTAATCCACCACTTTATCAACCAACTGCTTTCTGGGGAATGTGATTAGACTAGAGAACACATTGAGAGGAGCACTTTGCTATATTTCTTTCACTGTAAAATGTGTCCCATCAGCAAAAGTGATTTTTTTTATGATACTAAGGTGATGAATGAGGCATTTTGATAGTCCCTGCATAGCAATATTGGTAGAGTTTTGCAGAAAATCTGTTTTTGGAATATGACTATATTCCTATGAGAACGGACTTTGTGAAAAAAAACTCCAGAGTAATCAACTTTTACCTGGTGAATAGATAGCTCCCCAGGAAATTGGGAGCCTAGCATTTACTTCTGCTGTTGACATGTTAGATACTCAGCGACAGATGTGATCAGATTAATCTTAGTGAAGGGAAGTCTATGTTGTCCATGTTATTGAGCCTGTGCATAGCCTCCATCCCTGCCACTATGGCCACTTTGTAAATGGGCCCATTAAACAAGCAACTTAGTGGCCAAGGATAGAAGCTGACTTATATACACACAACAGGTAACTTTTTTCACTTGATTGGTGACGCCTTCACTTCACTGGAGAGACTTTATGTGGCATGAATATTTTCACGTTCTGTGCTCATTCTGAAATGTTTATCCACAGTCCTCTCTTTTAGATTCCTTTGTCACCTATTTTCCAATCTTGTTTTTTTTCTGATACATGCCCAACAACTAACCTTTTGTCTACTGACTATGAACTAATGTAGATTTTACATCAAGTCATCCATCTCACCTTCCAGTTTTCCATAGTAAGTGGACAAGCAGACGCACTGACCAAAAATCCCCACCCCAGTTTTCAAAGTTTTACTTCTTTCTAACTGGTGTCTTTAAAGTTAGCAGAGAGATCTGAAGTAATTGAACATTTAACTGCCATTGAATCTCTATAGCACTTACGATCAAGCTTTGTATCTGATCCACAGTCATGTTTGCACTCCAGCTATGTGAGAGAAGCTTCATAGCAGCTTTCTGTACTTTGAAAAGGAATTCCAGTCTTTGAGTTAATTTGTGTGTTTGTGTGTCCTTTAGAAGCAACAAATATGTCTTAAATGTTTACATCAACAATTTCAGTATAGCAACTAAATGCTGTGGAAAATTGATCTCCCAAAGCCTCATTGCACTGAACTCCATCTCATGCCACCTGTGACAATTTGAGTAACCATGGTGCCACTGCAACCATGAAGTACCAGTGTCCTGTTGCCCCCTAGCAAAGAGATAATCTGTCTGCTCATCAAATATGTGATACATGAATCCTGAAATTCAATACCTGGGGGTATTCCTGGAAAAATTCTTGTATCAGCCATGGTTCTGGCAAAAAATTGTTGACATACTCAAGGACGTCATTAAGAGAGTATAAAGATGAGATTATTTACAAAGTGAGGGTAAGGGTTAAGGGTAACAATAAAAAAGGATAAAAACCCTAGAATTAGCAACAATTAGTATGGAACAGTTGCCAAGGACTAGCTATTACCAGGCCTGGCTTTAAGGGAAAAATGGGGAGTAATGTTTTTGGAACTTATTGAGAGGAGACACTTGGCTGACTGACAACCAAGTGGAGAGGATTCTAGCCTCCAAATTTCTCCTCTTTATAAGGATACCAGTTATGTTAGATTAGGGGCCTACCCTACTCTAGAATGACTTCATCATAATTAATTACATCTATAATAACTATTTCCAAATAAAGTCACATTCTGAGGTGCTGGGGGTTAGGACTTCAACATGTGAATATTTGGGGGGACACAATTCAACCCATAATCCTAATACGTAATACAATGGATGGCCCAGAGTAGATACCCAGTAAATATCTTTGAATAAATGTATGAGTAGAAGAAAACAGATGAGAACCCATTTCTCTATTTTTAAAATTTTGGGGTGTTAAATCTTATGCCCTATCAATTAATCTACATCTGATTCTCCTGAAAACTATTAATTTAAGAAAGTTGAGCTTGTATCAGGATTTTCTATTTGCCCCTAATAATTAATTTGTGACATAAGAACTGTGTACTGTATTGGGTAATAAATCCTTCTACTCAAGTTTTACCTCTGGCAGTGTCCATTTAGCCAGTTTCAGAGACAGAAATCTTTCACACCCATAAATGTCATTCTGACCTCCTGAATTATCAGTTTACCCCCTGCATCATGAGATTTTGATTAAAAAATTATTGCTTGAGCTAGTTACCTGCAAGTACCTTTGAAGCTCATAAAATAATCCAATCACTTTTAAATCTAATTTCAATATTTATCCCAGTGATAACCTGTGCATAAGAACAATTAAGATAATTTTTGCCAACCCCCTCTGAGTCACTTACCCAAGTTAATTTCATTTGCTCTCCCGCTGCCTGTCCTGCTACCTCCTACATTTAAATCCATCTTTACTTTCTAAAATTCACAGGCAGCTTTTTCTTTTCCAGCATCTAAAATTCACAGGAAGCTTTTCCTTTTCCAACAAACACTCTCCAAGATTTTTGAACATGGAAACAAAAGATTCTGATATTTTTTAATTTCCCCATCGAATTTTCTCCTCTGCCAAGGTCCTAAGTAGCAATAATGTGTTACAAAGCTTTTCTGCAGGAGCCCATCCATAGAACCTTACAATGCTGTGCTGTGTAACAGTCCCCTGGAGTTGGACCCTTGAATTAAGTATTGAGTTAGGAATTTAGGTATTAAATAAGATAAAGTTACATATCACTATGTTAAGCAAGAATTAATTTTTTTTTTACAGTTACTTAGCTATTATTTGGTCCTTTCATCTTCACTGCAACTCTATTATGAACTTCATTTAACACATGAGGCAATTTTTAGAGATTAGTTAACCTGTTCAAAGACATGGTGGCAGAGTCTTTGCCTACTCGGTAGTGGTAGTAGAGTTAAATTTATTTTATTTTATTATTATTTTTTTTGGCGGTACGCAGGCCTCTCACTGTTGTGGCCTCTCCCGTTGCAGAGCACAGGCTCCAGACGCGCAGGCTCAGCGGCCATGGCTCACGGGCCCAGCCGCTCCGCGGCACGTGGGATCCTCCTGGACCGGGGCATGAACCCGTGTCCCCTGCAAAGGCAGGCGGACTCTCAACCATTGCGTCACCAGGGAAGACCTAGAGTTAAATTTAGAACCACAGCTGTCTTCCTTCAGAGCCCACCATCACTTACAACATCACCAACTATTTAAGAGCAATTCAACAAAGTAGCAGGCTGGACCGGTCTCTAACCACATCTGCTTTTTTTTTTTTTTTTTTTTTTTTTTTTGCCTTGAACTCTCTTTGCCCAGATAACTCTTTCTCATCTTTTGGGTTTCTGCATAGACATCAACTATGCAGTGATACCTTCCCTGCTCACACTTGTCATTTCTAATTGGTGGGATTTATTTCACTCATAGTTTCTTATTTAATGTCTATTTTCCTCATAAGTTGGTTAGGGCAGGGATGTCTCTGACTTGCTTACCGCCATGTCTGTAGCACAAAGTACAGTTCTTGACTGTGCTCCATACATGTTCCTAGATACACAGATGAATAACAATACATATGTCACTATGTTTTTCTTACATAGGGCCTAAAATGCAAATAAAAGTCTTGCAAGTATTATGCTCAATAAGTGCCAAGAAAAATTCAGACAGAACAGTTAGGATTTGTAAAGGAAGTACCTCTTTCTTCTCAAATATTCTGAAAATTTATGCAGGAGGTAATAGCACAATGCCTATTTTAGAGACCTTTAGATTCCATGAAATGCTACAAAAACATGTACACATTTATAACACGATACCCTTTTCTACAAAGCTATAAACATTGATGCATTTGATTAAAATAAGAATTAGTGCTCCAAAAAACACTAGCTTGGAGTAATATTTTCAATTTTAATTGGAATTCTTACTGTTCATAGCATATGTTCTCATAAACATTGAACCTGTGCTTTGCATCTCCCATTTTAGAGACCATAGTTTACTTATTAGATTAGATCTATTTAAAATTCACCTTAATAAGATTTTAATGCAAGCATGAATCACGAATAAGAAATTAAATGGTTTTTATTTAAACGTATCAAATTATTTGTTCATAGTAAGGTGATTAAACATAAAATAATATTTAAACACTTGATGCCTATTACTATGGAAAACCCATAGGTATTAGCTCTTCAAATTTATGTCTGATAACTTCTAGTCAAGTGGTTCTGAACATCAGAAACATTTAGGGGAGCATTATAAGGTAACACAAATGGTTTTGTCTAATTCCTGGATATTCTTAGTATGTTTGGGTTAGAGCCATGAAATCTGTACTTTTGAGGCATTTTCCAGTGATTTAAATTTTCACATGGGTTTGGGAATAACCAAACTCTTCAGTAACAAGATACCATATTTGATTTTGCTTCATATATCAACTACTCCTTAATGATGCATTAGTAACTTGGGGAGTTGAATTATTTCATACAGCAGTCACTCGAACTTTCACCCTTTTTTTCCAGCCAAAATATAGGGGCCAGGAATTTTCATTCATCCTTTATTTAAATAAAATGGGATATAAGGATAGGCAGTAATCTTGGGGCTGAAATTAATATAATGGCACTTGGGTGCAATTATTTTATGCATTGAATTTTGCACTAGACACTATATTTCGAAGTGTAGTAGGAGGCCATATAAAACTCAATTCTTCTCTTATATTTATCTCTCTTCAACATGTGCTTTTCTTTTAAAAGCAGAATAAAGATTCATAACCAGAAAATTGTAACTAAAAATGTATATGAGGAGTATGTAATTTTCAAATCTTAATTTTGCTTTCTTAACCTAAATCCCAAATTACTTTCAAAAGCTTCCATTATGCCTGTATTATATAATGCTTCATTTAAGAAGCCAAGTTTTGGAAGAAAGTGTAGGAGAACTTTACTTAGATCCGTTATGCAAGAATACCAGGACTGTCTTAGCCAAGCTTCACAGAATTGATGCACAAAGAGATGAAGGTGAGATGGGAAAGAGCTTTTATTTCTTATGAATGCCTTTTTCCCTTTGAAATGCTATGTTTAACTGTGAAACCATTTTCTAGGTCCCAACAGTATTAGTGTGAGCTAGAATCTCAATAAATGTTTTTCTATGGAAATCTTCAAAGTGTCTGATAGAAGTGTTAACAATGACAGATGAGGCAGCTTGGAGTGGTGTTTACCATGATAGAGTGGCATTGCCGTCATAGTCAATCTGGATGAAGCTACATGCAGATCACATATTATAGTTGGCTTGAGGACAGATGATTCTTCTTTGTTGAACAAGAATCATAGAATCTGATGGCTCATCTTTGTGTGTCAAATTGGGTTAATTTCTAAAAATGTTTATGTCTCAATTTTCTTTCCTAAAAGTCTCAAGTCAGTAGGTTAGTTTGGAAGTTGGAGAAGACGCATTTTCAGATTTGTTACTTAAAATTTTTCAAGTTTTATACTGTACAGTCCTAGGAAATAATTCATGATGGTCTTGGAAACCAGGAAAGAAGATAAAATAGAGATTTTCCTCTTCCCTAATATTTTCCAATTCTCATTTTAATTGGAAAAAGTTTACTTCTTAGTTCCTAAATATTGTTCCAGCAATTTGATTTGTCACATAATTATAGCACAAAGCACATACATTATAGATGCTTGAATCATTATTTCAAATAGTACTTTGCCATTTGTGGATTTAACATTTGAGGTTTCATCAATTATCCCATAACCATAAATATTTGTGTCCTGCAAAAATTTATTATTTGGAGAAAGCACAAACTTGAACTTTGTGTGCTGATATGCTGGAGCCTGTCACTGATACAGGCACTTTAACCAACTGGGTCTCAGGTCATCTTTGGGCTTCAACTCATTGTCACCTGTGAAAGAAGTGACTTCAGGCCCCAAGCATTTTATAGTTCATGAAAAAGTAGCTAAAAAACACATTTTGTACAAGTTGAAAAGGTAGTTAAGTTGAAATGGATATATGGAAAAATATAATTTTGCTTGGAAGTACAGTTTGAACAAAAGCTCAGAGTCTGTAGTTACATTTCCACATTTGTGACGGTATCAAGATTTATCATCTCTTGAATGTCAAATGTCTCAGTTAGGAGTCTACTTTGATATGATGAAATTTACTATTTCTTTTCATGAAAGCTGTCAATGAACTTTGTCATACTTTCAATTCAAATTTAAAGGTGGGGAATAATTTAACTTCCATTATCCTCAATTTTTCTACATGTGCCACTATTAGAATGGTAAATTTTAATAATATGCTTCATAGGATTGAATTCCTCAGGCAATTCTCTCTTCTACTCTCAATGATTAAAAACTTAGTCATAAAGAGGTTTTATTTTAAGCTATGGCTATTAAACATGCACAGACACACAGACACACAGGTTATAAAATTTTAAAGAATTTATGAGGTTTGTGTGGATAACTTTGAAGGATGAGAAACTATGTATTGAAATATGCATCCATGTTCTAGCTGGAAGGAATAGAAGATAAGAATTTGTGTCTATGTCAAAATCACAAAAAATAAAAAATAAGTTGATATGGAAAGGAACAATCCATAGGAGTAACTTACATGGTTCAGAGAAGAAAACTGAGTTTTGAATCTGCATTCTAGATAAAGAGTTACCGAGTCTAAGCTCATACTACTCTCCACATGACAGGCCAATAAATCGAGAGATGAGTTGTTGGGGTAAGGAATAGCGACTTTATTTGGAAAGCCAGCAGACTGAGGAGATGGTGGACTAGTGTCCCAAAGGACCATCTTACTCAAGTTAGAATCCAGACTTTTTATACTAAAAAGGGAGGAGGTGTGGTTGGTTGTTGCAAACTTCTTAGTGTTGCAATCCTTTGTTCTTGCAGCTGTCCACATAGATCAGGTTACAATGTTCCTAGAAACCTCCAACAAGACACATGTTATTCTCTGTTATGCAACTTTTTATCTCTATGTTAATGGAAAACCATTATACCTTTAAAGGTCAGAGCCTTGAGAATAGGCTATCCCATATATTTCAGGCTATTGGCAACATCTTTTTTTAAAATAATTTTATTTATTTAATTTTTATTTTTGGCTGCATTGGGTCTTAGTTGCTGCACATGGGCTTTCTCTAGTTGCAGCGAGCAGGGGCTACTCTTAGTTGCGGTGCACGGGCTTCTCATTGCAGTGGCTTCTCTTGTTGCAGAGCTTGGGCTCTAGGTGCACAGGCTTTAGTAGTTGTGGCACAGGGGCTCAGTAGTTGTGGCTCACGGGCTGTAGAGCACAGGCTCAGTAGTTGTGGCGTATGGACTTAGTTGCTCTGCGTCATGTGGGATCCTCCTGGACCAGGGCTCGAACCTGTGCTCCCTGCATTGGCAGGCGTATTCTTAACCACTGCACCACTAGGGAAGTCCCCTAGGCAACATTCTTAACTTGAAGCAAAAGCAGTAGAATACAAAGGTTAATGTAAATGAAAAAGATCGAATATGGAGTCAGATTTGTTCTTCCCTATTACAAAAGTAGAACAATTACATTTATAAGAATGAGTGACAAGCAAGTATCAGTCTTAATGAAGGGATCTGACTGGGAAGCATGTGCATTTGGAAATAATCTTGAAATAAAAAGTACATATATGAGTTAGAAATGATTAATTCAGGGGAAAATCTCAATGGGGTTAAGATTAGCTTCTCAAACTTCTGAAAATGTTTTCCCCTTCCCCTAGCATTCTGTTCTACTTAAGATCCCTGTTTGGCATATCTTTCAAATTAAAGTTAATTAATATAAAGTTTTAGTATCCTTAACATAATTAGGCTTTCAAAACACCAAAATGAGCATTTTGGTAAGTTAATAGCAAATAGAAAGAAAGGGAATTGAGAAAAGAATGTTAGAATATTCAAATTCATTTGAAAAGAGTGGCAAAGATCAGTAATAATAAAAACAATAATAGTGATAATACAGAAAATCAGTCAGAGAATAAGATTAGGGAAGAACAAAATGACAGAAATCTAGCAGAAGTTCATGATTGTCTGAAATAGATTTTTGTGCAACTTATAGAAGAAATTAATTAATAGTTAAGGAAATTTGCCATGCATAATTTCAATTACTGAGCTGAGAAGCTAAAAGAATGGGGAATGAACAGAGAATAGATGAAAGGATTCGAAGTAGACTGAAGAGATGGTAAAACAATGTAAAGTGATTAGCAAATAAAGTTGTAAGTATTGAAAAAGAGAACATTGGAAAGTGGTAAGTGGCTTCATATTATAAAATATGATTGAACAAAGTTACACTTCTCCTAGGAGCATATAATCAGGATATTTATAGATTCAAAGCAAATTCAAGCAATGCCAAGAGATACAGAAAAGCCTGCAGAAATGTGAATGGGAGATGCAGTAAGGTGACATGAGCTTGTGCAGTGAAGGCTAATAAATAGCAATGATGAAACAAGGAAAGAAGTAATTGAGCACATTTCAGACATGAAATACATAGGATAATCCTGAATCTGGAACAATTCTGACCAGTGAGGCAACTTGGAAAGGACAAATTTGAGTGAATATTTCATCCTTTCAGACTTCAGTGTGTGGAGTCAATTATCTAGTTATTCTACAGGACTCAATAAACTGTTACATGTTGTGCAAGTTAATTTGGACTTTTTGTTTTGTCTATGGCCTGAATGCTTAGTTCAGATGAGGTTTAGGTGGGAATGAAAAACGGACAGCAAGAGCCTCTGAGTTACTTCCCACAATTTTCTTCATCTATGATCAGCCTCCTGGTTTTCCTAGGGTTCTGTGTCAGTTCATAGATATAAGTGGTATCTTTCTCATCGTTATTTGTGGGGGGAGGTGGATTAGAGACAAACAGAGAAAAATTAATTGGACACATCCAAACTCTAAAGAAACACATCATTTTTAAGGCTTTGATCAAATAACCTACTCAGTTCTTGAAACATTCATTGGATAGTTGGCTTACATGAATCAAATTCTTCCTTTTCTACCCTCTAGCATAGCTACACTATGACAAGGTTATAATCCTTGAAAATATAACATTAAGTGATATGAAAATGTAAGATGCTATGCAATTATAGTCCTGGCATAACAACTAATTTAAATAAATTTCCTTATGTGTGAGCACATACAAGTTTAACTTGGGTGTAATTACAGTGGGGCTGTCAAAATGCCTACCCAGCAGAATTTCATACTTTCTATGGAACAGTGACAGCAGATTTTATTGGAGTCTTCTTTTCCTGCTCCACCACTGAGAGTTGTATGGGCGGGGAGAAGATAACATGTTAGTTTGGTTCCTAGGTTGCTGGAACATGGGGAAATGCATCTGAACCTGATGACAAAAAATGTGCATCATCTGCAGTTTCTGGACATTCAACTGAATCCATGAATGAATGAGACTTTGGGAAAGGGTGAATGAGTTCTATGTGTGAGAATAAGAGTAATATTTATAAAAGAATGTTTATTTGATATTTATATGAGAATAAGAGGATAGGGAGTAATAGAAAGTTTGTGTTATCAAAACGAATTCCTCCTGGATACACAGCTAGACTAAGTTCTTCAGTCTTCCTTGCAGTTAGCTGTGACCATGTGACTAAATTCTGGTTCATGGAATGGGGCCCAAGTGCTGTAAGCTATTTCCTGGAATAGAAATCTCCCGTGGAAATCCCATAGAAATCTCCTGCATAAATCTTCATGCCTTTTCTTTCCCAGTCTGCTGGTTGCATTATTAGAATTGTTGGAGAATTCCAAGGGATACATAAGAGAAGGGCCTGAGTCAATTGAATGAGCACATGAAATATTCTCTAACTATAAACCTTTACAGGAGTTAGATGTGAAAAACAAAAAAAAACAGAACACTATCATTTTAAGCCACTGAGAATTTGGGGGTATTTCTATTATAGCAACTAGAATTACACTAAGAAATACATAGTCGTTATAGGAAGTGGGGAGGGACAGCAGCTTTTAACTGAACCAGAGAACCTACAGAAAAGGGAAATTTAAGACTTTAGATTGTCAACTCATGGCACAGTTAGAGAACCAGAAAGTCTTCATGAATACCCTAAAATAATTTCTTATCTTTTATAACCATAGGGTCAATGGCACCTATAATCTGACTCAAACTTATCCTGTGGTAAGCAGAATTACAGCACAATTAAATTCACCTGGCTAAGGACATGGAAGCAACCTAAGTGTCCATCGATAGATGAATGGATAAAGAAGAGTGGCACATATATGCAATGGCATATTACTCAGCCATAAAAAGAAATGAAATTGAGTTATGTATAGTGAGGTGGATGGACCTAGAGTCTGTCATACAGAGTGAAGTAAGTCAGAAAGAGAAAAACAAATACCATATGCTAACACATATATATGGAATCTAAAAAAAAAAAATGGTCATGAAGAACCTAGGGGCAAGACGGGAATAAAGACGCAGACCTACTAGAGAATGGACTTGAGGACATGGGGAGGGGGAAGGGTAAGCTGGGACAAACTGAGAGAGTGGTAATGTATATATGGATATATATACACTACCAAATGTACAATAGATAGCTAGTGGGAAGCAGTCTCATAGCACAGGGAGATCAGCTCGGTGCTTTGTGACCAGCTAGAAGGGTGGGATAGGGAGGGTGTGAGGGAGGGAGATGCAAGAGGGAAGAGATATGGGGATATATGTATATGTATAACTGATTCACTTTGTTATAAAGCAGAAACTAACACACCATTGTAAAGCAATTATACTCCAATAAAAATGTTAAGAAAAAAATATTTAAAAAAAAATTACCAACCCCCCCCCACCCACACACAAAAATTTACCTGGCTAGCCAAGTCTCATATGTTAGGGAATTGGATGAAAAAGGGTGGGACCCTTAAGTATTAAAATAGGAATGTATGTATATATTCAGATATCCTTGACTGCTCAAATTTCATTGAACCTCTTGTCACCAGAAATAGCCTGTAATAATTTTACCTAAGGCAAGCAACTTTCAAGAGGAAGTTAATACTCCTTAAGACTCCTCTTGATTCCAAATCTGTAACAAAGGGTCTGATCACACCTAGTGAGGAACTAGCAGAATGAATGATCTGGGGGAAGATAATTCTCAAACCTAAATAATTTCAAATTTTTGTTCATTTATATCAGTGAATTCCAAGAGTATATGTAGAGGAAGGATAGTACAGATATTTGACCAAAGAGGAAAGAGCATAACATTGGATTGGGCTGAGCTTACTTATATGGGTTCACTTTTCATAGACTTTAAAAACAATTTTTGGCAGTTTTGAGCATCATAGGACTTTGTTTAAAGGTTTTAAGTGAAGGAATTAGTAATGAATCATATTGTTTTCTTGGTTGGTTGAATGAAACCTGTAAGGAAAGATAACCTACATTATCAGAACTTTCTTAGTCAGTATCCCACTTAAATAGCCAACCCAATACTTGGGGATGGGAAGAATGGAAATACTTCTAATGGGCTGAATATCTGTATGTTCAGTTTATGTTGAAGGAACAATGACCAGAGGTGTGGATTTATATCTATTTTGGGGCAAGGGCTAATTTGGCTGACTGGCCAGGGACCTAAAAAATCACGGTGAGAGAATTTTTGCCAAAACAAGTATGGATGGACCTCTCAGAGTGTAAAGATATTGTATTGCTGCTGCATACAAATGCCCTCCAGAGGATATCCACTCAGTAGAGGCTCTCAGTGTTCAGGTAGACAAAATGACCCATTCTACAAATGTCAAGCAGCCTCTTTCCTCAGCCATCTTTGTGTTTGTTCAATGGGTTCATTAACAAAATTTCCATGATGACAGGAAGTGGGGTTAGCTTTAGGTAAATAAAATGCACATCAACTCACCAAGTCTGCTATAACCACTAATAAATGACCAGTTTTCCAGTGGTGGAAGCTAATGCTGAACTCCTGATATGACACCATTTCCTGAGGAGACCAGCTAGTCCCAGATGGCAAATCGATTATATTTGACCTCTCCTATTTTGAAAGAGGCAATGATTTGTCCTCTTTGGAATAACACTTAGTCTGAAAATGGATTTGCCTTATCCACATGCTAGTTTCTACTAGCACCACCACGTGTAGACTCTCCAAATGCTATGTTTACTGCTGTGTTTGACTAAGTAACAGTTTTATAGCAAAAGTAGTGATAAATGGGCTTAACACAGAGGATT
This sequence comes from Phocoena sinus, assembly GCF_008692025.1. Taxonomy (NCBI): domain Eukaryota; kingdom Metazoa; phylum Chordata; class Mammalia; order Artiodactyla; family Phocoenidae; genus Phocoena; species Phocoena sinus. The sequence goes on from NC_045767.1 coordinate 78,487,087, forward strand.
TACAAGTTTTATCATGTATCAATTCAGCCATTGTAATGGAAGAAAGGTTTAATGGAGGAATAACCTATTAAAGACACCAGTAACAGTCTTGGCTGGGTGATAACAAATTGCAGTGTTGGGGTACAGTCGAAAAGAAGCACCGTATGCTCAGAACCAGTGACTGGTGTGGTGTGGGAATGGGGGCGCCTCCCGTCACTAACAGCCTATTCACAGACTTCTTGTGTTCAGTTCCCATGACTTTGGGCTCTGCTGCCTTAAATATGAAGTGGAATGATTTCACTAGAAGACATAACCATGGTCCCATTGAAAGAGAAGTTGTGATTGCCATGTGGACACTCCTGTCTTCTCATGTCATTGATTGAACAGTCAAACAAAGGAGTTAAACTAATGTCTAGGATGATTAAATCTGATTATAAAGATAAAATATGCTTATTGGGGTTAGGAGTGCTAGATAAAAATATAAGGTATCCATTTGAATTTCAGGGAAACAGTAAAGGCAATATTAGGGACATACTTACATTAAATAATTATTTGCTATTTATCTGAAGTTCAAATTTGACTGGGTTTTCTATGTTGTTATTTTCTAAATCTGACAACTCGAATTGGGTGTAAGGTGGTATATTTCTGGAAACCAAGGGATTCACAGGTACTGTTGATCTTACTTTTCTTTCCCTTTCTAACCATTTTAGTTCACATCCTCATCACCATACAAACTATTGCTATAGCTGTGACAGGCCTGCTTACTCTGGTGTTTCCTCTACAGTCAATCCTGTATACCAAGAATAGAAAAGTCAACCTAAAACTGCTAACATACTATACCACGCTCCTGCTCAAAAAGTATCAAGGAGTCTTCTTTGCTACAGAGACAAAAGTTCAAACCCCAGAGCATCAAACTCAAAGCCTTTCATGCTTCATGCTCTTTTCCCACAACACCCTTAAGTGAACTTCTTAATCCAGCCAGATATGTTTTCTTCACTGATGCATGTTTTCTCACATAAACTTATCTAAATCTGAGATTTAAAGTTCCCCATCTTCTGTCCAAGTTTCTCTTACAATTCCAACAATAAAAGGTAACTCCCTGTGAAATAATACAACAAGAAATCATAGATTTGTACCTATAACTCTACATGTATTTCCCCAAATTGACAGTAATCTCTTTCTTTGGGTTCATATTGAACTTTTAAAATATTTTAAATTACACAAGTTATAAGAATTAACATTACTATGTATTAGGGCTGGTTCTAAACTCCATATATATGTGTGTGTGTGTGTGTGTGTGTGTGTGTGTGTGTGTGTGTGTGTGTGTATATATATATATATATATGCTATAACCACTAATAAATAACCAATTTACAGCATTTAGAAAGTCTACACATGGTGGTGCTAGTAGAAACCAGCATGTGGATAAGGCAAATACATTTTCAAACTAACTGTTATTCCGAAGAGGACAAATCATTGCCTCTTTCAAAATAGAAGAGGTCAAATATAATATATATATTATATATATATATATATAATATATATCCACACACACATACATATATATCCACATGTATATACGTAACATTTTAACTCAATCACCAGATACATCCAAAATAATGTATAAGTAGTTTCAATTGTTATATTCATCTTACAAATAAAAAAGCAGAGGAACAAAGAAGTTAAGTAACTTGCCGAAGTTCACATGTGTAAATGGCAGAGTTGGAATTTATAAGCAGGCAGTCTGGCTCCAGAGTCTGTACACCTAACTACTCTTTTGTACAGTGTCTGTGAGGAATGCATTTTCCTGATTTAAAAAATTCAAGCAGTAAAATATGATTAAATTATCCCTTTTTGTTTTGCTGTACGTGGGCCTCTCACTATTGTGGCCTCTCTCGTTGCGGAGCACAGACTCCGGACGCGCAGGCTCAGCGGCCATGGCTCCCAGGCCCAGCCGCTCCGCAGCATGTGGGATCTTCCCGGACCGGGGCACGAACCCGCGTCCCCTGCATTGGCAGGCAGACTCTCAACCACTGCGCCACCAGGGAAGCCCTAAATTATCCTTTGATTTACCAATTTTCATACTTACTCACCCAGAGATTATTATTATAATCAATTTAGTTTGTATTTTTTCATATGTTTTTTGTGTATTTCTATGTCTATGGATATGTACCCATAGAAAGCATATACTATTGTTTGAATATGTTTGAATGTATATAACATATAGTCTATGTAAAAATAATAACAGCATAGGGAACATCAGTGTACATGCCTCTTTGGGAATATATTCTGTAGGGTAGGTACAGAACAAGTGAATTTTTACTTTTAAAGTGCTTATATCTAGTCACATTTCCAATAGTAGTGCTTGATAGTATTTATTTCATTTCACCCTTATTAATACAATTAAGTATATAATTGTATAATTATAAAACGTTTTGTTTTAATTTGATGAATGAAATTTTCAAACTCATTGCTTCTGTTTTCCCAAATGCTGGTAAAGCTGGACCTTTTCCATATGCAGTTGACCATATTTGTATTTTATCTGTGAATTGCCCATTTCTATTTCATACTTATTTCCACTAGATTGTTCATCTTATATGCATTGATTTTATGACTTTCATATATATCAGTATACTAACTCTGTGTATATATGCTGTCAATATTTTCACCGTCTTCTTAAATTTTAACTTTGTTTACCATATCTTCTTTTCGTTATTTATAGTATCCTTTGTTTTACAAGTTTTTTTCTATATTTAAATTTTTATTACCCTACCCCCTGCAACCTATTCAATACCTACTACCTGGACTGATCTTTTAAAAATAGAAATAAGATCATTTCACTTTTCTTCTTGAAACACATGGGTGACATCCCATTGCAGACAACTTACTCTGGCTGTATTGCCCTATGTGCTCTCCCTTGGGCAGTCTCACACTATGCTGCTCTTTTAATCTCTCTTCTCCAGTTGCATGAGAGCATGTTTGCTGGTCTTTTTTTTTTTGTTTGTTTACATCTTTATTGGAGTATAATTGCTTTACAATGGTGTGTTAGTTTCTGCTTTATAACAAAGTGAATCAGTTATACATATACATATGTTCCCATATCTCTTCCCTCTTGCATCTCCCTCCCTCCCGCCCTCCCTATCCCACCCCTCTAGGTGGTCACAAAGCACCGAGCTGATCTCCCTGTGCTATGTGGCTGCTTCCCACTAGCTATCTACCTTACGTTTGGTAGTGTATATATGTCCATGCCTCTCTCTTGCTTTGTCACAGCTTACCCTTCCCCCTCCCCATATCCTCAAGTCCATTCTCTAGTAGGTCTGTGGCTTTATTCCTGTCTTACCCCTAGGTTCTTCATGATATATTTTTTTTCTTAAATTCCATATATATGTGTTAGCATACGGTATTTGTCTTTCTCTTTCTGACTTACTTCACTCTGTATGACAGACTCTGGGTCCATCCACCTCATTACAAATAGCTCAGTTTCGTTTCTCTTTATGGCTGAGTAATATTCCATTGTATGTATGTGCCACATCTTCTTTATCCATTCATCTGATGATGGACACTTAGGTTGTTTCCATCTCTGGGCTATTGTAAATAGAGCTGCAATGAACATTTTGGTACATGACTCTTTTTGAATTATGGTTTTCTCAGGGTATATGCCCAGTAGTGGGATTGCTGGGTCATATGGTAGTTCTATTTGTAGTTTTTTAAGGAACCTCCATACTGTTCTCTCCATAGTGGCTGTACCAATTCACATCCCACCAGCAGTGCAAGAGTGTTCCCTTTTCTCCACACCCTCTCCAGCATTTATTGTTTCTAGATTTTTTGATGATGGCCATTCTGACTGGTGTGAGATGATATCTCATTGTAGTTTTGAAGTGCTGGTCTTTAAATAATGCTTTCTTTCCAAACTCAGGAGATTTGTACTTGCTGTTCTCTCTGCATGGAATGCTCTGTCCTGCATCTCCATGGGACTGGTGTTATGGATTGAACAGTGTCTTCCAAAAAAGATATATTGAAATCCTAGCCCCCAGTTAGTGTGTGTGGTAGATGGAAATCAGCGTTCAGATCAATAGATTAGCTAATACTGACACCAATACTGACATCAGTGAGAAGGCCCCAGAGGCAGAGTCAACCAGTACAATTACTTAGTAACCAAGAGTTACAGATTACCGGAACTTTTTAAGGCAGATGACTGAGATAGAGGATTTCCTTTCAGGATGATGGGGCAAAAAAAAACCATTTACTAAAGAGGAAAAATGTTTTTGAAAGGTTGAGTTTTGTTTTTTTCTTAACAGAGCATTTGGCAATTTGGCTAAAGAATTTATAGAAAAGAATTGCTGAAGCAGAAATAGAAAAAAATTGAATTATTTAATTGTAAGAAATTAATATATTTTGGCTTTATTTTTCATACATTTATGGTGCAAAAGAGTTATTTCTGCCATTTCAGGGATATTAATGTTGCATTAATTTTTAAAACATAATTTGAGGCAGAAATTAGAAGTTGTACCTGGTTGCATTCTTATTTGCTAAGGCAATACATCAGGTAGGATTCAATCACAGGGTCAGAACCACTATGAGTGAAATGAAAAAAAGGATTTATTGCATCATTAAGATTTCTACAAACTGGTGAAGAGTCTCTGGAAGGCTGTTGTCTCTGTTCCTGGAGGTGGGCCTGAGGTTACTCTTAGGTCAGCAGGGCTGAGTGTGAAGTGGGGAGAACCCACATCTGGCCCCCACTGCTTCTAGCCTTAAGTGACCTTCAGAAGAAGCTGAAGCTCTTTACCAGAGGACTGATCACCTTGCTGAAGTAGGACCAGAGAAGGTGAAGTAGGAGGTGCAGCAGGAGTGGAGGGAGAGCCAGATAAAACCAAATCCAGGTTTAGTAAGCAGAGACTTTATTTGGAAGTGACCACATTTGCCTTACATTTCCCCTCAGCATGGGCTTCCCTGGTGGCACAGTGGTTGAAAGTCTGCCTGCCGATACAAGGGACACGGGTTCGTGCCCTGGTCTGGGAGGATCCTACATGCCGCTGAGCGGCTGGGCCCGTGAGCCATGACCGCTGAGCCTGCGCGTCCGGAGCCTGTGCTACACAATGGGAGAGGCCACAACGGTGAGAGTCCCACGTATTGCAAAAAAAAAAAAAAAAAAAAAAATTTCCCCTCAGCTTGACCAGACTTTAGGCAGGTTTCTTCCTAACTGTAGATCCCTGACCTCCTCTTTCTTGGATCACTTTACCTTAGGAAACTTGGAATTGTAAACTCTTTCTCTGCTCCTTAGAAACATCCCAACATCTTGTCAGTTTCACCACCCTGGAAGTGACTTTCTCAAAAACCTGGGGACCATCTGACATGTGAACATCGAAGCAGATAGCACCTGTATCTCCCAGACTTTGTGGGAATGTAGGAGCCTGACTTTCATGGGCACCAATGAGCAGACAGATGGCCTAGTCACAGAGAAAAATATTTGCAAGCTCAGGAATAACTCAATATGCTGTCCACATCCCATTGATCAATCTCCCCAACAGCAGCCTCCAGTACTTTTCCACTAGCTCACCCTGGCCCCTAAACACCTTGTGTTTCAGTAGAGTTGAGTTCAATCTTCTCTCCTATTGCAATATTCTTGAACAAATTCTTCTGTGGCTGTTTAACTTTGTCTGGTGTGAAGTGTGGGAGCTACAGTGACCCCTGGCACCTTACGCTGACCTTCAGAAGACAGTGCCTGTTGCTTCCTTTCCACTTTCTGAGTCTCTTGCAAATTTCACTTGTGGCCAACCACACAGGGAAAAGAATTCTGGAAAATACTGTTTCAGCTTGGGTAAATTGATATAGTACAAAATGAACCCAGTGAATAATTGATTACCATTTCTTGTAAGAGTATAGGCTGTTCCTCACTCTTAAATGCACTGATAATAACCAGAAAGACCAGAAAGACTCCAGTTCTACGTAAGGTGTTTTCATCCGTAGTCCCTAACATTGTCCTGCCCCAAATCTTTCCTTTTCATCCCCCCCATTTCTGTCATTGTTTCCACTTAATTCAATATCATTGTCTCCATGTCAGTATAATATTTCTGATAATAAATTACATTACTATTTAATTTACTTACCAAACAGCAGTAGTGATAACTGTGTTGTAGACATTTTCAAAAGTGATTTTCCAGGATAAATCATGTAAAGCTAGTACAAACTGTATGAGGATGATCTTGTTATCCCCATTTTACAGATGAGAAAACTGAATCCCAGAAAGTTTAGGTTATTTACTTGTTATCGCTAATAAGTGGCAAAGCCAGTATTGAGACCTGAGAAGTCTGGCTCCAGAGACCAAACTCTTAACCTCTGCACTATGCTGTCCCCCATGACAGCAGAATGAAAAAGAGAAAATAGAAAGAAAAGAATCTTCTATAGGAAGTGATAAAAACTGAAAGACAGGTTAAGAAAAAGAACTGCAGAGATGAACAACGACACAGAATGATAGTAATCAGAGAAGAAAATGAGGAAGATAGGAATGGAGAATGATAGACAGAAGTCCATACAATCAGAGAGGCAGAAACAGAGAAAAAATTGTCAAAAAGACAGCAGCACAGAGGCCAAGACGTTCAGGTTTTAAAAAAAGTATATTAAATATCCTGCCTATTCGTGAGGTGTGTTATTTTTTTTTCTGAACTGCAAATCCTCAGGAGTAGAAGTTGAAGTATTTTAAATACATTAAAATGGACATATATACACTACCAAATGTAAAATAGATAGCTAGTGGGAAGCAGCCGCATAGCACAGGTGGATCAGCTCAGTGCTTTATGTCCAACTAGAGGGGTGGGTTAGGGAGGGTGGGAGGGAGATGCAAGAGGGAGGGGATATGGGGATATATGTATATGTATAGCTGATTCACTTTGTTATACAGCAGAAACTAACACACCATTGTAAGACAATTATACTCCAATAAAGATGTTAAAAAACAACAGCAACAACTAAAACAACTGTTAGGTGAAAACAACTAAACACAGATAAAGGAGTTTATATTTAGACAAATATGATCTATGAATAAGAGTGATGAGGAATAATTTAAAACAAAATGTGGAGAAAAAATGTTAAAAAGAGTAGCTTAGCAACAGTAGGTCAGTGACACATATAAGAAATAATGACAATATTGGCTGTTTGTTGGGAGACCGCAGATTTTTTTATTTTTAAAGTTACTTGGTGTTGTATATGCTAACTAAACTTGGAAAGAGACATGATTTAGAACTGAGTGAGCTGTAGTCTCTAAATTGTCTGCACAAAAGTCCTTACAGTGACACCCTCAGTGTGCTAATTTAAACCGGAAAAATGTACAGATTTCTTTCAGGTCACAGTGGCTGTTAGAAACTTGGGACTCAGTAGACCTGTAAAAAACCTCTATGGAAAAAAT